>NC_139004.1:52585962-53185962 GCF_964374135.1 Grampus griseus
GGCAACAGCTGGAATGTAATCAGCCAATAAAAATAACCCGAAGGAAAACTGGCTTGTGTCGACTAATGTTCTTTGGATTCTAGAAACTATTTTAGGATGAACTGCTGAATCTGGGTTGGGGAGGAAACCTTGCTCACCAGAGGTTTTTTTTTTTTTTTTTTTTTTTTAATCTTTTGACCTATTTATTAGTGAGGCTTTTGTAGGGGAGCCATTCCCTGCCCCATCCGCCTGTTTCTCTTGTGGGATTAATCATTTCCTTTTGACCTTGTGCTCTGCCCCTAACATGTTGCATTGATCAAATCCCGAAATCTCAAGTCATTTCTCCACCCCCACCAGCAACCCCATTCACATTAGAAAACCTGAGGGGGAGAGAGGGGGAGGGGTTTGAGTAGAAAAAGTTACTTGTCAAAATACACAAGATGAGAAAAACATTATTAGTTTTTTAAAACAACCTTCTCCACCTTCCTGTTTTAGGACTTTCATGAACGGGCCATTAAAAAAGCTCCCTTTCCCGAAATGTGACTGGAAACGTCCCTAATTCAACTACTGCATTTTAAAACCTGTTTGACAGTGTTAATTCAGGGGAATTGGGAAAAGTGTGTTCTCTTTTTGATAGGCGTTGGTTTTAATTCCATCCCCACCCCCGCTCCTACTTTAAAAAAAATTCCCAAATCCTGAAATTTAAATTTCAGCCTACAGTGAGCAAAGAAAGTGAATTCAGTTGATAGGTGAACGCAGTCGGTACTAAGTTGAATGCAAACAATTAGCAGAAGAGCTGAGTCCATAAATAAGAAGCGTGTGCAGAGTTGACTTTGTAGGCCTTCCTCCTCCTCAACTGAATTCACTCGGCCAGCAGAGAGTTGTTTGAATTCTCTTAGTCGCTCTTACCTACACCTTTTCTTCTGACTGGTAATGATGTTAGAGCTGGCAGCTTTGAGAGGGATGGGGCGATTCGGCTTTAAAAGTAATTACCTCCTGTGGGACAATCCTAGAAATTCCCTTTTTGGAGCTTAACGATTTCAGGGTGGCAAGTACTGAAGTTGCAAAAGAGAAAGAAAGGAAACCTCGTTTCACCATCCAGGCATAAACAACTGTCTCTTGGGGGGGAGGTGGGGAAGGAATTTTCTGTCAACTTCCCTCTTGCAGGGGCGGGAGGGAGATTGTGACGCGGAGGGAGTCGCTAGGAACAAAGGCTCCGTATTGGACCAGCCGCCATCTTGGACCCAGCTATTTTATGATTGGCCGTAAGCCTTGGACCAAATTGATCACAGATCCCCTTGGGGGCCGGGTAGCCTTTTGGATTGTGGGGCCTGAGTGAAATTAGGGGCAGTGTTGTGGCCTGAACTGGAGCCCTGGGGCACATCCTGGAGAAGGACGTTGAGCCGTGCTCCTTCCCTCGGACCACAGGGCTGTGAGGGCTGGGAGATAGATAAATAGGTTCTTCCAGCACTGCCGCCTGTTCACTAGGTTATGCGTGGCGGGGGGGGGGGGGTGTTGTGTAGCAATTTGATGAGTGGTTGGGATAAACCCTCTGTAGAGGGTAAGGGGCTCCATTACCCAGAGGCGAGTGGTTAGGAGCAGAGGCCAAAGCAAGACAAAAACCTGCCCAGAGAGGTTTCATCATCCTGAGTTCATTTTAGGGTGCCTGGGGAATATGCTCTTAAAGTAAGAGGTGTTCAACTTGAGTTTATTCTTGACCCATAGGCAGTGTGGAGCCATCGAGGGTTTTGTTGAGTTGGGGATTCATGAAAAAAAAAAAAATTGAGTCGGAGGATTGATGTTAGCAGTGGTTGTTGGCACGCAGGTTGCCTGTGCCACAGTATTACTAAACCCTAGATGGGTGGTGGGAGATTACAGAGGTGAGTTTTCCAAGGCTGTGGGGGAGGGAGTGTTGTCGCCGTTAATAGAGGCGGCAAACCCCTGTGGTTTCTACATTGACTCTGGAGCCAGGCTCTGCCACTTTCTACTTGTGTCCTTGGGCAAGTCACTATCTACGCCTCAGTTTCTTCATCTGTAAAATGGATACTAATAATACTCGCTAACCAATAAGGCTGTGATGAGGCTTAAACAAGTTTATGTGTGTACAGCATCTGGTCTAGGGACTGACCCCAGTAAGCACTTCGAGACGTGTTTGCCATGATTAAATTCCTTCTGGCTCTGACGGTGCTTGGGTAAATGAACCTCAGGGGAGGAGCCCTATGCTTCATTCGAGCCCCCTAATAGATGCCCTATGTGGAAACAAAAAAATATAGTAAACTAAGTGGCTGGTCATCCTAACCCATAGTTAGCAGTTTGGTTTATATCATTCTTTCTCTGCCATGCCGTGTGGCTTGTGGGATCTTAGTTCCCTGACCAGGGATTGAACCCGGGCCCACGGCGGTGACAGTACCGAGTCTTCACCACTGGACCACTAGGGAATTCCCTGGTTTATATCATTCTTGATTTCATGGCTTAAAAGAAAGTGGGCACCCCTCCGTTCCCCTATGAAGATCATACTGTGCATACGATTTGTATTCTGTTTTTCACTTCACATTGTATCATGTTAATATCTGATATTGGTTATTTATTTAGTGTAAACAGTAATTAAACATGTAGCTTATCTCAGCAAATATTTTAGGAATGTGAGGGAATAGCAAAAAGTATTTACAATTTCATTAGGTTCCAAATAACTACATTGGGACTTCCCTGGTGGCACAGTGTAGTTAAGCGTCCACCTGCCAATGCAGGGGACACAGGTTCAAGCCCTGGTCCGGGAAGATCTCACATGCCGCTGAGCAACTAAGCCTGTGTGCCACAGCTAGTGACCCTGCATGCCACAGGCTACGGAAGCCTGCGTGCCTAGAGCCAGTGCTCTGCAACAAGAGAAGCCACTGCAATGCGAAGCCTGTGCACTGCATCAAAGAGTAGCCCCCGCTCACGGCAACTAGAGAAAGCCCACGTGCAACAGCAAGATCCAACGCAGCCAAAAATAAATAAATTAATTAAAAATAAATAACTACATCAACACACTGCAGTTGGGCGTGGGGTGAAAAATACTACACAATAGTATCCCATGGCATCTAAGCACATTCAGGTACTCCTGAATTCTTGAACCTATTTTCTACCTTTGCTCGAATAGTAGCACACTACTCCTTCCTTATTTTCTCCTCGGTAGTGTATTTTGGAGTTCATTCCATGGATCATATTCTTTTTCATGGTTGCCCCAGTAATCAGTCTATATAACAGTTGTTTAACTAGTCTCCTATTGGTGGACACTTAGCTTGCTTCCAATCACAAACATGGTGCTATAAATCATCTTTTTTTTCAAGGAAGTGCCGAATTCCTAGCTGGATGGCTTGAATATAAAGCTTGTAAAGGTTCTTATTGCTGGAGGGGTGATAAGTATGCCCTCTCTTTTTCCTGAGAAGAAATGGAGATTAAGGCTTTTCCTGAGATCCACAGTGGGCTGGGGTTGAGAAATAGGATTATAGATCTAGACCCACAGGAGTGTCAGATCTGGAGTTTGGTTTTGTCAGAAGTGTGTGGGAGACAGTGGCTTAGGGATGACCCCTGGAAAGACATCATTTTGGAAGCTTACTGGGGATTTACACTCTTCTTCCCCCCACTTTAATGGTTTTCTACCACGTTCTGGGTAGTTATTTCTGGAGAACGACCTGTTCACAGACCTGGTCTCGGACATGGAAAGATGCTTATGCGTGGGCTTAGTAGGCTGTTGTGGCTCTGAGAGGTTGTGACCAGCTCTTGGGGTTTTAAGAATCTGCATTTTCCTCAGGCTCTCCCTCTGTGGTTGCTGCCTGATCAGGGTCTGCGGTGGAACCCACGAATTGAATTTTGATGGAATTAGCTGTGGGCAGAGCTGGGAAAGAACCTTGACTATCTTATTCTAACCCTAGGCCTTACTCGAGAAGGGAAGAAGGCGTTATTTTCAGTGAAAAACTGTTCTATCTTTTCTCATGGATAAGATTGAAATGGTGTTTTGATTATTGATTGTTTCTCATGACTCCACAGTGTGCCTTTTGGCCTTGTTATTGAAGGTGGAAAGTCAGCTGGTCTGAAAGGTCTGCGGGGGCTGGCTCCCCTGGCTGGTGGTCCGCTAGGGCTGGCAGCCTGGGGTGCCTGGGTTCTCTCTGTGGCCTGGGTTTCTCAGGGCACGGCTGCTGGGCTCTGAGAGTGAGTGCTCCAACCAAGCACATCAAGGCTTATAGCGTGACCACCACGCCTTTGACTGGGCAAGGGAAGTTGCAAGACCAGCCCCAATTCAAGCAGAGGGGAAGTAGATTTTATATTTTGATGAGAGGTATAGCAAAATATGTGCAACCATCTGCAGTTGCACACGAGTGGCTTTTCCTGGAAAAGTTCATAAATTCACCCAGATACTACCTGCTAGTGATGGGAGCTGGATTTCCCTATCATAACCTAGATTTCTGTTCACATTTTAGACCTGCACACCTTGGAACAAATCTCCCACCGTCTCCTTCCCCTTCCACTTTCCTTGTTTTTTGCTTTGTTTTTGTTTTGAAGTGGGGTGTTTTTCATCAGCAGTTAGTGAGATGGCTAAACAAGGTCAAACAGGTGGCCAGAACATCTCAGTTTATCTGGGGACCTGCTGCAGAAGTGCTGGCCGTCACCCCTTTTCTGTGTGTTCTGGTGGATATAGTGCCAACCCCTCACCTAAGTAGAGTTACTCGATTGTTCACTGAGCATCCATGTGCCAGACATGTAGGGACTGGGAAGGAAGTGTTGAACAAGACAGAATTCGCAGCGTTTGCAGTGCGTAAATTCCAGTGAGGAGACAGACCATGAACCAGTGAATAGATACTTTCAGGTAGTGAAAAGTGCTACAAAGAAAATTCAGCAGGGGAAGCCAGTGGTCAGGGGAAGTGTCTTCCTGAGGAAGTGATACTGAGACTTGAATGAACTGGGGAAGGGAACCTTATATGGATGGGCGGCGGGGTGGTGGTGGTGGGCACAGTTCTCAGGCAGAGGGAACAGCAGGTGGAGTCCAGGATAGGTGGCGTCCAGGATGACCCATCCAAACAGTGGCACGATGGGAGCCACTGGAGGGCTTCAAGGAGGGGGTGCTGTCTCTGACTTTAAAAGGTGCTCTCCCCGTGGAGAAGAGACTGTAGGGCAGCAACGGTGGAATCTCAGGCAGAGTGAGAAGGTGTCTTGCGTTTCCCTGCCAGAGTCTTCCTTGTCTGGACCTTTTATCCCACCCATTCCTGTTTGCACTTTTAGACTAAACTCGGGCTTCCCTTCCTCCAGGAA
Source organism: Grampus griseus (assembly GCF_964374135.1). Lineage (NCBI taxonomy): Eukaryota > Metazoa > Chordata > Mammalia > Artiodactyla > Delphinidae > Grampus > Grampus griseus. Next base: position 52,591,231 of record NC_139004.1, read on the forward strand.
ATGTGCTGAGATTTACATCGAAGCTCCAGTGTTAGCTTTCTTCCCTCAGCCCTGAACTTGTTGGCCTTACTCATCATCCTTCCTGGTGGACTGTCACCTCTTAGAGGGGAAGGGCCTGGTGCCCGGAGCGGGTGCAGTAAGGAAATGTGCCTGCCTCGGGGATTCATGTTGAACATATGACATCTGTTGGGAGGGCCTGAAAGGCTGATCTGACTGATGAGAGTGGAGGAGCAGGCAGGGTGGCTGCATAGGAAGTTGGAGACATGTGCAAGTCAGAGGTGGTCTTCCAGTATGCCTTTTCCAAGCGTATTTATGGAATCTCTCAACATTCCATTCAGTGGGCAAAGAAAGTCACAGCTCTGGTGAACAACGGCCCCAAAGGCCATTGGAGTGGCTTTACAGCCCTTATCAGTCCTGCCTTGCAAACATATCCAGCCCTGCAAACAGGTTCCTGGAGTTGATTTAACTTGCCTGGCCACTTACCAAGCTGGAGCCCTCACAGGCAGGCCGCCACCCTGCTCTTTGCTGCTGGAACTGCCGGTCAGCATTTGCATTTCACGCACTTCTCTTATGAATTCTTCACCACCGCCCACGAGATGGAGTGTATTCTCCCCATTTTATGGGTGGAAGCAGCTCAGTGAGCCCACTTAACCAAAAGAGCTGGAGAAGGAAGGACCACATCAATATGTGAACCCAGGTTTTTTGACTTAACAAAAAAGGTGACCCCAGGCTGTGCCCTGGCCTCCTTCCATGTTGTCCCCGTGAGGCCACCTACCCCCAACTCCCTCACCCCCCCGCCCCACCCCCCGCCCTTGAGCTCCCAGCTAACTTTCCCCTCCAGTCTACTCCAGATTCTTCCCTGCACTTGGACCAAGAACAGTGTGCTTCTCTGCTAGAAGTGTTCCTTTTGTTTGGACTTGTAAATCTTCCATCCCATCCTTTAAAAAAAAAAAAAAATCCCGTTATCCCATTCTTTCTAAGAAGCCATTTCTAACTTGTCTGCCCCACCCCCAGGCCATGCAACCACAGTAAGTCCTATGAAGGGATTTGATACTTCTCTGGGTGGCAGTTTTTCCTATCTGCCCTCATGTATTTTGGTTAGTTCCCCATTTGTCTTACTGATCCTGTCCAGTGGGTTTCCAAACTGGGTCATTTTTGAGAGTGAAGGAGGGTGTTGTTAATAATTATGCTTAGACAACACAAACAGACTGGACTTCCCCAAACTGACCACCCAAGACTTGTAGGAGATTGGAAACTTGAGTTGTTTTTTAAACCTCCCAAGGCTCTTAGCTGAAAGCCTTGAGTCCAGTGTAAATGGTTTAAAAAAAAATCAGCAAATGTTGCAATGTATCTTTACTAGGACAGCTTTCCCTCTATGTTGGTTTTTTTGTTGTTGAAGTGTGGTTGATGTACAGTTTTATGCTGATTTCTGCTGTGCAGCAAAGTGACTCGGTTATACACATATATACATTCTTTTTTTATATTCTTTTCCATTATGGTTTATTCTCTATGTTTTATCAATAGATCTACAAGTGCCTAAGGAAAACAAGTTTCTGAAAATAAAGGAAAATGTTGTTCAAAAAATCTGCAAACACCGCATGCTTGTTAGGGACATCATGGCCTCAGAGACTACAACCTGTATTAAAGCTGTCTCTAAAATAGATGAAGTTAACATCCAGGAGGCAAAGGTTGGGAGAGCCAGGAGGGCCCCACGGCTGACCCAGAAGTGGACAGGCCAGCCGGAGACTCCCAGTGGGCCTCTTGTTTGGGGAAGGCCCTTGGAGTTCGAGGTGCAGTGGGTTCCTGTGTAGAGGGGCTGAGGAAGAGCCACCTGGGGCCAGAACTTCAAAATACAGCAATTTGAGGATCCATCACAGACAAACGTCTGCATCTCCCTGGCCTTGCATCTCACCATTCCTGGTTAGGTGCCAGCCAAAGTTAAGGGCGACTCCCCGCTCGCTCTCCCACAGAGAGCCAAACGAAGCAGGTCAGAAGTTAAAAAACCCAAGGAGAGACCAATTTAAGGGCTGTTCCTTTATCATCCGCCTTGAACTTTAGCTTACATAACACTCCACCTGATTGTTTCCCACCTGATTGTTTCCCAGCTCAGGTGGGGATTTTCTTTCCCCACCCAGTCAGGTCTAGCCTTTGAACTGGAGTTTATCCTTGAGTATCTGCTTGGGGGGTGCTGGGGAGGTTCTGCCCCTCCCCTCCTGTGTCTCCTGGTTGCATTACCTGCTGGGTCAGGGTCAGCGGACTGTCAAGTTCTATTGAACAGCACGCAGGTGCAGTGCAAAGAGGTGAAGCTCAGGCTTCCTTCGTTGGAATGAAGTGGGATTTCTGACGAAGCTCCATCCGTATCTGAGACCTGAATTTTTTCTCATTACAAGTTCGTTCATGCATGATGAGTGGTCCTGGGAATTCAGGCTTCTCTAAACAGGAGTTTGACTCCAGTGGTTTTACCTGTAGTGTCCCCAGATGTTGATCTTTTTTCAGATTGTATCTTATTCCTGGTTAGTTGGCATTTCCCTGCCTGAAATCGCGCTGCTGGCCTGGTGTTGGGGTTCCCTGACTCCTTGCCAAATCCTGCTGTAATTAGTGCTTTAGGACCGCAGCTATCAGGATCTGTGCACACTGGTGGGAAGAGGGGTGGGTGAACTCCAAGGGTTCAGGGCTTCATTGCTAGCCTGAGGTCTCCACTGCTCGCTGCAGTTTGGATTTTTTCCCCTTGCGATGGGGGAGGGATTAAGACCCACCCTGTAGACTGCCTGGACCACAGAACCGGCCCCGGGGCTCCTATTCCTCCCCGTGTTGCCCAGCCCAGCATGGGTGACAGGTGACTCTTTAAATAAAGCTGGTCTCCCGGCCTGGCCTGGCTCTGTTTCATTTGTAGGGGTGTCCGAGGGATTAAGTTTCCTGTTGTTGGAGTTGAAGGAGGGTGTGATTTAAATTAATTGCCTAACAAAGTGCTAACTTGAAAAGGGTTTTAAAAAGAAATCCATTTCTTGATAAGACTGAGGCTTTTCCGTTCACCCTCAGCTGCTGCACTGGAGCTGTGGTTTGAGGCCCCTCTGCTCTTGGTCACAGAGGAAACTGTTGAGAAAGCCTCTGGTGATTCCTCAGGTGTCACAGGGGATAGTGGAGTGTGTCTGTCTGCTCTCTATTTGATGCTCTCCTTGATGGGAGCAGTTTTGAGGAGTGCCGCCAAAGAGCCTAGGCTTAGGGCTCCACAGACACACGGGGAGCCCTCGCCCCAGCCCCACGTCGAGGGGCGGCCCTTAATGGCATTGAGAGAATTCACAGAGTCCATCTACTGCTTTCTTGATGGGGCCCCCCTCCCCAATTTAAATCATTCCTGCCTGTGAATAAGATTCCTACAGCATTAAATATTCGGTTAACCTCCTGATTTTTCCCCCCCCCCCCGGTACACGGGCCTCTCACTGTTGTGGCCTCTCCCGTTGAGGAGCACAGGCTCCAGAAGTGCAGGCTCAGCGGCCATGGCTCACGGGTCTAGCCGCTCCGCGGCATGTGGGATCTTCCCAGACCGGGGCATGAACCCGTGTCTCCTGCATCGGCAGGCAGACTCTCAACCACTGCGCCACCAGGGAAGCCCTAACCTCTTGATTTGGAGGCAGTGCTTGGTGTGAAGTTAGCTGGCTCTTAAAATTGTCACCGGGGGTGACAGTGTCACACGGGGCCGTCGGGAAGACCAGTGTTGGACCTGTGTTGCCCAAGGCAGCGGACAACTGAGTAACAGGCGCCCAGCTACTCCGGATTATAGAACTTGCCGAATTGGGGAGAGAAAGGAACAGTTATATTGGGTTGTTATCCCTTATTGGAGGGATAAGATACGGCTAGTAATATTTCAAAACCTTTTTTGTTATGAATTTTCTTTTCTTACCTGAGTCTTTATTTCTGCTTCCCTTCTCGAGGTGAGTGCTTTCCTTTGCTTTACATCCACCTGTCCACATGATCTCAGCCATGCAGGCCATTGAGACCCTTTTTGCTACTTCTGGGGGGGTGGTGGTGAAAGGTTTCGGGTGCATGGCGTTGCCCACTGTTTAAGAGGTGAGGACTGAGTTACGTGGCCACCTACAGTCTGGCCATTTTTTACAGTCAGCCTCCCAGTACCACCGATTCTGGTCTAGAACACAACAGATTAAAACTGGGCCTTGCTTTTGCGACAGGAAACAGGAAAACTGTGTATCTGTGTCAAAATCCATCTTTTCGTGCCTGATTTGAAAGTCTATAATTTACGTGGGCGGTGATCTCCGTGTTGGAACAAATCTCTTTTATTTGCTGCTGGAAGCTGCCTGGACCACTCATTAGTACATCAGAGGTCAGGTGCAAGCCTGGGCGGCAGCTGGCACACTAATGATTTCGTAGGGCTTTGTGTGACCGCTGGCCGCCTGTGGGGCTGTAAATCGGACTCGGGGTTCTAATTTTTATCAAAACCTCCAGGGAGTTAGTCCGACTTGCCTCTTGTGAGATTAAACTTAAGATAATATTTATAGTGGAGGGCAAAGGAAAAATAATACCTAATGGGAACATTGTGGGAAGAATGGTAGTGACCTATTAGAAGTAAATTATGTGGGGCCATTGGAGTAACTCATTTATGGGCTCAAAGAGTATTTATTAGGTCTTTAGCTGTGAGGAGCCCATGCTGAGGCTGGGCTCCAAGCTTCACCCCACCACCGCTAGGTGGTCGCTGGGAGGGTTTCCCCCTCACTTATTATTTTTTAGGTATAATTTACATAAATAAAAAGTACACATTTTGACAGTTCTTTTTAAATTTTTTGGTCACGCTGCACATCTTGTGGGATCTTAGTTCCCCCACCAGGGATCGAACCTGAGATCCCTGCTGCCGCCATGGAAGCACTGAGTCTTAACCACTGGACCGCCAGGGAGTTCCCCATTTTGACAATTCTATACACCTGTGTACCTACTCCTTCTACCAAGACGACATAACGACACATCCATGGCTCCAGAACATCTCCCTTGAGTTCCTTCCAGTCACACCTGTTTCCACTTGCAACTTCTTTGATTTTTCTCACCTTAGTTTTGCCTTCATAGAAATAGAATTATGCAGTATATGTTTTTTTGATTCTTATTTTTCCATCAGGCATCTGTGTGATAGCACAAAATCAGTAATTAGTTCTCATTGCTAAAAGTATTCTACTGTGTGGACATATACCTGTCTGTTTCTCTGTTGATAGGGAAGTTTGGTTTTTATTTTTGAACTGGAAGAATCCCCACCCCCCCGTACGCGGGCCTCTCACTGTTGTGGCCTCTCCCGTCGCAGAGCACAGGCTCCAGAAGTGCAGGCTCCGGACGCGCAGGCTCAGTGGCCATGGCTCACAGGCCCAGCCGCTCCGCGGCACGTGGGATCTTCTTGGACCGGGGCATGAACCTGTGTCCCCTGCATCGGCAGGCGGACTCTCAACCACTGCGCCACCAAGGAAGCCCCCTGGAAGAATTTTTAAACACCCACGTATTATTTAAGTCAACAAGTTTATCTGTGAAAAACCGTTTGGTAGGCAGTAACCCCAAACACAGTTCTGGTATGTTCCAGAGTGTCACTGAATGTCATGTAACTTGGATCTGTTGGAGGAAACCCCCCAGCACAGGGGTGTCACCTGCTCTTTTGTGTGGGCCATTGTTAAAGCCTTCCAGGAAGGAGAGAGACTGCAGGCTGTGGGCAGTCAACCCTGCTGGCCTTGGTGGTGGCGGCCAGCCATGACTGTGCCTCAGAGCTCTGTGGTTGGGCAAAGATACCAAGACTCCAGCCTGAAAACCAGAATCGGACCAGCAGGCAAATGAATAGTCCAAAGAGCGAAGGAGCTCTTGCAGGTTGGGTCCCCCCAGAGGTTTGGATGGAGAACTTGTTTATCAGCATCTGGGGAGGAAGCAGGATGGATACAGGCCCACGAGGAGGCTCTCAGTGATACCAGCGTGGCTGCCGGGGGCCTGAGTATAGCTGGGCTGGCATAGGGAGGGCACTCCGGGTACTCGAAGTGAAGGGACAGAGGCATAGCTTGTCTCTGGAGTTCCCATGTGTATTGTCCCACACTGAGTATTTTGTGACATCCTGATTATACCTTTATAAAACATGCTTCTTTGGGGGACTTTACAAAGGCTCTAAGAAGTGCTGACTGTAGCTCCACGTGGGAAGCGCTGTCTTCTGCCTGCTTTTTTTCTTACCCTCCTTGTCACCTGGACCTCTGCCCTTAGAGCTCCCTTGGAGGATTCTCCTGCCCCGAAAACCCAGCTGCACAGTTCCCGAGTATCGTCAGGATCCCAGAAAAACACACACACCTCGGTTATATGTCCTTCTTCGCCTCCTAAAGGCCCTATTTGAGTCAGATTTACTGCTGCAGCCTCAGTTTTGGAAAGGGAGCTATGGTAAGAAATATTTGTAAGGCTCTTTTGTCTATGACTCTGGCAACACTGGAGGCAGGCGGTGTGTGTCATTGTTCTGTGGGGCTTCAGTGCTACAGGGGAAGTGGTTTCCTTTCTAGGATGAACTCATTTTCATACTTTTTAATAATTCTGACAGTTTTCTGAGCCAAAAATGGAGGTATTTTTTCTCTCTCTCTCTCTCTCTTTTTTTTTTTTTTTTACCAAATCTGCAAGTGAGCTCAGCCAAATTCAGTCATTTAACTGTAGAAACAGAACTTACTCCTTCAATTACCTGTGGCTTTTTATAAAAAGGCAATGGTTCTGCTTTTTGCACATGTTAATATTAGAAGCTGTGTGCCCAGGGAGGGTTCTTCCTGGAGGAGGGCCCTGAGACGGGGAATATAAAGTATAAGATATAAATACTGCTGAAATATAAAGTTGGGATCCCGTGTGCCTGGCTCTGGGGTGTTGGGACCTGGTCCCACAAGCAGGGGAGCAGGTGATAGGGAGGAACAGGAGCCTGGAGAAAGCCTCATGGGTTGAGGCACTGGAGGAGCTGGGTCTTGCTGGGTGGTACGTGGTGGTTGGTCGGTGTTGGGAAGCAGTGGTCATTGGGAGTGTGAAAATTTTCTTCTGAAAAATAGGAAAGGGATCATGATGTGGCTTTTGCAGTGGCACAAAAACCTCCGGGGAACAGCATGGGACGTTCAGTCATCATTGAACTATGCCTTCCCTTGGTACCAGCAACCACATTGAGTATAAAGTTGTTAAGAGCTGGGAGTTCCCTGGTGGTCCAGTGGTTAGGACTTGGCGCTGTCACTGCTGTGGCCCAGGGTCGATCCCTGGTCGGGGAGCTAAAATCCTGCAAGCCGTGCGGTGCAGCGCAGCCAAAAACAAGAAAAGTTGTTCGAGCTGATGGCATTCCTGTTTTCAACCCTTCCTTCTCAAATTTGCCTTGTCCACAGGAGCCAAAAAATTTGGCCTAGAACTGCTCTGACCCCACTTGTACACCCCCATCCCACTCTACCACCTGGTAGTCTTAACTCCTTCTCTTGCCTGTTGAGCCCAGGAATGACTCTTGTTCAGCTAGCTGGCCTGGCAGGTCTTTTACCCTAGCCCTTGGGATTAGATGTGCCTTGACATTCAACATTTATGGTTTTGGAAAGTTTATACTGTGAAACAGCACCACAAAGTAATGAATATTAGCAGTTCTTCAGTGAAATATATGAGAACTCACACTAAATGGTATAGATAAAAATCTGAGATCATTTTCACACCAGTTCAGGTTTTGCTGCCAAACAGCTTGTGTAAAAACTTTTGCTTTCCAGATCTGTTGAATTTGGGGATTGCAGAAGGGGGTTCTGGGCTTGTATGGGGCTACCCATGTTTGTTTCACCGGGTGTTTGAATGATACCCACTGGGACTGCCCTCTTCCTTTACACTGCCTGAGACCACCCTCACTGCCCACCTCGGGAATCATCCCAACAAGCGGCCCCACTCGCCTCTACCCTTGTGTTTTGGAAAATCTAGCAGCCAATCCCGAGCACACAAAACACAAGCCTTGCTTTCTTGCTGCTCCTCTGGGGCTTCTTTTCAGTCTCAGCCTCCACCTTCCACCTTCCAGCCACGCAGAGTAGACCTGGACTCCCAGTCCCACATTGCCTGGCTCCCTGGTGTCCCCATGCCGGCCTTTCATGTAGGTCTGATCTTGTTTGGGAACAGAAATTGGCACTTGACAACCTTTGTTCTTCACATGAATGGAGGTTGACCTGACATCAAGTTATTAAATTTGAGAAGCCTTACTGTCCACACATGCAAGTAGATTTTTTTCTTCTGATTTGTCAAATGATGTAGCAGTTGAATATATTATCAAATTGACAATTCTGGGCTTTGTAAAGAACAATATAAAAGGATATTCACTGTGGCATTGCTTGTGAGTTTTCAAAAATCAGGAAACGACACTAAAATCCTGTCATCTGCAGGCGACATACCATGCAGCCATTCATAAAACAGGCAGCCCAACTCAAAACATTCTCCCAGTTAATATAATTAAGTGAAAAGGTCTAGTATAATGCTCTCCTATTTGTGTCTTTAAAAAGTTCACCTATGCATAGAATATAGCATTTTTTGGATGATTATGTAAAAAAGTAGAAACAACTGAAAAATTGGGTCAGATTTTTTAAAAATTTATTTATGGCTGTGTTGGGTGTTCGTTGCTGCACGCGGTCTTTGTCTAGTTGCAGCGAGTGGGGGCTACTCTTCCGCGGGCTTCTCATTGCCGTAGCCTCTCTCGTTGCGGAAAATGGGCTCTAGGCACAGGGGCTTCAGTAGTTGCAGCACCTGGGCTCAGTAGTTGTGGCGCACGGGCTTAGTTGCTCCGAGGCATGTGGGATCTTTCGGGACCAGGGATAGAGCCTGTGTCCCCTGCATTGGCAGGCGGATTCTTGACCACTGTGCCACCAGGGAAGTCCCTGGGGCAGATTTTTAAAAAACGACTTGCACCTGTGTATCTTCTTGCATTAAAAATGCATATGTGTTCCCTAACTTGTCTTAAAAAGTTTCCGACTCCTTTCCCCCAGAAAGAAGTAACTTGTCCGCAGCTGGACTCTGCTGTCTTGAGCTGGTGGTGATTGTGTAAGAAGGAGGGTCCAGATTCCTTTCTTTCACCTCTTCGCAGGCCCGCCAAGACCACAGCTCTGGCCAGAGATGTAGGAGGGCTTCTGCGAGTTTGAGAACACTGGCATTCAATGTATTTTCCCTAAATCAAGTAAAGCTTGGTTTTGGTGTTGTTGGATAGACTTAGTTGCGTGGCTGGACTTTACTCCTTGAATTTGGTTTACCATTTTTTCATAGGAGAGCCTGCCGAGTGTTACATACAGATAAGGCTTCTGGTTGTCACCAGCCCACCTCCCCTTCGTGTCTGTAGTGGTGGGTGGAGACCTCCTTGTGTCTAGGCCTGAGTTTGTGGGAGGCCGCATGTCCCCAGTCATTTTAAGGGATGTCAAAGAAACCTCAAAAAGTAAGTTTATAGCAGTTAATATTTATTATCTCAGTTGGGGGATCTTGACAATGAGAGGCCCCCTCCATACTTTTCTGTTTACACTTCTCACTGATGTGGATAGTTGTATTTTAACCTGGTGCTCCATCGTGAGTGAGTGAGTGAGTGAGTGAGTGAGTGTGTGTGTGTGTGTGTGTGTGTGTGTGTGTTCCTTGTTGGATCACATGTATCAGTAATATAAAATGTAGAACATTCTTGTTCGTTAACAGAGCACTTTATTTAAGCCCTGGCTAAGGTAAACCTGCCTGCTTGGTATTTTTATTTATTTATTTATTTCCTCCAACCCCCGCCCCCCCCACCCCCATTCCTCTCCTGCTGGGCTCACATTCCTAGGTCTTTGTCTCCGCTGGTATTTTAGAAATTTTGGGAGAGGAAGGCAGTGGGTGGGGCGTGTTCTGGAAGCTGGGGGCAGGGGAGAGGGTGGTCACTTGCAAGGTCAGAGGTCAGGCCTGCCGCATTCAGCTGGGCAGCCAGATTGTCGCCATGTGGGGGGGGAGGGGGGGCGTGTCCACACATCTGCCCGGGAAGCTCCGAACAGGCAGCCTCAGGCCTTGGAATTCCTGCCGCCAGAGGACCGCTCCTTCCCAGAGCCACAGTTCATGGCCTCTGCCACATTTCTTTCTGGCGGTGGGCCCTCTGAACAGTCATCCAGTTTATTCTTTTAAAGTAACCTTAAGTAAGCTGGTTCAGAGAGAGTTGCACCCATGCACACCCGTGTGTACCTTTGCCTATTCACTGAGTTTCATAAGCTATAAAATTGTAAGTTTTTGACCTTAGAAATTGCCAGGTGAGTGAGATGTGGAGCTTCTAAATGGAGTGTGACATCTTCCCAAAGTTTTACTCTGATATTTCACTAGAAAGTTTCCAAAATGTGGGACTTCCCTGGTGGTCCAGTGGTTAAAACTCCATGCTTCCACTGCAAGGGGCCCAGGTTTGATCCCTGGTCGGGGAAACTAAAGTCCCACGTGCTGAATGGTGTGGCCAAAAAAAAATTTTTACAAAATGTGATCGCATTTTCAGGTTTTAGACAGTGTGTTCTTTTTTAAAAAAAATCAACAGTTAATTAAAAGCACCACTGAGGCTCTACTTTTACCCACTTATACTGTCACCCCCAGCCCCACCCCGTGGTCCTACAGTCAGCCTGGAACTGCAGAAGCAGTGGCGCTTCCAAGATCACAGGGTGTTCTAGGCGATTAGAGCTGTGTCAATCCCACGTGAAACACTGTCAGGTGGGGTCACATCCAAGCACCCCCGTTTGCCCATTTTAGAGGTACCTGGGCTCTCAAGCCTGGACATGCGGGGGCCTGCAGCCTAAGGTTCTTCCCCACTCGCAGGAGCCCCACAGACTCCTAAAGCAGGGGGACACTAGTCAGTCCACACAGTTGTCCAAGAAAAGGTAGCTCCTGAGCAGAGGTAAAGAGAAGATTGCTTAGCTGTTTGGTAAGAACAGGGAGCCTTGTGGCAGGAGATTTTCACACTTCACATTAGCAGGAGTGATCCCTTTATTCCCGTGACAAATGGAGGGAGCAGAGGGGAGGGATGTGGTTGAGTCGTGGAAACTGGCCGGAGAATTGCTTTAGCACCATGTCGTAAAATGAGAGTGTCGGGGCATTTCCCCACATTTACCCAGTTTAGCATTTTTCGGTTAGTATCTAAGGCTGGCTTGGGAATTTTAGATTTATCAAACGAGAAAGATTAGATAGTCTCTAAATGGTGGACCTTCTTCAAAAAGTGATTAGCCTTCACAAAGGAAGGCAGATGCCTCCTGGGTTCCGTCTCCCACGGTACAGCACGGGACAAAAATCGGCACTAAAGTTACAAACCCGATCACGTTTCCCTCCTGTAAAAGAGGGTCCAGAAAACTTGCCGTATCACAACCATTTCTTCAAAGTAGGAACGTGATATCCTAAGTCTTTCCTTTTTCCATTCCTGGATCCCAGAGTTCCCAGAGAAGCAACCTAACCCCTGCTGGATCACACACCCCCTACGTGGAGCAGCCTGTTTGGCTGACAGTCATTTCCTCGTGGACACGCACTACGCCGAGACTTTGGTTGGAATAAAATAAATAACCTGGAGAATGAGAGGAGCCGCGTTCTCGCTCTGCCCCAGGCCCTTTCTGTGTGGGACTTGCAGCCTAATAGGAACTTTCTGGGTCTCTGTGCTTTGTGCTTTGGACAGGGTAACCATCTTCCGTGCGTTGGGACCAGCCCTTGTTCCCTGTGCAGCCTCCTCCCCTGGAGATTGAGTGCTTGTGTATGTGAAAGACACCCCCCCACACACACACACACATGGCCCCTTCCCTGCCTGTCGAGTGTTGGCTCGCTTTCCTTCACCCCAGGTGTACCAGAGGCAAACTGAAGCTCTGCTCTTGAAAGCAAGCCAGCAAACATTTATAGACAGCGGCCCTACGTGCCGGCTCTGGGGAGGGATGCAACGGGACTGGCCCCGTTCTGTGCCAAGGAGCTTTGGCTCCTGAGAGCTCGGCTCTCAGGCAGGTTTATCAGCAGGTGGAGGTGGTGCCAAGCCGCTCCCCCCCACCAGCACGCAGGGCCCCAGGGAGGCACAGAGCATCGTATAAACAGCGCTGTCAGCACCGGCTGCCTCCCAGGGTCAGCTCCTTGGAACAACTTGGCAGGAAGAAGAAAGACAAGAAGCTGGCTGACTTTACCATTAGCCTTTGGCCTCTGTTCCAGAAGCTTAAGCCCGCACCTTGCTTGAGTGCCTTGGGTGTGCTTGTGTCCTTGATGGGGGGACGGTGGCAGCCAACTGCCGTGTGAGGGGGATTGATCCTGGCCCCCAGCCTGGTTTCCACCCCAGAGCGTGGGGTGGCAAGAGGAACTTGTCGATTTATCCTTTCATTCCGGCCACCAATCTCAGACCAGGGAGACAATCTTGGAACCTTTCTGGGTAATTAATCTCAGATACAGGGAAATCTCTTATGGAGGATGATTGTTTTCTTTTGTTTTAAATAGTTTTATTCGTATGACTGTATAATTATTGTCATTTACTAAGGTCAATTGATGAGCAGCACATTTTATTTTTTTAATCTGTTTTTTTCCGGCCACACTGAGCGGCATGCGGAATCTTAGCTCCCCAAGCAGGGATCGAACCCATGCCCCCTGTAGTGGAAGCGCAGAGTCTTAAGCACTGGACCCCCAGGGAAGTCCTTGGAGGATCATTTTGTTTCATCTTTGCCTTTGCGGTGTCTCAGTTGTGGTTGTGAATGGAACTGGAGTAGAACGAGTGTGTTGGTTGTTTTTCTTTGGGTGGGGATGGGGGGAGCAAGTTGTCCTCACAGTCGCCTGCTGGTATCCCGCTCCCTATGCGGTGTGCTTGTTTATTGTGGGGTCCTGAGATCCAGAGCACCCCGCCACCCACCCCCTTGTCATTAACACCTGGCCCTCTCTGGTCCCCAGGTGCTGCACCTGTACTGTGACACGTGCTCAGTGCCCATCTGCCGAGAATGTACTGTGGGCCGGCACGGCGGCCACAGCTTCGTCTACCTCCAGGAGGCGCTGCAGGACTCACGGGCGCTCACCATCCAGCTGCTGGCTGATGCCCAGCAGGGCCGCCAGGCCATCCAGGTCAGTCCCTCCCCAGCCTTCACCTGTTTCCCTGGTTCTTTCTTGCGTATAAAACCTTTACCACTCCCTTTCAGATGGCATGTGTAGATTATTGGGCAGACTCCAGTGTCTGGAGGTCATGGGACAACGACCCACATGAGCTCATGTGACACCCATGCAGCAGCAGTCACATGGGGGTGGGCAGTGCACGGAGACCTCACAGTATGGTGAAGATGACAGTGATGTGGCTGGAGTTACTGGCCGGTCAGGGCTTCTTCCAGATACCCTGGCTGGACCCCTTCACATCAGCTGCCTGTTTGCCATCCAGCCGCCTCCCCAAATCCAAGTGGATATTAGGGTGTTCAGTCAGGACTCTAGAAAGACTGGGTGCTCACCTTGCTACTCAGATTTGTTTATAGGTGAGAAATAAGTGAGCTTGGGAAATTTTATTTAAGGTTGAATCTCAGACTCTTTCTTGGGTGATAAATAAAGGTCATGCCATGGTTATTTACTTATTTATTTTTAATTTAGTTTTATTGGAAGCATTAGCTATTGCTGTGCTATGCCATGCTATTTTATTCTATTCTATTGGAAGCATTAGACGTCCTGGTAATTTAGACCCTTGTTTCTGTTGAATTTCCATCACTTTGGGGCTAGGAAGGGACACGTGTAACTCTGAGATATAGTGAAGTTCTCTTACATAGGCAGGTAATAGTGTGCCTTAATTTTTGAATCTTCTTGCCTGATCCAGGTGACAAGGTTTTAGGAAGACAAAAAAATCATAGGTTGTTTCCCTCATCTGGTAGGATAAGCTTAAAAGTCAAGAAACATTGCTAGGACTTCCCTGGTGGTGCAATGGTTAAGAATCCACCTGCCAGTACAGGGGACACGGGTTCAAGCCCTGGTCCGGGAAGATCCCACATACCGCAGAACAGCTAAGCCCGTGCATCATAACTACTGAGCCTGCGCTCTAGAGCCTGCGAGCCACAACTACTGAAGTCTGCACACCTAGAGCCTGTGCTCTGCAACAAGAGAAGCCACTGCAATGAGAAGCCCGCACACCACAGTCAAGAGTAGCCCCTGCTCGCTGCAACTAGAGAAAGCCCGCGCGCAGCATTGAAAACCCACCACAGCCAATAATAAATAAATACATTTATGGGGGAAGAAAAAGAAACATTGCTAATCTTCGAGTGGCAATTGAATAGGAGGACTTCCCTGGTGGTGCAGTAGTTAAGAATCCTCCTGCCAGTATAGGGGACACGGGTTCGATCCCTGGTCCGGGAAGATCCCACATGCTGTGGAGCAACTGAGCCCGCAAGCCATAACTACTGAGCCCACGTGCCACAACTGCTGAAGCCCGTGCTCCGCAAAAAGAGAAGCCACTGCAATGAGAAGCCTGCGCACTGCAATGAAGTATAGCCCCCACTCGCCGCAACTAGAGAAAGCCTGCGCACAGCAACGAAGATCCAACACAGCCATAAATAGATAGATAGATAGAAAAATATTTTAAAAAGTAATCGAGTAGGAAACTGTTTAGAACGAGTATTTGAATACATGAATTATTTTTAACATAAGACTTCTTGGAAATGGTAAAGAATCAATCGTGTGTTCTAGGGTGGGCAGGTGGTTTAGGATTTTAATAAGTTTCTCAGCAGCTATCAGCATTCCTATGTGTGATACTGAAGTGATCTTTCTGATGAGTCAAGTAATCTGATACCAAGTCACTTTCACTCTTGACGAAAATACAACATTTTGGTCACTTATGTAATTAGAGGATTTCATAAAGGTGCACAGATTCCCCGGGGGACATCCAGAGTTTGGGTCAGGAATATAGTTGCTCTCCATGTAAGACAGCCTTGATTCGTTACTTGTATTTCTTTCATCACATTTAAGATGCCATTAACTGTAAGATATGCACATTTATTTTATATACAGCTAACAAAGGGAAAAAGCCCACTGACAGTGTTAAGATGAATCACAGTTTCAAAGATATTAAATGTGATAAAAATTACATTTTAGAGTGAACTACAGTAATTCCCCCATCTGGTACCGGTATGGTGGCCTTTGAGCTTATGGGTGACACTTGCATTCTCTAGTATCTTCTATCAGGACACTTTAAATACCTGTCATCAGGCCACCACTGTTCTCCATGGCAGACATCACTAATCACTTTCTGCACCCTTCCCTGTGAAACCCAGATTTGGCCTCAGACTCCTCCTCAGTACTAAGTGGCCACCACTCAGCAGTCAAATGGCATCACTGACTTGCCTCAACTTCGAGTGTTTGATTGAATCTGTTAACATTTGAAGTTAACATTTTTTCTCAAGCCCCCATGCTTGTTAGGTGACCCACCCTCCCTTCCTTCCTTTTTGCTTCCTTTCTTTCCTTCTCCTTCTTTCTTGCAAATGTTTCTGTTTTCAGAGTTTCCCCAGCCCTTTTACCCACTGCCGTTTTCCCCCAACCCACCTGCCTCTTGGCGTCCTTCAAATGCCCTGCTTAGATAATGGGAACTAGTTAAGCAGGTCCTGGTCTGCATGTCTTGGAATGCAGTGCTTGCCGGGGTGTTGTGTAGGATTTGGAGAGGAAAGCTCCATTTGGTCTCTTCACATAGGACTTTTATGACTCTAGGAATGGGAATGACTCAAATTATAGCCAGAGCTTTGCTCCCCTTTGACCTATTTGGAAAATGGAAGAAATAGTTCCTGTCATAGGATGGGAGTTAACACAAGGGCCTGCTAGGGACCTAGGAGGAAACAGTAGAAGCAGCCTGGCTACGCCTGGCTAGGAGGGTAGGCGGTGAGCAGACACTGGCTGTGCATGCAGAGGGGATGGTCATTGCTCTCCGGCCAGTTCTTGCCCTGTAGGAATGTGTACCTGTTATTTCCATATCTTCTGATTTTAATGGAAATTCAGTTTGGTCAAGTAATATGATGTTAATATAAATAGAAGGCAGTTTGTGGCCTTTGCTTTCCATCGAGGAAGCGTTAAAGAAATGTTGTGGACATAAGCTTGGTTGCCTCAGTCAGGCACTGATGTGGATACCAGCTCTGTGCTAATTAATAACCAACACATCTGAAAACAGGGTGTACCGGTTAATAACCTACCAACCTACCCTTTCACAGTCGTGCAGTGTGAGGCTGGGGCTGCAGTGTTCATTTCAAACCACGTGCCTGGAAGTGGGGAGAAGGGACTTGCTTCTTCCTTTTGACTTCCTGTTCTTATCAGCAGTATTTTTTTACCCTGGCAGCAGAAGTTGGTTCCAGTTTCTAGCTTTTGCCACTCCCAGAATGAGCCGGGCCTGGGGTGCCCCTCCCCCATACTTCTGGGTCCTGGTAACCCCTACTTTCTTTGTTCTCTGAGCCCAAGGGGTAGTAGCTACTGACTGCAGTTATTGCAGTCTGTCTTAATCATCAGTGTGCCCTTTGCATTAGCAGTTCCCCGCTTCCCGTTTAACCAAATTCCCTGTATTAAATCGTCTCTGCTTAAATGTCTAGTGAGGTTTCTCTTCTTCTGAATTAATCCTGACAGACAGCCCGAGACACCCTGTTATGGTATCTGCTTACATGCACACTTATTTGATCCGTCAGTCTAACTTTTTTTTTTTTTTTTTTGCGGTACGCGGGCCTCTCACTGTCGTGGCCTCTCCCGTTGCGGAGCACAGGCTCTGGACGCACAGGCTCAGCGGCCATGGCTCACGGGCCCAGCCGCTCCGCGGCATGTGGGATCTTCCCGGACCAGGGCACGAACCCGTGTCCCCTGCATCGGCAGGCGGGCTTTCCACCACTGCGCCACCAGGGAAGCCCGTCAGTCTTAACTTTTTTGTGTTTCGGGTAATTTGGATACAGCCATCTATTTCAACTTGTTGGCTACTGTATTAGTTTCCTAGGGCTGCTATAAACTGGGTAACTTAAAACAATAGGAATTTGTTTTCTCACGATTCTGGAGGATAGAAGTCAGAAATCAAGGTGTCAGCAGGGCTGTGCTCCACGTGAAGCCTCTAAGGAAGAACCTTTCCTCGCTTCTTCTTGCAGGTCGTGGTCTGCACGTCTTGGCTTGTACTTGCCTTACTTCCATTTTCTGCCTCCATCCTCACATGGCCCTATGGGATATCAGTCACTGCATTTAGGACTTACCCTAGTCCAATATGACCTCATCTTAACCACATTCTGAAGTTGCAGGCACGCCTGAAGTTTGGCAGGACGATATTTAACCCAGTGCAGTTATGTAGTGCTTTGATAGGACACGGTTTATGGCCGTAGACACGAGCAAGTATAAAATGTATAGATTGTTCCTGTTAGAACCCAGTGCTAAGTACCGTGCACTGTGTACCTGGCCCACGTTAGTTCAGTCTGTAATGACACTTGGGACAGGATAGTAAAGATGGAACGGAAACACTGTGGATAGATGTCCTTTACTTCCGATTTTAGAGAAGAAGTGGCATCTGAGCTAGGTTTTGAGATTTTAGGGTGACTTTGGAAGAGAAAGCATCCCAGGCCAAACTGTGAGCCACCCAGATCGGCCAGGTGCCAGCTCCTATCCGCTCAGTGGATCCTTAGGCCTCACGGGGATGGGGGCAGGGAGTGCAGTGAGCAGGTGTCATCAGACTGAGAGCGAGAAAGGTGGTCAGTTAGGGGTCCCAGTTGTAAGTGACTGAATGAGTCATAGCTGATTAGCCGGGAGCATATTCATGAAAATAAGGCTGGTCATGTATTGTTTGATTCCATTTGTGTGAAATATCCAGGATAGACACGTCTGTAGAGACTGTAGGTTATGCATGCCGTGGGGGAGAGGGAGGGGAGATGGAGAGTGACTGCTTCACAGGCGTGGGAAGCTTCGTTTTGGGTAGAGGTGTTCTGGAGCCAGATGGTGGTGACTGCACCACATTGCATGTGCTGAATGTCACTCATGGGACATTTTATGCTGCCTGTATTTTATTACTACAATTTAAAAACAAAACAAGGTAGGAAGTGTGAATAGGCCTATCTGTATGATGCGAGCTAAGTAGGATGAGGGGAGAGGATGACCAGGGGCTGGACTCAGCTCTTCCCATATATTGTCCTGCATTTTTCTCACTTTCACTCCGAAGTTGGAGAAGGGCAGGAGCTTGTCTGAACTGGTAGGAGATGGAGCTAGGATTTGAACCTGGGTTTCCTGAGCCCTAGGATGACCATCCGGCCTGGCTTGTCCAGGACTGTGCCCGCCTTAGATGTGTTTCGTGTCCCAGAAATCGTTCTCTGCAGGGCACACAGAAGACTGGTCACCTGTAGCTGATTCCTGAACCCAGGCAGGTTCTAAACCCTTGAGGCTTCCCTGGGTCCCTCCTGATCTGGGACACCTGCTCTGAAGCCTGTTGCAGTATTAGCAATCAGTTTGAACTCCCTGATTTAATACCTCAGTGTCTCCAATCCTTGTGGCTTTTCAAGGCACATCATGTAATATTCATGAAAACACCAGGCCTCTGTCTGGATTAATTTTTTATGAACAATCATACGTCTGATTAAACGGGCTGATTTACGGGGGCTGATGGTACAGGGTTGGGCCCTGGGGGTGCAGAGGTGGTCTCTGGCCATAGGCAGGGCTTCTCAGGTGCATCAGACACTGTTTCCCAGTTTGCACTTGGTGTTAGTTCTGAGCTGGGCTGCAGCCTGTTGCACACCTTCTCCCGAGGGATGTGCCCAGCCTGCGAGATTTCCCCCAGGTGGGGAGCCTGGCCGGAAAGTCTGTGGAAAGTTGCTCGTGCATCTGCAGTAGAACATTTCACATCTGATCCCCAGTCTGTTTTGGGCTGTGACCCAGCTACACTGGTTTCACTGTGTCAGACTATCTCTTAATAGTCCTGACATTCACTTTGTAGGTGCCATTTCTTATACAAAGAAATGCAGCCCTTGCCAAGCAGCTCCTTCAGTTACATGTCAAACAGATGCCCTTCTCTCCCCCAGTGCCTGCTTTCTTTCCAAGGACGTGGACCTCGAGGTCTGGGTTGGGGGCCTAAAGCGTTAGTTTTTCGGGGCTGAAGAAAGCAGCCTTAAGTGTTGCGTGTGAGGAGGGAAGGTACTTCTCTTGCTCTGAGATTGTTTTTGGTTTTCCAGCTGAGCATCGAGCAGGCCCAGACGGTGGCAGAGCAGGTGGAGATGAAGGCAAAAGTGGTACAGTCGGAGGTCAAAGCCGTGACTGCGAGACACAAGAAGGCCCTGGAGGAGCGGGAGTGTGAGCTGCTGTGGAAGGTAACGTGGGGGGAGTGTTGCACGCCCACCCCACCCTTGGGCTCCTCGGTGGCCGGCACGGCCTCTGAACTACAGCAGGGTGACAGCATGCTGATGTCACACCCTGGATCCCGGCTCTGAGTTTAGAACACTTGGTAGTTTTCTCCTAAGTTTGTCTGCAGAAAGATGCAGGGGTCCCCCTCCGAGCAGTAAGACGACAAGAAGCCTTTTCAGAAGCAGTCAGGTCCCCGAGACTGGACAGAGTCTCAAGTTTTCTATTGCAGGCACTCAGGTGGAAGCAGAAAGAAGGGAGTACAATGGAGACTGCTGTTAGGAAAGCAGGCTGCTAACACACGTCCTTAGTTTTGGTGTCCCGGCTGTTTGGACTTCCTGACCCCTTGTGGAAAACCAGTTTTCCACTTGTGGGGGCAGTGAGCGAGTGCCCTTTCTTCCTGTTGGAGCCGGAAAGAGCGCTGAGCGCGCTGGTGTGCTGTTTAGATAAAATCAGCTGGAGGGATGACTCGCCCCGCCCACATCCCCCGCAGCATTTTCTTCTCTGATCTTGCGCTCTCACTCAGGTAGAAGAGGGCAGCGTGCCTAAGAGGGGCCAGTACCTCACGCCAGTTCAACTGGGATCACCTTCTCTGAACCCAGAAGCAAGACTATACAGAGCTGATGTGAACGGGTGTGTTTGAGTGTGTGGTGCTTGTTTGGCTCACTGCAAACTATATGATGGTGGGGACCGCATGTCGATTTCTGAAAGTGATCCTCGCCAATTTCCTGTCCCGTAAAAGAGTAAATTGTATTGGCCTTTGGGAAGGCTGTGTGGGCTTTTGCATTGCCTCTTCCTTTGAGTTAGCTCTGTATCTAGCTGCTTTCTGCTTCTTCTGACTCTCTACTGCCTTTTGACAGAAGAGAAGAGTCCTTGGATGGAAACAGTCCAAGATTTAATTCACATGATTTGTTCAGGCACCTTTGTGGGCCTGACACAGTTTTCAGACCCTCCGATGTCCCCAAGGTCTGCCAGTCCCATGCCACCCACGAATGTTAATTATAACTGAAAGGGGCCCCCTCCTTGCAACCTGAGAGCTCTGTGGTGAACTCTGCCACAAACTTGCTCTGCTGGATCTGCTGATGAAAAGGCCTTTGTGTGCAGGGGTTTCTGCAGATCTCACCTTAGTTACCCTCCCTCCGGTGGGGCTGAGGACCTCTCTCAAGGCAGTTCTCTTTCAGGAGGAATAGAGAGCACGTTTTTTTTTACCGTAGGAGAAGCAAATTGGGAAGGACAGTCAGTCTCTTATTCATGTTATCAGTTTTGTTTTTACTTGCCTAAAAACTCATTCTTGGATAAATCCAAAATCAGCCTGCTCATTCTGGACACGCCTTAGTCCCATTTGTGCTTGCTTTTTTTGCTGGGGTACCACGCCCCAGATCCTGTGGAAGTCCCCCTTCTTCTTCACTAATCACTGATTTTTCTGCTCCCTCTTGCCTGGCTCTGTCTGGGCACCTCCTTGTTACACAGTGGCGTTGTTTTTTTTCTTGCATCCTGGTTATTGGAGATAACTTGAGTGCTGGGTGACCTAGTTATAGGTATCTGGATGCATGTCCTTTCTTGTAGCTTGTGCATTTCCAGTGGACATGGCTGCCTCTTGGCAGGTAGCTGCAACTATCCGGTTGAGGGATCAGAATCGAGGCCGAGAGGTTTGGCCCAGTGCAAAACCAAACGACAGAGCTTCTCTTTGATCTGTCCCCACACGGGCTTCTCTGCACACACACATCCTTCCAGAGTGGACAGATGAATACACATGAATCAGGTCCAGAATCATGTTATCCACCCCCCACGGGAAAATCGGATTAAAATCCAGCCCTTCCAACAGTGGACCCTTATTCTGAAGTAGACTTTCTGTGGCTTTCAGATCGGTCAAGGACTCAGAAGTCATGGTCCTCTCTGCAAAACAGCACGCACTGGCTGGGCGACTGATCTGTTCTTTTCAGAGGAAACCACTTAAACTTAGAGGACTGAGTTATTTCCTGCAAAAGAATGGAGAACTGACTGATCAGGCAGACAAAAATCCCACGTTCCCTAATAGTGTGATCTGAGTCCGAAGCAGGTCAGAACCCGTGTTTACACATCACGGTGTTTTGAATTTAGAGGCCCCTTTGGAAATAATACAGGCCAACAGTTGCTAAAAAGTTGGTATCTCCAAATTTGGGGTGTGGGACCTCTCAGGCTCCCTGATGAAGATTTCTAACCCCTGTGAAGAGAGAAAACGGGACAAGGAAAGAGCCAGGTTTGTGATCCTCGCCAAATCCTTCATTTTATTCTCTCCACACACAGGCTTTCTGTCTCTGATTACGTGTGTGTGTGTGTGTGTGTGTGTGTGTGTGTGTGTGTGTGTGTGTGTGTGTGTGTGTGTGTGTGTGTGTGTGTGTGTGTGTGTGTGTGTGTGTTTATGCTGAGAGAGAGGCTGAAAGAGAAATATCCTTCAGGAGACTTTAGGCCCTCTGTACGTAGGAGCATTTTCGATTCAGTGTGTTGGGAGTGCATGACCAGCCTTGTAGTACAGTCCGTTGGTCTATCCTTCCTCTGGTCCCCTTTCTGCCACTTTTCTTTCCACGTTCAAGGCCACCTGTCCCTGACAACCCTCTGTCTAAATCAGGCCTCCCTCGTCACTGTCTGTCACACTCTTTTTCTACCCTCTAACCCCAGCACTGTCTGAAATTGTCTTGCAGTATTTCTTTGCTTGCTTAGTATCTGTTGCTTTAAACTCTAAGCTCAGTGGGGCAGGGCCCATGTTTTCTATGGGCCACATGTATCTCCAGCACCTGGCACAGTGTAGGTGCTCAGTAAACGTTTCTTTGTTACACGGCTGTTTCTAACTTCTATTTAATTTCTAACTGAGAGAAAATTTGCAGGAATAATAAAAGAGCCCCTTGTATCCTTTACCCAGATTCACTGATTATTTACATCTTGTCCCATTTTCATCATTCTCTTTCAATAGGTGAGTGTGTGTGTGTGATTTGACAGTAAGTTGGAGTGTTGGAGACACTGCCCCTTTACACCTAAATGTTTCAGTTTATTTCCTCTGAGCAAGGATATTCTCTTAATCACAGTTAATCAAAACCAGGAAGTCGAATCTTGATACAACACCAGTACCTAATCCTGAGTCTGTAGTCACATTTCACCAATAGTGGGTTGGTGTTTTTGTTTGTTTGGTTGGTTGGTTGGTTTGGTTTGCTTTGGTTTGGTTTGCTTTGAGTTTTTTTTGGCCATGCACGGCTTGTAAGATCTTAGTTCCCTGACCAGGGATCGAACCCACACCCCCTGCAGTGGAAGCACAGAGTCCTAACCACTGGACCATCAGGGACATCCCACCAATAGTGTGTTTAATGGCAGTGTCCTCCCAATCCAGGATCAGTTGTTGGCGTTTAGTTGTCAAGTCTCTGTAGTCATCTCCTGTGATCAGGGACAGTTCCCCAGCCTCCTCTGTCTTTGGATTTTGCCACTTTGGGGGAATGCAGACCAGACGTTTCTGCAGACCCTCCCTCGGTGTGAGGTTTCCCTCAGTTATGAGTATGTCAGCCGATGTGTTGTTTTCTGTCTTGGTTCTAAGCCTCTGTGTCCTCTCTCCTGGCTCTCACCTTTCCCTCCAGGTAGAGAAAATCCGCCAGGTGAAAGCCAAGTCCCTGTACCTGCAGGTGGAGAAGCTGCGGCAAAACCTCAACAAGCTGGAGAGCACCATCAGCGCCGTGCAGCAGGTTCTGGAGGAGGGGCGGGCGCTGGACATCCTGCTGGCCCGAGACCGCATGCTGGCGCAGGTGCAGGAGCTCAAGACCGTGCGCAGCCTCCTGCAGCCCCAGGAGGACGACCGGGTCATGTTCACACCCCCTGACCAGGCCCTCTACCTCGCCATCAAGTCCTTCGGCTTTGTCAGCAGCGGGGCCTTCGCGCCGCTCACCAAGGCCACGGGCGACGGCCTCAAGCGGGCCCTCCAGGGCAAGGTGGCCTCCTTCACTGTCATCGGCTACGACCATGACGGGGAGCCCCGCCTCTCAGGAGGCGACCTCATGTCGGCTGTGGTCCTGGGCCCTGACGGCAACCTGTTTGGTGCGGAGGTGAGCGACCAGCAGAACGGGACATACGTCGTGAGCTACCGGCCGCAGCTGGAGGGCGAGCACCTGGTATCGGTCACCCTGTGCAACCAGCACATCGAGAACAGCCCCTTCAAGGTGGTGGTCAAGTCCGGCCGCAGCTACGTGGGCATCGGGCTCCCGGGCCTGAGCTTCGGCAGTGAGGGCGACAGCGATGGCAAGCTGTGCCGGCCCTGGGGCGTGAGCGTGGACAAGGAGGGCTACATCGTGGTCGCTGACCGCAGCAACAATCGCATCCAGGTGTTCAAGCCCTGCGGCGCCTTCCACCACAAGTTCGGCACTCTGGGCTCCCGGCCCGGGCAGTTTGACCGGCCTGCCGGCGTAGCCTGTGACACCTCCCGCAGGATCGTGGTGGCCGACAAGGACAATCATCGCATCCAGATCTTCACCTTTGAGGGCCAGTTCCTCCTCAAGTTCGGTGAGAAGGGCACCAAAAACGGGCAATTTAACTACCCTTGGGATGTGGCGGTGAATTCCGAGGGCAAGATCCTGGTCTCAGACACGCGGAACCACCGGATCCAGCTGTTCGGGCCCGATGGGGTCTTCCTGAATAAGTATGGCTTCGAGGGGGCTCTCTGGAAGCACTTTGACTCCCCGAGGGGGGTGGCTTTCAACCACGAGGGCCACTTGGTGGTCACCGACTTCAACAACCACCGGCTCCTGGTCATTCACCCAGACTGCCAGTCGGCCCGCTTCCTGGGCTCAGAGGGCACTGCCAATGGGCAATTCCTGCGCCCACAGGGCGTGGCCGTGGACCAGGAGGGGCGCATCATCGTGGCCGATTCCAGGAACCACCGGGTGCAGATGTTCGAGTCCAACGGCAGCTTCCTGTGCAAGTTTGGCGCTCAGGGCAGTGGCTTTGGGCAGATGGACCGGCCCTCCGGCATCGCTGTCACGCCGGATGGGATGATTGTCGTGGTGGACTTTGGCAACAATCGAATCCTCATCTTCTAATCACATTCCTAGGCTTCTGTGTTTGGGGTGCGCGTGTGTACGTCTCTCTCTCTCTCCCCCTTTTGAAATTCAAAGAAGAAACCGTCTCAGGGAAATTCCTTTTTTTTTTTTTTTTTAAATTTTGTTTAAAGACAACAAGAAAAGTACAACATTGCTTATGTCCTACCTCATCTTTATTTTTTTACAGATGAATGTACGTATCTTTTCTGCAGGGATTGAGCCTGTGAAGTGATGATCTCTATCTACCTCAGAAACCTTTACATTTCCTTCTCCAACAGGCCCTCTGCCCTCCCACCCTCGCTCAGTGGAGTTCACGTTTCCTCTCCCCTCCGTGGGGCGTGACATGCACAAGCCTAGCATCTCTGTGGCTGGGAGGGTGCTGGATGTGTGCGGTGGGGTGCATTCTGTAGATTGAGCCAAGCAAACACGAGAAAACTACTAAGTTAAAAAGAAAAAAAAACTGTAAAACGTGGAAAAATGGGATTTAAGATGCTTAATTGTAGAGTATTTGTGTTCTTGAGAATACTGTGTTTATGGGGTTAGGCTGTGTGGTGATCTTGACCTTTTTGGGAAAAATCTTTTTTTTTTTTTTTTTTTAATGCTGCAACAGTGAACTTCCTGTGTTCTTTTATACCTCAGTGTGTTTCTCAACCCGTTCAACATCAGTATCTTTTCTTATTCCTAGAAGAAGTGGCTGTGGCTTGCTAGCCAAGAAAAGCAGACCATTCCTATCTTAGGGTATGCAATCTTTGTTTCTTCTAAGGGAGTGTGTGTGTGTGTGTGCGCGTGTGTATGTATGTGTGGGTGTGAAGCCACCTTACACCAAAATAGTAAAAATGCTATACCACCTCCCAAAGAACTTTTTCTTTTCACACTTTGGTTTCTGAAAAATAAATGTAGTTCAGGATTTTTGATTAAAAGTATTCTCAGAAGTTGTGTTTTTAGTTTGCTGTTGGTTATAAAGAATTAAGTAGAAGAAGAAAATTACCCTCCTTCTCAGAAAGAGGATTTTCAGGCATGTGGCGTGTGGACATTGAGTGGGTGGATGGGCACGCGTGTGCTGAGTTGGTCAGCAGAGAGCATGAGACACAGGCAAGGGACCCCCAGACTGCAGTTGAATGTTGTTCTCTTAATGTTAGGCATTTCTTTTCCTAAGAAGAGTAGGCAAAGGAATGAACTTTTGTTTTAAAAGCACAATTTTTTCCTGCTTTGGAAGTTCAGGGAAATAGAATGTTTTAAAGTCAAGTTTATGGGAACAGCCCATCCCCACACCCTCTTCTCGGGTCACTTTTACAGAGTGGTCTGCTCCCAAGCCACGGAGCACGGTAAACGTGAATTTTCCCCCTAAAGGCCTTTGAATGTAAAGGATTTGTAAACCACGTTGCCCCAACTGGAAAAACGTATAGGAACTGAAACCTCTTGTTCAACCTGTATCTTGGTACCAAAGAATGAAAATTTATTAAGCCAGGCTCCCACTGCAGAAACATGGGATGGCATCCGTCACTTTACAGGGTGGGTTTGTCGTAAGCTGGACTTGGGTGCAGAACCTTGTGCTTCTGGGCGTTAACTGTCTTTCAGATACTGAAATGAGAACCAAATTCCAGAGCACCACAGGAGAAAGAGGTGCTCTCAGATGGCAGTGGCTTCCAGGACACTTCTTGTTTAAACTGGAAGACTAACAGATCAGTTTCTATCCCTGTATTTAAGAGAAATTCCTCTTGCAATATGGATAGAGTTTTTAACGAACAGACTAACAAGTGGATAGATTGTTTTTGTCATCCCCCCCCCAAAAAAAGAAGGAGATGATGGGGACCAGTGTAGCAAGCCAATCAAACTGCTTTTCCCATCCAGCTCTTTTGGACATTTAATTTACCACTTCATGGTCCCCTGTGTCTTCCCATTGCTTTAGTTCTGGGGTTTCTGAGTGACCAAGATGGGGGAAACCTTGTTGCATAAAGGAGAACCACATGCAATAAAGGATCCAAAAACTGGAAAGTAGTTTCAAACTGCTGTTGCCCAGCTGCTGTGTTTCAGGGTGGGAAGGTGTCAGGGGATCTTGTTATGGAAAAGCATTTCTTCTTTTATTGAAGAATTTAATAGTCATTCCCTCTCTAATAGTGAATCCATCTCTAATTCCTATTCAGTTGCCTTTTATGTTGCCCCTAAGTTCGAAGTTCTTTGACTGGTAAAGAGATCACGTAATTAAACATTTTTAATTGTTTTTTATTTTGGAATAACTTGGTGCTGAACCTCCTCCTCTCAATCCCCCTGCCCCCTAAATAATCCCCCTTTAAACACCAAAGACAACTGGTTTTAAATGATTAAAAATTTTTTTAATTGAAAAAAAAAAGTATCTTAAATTCTTTAAAATGTTCTCAGAAACTCAGGTCATGATTATGGCTAAGCTATTTCCAGTAGTCAATACCTTTGATTATTCTGTCTTCATTTTCATCATCTTCACTCTTAACCTTTCCTTCCCAGTTTCCCCATATGTGGGGAAATATTGGAACCTGAGTGAGAAATTTCCTTGGTGAGTAGCAGCAACCAGAGCTGCTTATTTAACATTTTTTTGTGGATCTGGTTGTAAAGCCAGGGTTTCCACATGTGGCTAAAATGATTAGGGCTTAATAGACTATTCAATTTGCCTGCTTAAGGCAACCAGGTCCCCTCCTTGAAATGAACGTGTCTCTGGGTGATAACTGTCGCTTTACTCTCTGTAAAAGGTACGTCTCCTTACGTTTTCTGCACCCAAAGTTGTGCATCGCTGCCATTTGAGAAACATGGTCACACTTGGGAAGCTTTTGTTTTTAAAATATTGCCATCTGTGGCTGCCCCAGATTGACTCCTGACCCACAGGGATTGGTGCAAAGCACCTCCAGAGTGTGCTTCTTGTACAGTGTGGAAGAGAGATGAGAAAAGCCAGCATTGGACCTCCCTAGTGTGAGAGATAACAAGTGTTTATCAATGCGTGTCTCCTGCCCATTATGGGGTGATGCTAGGGTAGCAGGAATTGGGTCAAAGAGGGTGTCTTTAACGTGGTGAAAAGAAGGTCCTGGGTGCTGTGAGGGAGGAGGATAAAATGTTTCTCTTGAGGAAATGTGATATTGAGACAATAGTCCCCAGGTATGTCTGATCTGGTCAGGGGGTGGGGTGAGGTGTAAGGTCAGTATATGGTTTGAGATGCCAATTGGATTTGGATGTATAGGTTTGGATATTGAGATGGCTAAAGGAAATCTAAATAACCCACAGATACAAGCCACTTTTGGTTGATACCAACTTAACGTTTCAGAAGTGTTACTGTTTTTCGTTGTGGTGGTTTTGTTTTTGTTTTTGAAATAATTCCTCTGTGAAATTGGTCACGAGAAGCAATGCTGTCTGAGAACCTGTGCTGTGTGGTGGCTGGCAGGTGGCATGCAAGTTGGCTGGAGCCCAGTGGCCCAAACAGTACCCCCAAGTGCACTAACTCTTTGATTGATGGATGCCCTTTTAAGTCTAACTTATTTGGGGAGTCGGGGAAACACATACAAGGGTACCATAAACGGAATCTAAATTACACGCTGGGCCAAAAAAAAGTTGCCAGATGGAAGGCACTTTGTAATGGGGCTGTAAGAGAATAGCATGAGATTGGCTCAGTCTGCTTTATTCTAGTTAAGCCAAAGCTTAATGATCGGAGGCAGGAGGTCTTCTGGGCTTGAAGCAGCAGAATACTGTTGTATGTGTGTCGTCTTCCTCTTTGGAAGATTCTAAGATTGCTGTGTTCTGGTAGATAGTGAAAGATATGCCAAAGTTATAGGCTTGTTTTTCTGTTTAAAAAAAGAAGAAGAAGAAATCCAATGGTGCCAAAAAGTATTTATTTAAAACATCACTCTTACTGAGTTTCCAACAGTCTGGGGCTGTATAAAAGTCATAGTCTTGTACTTGCGTGTGATGGAATCGTGGAGCCTGGCCCTCTTGAGGCGCTCTGGCCTCCCTGGGCCGGGCTGCCTGTGGGCCAGGGCACAGGACACACACACCAACCACTCCATCCCACACCATCTGCTTTTGTTTAGTTTCTACCTCACTTTTGGTGAAAGTCATCTACCTCATGTTAGTATCTGACGGGTCTCTGAATAGTATTAATCCACCGGGGAGTGGGTAGGAGTGGAGAGCTACCTCGAGAAGAAAATGTTTTCATAAATCCAGAACTGACTTCTCACAGGAGAAGCGTCTGATTGACCTTGGAAAAGAAACTTTGAAACCAAATAGTCCTATACAGACAAATGTAGTCATAAATCCAAGTATTTCTTACCAATCTGGCTTTTTTCCCCCACCAGGAGTTATGCACACCGTTACCACGTTGTTCAGTGTTCTGAAACCACGGGTTCATCTGACCTTTTTGAGGACTTATCTGCAAATGAAGACCTTTAGGTCTTTTTTTTTTTTCTCTTCAAGAGAAAAAATATCTGTATTTTGAATGTCTGAAAATACACCCTTTTAGGAGCAATTCTAAGGGTCTAGTTGGGAACATCACCTATTGGAAAGGAATGAACATCCTTGAGACGTCGTGATTGTATTTGTACCCTTTCTGGACCCAGCAGGATGTCCCTCACCATGGCATTGCAGCAATCACTGTCTTACTGAGCAGTGATGGTGAAGTGTGTGTGTTGCTCTTTTGTGTTTGATTTTTTTTTTCCCCCTACCAAAGGTAACATGTTCTTTGACGGGTTATTCTTTTCCTTTGCTTGTTTATTAAATACTTGATAAAGTTGAGAAGCACATTACCATGATATACTGTATTGCCTCTCCACCTCTCTTCCCCCCTCGCTTAATTTTTGTTTTGGTTGGAAGAGAGCATCCTTAAGACCACTGTCATTATTGTGAATTTGGTTTATAAATGTCATGGTGAAGAAATACCTCAATGATGCCTATTTTAAAAACCGATCTTACGGGTTAACAAGCCAGCCTGGTGGGATGTTTTCCATCATCATTTAACCAGTAATGGTTCTAAAAGTTTTGTGTATCCACATGGTCGTAGACCTCCTTTTAATGATTGTATTAACTTACAAGCTCAGGTAGTATTTTTCTTAAGGCTCTATCTCAGAGCACACTGACTGAATGTTAATGTGTGTAGCAAAGTGTTTACTTTCTTTAAATAACCAGCTCTGGAATAGTTCTTTGTGTTTCTAGCAGTCTGTGTAGTTGTCTTTTCAGAGGAGGATTTTTCACATTTCTGGGGTGTTCTTGTTTCTAGGACAGTAAGATTTCTTTCTTTTCTTCTTTTCCCCTAAATTCAATGCAGGTGAGAGGGTGGGAGGGTAAGGGCTGTTGTTTTTAACTAGCATGTTAGGTATATTCGGGTGGGTGGGAAGGTCGTTTGTATTTTTTTAAATGAATCTTGCTTAATACTGTCCATTAGCTGTCATGCCCGGTCAGCAAAATGTTTTAATTTTAAAGCGTAGAATACATGGCTTGGTTGAGGGTTTTTTGTTTTTGTGAGAAAAGTAAATGCAAAAATTGGAGAAATTAACATGGGCATGTTGCCTTCATGTTAGAATGACTAAGGTCAGAGTTTTTTTTTTTTTTAATTTGTCCAAGGCAGACATGTAAGGGATATGCACCACCAGACTAACTGCCCGGGCCACAGAAACCATGCTGCAAGCCCACCTGGGTGCTGACTGCCTCTTGACACTTTTAAAAATGGGCATCGCGGTGGTGGTGCGGATCCCGTCAATTAAGTGGAGAATGGGGAAACAAAGGTTTTTCCCCCAAACCTTTAAGGTAGGTTTTTGTTTGGGGTGGGTTTTTTTTTTTTTTTTCTCCTACCCTCTGGATTTTTACTTTTAAATCTTAAGTGATATACTGCAGGCCTCAGGCATGACAGGCAATGAGCAGGTGAAGAACCAGTGGAAAAGTGTTCAAAAACTCCTGTGTTAGCTAACAGGCTTCTGAATGTATCGCTCTGGTCCACAGAGAAGGCTGGAGAAGGTAGCAAGGAGATGCTGTATCAGCTACTGCAGCCTTAAAACAAAGTTGGTGTCTCTTTGGACTTTAAAATTGTTCCTATGCAGCTTATTTTATTTTTGTTTAATCAAATAAACAAGAGGGTTTTGACATGGAAAGAGTGTGTCTGTGTCATCCTTTAATTGAGAATAAATAAGGGTGTGTACACTGCCCATCATGAAAGGGAGTCTCTGATGCATGGCCTAGAGGTTGTACCCTGGTCAGTGGGTCAGATTGGGTCCATGCAGTGTTTTCAGAACAGGCGGATACCAGCATTTTAAACGAGGACGTGTTAGAGCTTAAATGCTTAAAATCTGGACTTTTGGATTCTTGGGAAGTTTCAGATCTGGCAGCCACAGGCCTGTCTTCTCCCAAGAAGCTGAGTAGCAGATGTCCCTTTAGAGGGACAAGTATGTGATTTCCCAATTACCACAGCCCCCCACCCTGTTTTCCCACAGATGCCACCCCCCAGGTGGGCACTGGCCTAATAACTATTACCCTGTCTGGGTTGGGAGGAACTACTTGGATGTGAACTCCAGCCAAGGGGACGTGAGCAACTTGCCCAAGTGCCTCTTTGCTGGCAGGGTACCATAGATGCCAGGAGGATGAAGAAGACTCTTCTCTTGCGCTCTATGTGTTCACAACTTACTAGGAGACCTCATTTTTCCCTGGAAAATTCATTTTTCACTGGGAAATTTTCCCCAACTTTGCTCATCTGCTTTCTGTGTCTGATCAGTCTTAGGTTTAACCTCTGAATGGAGCGTCTGGCAAGCCACCACACTGGATTCCACTCTCCACCCCCGGCACGTTTTCCCCTGTTGTATGTCCCTTCCCAGCTGTGATACCGTGTACAGAAGTTCCAGTGGTGGTAGGTCCTACCCCTGCTGTACAGGACCCTCCTTCCTAAAGTGCCAGGTGTCAGCACCTGGCATAGGGAACCTCTCCACTTCAGCCCATGTTGGCATTGAGCATTTAAAGTGCTTTGTGCCCACTGGTCGCTTCAGCTTCAAAATTGTGACCCATCCTGAGTAGCAGTTTCCTCAGAGACTCAAGATAGGGGTGTATGACTTAATGAACTCTGGACTCCATTCCCCATTTCCTTTTTCAGGCCTCTCGCTTTTATTTCCCTTTTACTCCTAGCTGAACACAATGGGAGACTTTTGAACATAGAAAGCTGGATGGACGCACTTTTGTGTTTTTTTTAACGGAAGAAATTTTTAATCCTCTGAAAGCCCCAGGAGAAGCTGCCAATAAAATGAGGCAGGGCTTCCCTGGTGGCACAATGGTTAAGAATCCGCCTGCCAATGCAGGGGACATGGGTTCGAGCCCTGGTCCGGGAAGATCCCACATGCCACAGAGCAACTCAGCCCATGCGCCACACCTACTGAGCCTGCGCTCTAGAGCCCACGTTCCACAACTACTGAAGCCCACATGCCTAGAGCCTGTGCTCTGCAACAAGAGAAGCCACCACAATGAGAAGCCCACGCACTGCAATAAAGAGTAGCCCCTGCTCACCGCAGCTGGAGAAGGCCTGTACACAGCAGCGAAGACCCAATACAGCCAAAAATAAAAACAAATTTAAAAAAAAAATGAGGCAGAACCCACTTAGGGAAGTGCAGAGAAGGAAAATTCTAGAAAGAATCGGTGCTTGATCTTCAGCCCTCCCTGGTTCCTCCAGTCTCTTCCAGGAGATTCAGGTGAGTTTTGAGGGACCTAAACCTTCTAAGGGTGACTACAGCCCTCTGCAGCTGGCCGTGGGGCTGCCAGTAATCAGAATATATGGAGTAACGGGAACCCTCATACATTGCTGGTACTACGAACACTTTGAAACACAATTTGGCAGTTCTTCAAGGCTCCTCAGGACACAGCAATGCCATTTCAAGGTATATATCCACAAAAACTGAAGACAGGAAAAAAAAAAAAACCTGAAGACATGTCCTCACAAAAACTAGTACAGGAATGTTCATAGTAACAATAATAGCCAAAAAGTGGAAACAACCCTTTAAATGTCCCTCAACTGATGACTAAACAAAATGAAATATTATTATTACTGTGGAATATTATTCAGCCTCAAAAAGGAATGGAATAGTGATACATGTGAACCTTGAAAACGTAAGTGAAAGAAGCCGGGTACCATACATGATTTCATATACATGAAAGATTCAAAGCAGGCAAATACATAGAGTCAGGAAGTTGTTGCCAAGGGCTGGGAGGTTGGGGGAAATTGGCAATGACTGCTATTAAGTTTACTTTTTCTGGTAAGACTTTTTGTTTTTGTTTTATTCTTGGCCGCACTGTGTGGCTTGCAGGATCTTAGTTCCCCAACCAGGGATCGAAACTGGGCCCCAGCAATGAGCGTGCTGAGTCCTAACCACTGGACCGCCACGGAATCCCCAAGAGTTTTTTTTCTTTTTAAGAGCAGTTTTAAGTTCACAGCAAAATTGAGAGGAAGGTACAGAGATTTCCCATAGGCCTCCTACCTCCACAGGCAAGCATAACCGTCCCCCGTGATCCACATCCTCCTGGGATTTCTTTTGGGGATGCTGGAAATGTTCTAGAATTAGGCAGTGGGGGGATGGTTTTACAACTATGTGGGTGAATTCTATGGTATATGAATAATCTCAATATGAAAAGGCACAGGAAACCGATCAATACATCTGACTACATTGAAAACCTGTTTAAGGCATTCCCTGGCGGTCCAGTGGTTAGGACTCAGTTCTTTCACTGCCAGGGACCGGGTTCTATCCCTGCTCTGGGAACTAAGATACCACAAGATGCGCGGTGAGGCCAAAAAAAAAAGAAAAAGAAAAGCTTAAAAAAAAAAAAAAAACAACCAAAAAAACCCTTCTGTTTAAATGAAAAGGTCTGATTGCCTTTTCTGTACTTGCATTGGGAAGGTCATGTGACTAGCCTGTCCCAAAGGTTGTGAGTGGCAGTGATATGGTGCCACTTCCTAAGGGGAGTATTTCGTCAGTAGGGTGAGCCCTTGCTGAGCTCTGGTCCCTCTCTCAGGGCCACAGGCAATATCCTAAGGAAGGCAGCATCACCAGCCAGTATCTGGGAGTGAGGCAGACACATCCAGTGAACAACCATGGATGTACATGTGATCAAAATGTGTACAGTTGTTATTTTAAAAATCTTTTTAAAAAATCTGTCCAGGATTGATCCCTGGTTGGGAACTGAAGATCCTACATACTGCATGGCACGCCCCCCCCAAAAAAAAAAAAAAATCTATCCAATGAACAACATAAAAAATTGAAAGCATTTTCTTCTGGGAGAAGATATCTATAATGGTATAAGAGGGTATAGGACTTACCCGGTGGCACAGTGGTTAAGAATCCACCTGCCAATGCAGGGGACACACATTCGAATCCTGGTCCGGGAAGATCCCACATGCCGTGGAGCAACTAAGCCTGTGTGCCACAACTACTGAGCCTGCACTCTAGAGCCCATGTGCCACAACTACTGAGCCCACATGCAACAACTACTGAAGCCCATGTGCCTAGAGCCCGTGCTCTGCAATGAGAGACGCCACCACAATGAGAAGCCTGAGCACTGCAATAAAGAGTAGCCCCCGCTCGCTGCAACTAGAGAAAGCCAGCGTGCAGCAACAAAGACCCAACGCAGCCAAAAATAAATAATAATTAATTAATTAATTAATAAAAGAAGGTATAAGTAACAACAAATAATATCCAGAATATTTAAAGAACTACAATAAGGAAAATATAGCCCAATTAAAAAAAACAGGCAAAGGATGTGATTAAGTAATTAAGTAATGTACAGGGTTCAGGGACTTCCCTGGTGGTGCAGTGGTTAAGACTCTGCACTCCGAATGCAGAGGGCCACGGTTCAATCCCTGGTTAGGAAACTGGATCCCACATGTGTTCCGCAACTAAGAGTTTGCATGCCGCAGCTAAGGAGCCCACTTGCCAAACTAAGTCCCGGCAGAACCGAATAAATAAATAAATTTTTTTAAAAAAGTAATTTACAGAGTTCAACTGCAGTAGAGCTCAGACAAATAACAAACTAAACAAAAATAAGATACCATTTCACACCCATAACTTTGATAAAAATGTAAAAGTCTCATAGCAAGTGTTGGTGAGAAATAAGAACTACATAGCTGGTGGGAGTGTACAACCCTTACTTAGTAGGGGAATTTGTCAATATCTAGTAAAATGGGAGATGTGGGTGTGCACTAAGACCCAGTACTTTCACCTGCAAGAGTGTGTTGTGGAGAGATTCTAGCACAGAACATGAGAAGAGTATATGCGATATATTTATTCAATGGAAGCCAAAATGAATGACCAGGAGCTAACTGTGGGTATGTTTAAAAGTCAAAGGAGCTAGTTCCAGGGTGACTTTACAGTACACCTTTTACATGTTTGAAAAAAGCTCAAAACAATACTGCATATTTGTTATAGATCTGGTTTTTGTTCAGGCAGCATTATGTGGCTTGGTGGGTTACAACAGGGGCCGCCAACCACCGGGTGTGGACCGGTACTGGTCTGCAGCCTGTTAGGAACCGGGCTGCACAGCAGGAAGTGAGTGGTGGGCGAGTGATCGAAGCTTCATCTGCTTCTCCCCATCTTTTGCATTACCGCCTGAACCACATCCCACCCCTCCCCCACCCCGGTCCCTGGAAAAGTTGTCTTCCACGAAACTGGTCCCTGGTGCCAAAAATATTGGAGACCGCTGGGTTACAAGATGGATTTCTTGCTGGATGAGCAAGTTGTAAAATTGAAAGCAACTAATCCCCTTATGGCTACTAAAAAGGGAGAGTGACCAAGAAGATGAAGAAAACCTCAGAACTTCTGTTTTCCCTTTTCCTCCAGTATAGATCCTGACTTGCTCCTAAAACATGACAATAAAAAGCAGAAATAGGGCTTCCCTGGTGGCGCAGTGGTTGAGAGTCCACCTGCCGATGCAGGGGACACGGGTTCGTGCCCTGGTCCGGGAAGATCCCACATGCCGCGGAGCGGCTGGGCCCGTGAGCCATGGCCGCTGAGCCTGAGCGTCCGGAGCCTGTGCTCCGCAACAGGACAGGCTACAACAGTGAGAGGCCCGCGTACCGCAAAAAAAAAAAAAAGAAGAAGAAGAAATATGAGAACAATAATTGCAGAACTTTGCATTTCTAGAAAGAATAGAATGGGGTATAAAATGGGGTAAAATGTGGTATATAGGGACTTCCCTGGTGGTCCAGTGGTTAAGAATCTGCCTTCCAATGCAGAGGACGCGGGTTCAATCCCTGGTCAGGGAACTAAGATCCCACATACCGTGGGGCAACTAAGCCCCCATGCAGCAACTACACAGCCCATGTGCTCTGGAGCCCATGTGCCACGACTAGAGAGAAGCCTGCACGCCGAAACGACGAGCCCACATGCCACAATGAAGGACCCTGTGTGCCACAACTAAGACCCAATGCAGCCAAAAATAAATAAATAAATAGATAGATAAATAAAATGGAGTATATAGCTATTAAGAAATTTCCTTTCCATGAGTGATATATGACTCCCTACCATCCCTCCATTCTCCTCAGACATGTTGTAAGTTTTGTTTTCTCTACCTTTGACATCTATTCTTTCTCCCTAAGTGTATAGTGCTAGACTTACTCGTGCTTAAAAGTGAGTTTTATGTCTCCTAGGCAACAGTACTAGTTATTAAAATTTAATAATGAGCACCAGAACAAATCACAGTAAACATATAATCTGGTGGGATATTTAGAAAATCAAATTTTAGAGACTAGCCTTTTTATTTCAAAAATTGGGGTATAATTTACATATAATAAATTTCACTCTTTTTGGTTTACATTTCTGTGAATTTTGACAAACGTACATAGTCATGTAACCAACACCACAAGCAAGATAGAGGCCAGTACCATCCCCCCCAAATTCCTCCAGTGTCTCTGTAGTCAACCTCTACAGCACCCTTAGCCCAGCCAGTCACTGGGCTTTTAATTTGTTTTTTTTTTTTTCCTTTTTCAAAATGTCACCTAAATAGAGTCATTTGATTCAGGACTAGCACTTCTGAATTAATGGTAGGCCCACAAGAGTAATAAGAGTTTAGGCGATGGTGACCTAAATTGTTTTCATACTCTTTGAGGATGAACCTACCAAGTATAAATTTTGAAAAGTAAAATGATGCACACAAAATAGAGTGTGCATGTGTCAAAGACATGTTCAGCTCATCAATGAGGGAATGGCAGTGTTAAAGCTGGTTCAAAGAGGATATGAAGAGGGGCGAACACGTGTCAGCAGAAAAGGGAATGCTGGCATAAGATTGCAAAGTGAGTTACAAATCCACTTAATGTCCTTCAGGGCAGTGAGATCTTTGGGGTTATCTTTCCTATTGGACAGAAATCATTTTCACTCTTCCCCAAGTTAACATCTAACTCTAGAGAGAGAGCTTGGGCCTACTCAATAGTAAATAGTAAGTCAAATTTAAGTTACGGGCTTCCCTGGTGGTGCAGTGGTTGAGAGTCTGCCTGCCGATGCAGGGGACACGGGTTCGTGCCCCGGTCTGGGAAGATCCCACATGCCACGGAGCGGCTGGGCCCGTGAGCCATGGCCGCTGAGCCTGCGCGTCAGAGCCTGTGCTCCGCAACGGGAGAGGCCACAACAGTGAGAGGCCCACGTACTGCAGAAAAAAAAAAAATTTAAGTTATGTTTCTCTAGAGCATCACATGACCCTTAGGGCCTAAAAATTAAAGAAAATCCTTTGAAATACTAAATTCACTTATTATTCTCTTAAAAGGTGCCTCTGTCCTGGGTCCCACACTTCAGCAGTCTCCACTCTGGCTCTCCTCCAGCTGTGTCCCACACCACTGGGCAAGGAGTCCCAGTGGCCAAGGGCTGTCCCTTCTAGACCATGCTGCAAGACCTGGGGCCGCAGCTCAAATTACCTTAATGCTGCTTCTAAGGCCTGCACAGGTCCCTTCCCTAGAACTGCCTTCCTAGGGCAGACGGAGCCAGGTGTGGCCAAGGCATGGCTGTTTGCAGGATTGGGGGATAGGGAGCTAGGATGTGGGCTGAAGCACCCATATATTGTAAGAATATGGCTCATTTAAAAAATATATTTATTTATTTGGCTGTGCTGGGTTTTAGTTGCGGCACGTAGGATCTTCGTTGTCACGTGTGGAATCTTTAGTTGTGGCATGAGGGATTTTTAGTTGCAGCATGTGGGATCTAGTTCCCTGACCAGGGATCCAACCCGGGCCCCCTGCATTGGGAGTGCAGAGTCTTAACCACTGGACCACAGGGCAGTCCCACAATATGGCTCACTATGGTGGGGACAGCCATTTCTCCAAGAAACCCTGGTTCCTTGTATTGCAAACTGGTATTTAGAAACAAAAATCTGGGTGCAGAGTGGACTCACTTCTGCTGGAGTGTCATTGCTCTTAGGCCTTCTCGGCAGACAGCACTAGGACATATATTTATGTACATAGATGCACCTACACACATATCTATCTGTAATATACTAAAAACCTTGAGTTCATACTGATACTTCTGATTCTAGCCCAACATCACAGGCTTTATTCCAGTCTCCTTCCTTTCATTATTTGTAAGTTTCTTCACAGAGAGAGACCTGGGACTCATTATCTAAAATATACTTACTTATTTGCCCAGTCCTAGAATACATATATACTAGTTTCAGAAATGCTTCACTCATAGTCTTATGTAAAACAAATTTGCTACCTAAAATACCATATTGGTGTACAATTCTTTTCATCTTTAGCCTTACAACTAAGGACCATGTTCCCTTCTACAAAAGGATTTGGGCTGTGTTGCCTCATTCCTTCTAATTCTTCATATCCAGGGAGTGGTCGTTTAGTTTGGGCATTGTCTAGGATGACTTAAAACCAGTTACAGGGAATTCCCTGGCGGTCCAGTGGTTAGGATTCCACTTCTACTGCAGGGGGCACAGTTTTGATCCCTGGTCGGGGAACTAAAATCCCGCAAGCTGTGTGGCGCAGCCAATAATAAATAAATTTTTTAAATGTGTTGTCTTAAAAAAAAATGACAGTCTTCTCAGTTAGCTCACCATTTCCATTGTTGATCTTTTTTTTCCCCCCAACAAGACTGATTTTGGGACTTCCCTGGTGGTTCAGTGGTTAAGAATCCGCCTTCCAATGCAGGAGATGTGGGTTCGAGCCCTGGTTGGGGAACTAAGATCCCACATGTCATGGGGCAACTAAGCCCATGCACCACAACTACTGAGCCCACACGCTCTGGAGCCCACGCACCACAACAAAAGATCCCGTGTGCCACAACTAAGACCCAACGCAGCCAAAAAAAAGAAAGAAAAAAAAAGACTTTTTTTTTCTTTTTTTGTTTTAAGGTTGTGTTATGACTTACACTTACTCTTGATCCCCCATGCCTAGTCTAGTGCTGGAATTAAGTCTTTCCTAGAAGAAATGAGGAGGTGGGGAATGTAACCCTTTGGTGGGGAAGAAGATGTGTGGGTTTTGGAACTGGATTTGGAGGTGAATATTCCTGCAACACTGACTGACAAATGTGAACATGACCTTGTTAGTCCAGTCAGACAGATGCATGATTTTGGCTGGGTATTCACCCACTTTTACCTCGTGGGTTCCATGAGGTGAATGTACTTTCTGCTCAACCAAGCCCTTCTAGGGACTGCTGGGACAGGTGGCCTGACAACAACTTTGTTTCCTTGGGTGGGGTAATTTCCTAGTGTTTTACTCAAAAGATGTCAACTTTGATTTTAGTGACTGGAGACTTATCTTGGCAAATTTTACAGGCAAGCATTCCCAACATTTTTTTAAAAATGTTATTGAAGTGTAGTTGATAACATGTTTTAAGATGGCTATCATATATAACACTCAGAATTCTATTTCTAGTAATATGTGCTATCCTTGCTACAAAAGGCTAAAGACAGAGTATTTTCCCTGGACCGAGCTAACTATCATTGAATTGGAAACTTTTAACTTTTTTTTTTTTTTTTTGGCCACGCCGCTCAGCATGTGGGATCTTATTCCCCGACCAAGGATCAAACCCGTGCCCCTTGCAGTGGAAGTGTGCAGTCCTAACAACTGGACCACCAGGGAATTCCCAAAACTTTTAATTTTTTACACTGTGTTCTCAGTTAGCTCACCATTTCCAGGGAGAGACCCTACTGCCTGAGGAGAGTTCAGCAGCAGCCTGGACCACCTTCTCCCAGATGAGCCAGGGTTATCTTCGAGGAGCTGGCACCAGGACAAATTCTTAGCAAGAATAGGGTGGGCTGGGGACTGCAATACAGTCTCTAATTGGACTGAGAGATCTCATCAGGTTTGGGAACTCAGTTTAGGAATGTGCCTGTAACATTAAGGTCTGGGATGAGAATGAGGAGAGAAAGGGGAAGGGATCCACCCAGAACACGCTGTCCCACTGCCCTCATGCGGGGAGGGCTGGGCAGGTGCCAGAATGTCAAGGTTCCCAGCCAAGTCCGGCAGAATCCCCAGGAAACAGGCTCTGTCGTGACTCCAGCACCACTAGTATTGCTGCACCTTCCACATAGCAACATACTCTCTCCCAACAAGATCTCCCTCCAGGACGTTTTTTCTAAAACAAGAGAGACCGAGATGCAGGCAGAAGCCCACTTTGGAGGAGTAGGAAACCACTGGAGACAGAGGAATGGCCTTTTCTGGGTGGGGCAGTTTGCCCATTTGTGACAGAGGCCAGGTAGCACTCTCCAGTGTTAAGGAGCCACTCCTTACTCATTTGGGTTCCTTTCTGCTTTAAATATTTTTATTCTTTTTTTCTTTGTATATATTTTTAAAATATTTTTATTCTTTCTTTTTTTCTTTATATGTATATATTTTTTTCTTAAATCTTTTTATTCTTGATCGTATCAGATATGCAGGTGTGTGTATGTGTGTGTGTGTGTGTGTGTATAGGTATGACTATGAACCGAAGAGTTCATTTTCATATTTGTCAGTCCTCCAGGAATCTCTGCCAACGCCACCCGTAACAAGCTGTGAAACTGAGCCCATCTTGTGTCTTCCCTGCCAGCTGGCTTCCTTCACCAACTTCCTCACACCTGCCAGGAGGACCTCCGTTGTCACACTCTCAGACTAGAGTTCTGGCAATGCCCTTTCGTTTATTCATTAGTATATTCTATAGTCAAATATTCAAATATTTCAACTCTCTTTGTTTTCTTTCTCATTTTTTACTAGCATTTATGACTAGCTTATTTTACCTTGTTTATTTTTATTTATTTATTTATTTTTTTTGCGGTACTTGGGCCTCTCACTGTTGTGGCCTCTGCCGTTGCGGATCACAGGCTCTGGACACACAGGCTCAGTGGCCATGGCTCACAGGCCCAGCTGCTCCGCGGCATGTGGGATCTTCCCGGACCGGGGCACAAACCCATGTCCCCTGCATCGGCAGGCGGACTCTCAACCACTACGCCACCAGGGAAGCCCTTACCTTGTTTATTGATTTGTCATTTTTATCCCCTCCCTATCTGTTTAGCTCACCTGCTGTTGTATTCCCAGGGCCTAGATAGTGTCCAGCATGGAATAAACACTCAATACATATTTGAAAAATGAATGGGGGACTTGCCTGGTGGCGCAGTGGTTAAGAGTCCGCCTGCCAATGCAGGGGACATGGGTTCGAGCCCTGGTCTGGGAAGATCCCACATGCCACGGAGCAACTAAGCCTGTGCACCACAACTACTGAGCCTGCGCTCTAGAGCCCGCGAGCCACAACTACTGAAGCCTGGGTGCCTAGAGCCCGTGCTCCTCAACGAGAGAAGCCAGGAGTGACGCCACTACAATGAGAAGCTCGTGCACCGCAACGAATAGTAGCCCCCACTCGCCACAACTAGAGAAAGCCTGCACGCAGCAAAGAAGACCTAATACAGCCATAAATAAATAAATACATAAATACATTAAAAAAAAGAAAAAGAATGGGGACTTCCCTGGTGGTCCAGTGGTTAGGACTCCGTGCTCCCATTGCCAGGGGCCTGGGTTCGATCTCTGGTCAGGGAGCTAAGATCCCACAAGCCCCACGGTGCGGCAAAAAAAAAAAAAAAAAAAAAGAATGACAGATCTATGTAAGGTATTTAGAATTTTGTAAGCAGTATTAATTCCAACTAATTATGTTTTTTGTTTCATCAGTCATCACTTCACTCTATGAATCATCTGCTCTGGAACACATATTTCTTGGACGCCTCTATGACCCAGGCACTGTTCCAGGTGCTGGGGATACTGCAGTGAACAATGTGGACCAAAGTCCTGCCCTCGTGCAGCTCACATACTGCATGCCCTGCTTCCAATCTCTCACTAGTTCCTGTCATTTCTCCTGAAATGATCCCATTCCTCTTTATTTCCTCTCTCACTGTGCTTCTCCCTTTATATGTAGAACCACAGCTTCTTTGCTCCCTGCTCTCTCTACTCTCCTGGCCTCACAGTCCCAGTGCCCACTTCCTCCTGTGTCCTATTGCCACACTGCCCAGAGGGGAGAGGGGCCTTGGAGCTCAGCTCGGTGGTTTGGCTTTGGTGGGCAGGATGATATGGGTGTAAGGATGGCTGAGACTTGGGGGGCTGGTTCTATGGCAGGTGCAGGAGGCCAGGGGGAGGGATGAGAAGCAAGAGACAAGCCCAGAGTGGGGACTGGAAATAGGTGGGAAGAGCTGAAGCGAAGAAAACTTGAGGGAAAACATGTTAGTGGAGACCTGGAAGGCTTGGTGACAGGTGGGATTGGAGGTTCATTCAGAGGTTCAGTGCCTTCTCCTGTGTCAGACAGGAGCCCAAACCCAGTGAGTGGTTCCAACCCCAGGCTCAAGACCTTTCTATATTTCGGTTCTGGTGAGTAAAGGGAGAGCTTCTCTCTCTTCTCCCCCAGATTTTGTCATCCAGACTTGGGGAAAGACCTTTGTGGGCACCAGACCAGAAATCCCAGATTTCAGAGGCCCCTAATTCAGGCACTGCTGCCTCCTCACAAGTGAAGCTGTCTTACCTTTGGGCTCACATTTCTCATCTCCTCCGTGCTAGGACACTGCACCTTCTTGATCTTTTTCTCCTCCAAATCTTTTTAGAACCAGGAGTGTTTGAGAAAGAGCAGCTGCTCTAGAGAACGTTAGAGAAAAATCAGTGTCCTCAGGGGACGACCAGATTTTAGTATTTAGTACTTAGTATGTTGAACGTGGAGGAAACACTGTGAGAGATGGTAGAGGATATTGGAGTGGTGTGGGAGAAGGCATTCCTGATGAAAGGCCATGAGGTCAAGGATGTACAGTGGAAGGGTTTGGGGGTGGTGGGCTTTTTTCCAAGGTTGAGCTGCCCTCCCTAACCCTAGAGATGTTCAGCCCAGTCCTCTCATTTTTAATTTATTTTAATTTATATTATTTATTTTTGGCTGTGTTGGGTCTTCTTTGCTGCGCATGGGCTTTCTCTAGTTGCTGTGAGCGGGGGCTACTCTTCATTGCGGTGCGCGGGCTTCTCATTGTGGTGGCTTCTCTAGTTGCGGAGCACGGGCTCTAGGTGCATGGGCTTCAGTAGTTGTGGCACATGGGCTCAGTAGTTGTGGCTCGCAGGCTCTAGATCACAGGCTCGGTAGCTGTGGCGCACAGGTTTGGTTGCTCCGCGGCATGTGGGATCCTCCCGGACCAGGGCTTGAACCATTGTCCCCTGCACTGGCAGGCGGATTCTTAACCACTCTCCACCAGGGAAGTCCCAGTCCTCTCATGTTAAAGGCAAGGAGGCTTGGGGTCCAGAGGGGAAAATGCTGCCAAACTTCTTCCTTTCTCAGTCATAGGTTCCAAGGCTGGGGTAAAGTTTGAGGGGTCTTTTGGTCCAGCTCCAGACACAGCCTCTTCCCTCTGGACCCCTCCTTGCAGGGGGACCTCACCCCTAGCCAAGCCATTTTCCTGGGGCTTCCAATTGTTGGACCCAGTTCTGCCGATGTCATCCTGAGGGGCCTCCAATCTAGAAATGCCTTTTCCTAAAGAAGCCTAAATTTAGATATCAGAAGGTGCTACTAATCCCCCTTCCACTCCTCAGCCCCTGAACTCCTCACATTCTTCAGACAACTAGTTAGGGAAATGACGAGAGCCTGCGCTAGGTTTATCTGTCCCTTTACTTACAGTTCTAGTCATCCAACAATTTAAAGGGAGGCTTTTCCATCTTCCTCCCTTTCGTAGATGAGAAAGCTGATTTCAGAGGGGTTAATTCCCTTCCCTGAGGCCACAAAGCTTGGCGGTTGTGAAACTTGCTGTGAGTGAAGTTTGGCCTCGGACTCAGCCCTTGCAAGTTGTTAGTATGCAATCTGCCTCCACTTCCCGGGGCGAGACAAGCTCCTAGTCTGATGGGGTGGGGTGCGGGGTGGGCGGCACAAAGGCAGGGCAGTCTCAGTGCAGGATGACCAGGGCTGGTCTGCCTGAGTAAGATTCTCCCAGGTTGGAGGAAGCTTAGAGGAGAAGATGGCATTGCGTCGGCCTCTGAAGGAAGAACCGGAGTCAACTGGGAAGGAAAGCGAGAAGGGCATTTATGGCAGAGGAACCAGTGTGAATTCAGGCTTGGATATGCAGTAGCTCTCAGTCTCCTATTACTCACAGCGCTGAGCCTTGACAGCGCAACAGTGAGACGTCTAGATGTTCCCGTGGATCTCGCCCCATAGGAACCCACAAGACATGAGTTCTTTTGTTTGCCTTGACTGGCCGAGAGGCAGCCTCCCCTAGATGGGTTACTCCTACCGGGCTCTTGAGGCCGCCTGGGCGTGGATACACTTTGAGCGTGGAAGGAAAGAACACACTCCTTGGAGCCACAGCCTCTGGGCTCATTTGGCTCTGATTGGCTGCCAGACTCGCGCCTCCAGGCTAGCCACTCAGAGGCGCCCGCCAGTTCCCCCTTGCCTCTGATTGGCTGGGAGAAGCGCATGCTCAGACACGCCCTGGGCCACAACCTCAGAGCTGGGGCGGCCGTTAACCGCTCTGCGCTGCCCTGTTGTTTCTTCACAGACTCGCTGGTCCCTGACAGGTAATTTGACTGGGGAGCGGGGGAGGGACCGGGCGCCAGGAAGTGGGGAAGGGGAGGCTGTGGAACCAGGGAAGCAGCTCCCACCCACCTTGGAGCACTGGAAGGCGGGGGAGCCGCCCAGGTGAGGGCCAGGCTGTGGGGTGACTGGGCCCCATCTCCCCACAAATCTGCCTCAGGGCATAG
The DNA here is from genome assembly GCF_964374135.1 of Grampus griseus. Taxonomy (NCBI): domain Eukaryota; kingdom Metazoa; phylum Chordata; class Mammalia; order Artiodactyla; family Delphinidae; genus Grampus; species Grampus griseus. Next base: position 52,635,700 of record NC_139004.1, read on the forward strand.
CAGTCCCCCTGGCCGGCGACCCTGGGCCGTTTCCTCCCCTCAGTGAGCCTCTGTGACATGGGGACAGACTGGGGGGTGAGGACAGGCCGTTGGGGCCAAGGTCTTACTTGGTGTCGAAGGCTCGCGAGGGGCCGGGAGGACGAAAATGATTCATCAACTGTCAGTCCCCTTTGCAGTGACTGGATTTGCTCTTTGATGAACATGTTGGCCTCTTCTTGACTTCACGCTGATACATTTGTTCATAATTAGAAAATAATGCATACTTCGTTCTTTGGAGTTTTCAAAAAAGAGAAAACTAGCTGGTGGCTCCAATCCTCACTTGATTGGAAGGAAGAATTGTCAGGGCTAAGCCTTAGGAAGGAGCTATAGCAGTTGTAGTGAGCTTGAAAGAAAAGGAAGACTGGTCTTCGGGGTGCAAAACAAAGCAAGGAGATGGGAATTGACCACCTCATGGGGGTATTCCTAAGGTTTACCTATGAGATAAAGCCTTGCACCCAATACCTAGCAACCACTAATCTGTTCTCAATCTCTATAATTTTGTCGAGAATGTTATAAAAATGGAATCTTACAGTTTGTAACCTTTTGAGATTGCATTTTTCATTCAGCATAATTACCTTGCAATCCATCCAAGTTCTTTTTTTTTTTTTAATATTTATTTATTTGGCTGCACTGGGTCTTAGTTGCGGCACGTGGGATTTTCGTTGCCGCATGCAGGATCTTCGCTGTGGCATGCGGACTCTCAGTTGCAGCATGCATGTGGGATCTAGTTCCCTGACCAGGGACCAAACCCAGGCCCCCTGCATTGGGAGCACAGAGTCTTAGCCACTGGACCACCAGGGAAATCCCCATCCAAGTTCTTGTGTGTAGTTTGACACTTGTTTTTAGGAAAGGTTGGGGTTCTTTGTGGACCCATGAAGTGATATGGGCTGACTCCTCTTAGCCAGATCTAATGTCAAGAAAAGATGGCTCAGAGCTCTAACACTGGATGTTAATCTAGGCTCCATCACTTACCAACTTTATGATGTTGGCATGGCTACTAATGTGTGTGTATCTCAATTTCCTCATCCACATATGGAAGATAATGAAAAAACCTACTTCATAGAGTAATTGTGAGGATTTAAATGGATAGATATATATTCAGTAGAGTGTATATTACAAAGTAAACATTCAGTAGTTCATCTTTTAGAGTTCTCTTATTATCCATTTTACTCATGTCCATGTGAGAGAATAAGATTGATTGAATTATGGCTTTTCATATTTGAAAAGGCCCGTGATTACTTCAGCCTATGTCTAATATCCATTACCATTAATATTATGATCTACCACACTAAACCTTTTACCATCTTCAGACAGCTGGTGGTATAATCCTCCTAGACTTCAGACTATACTACTAAGGTACAGTAATCAAAACAGTGTGGTGCTGGCACAAAAACAGACTCATGGGTCAATGGAACAGAATAGAGAGTCCAGAAATGAACCCATACACCTATGTTCAATTGTCTATGACAAAGGAATCAAGAATATACAATGGAGAAAAGACAGTCTCTTCAACAAGTGGTGCTGTGAAAACTGGATAGCTATATGTAAAACAATGAGATTAGAATAGTCCCTCATACTGTATACAAAAATAAACTCGAAATGATTTAAAGGCCTACATGTAAGACCAGAAACCATAAAACTCCTAGAAGAAAACATAGAACACTCTTTGACATAAGTCATAGCAATATTTTTTTGGATCAGTCTTCTAAGGCAAAAGAAATAAAAGCAAAAATAAATGAATGAGACCTGATTAAACTTAAAAGCTTTTGCACAGCAAAGGAAACCATTGACAAAACTAAAAAAAACCTACGGAATGGGAGAAAATATTTGCAAATGATGTAACAAGGGGTTAATATTCAAAATATATAAATAGCTCATACAACTCAATATCAAAAAACAAACAACCCAATCAAAAATGAACAGAAGACCTAAACAGACATTTTTCCAAAGAAGATGGCTAACGGGTACATGAAAAGGCACATGAAAAGATGCTCAACTTTGCTAATCATCAGAGAAATGCAAATCAAAACCACAACAAGATATCACCTCACATCTGTCAGACTGGCTGTCATCAAAAAGTCTACAAATAACAAATGTTGGAGAGGATGTGGTGAAAAGAGAACCCTTGTACAGTGTTGGTAGGAATGTAAATTGGCACAGTCACTGGAAAACAGTATGGAGGTTCCAAAAAAACTAAAAATTGCACTCTTGGCTATATATCCAGAAAAAACAAAAAGGCTAAATCAAAAAGATACATGCACCCCAATGTTCACAGCCACACTATTTACAATAGCCAAGACATGGAAGCAATCCAAGTGCCCATTAACAGACAATGGATTAGTAAGATGTGGCATATATACACAATGGAATATTATACAGCCATTAAAAAAGAATGAAATTCTGCCATTTGCAGCAATATGGATGGACCTGGAGAATATTATGCTTAGCAAAATGTCAGACAAAGACAAATACTGTATGATATCACTTATATGTGGAATCTAAAAAATAATACCAATGTTTTCAGACTCATAGAAAACAAACTTGTGGTTACCAAACGGGGGAGGAAGGGGAGAAGGGACAAATTAGGGGTACAGGATTAACAGGTACGAACTACTATGTATAAAATAGATAAACAACAATGATATACTGTATAGCAAGGGAATTATAGCCATTATCTTATAATAACTTTTAATGGAGTATAATCTTGAAAAATGCTGAATCACTGTGCTGTACACCTGAAACTAATATAATATTGTAAATCAACTTTTGGAATAAAAAATAATAAAGATATAAGAAAAGAAACAAGAAAATAGAATATTTGTTATTTTAGGTAATAGGAAATGCTAGGGAGAAAAAAGCAGAATGGGGATTAAAAGAATATGTCAGAGAGTGTTGAAATTTTCATTTGGATAACAATTGAAGACCTCATTCAGAAAGCAATTTTTTTGGTAAAAACTTGGAAGGAATGGGAGAATTTACTGTACATATCTGAAAGAAGAATATTCGAACCAGAGGAAAAACCAAATGTAAATGACCTGAGGTGGCAGCATGCCTGGTGGCATCTCTGAGGCAAAGGCTAGTGTTGAGGGAGAAAGGAAGAGATGGTAGGAAATGAGGTTAGAATATTAAGAATATTAAGATCATGTAGTGTCTTAAAGTCATAATAAGGGCACTGACTTATGTATACATGTAACAGTTTCATTTAGATATAATTCGCATACCATAAAATTCACCTTTTTAAAGGGTACAATCCAGTGGCTTTTTGTATATTCACAGAGTTTTGCAACCATTATCATAATCAATTTTAGAACATTTTCATCACCCCAAAAAGAAACCCCATACTCATTAGTAGTCACTCACCATTCCATTCTCTCATCCTCCTCTCCCCCAGCCCTATGTAACCATTAATCTACGTTCTATCTTTATAGATTTGCCTATTCAGAGCATCTCATGTAAATGAAATAATATCTGTTCTTTGTGACTGGTTTCTTTCACTTACCATAATGTTTCCTAGGTTTATACATGATGTAGCATGTACTAGTACTTCATTCCTTCTTATAGCTGAATAATAGTTCATTGTATGGCTATATTACATTTTATCCAGTCATCAGTCTTCCAAAGTGGCTGCACCACTTTGGAAAACTGTTTTCCAAAGTGGCTGCACCATTTTACATTCCCACAGTAATGTGTGAGGCTTCCAGTTTCTTTATGTTCTTGTCAACACTTGTTACTATCTGTCCTTTGGGTTATAGCCATCCTAGTGGATGTGAAGTTGTATATCATTGGGGTTTTGATTTACATTTCCCTGATAGTTAATGATGTTCACCATTTTTACATGTGCTTATTAGCTGTTTGTATCTCTTCTTTGAAGAAATGTCTATTCAGCTCCTTTCTTCATTTTAAATTTGGTTATTTGTCTTATTAAGTTGTAAGCGTTTTTATATATTCTGGATACAAGTCACTTATCAGATATATATATATTTTTCCCCCATTTTGTGGGTTGTCTTTTTACTTGATGGTATCCTTTGAAGCATAAAAGTTTTTGTAAGTCTAATTTACTTTTTTGGCTGTTGTTGTGCTTTTGTTATATATCTAAGAAGGCTTTGCCTAATCCTGGATTACATTTGATAACTCACAATATCTTAACTTGTGGCTAGGATTAATTTGAAGATACTAAACTATACCTTCTGTCACCTGTTGGCAAGATTCATTACCCTAATACTGCAGTTTTCAAAGTGTGGAATGTGGAGCCCTCTGGTGGAAACCAGAGATTCTTTTAGAGTGTTTGCAAGTCCAAAACTATTTTCATAATAATAAGATGTTATTTGCCTTTTTCACTGTGTTGATATTTGCACTAATGGTGCAAAAGCATTGGCAGGTAAAACCACTGGCAGCATCATGACATTGTAGCCTCTGGGAAATTTCATTGTACATTCTTTATTTATTTACAAAAAAGAAAAAAAATATATATATATGTATTTATTTATTTGGTTGCACCGGGCCTTAGTTGTGGCACGTGGGCTCCTTAGTTGCAGCATACATGTGCGATCTAGTTCCCTGACCAGGGATCAAATCCGGGCCCCCGGCATTGGGAGTGCGGAGTCGTAACCAGTGTGCCACCAGGGAAGTCCCCTCTTTGTACATTCTTTAGGATATAGAAGAAAAAAGTTAAAAACAGATATATAGTTGACCCTTGAACAACATGGGTTTGAACTGCATGGGTCCACTTATAGGTGGATTTTTTTCAATAGTAAATACTACATCACTACACGATCTGATCCGTGGTTGGTTGAATCCACGGACATGGAACTGCATACTTGGAGGGCCAACTTAATTTATAGTCGGATTTTTGACCACATGGACGGTGGGTGTCTCTAACCTCGACGTTGTTCAAGGGTCAACTGTAATTCTAGAAATTCTTTAGAAGTTAAAATTATTTACTTTGGTATTAGTAGTAGTATTACAAAAATAGTTTTGACCTCATAGGCCCCTTGAAACAATCCTGAAGCCCCTTTAGGGGTCCAAGGACAACACTCCAAGAACCACTGTATTGCCATAATAGATCCTTTGATGGAAGAATTATTTGAAATGCACTTTAAATTTCTACCAGTATCACTTATATATTGAGGAATCTTTGATCTAATTAAATATTAATTTGGGGGGGGTTGGGGAGAAGGAAGGATTCTCCTTGCAGCAAGTAAGGAGAATACTGGGGATCTTTTCCCAAAGAGGTGTCTCCCCGAACTGCAAAACTGGGGAAGTTTTAAACTAAGGGTACATGCATATTCAGGAGGGGGCTTGAGCTGAGGAGAATTCAGCATAGAATTGGGGCAAAGGTCGACAGTCCAAGCTTTAGTTTGTTGAAGTCAGGAGGGTCAACATCATCATTCCATCCTCCACCTGAGTGGGGGTCTTATTAGTTCCTGCAGAACTGGTGTCAGGACTTACTGAAGCTCAGGTTCTTTATGCCTTGTCACAGAAAGAATCCACTGAGAGACAAAGTGATCGGTAAGAAGTGGCTTTATTTAGAGAGGTACACATTCCATAGACAGAATGCGGTCCATCTCAAAAAGTGAGAGCGGCCCTGGGAAAAACACACTCCACGGACAGAGTGTGGGCCATCTCAGAAAGCAAGAGTCTAAATATTAATATTTAATTTAGTTTTCGTATGTGACTGTAAGTATATTTTAAATTAGTACATTATTTCTGTTCTTAACTTTTTTTTTCTAAATTCTGTGATGAAAAGGCTGCACATGCATATAATCAGATTGTGGCCCTTAAAATAACTGCCAAAATGAAGCATTGAATCCTAGTTTGGGTGCAAGAACAATAGTCAAGATCTGTCATATGACATAACAGCTGGGGTAATATCTTTATCATTAAACTAATTATGTGAATTTTTCTAGGTTTTAGCCTACAGTAATATTTCTCCCCAACTATTCCAAGCTCTGTAATAAACTATGACTACTAAACCATAAGGTGGGTGGGAATGATATTGTTGATGATCGTCTTGAGCACATTCATAGGTAAGAGTTCTGAAACTTAACTCTCAATTTCTTGAGAAGGGATATTTTTTCACATGTAAATTTTCCACATGTTTAAGAATGATAATATTCTTTGGATCCTCCAAATTAATTCTGAGCTGAATTTAAATGTTAGCTGTAAAATTAGATTGAATTGAAAAGCTGGTTACATTACTTCATAGCACATGACCCATGAGAGGCCCTAGTATGCAGATGAGGATGTGACAGTGAATTTGGAGTGGCATTCAACTCTGGAGGTAATAGAAGCATCAAGCAGAAACTCTTAGAGAAGCTGAAAGAAGCTAAAGCATTTAAAAACATACTAAATGGGTGAGTTTAAATACTATAGTTATTCCCTTAGTTGCAAAACTTAGTTGATTAGAAGATTTTGCTCATGAATAAATGATGTAAGTTACACTCAACATGGAAAATGCATTTCTTTGTTTCACTCTCATAATTCTAAAATCAGTTTTGTATGTTAAAATATGTTTAATGTAGCTTGGCTGACACTTTTGACCAAGTCAGTCCCACTTCTCAATTATATGCAAGAATGATCCTTTTCCAGCTCTCAGTTATTGATCACAACATCTCTTCCTTTTTTCCTTAAATAAACCAAGACATTCAAATAAATATATCTTGGAACTGCTAACAATGTGTGCCTGTCCCATAAAGTAAAATGAGCCCCGTTTCAAAAAAAGTATGAGGGAGGAGGGCTTTTGTAATGCAGATATACCATTGTACCGTGGATACATTTTAGTACATGAGCTTTTTATTACATCATGTCATTGTGTAGGTGTGAGTACTGCTTATATAATATTTGCACCCAAAAGTGTATGTATACAGGGACACACACACACAAGCTTACACACACACACATTCTTGTTTGATAACATATTCACAGTATCATTTTGTGTTTTATTATATAAACTTTAAATATTTTCAGAAAAGAGCAAAAGTTAATTTTCTCTACATGACATTTTTAAGTACCATAGATCATATATAAAAAATGTTTTCTGATTAAAAATACATTTTATTTTATATTAAGTATCACTTCTTATCTTGGAATGTTCTCAAATATCATAGCATGAGAGAATCACAATGGCTATGTGGATATAAGGTAAATATTCAGTCTTTCCTACTTGATCTCCCTCTCCACATTGACTTCTGGCACTTAGGAAGGCTTGGTATATCCCAGCTCTTTAACCCTTGGTGCTAATGTTTAAGCAGCTTCTGGGACTAAGTGTTGACGTGGGAGTGTCAGGGAAATGGCAGGGCCGGAGGAGGCCAGAGGAAAGAGAAGAGGGAGGATAGGGATATCTATTCCTAAGAGATGGGAGAGACAGTGTCTGACACCTGGGAACACTGAGGAGGGAGTAACCCCTAAGGGAATATGGCCCAGGGTTTCTCCCAACTGCTTCTAAGCAGTTTTGTTTTTCTTTGTTGAAAGCCCTGGGTTTTGCAGTTCATGGCTTCATTATTTAGCACATCATGGAGCCATTATTTTCCGAGAGATTTTTCTCCTCTTTTTACCCTAGACCAAAAAAAGATGGCAGCAACAGACCATGGTGTACCTCTGCAGTCTGTTTTCCAGTCTCCACAGCCACCTTCTGCCTCCACAGGTCCCACCCAAGGATTCTCAGAGCTGCAGGAATGAGATTTTTTTCCAACTTCTTTCCTCATGGTGACTCCTCATGTACCCTCTTGAGGGCTGTGGTAAACTGTTTCTCTGTAGTAAAAATGCCTGTGATACTCTTCTCTACTGCCTCTCTCACATATAAGATGGCAGTATTAAAATTCCTCATATTGAATGTACTGTCATATTTCCAAAATTATTTACATGGTAAAATAAAAATATATTCTTTGAATATGCAGAGCTGTATTTTATATTTTGTGTCTTCAACTGTGTTTAACAAGGAAGGAATAGAACCTTGGGTTAAGATGGGAGGAAGAACCTCACAGGGCTGATTTACAGGTAGAAAGTCAGGATTGGAGGCAGTTGGTTATTCCAGAGACAGGATCTGGTGGATTGTAGGTGTGTTGGGTGGTAGTTGCTCTGGAGGAGGAAAGGTGGTTGTTGCTCTGTGTGGAGTATATGTCCTGAAGAACTGATGGAACATGTTGGTATCTAGCAGTGTGGAAGGGACCTCTCTAGGGTCTAGGCGCTGTTCCCTGGAGACTCTGCTGCCCATCAACAGTCTCCGATTGTTTTTTTCATACTATTTCTCAGGGTCAAACTACTGCAATTTCACCAGTGGGCTATAGTTGCCGGGGGGTGGGGGGGTGGTAGACAATATTCGGGGGGCTTCCTAATAATGTAAAAAGTCTATCTCTGGAAGAAAGTCATTGAAATTGGCCTCCATAACTGAGGAATGATTCAGCAAATAAACTCATAAATCATATGGTTATGTATATGTTTCTTTTGATTAGGTACAGCAAAGATGAAAAGGCAGGAGTGTTGCCCCAGCCTGCCAGTGTTTGGCATTCTTTATTGTGTGAATTTGAGGAAAGAGATGAGCAAGGTTTTTAGATCAACCATACAGCTTCTTGCAGCCTCTCCCAAGCAGAAGCAAAGGGAATGGGTTGAGGAGCTGTGCTGCCGAAGCGGCTGCTGGGAGTGGCAGTAGGTGTTTGGTGTCTCCTGCTGGTCAGTGTTGAGCAGTTAGGGGGCAGGTAGCCATGACCAACTCCTCTGAAGCCATGCCCCCATGCTGCTCCCTTGGCTGGTAGGCTGTGAGGCACTACCCCTCCTTGTGCCCTACAGACAAGACCCTTGTGAGCCTGAGCCAGGCTGGAGCGAAGCCTTTCAGGCTTTATCCTCTGCCTACCATATTTCTCTCACTTTCTCCTCTCTGGGCCACTGGTGGGTTTTGTATAGGGGTAGGGGTGTCGGAAGTTAGGGTTCAGAAGCTCAGAGGTTGGTGGGAGGGCTGGGCCCCACTCTCCTCAGAGCACGAGGGCCCGCACTGGGGGGCAGGCTCTGAGGTGTCCGAGCCTCACCCAGAAAAAAATCCACCTCAGGGGATCGAAATACCCTCTGGCCAATGACCCTGAGCAGTTTTTTCCCCTTAGTGAGTAACTGTAACATGGGGACCGGCTGGGTGGGAATGAGGTCGTTGGACTCTGGGCTCCAGCTCCCTTCTGGCGTCAAGCATGACCCCTGGGAGGAGTAAGGTGTGTAATCAACCATCGATCTGTTTGAGATGATTGGATTTGTTCCTTCATGAACGCTGGCCTCCACTTGACTTCACACTAATACATTTGTTCATAAAAGGAGAATAATGCATATTTTATTATTCAGAATTTGGCAGTACTTGTGTGTTATATTTAGTTCCTTGGATGCAAAGAGGAAATTAGCTGTTGTCTCCTATCCTCACCTAATGGGAAGGAAAATTGTCAGGGTTAAATCCAAAGAAGGGGTGCTGCACACTGGATAAGCTGGCCCTGGTGTGCTTTGGGGCAGAAGAAAACGATCAGGAGCTCAAAAGAAAGCAAGGAAGTGGAAGGTGACTATCCCATGGGGTGTTCCCAAGAGCTACCTACTGGATGAAGCCTACGACACATCCGCATCACTGTGCTCAGAGGTAGAGCTAACGTTCGATTACAAAGAAGAGCATTGATGAGATTATGGTTTCTCTTATTTCAGAGAATGCTGATGCCAGTGATGACGTCAGCCTGTGTCTGATCTCAGTTACCATTAGTGTCCCTCCCTGCCTACTACACTGAGCATCACCATCCCAAACAGTTTTCCTGCCCTTTCTCTATTCCTTGCCTCTGACCCCACTATTTCCTTAGCCTTGCCAGTCAGTCCTTACATCATGCCTTCATTTGGCAAATATGGTTGGCAAGTATCAACTCTTCTTAGGAGCCTTCCTTCATTCTAACAAGCAGAGCCAGGTATGATTTCTGTTCTGTTATAGAATTGTGCTCATATCTCACTTACTCAGTATTATACTTTATAAAATTATCTCTTTATTTTATTATACAGTTCTGTTCAATCTTATTTTACATAATATTCTATCATAACTATCTTCTTATATTGTCATCTCCTCCACTTGATTGTGAACTGGTGCCCTGAAACATGGACACTTCCTCTTGAAATCACCATTGTCCAGTATGTAGGAGATGTTCAGGAAATCTTGTTGAATCATTGAATTAATTTTCACCTAGGAGAATTGGTCACAACTTAAATTCTTAGGAAAAAGTCTCTTGCTTTTGTTGTTGTTGTTTGCTAGGAAGATTGCACATTATTCCATTATCATTTATTACTAATTGTATTTTCTATTTGGTGAATTGTTACTTTTATACTTTTTGCCCATTACTGAAGTCTTAAGTTTCTTGGTTATGTCATATAAAGTAATTTGTATAAGATATTCATTCAGTGAATAATTTTGAGCATATCCCATGTGTGACATTGTTTTAGGTGCTAGAGATATGTAGTTAGCAAAGAAACAAAAATTCTTGCATGGCAACCTAAATGTCCATCAACAGGGGAATAGATAAAGAAGATGTGGTACATATATACAATGGAATATTACACAGCCATAAAAAAGAATGAAAGAATGCTATTTTCAGCAACATGGATGGACCTAGAGGTTACCATACTAACTGAAGTAAGTCAGAGAAAAACAGATGTTATATATTAATGCATATATGTGAAATTTAGAAAAATGGTACAGATAGATCTACTTGCAAAGCAGAAATAGAGACACGTAGAGAACAAACGTATGGATACTAAGGGGGGAAAGGGGTGGGAGTGGGATGAATTGGGAGATTGGGGTTGACATATATACACTACTATGTATAAAATAGATAACTAATGAGAACCTAAAATAGATAACTAATGAGAACCTACTGTATAGCACAGGGAACTCTACTCAGTGCTCTGTGGTGACCTAAATGTAAAGGAAATCCAAAAAGGAGGGGATATATGTATGTGTGTAACTGATTCACCTTGCTGTACAGCAGAAACTAACACAACATTGTAAAGCAGCTATATGCCAATAAAAAAAAAAAATCCTTGCATGTTTGGTAGAATTTTCCTATAAAACCATCCTGAGGGTTTTTTTTTTTTTTAACTTTGTTTTTGTGCAAAGCATTTAAACTACTGATTCAAATTTTGAAAGATTATGTCAATTTTTATTTAATTTTTGACTGATTTATACTTCTTTTTGAGACAATTTTGGTAGGTAGATTTTTCTAGGAATTTATCCATTTCATTTAAGTTTTCAAATTCATTGTAATAAAATCATTCATAATATTTATTATCTTTTAAGTCTCTGCTCTGTATTTATTTCTCCCTTTACATTCCCAAGATTCTTTCCTATTTTTTCTTTACTTATCTTCCTAGAGGTTTGTGAATTTTGTTATTGTTTTCAAATACTTTTATGGGTCTATTTTACTTTCAATTTCTTTTTTTTTTATACATTTATTTATTAATTTATTTATTTATGTTTGGCTGCATTGGGTCTTCGTCGCTGCCCTCGGGCTTTCTCTAGTTGCAACAAGTGGGGGCTACTTTTTTTTTTTTTCGGTACGCAGGCCTCTCACTGTTGTGGCCTCTCCCCTTGTGGAGCACAGGCTCTGGACGCACAGGCTCAGCAGCCATGGCTCACGGTCCTCGCCGCTCCGCGGCATGTGGGATCTTCCCGGACCGGGCACGAACCCGTGTCCCCTGCATCGGCAGGCGGACTCTCAACCACTGCGCCACCAGGGAATCCCTGGGGGCTACTCTTCATTGCGGTGCACAGGCTTCTCATTGCGGTGGCTTCTCTTGTTGCGGAGCATGGGCTCTAGGCGCGCAGGCTTCAGTAGTTGTGGCATGTGGGCTCAGTAGTTGTGGCTCACGGGCTCTAGAGCGCAGGCTCAGTAGTTGTGGCACACGGGCTTAGTTGCTCCACGGCGTGTGGGATCTTCCCGGACCAGGCATCGAACCTGTGTCCCCTGCATTGGCAGGCGGATTCTTAACCACTGCGCCACCATGGAAGCCCCACTTTCAATTTCTGTTTAACTAATTTCTCTCTTATGTTTATTATTTTTTCCTTAAACTCTTTTTTTTCTTCTTCTTCTTTTTTTTTTTTTTTTGCCACACCGCACAGCTTGCGGGATCTTCCCCGACCAGGGATTGAATCTGGGCCACCTCAGGGAAAGCCTGGAATCCTAACCACTAGGCCACCAGAAAAGTCCTTCCTTATACCCTTTTTGAGTTTCTTCTACTCTTCCTTTTTCTGCAGTTTCTTTTTCAAGTTAAACACTTCTTACCAATTTGTAGCCTTTCTTCTTTTCTGGTATAAACATTTAAGGTCTAAATTATCCTCTAAGAGCCTCTTTAGCTGCCGACCACAATTTTTGTTGTTGTTGTTGTTTGTTTTTTTCGGCCGCACTGCACAGCATGTTAGGATCTTAGTTCCCCCACCCACACCCCCTGTAGTGTAAGCTTGGAGTCTTAATCACTGGACTGCCAGAGAAGTCCCAGACCACAATATTGGATAAATGATATTTTATTATCATTCAGTTATAAGTGTTTTCTATTTTCTATAGTATTTTCTTTGACATTCAGGTTACATGAAAATGTGTTTTCTAGTTTTCAAATGTGCAGTAATTTTTAGTTATTGTCAAAAAACAAAACGAAACAGCCCATTTGTAATTTAACTGTTTGCAATCTTTTGTTTCCTTTCCAAAGTTTTTTCTGTTTCTTCAGACCTCCCCTGTAATATAGTTTGTTCAAATGCTTTCTTGACCCAGTTTTGAGGACCGGTCAGTTCCCCTTTTTGAGGAGTTAGGTCCATACCCCAGTCACTTCCCCCATTAGCCTCTTGTGTGTACTCTGGGATCACTAGGAACCAGCCCTAATTGTCCTGGGGACTGGGAATAGATGACTAGGGACAGCTCCTCTGCTCCAAGCCTACAAAGTTTTTCAACTTAGCCAATCAACAGAGAACTCTTGAAAACTAATTAACCCCACCCTGCTTGCCATACATAAGTTGCCCCCTACAGCTCTCGCTTGCTGTTACTGTCCTTGGGTGCAACCCCTGTGTGGCCTGCCTCACAGCCTTCTCTCATTTTAAGCTGTAAGTAACAGGTCTGACACCAAATTCTGGATGCAGCAGAGGTCCATGGAGCTCCTCCTGTAGGCCTTGGGAGTTTTTGCCTTCCAGTGTCAGACACGCTGGGTGGCTACGGTACCTGTGGCCTGGGGATTGTATTTTGATGTCTTTGGTCGTGAAATAAGGTTTGGTCCACTAGGGGGCGCTGTAGGCTCACGCTATCGCTTTGTTTCTTGCTGAAGGTCTGTGCTGTGCAGCATATGACATACCACCTTGCTTTGGGGGTGGGTTTGCTCTGGGTATTTTTTTGTTGGTCACCTTCTCTCTGGTCAGGTTTCAGAAACTTAGCTCAATAAAAGATATTGTCCATGAAAATGTCAGGAGGGTAGGCGTTAGCCCTGACTGTGTCTCTGGCTGTGTCGCCTTGAGTGCACCACCTCCCTTCTCTGGATTCTTTTTTTTTTTTTTTTAAACCACTGTTAATCTTTTAGTAGACACAGCTTTCCGAGTTTTTTCTGTACATGGATCACTAGGTAAGTATCTTTGTAGTTTTACAAAAATGGACTGATGCCGTATATATGGTTCTGAAAACTGGTTTTTAAAACATTTTACAATGCACCATAAACATTTTTCCATGCAATGGATGAAAATCTGCTACTGAAACACACAGGGCTGCAGTTGGATAAAGAGAGTGACACCTAAAGCATAGTATTAGCATAAGGTTAAATAAAGCATAGGGCCTTGCAAATGCCTGCCAGGGGCACTACACAAAAGGAATGTCTTCAAAGCCCCTTTGTGGGGCCCTGCAGCCACCCCTGAGTTCCCTTGGGCCCCTCGGGTGGAAGGGGTCCTGTAAACTTTTTTGCATCCAATTTCTGTCTGGTTTTCTACACCTCATCCTCCACCCTGGCCATCTCGTCAAATTCTCTTATCATCGCTTCATTGCTCAAATGCATATCATGTATGGCCTCCTTGTATTCCTTGAGACACTGAGCCAGCCCCTTGTTGGTTTTTCTTTTGGCCTTCCTGGGTACATCATCCCCAGCTGGGCACTTTCCTGCAGCCCTTGGTTTGCTGGCTGGCTTTTCTTCTTTTGGCTTTCCCTCGCTCACTGGCTTTCCCTCACTTACGGGCTTTCCCTCGCTCACTGGCTTTCCCTCACTCTCTGGATTTCCTTCTTTTGGCTTTGCCTCACTCTCTGGCTTTTCCTTATCCTTTAGTACTTCCTCATCTTCTGTCTTTCCCCTGAGATCTGTCCTTCCCTTGTTTTCTAACTTTTCCTTGTCTTCCACAGTACAAGCTACTCCCGGCTTTCCCGCAACCAGTGGCTGTTCTTTGTTTTCCATCTTGCCTTGGTTCTCAGGCTTTCCTTCATTTTCACTGCGAGGATTCAGGACAGGTTCCTCCTCTTTCTCTAGCCCAGTAGAGCACTGGGAACAACAGACACGTACACCTGAAAGAACCTGGAGCAACAATTAGGGGCTCCCAGACGGCGCTGGGTCCGACAGCAGGCTTCTCTGGATTCTTAAAATTTCATCCTTTATTCTTTTTTTTTTTTTTTTGGTGGGTGGGGATATTGTTTAGTTTTGAATCCCTTACTGGAGGGAAAACCTATTTAGTGTTTCTCCAGGACACTATCATTATTACTTTGCAAACCTGAAGACTGACTTTCTCCAGGGCAGTAACCTTTGCAACTTGGAAATCTGAAACCTGCTTTTTTTTAAAAAAATTAATTAATTAATTTTTGGCTGTGTTGGGTCTTCGTTGCTGTGCACGAGCTTTCTTTAGTTGCAGTGAGCAGAGGTTACTCTTCGTTGCGGTGCGCCGGCTTCTCATTGTTGTGGCTTCTCTTGTTGCAGAGCACAGGCTCTAGGTGTGCGGGCTTCAGTAGTTGTGGCACGTGGGCTCAGTAGTTGTGGCTTGCGGGCTCTAGAGCTCAGGCTCAGTAGTTGTGGCTCACAGGCTTAGTTGCTCCACGGCATGTGTGATCTTCCTGGACCAGGGCTCGAACCCGTGTCCCCTGCATTGGCAGACGGATTCTTAACCACTGCACCACCAGGGAAGCCCTGAAACCTGCTTTTAACCTGAACAGCAACTCAGAAATTGATTGTGGCCCGCTGCGTCTAAATCAAAATATTTCCTGGATTCCTAGTTATGGCTAAGGGCAACATACCAGGCTCACCCATTTCAAGAGAGAAAGCTATTCCTGTGTGTTTTATTTATCCTACTAATTTTCACAGCTGGTGCCATTTTGAGCACATATCTGTACCAGGCACCATGCTAAGTGTTTTACAAACATTAGGTCATTAATCCTCCCACAATCCTCAGGCTTTATCACCCTTTTTTACAGATGAGAAAATTGAGGTTCGTATAGCTGGTACATGGTGGCCCTGAGATCCAAACCCAGACTGAGCAGGTCTCAAAAAGCAAGTGCCCTTAGCTAACATGGACCCTGGAGCTTGGGCTTATCCCCACTCATGGGGCCAGGTGTCTGTCACATGGCCAGTCAGTCAAGGGAGCACCAACTAGCTTTAAGGGACCATCTCCAGACCCACAATGACCAACTACCACTGATGACAATTTGGACATCCAGATATCATCTGTTCTAGACCTTACCACTTCTCCCCCCTCCATGGAGGGTCCATGGAGACTTACACAACATGCTCAGATGGCCTTGCCCAGGGTAACTGGTCCCTCAAGGCTTCTAATTCCACGGTGGAACCTTCCTCAGGCTCTGCATTTCTAAAAATAAGTTACTCTGTATAATGGGCATGGATTTACTGGTCAAATTGTTACCGAATCAGGTCGTATGGACCCCTGCTCGGGCCCTAGCCCAGCCGAGGCCCCCTGCCTCAGCAGGGAAGTTTCAGGTTCGTGCAGCCAGAAACAAAAACGAAGCTGAGATTGATGCAGTGCAAGCTTTATTAAATGGCCTGAGAATGGAGAAGCGGGAACTTTGTTTACGGATGAGCTTCTCGCACACGTGGATCAACTTTGGGTCATAGCCTACAGCAGGGGTGTCATTTAGTAGCTGAAGTAGTGAAATCAG
The DNA here is from genome assembly GCF_964374135.1 of Grampus griseus. Classification (NCBI taxonomy): domain Eukaryota; kingdom Metazoa; phylum Chordata; class Mammalia; order Artiodactyla; family Delphinidae; genus Grampus; species Grampus griseus. The sequence goes on from NC_139004.1 coordinate 52,651,854, forward strand.
CATAGAATGAGGCTCAGGGGTTGCTGGAGGTCAGATTCATCTTGGTTCCAGCTGGTTCTATCTGGGCTTTTGTTTTTCTCTTCCTATAACTCCGCTTTTTTGTCTCCAGACCCTGTGACTTAAAGATACATGTTCCTGTCCAAGGGAGGGGTTGGCGGGTTTTGAGCAAGGATATGGTGTCAGCTCTGGCAACAAAATATATCTGGGACATTTTTACTCTACATCTGCTTCCAGAGTTCATGATACTATTAGCACTGGAAAGCACTGCCGTAAGGAACTGTATTTAACCTGAATCCAAGCCCAGCATTCCCTAGGGTTATTTGTCTATTTCCTTTTCACTGGATTTCTATGAATCTGGTTCCACAGTTCACAGGTGGGAATATTACTCTAGCTGAGGAGTCCTCAGCCTCAGCACTGCTGGCCTTCTGGGCTGGATGACTGTATTGTGGAGGGCTGGCCTGTGTGCGGTAGGATTTTAAGCAGCATTTCTGGTCTTTTCCCATTAGAAGCCAGAAGCAACTCCCCCCACCCTAAACAAACCTTACTCTTTTATATATATATAAAGCATATATATTTGCATATATATATGAAACATAAGCAGATTTGCTATTTATCTGTGGTATTATTATTATTATTAATTTGGCTGCACCGAGCAGCTTGTGGGATCTCAGTACCCAGATGAGAGATCGAACCCGGACCACTGAATCATAACCACTAGACCACCAGGGAACTTCCCTATTTATCTGTGGTATTAAAATATATCATGGGGAGGTGACTAGGAAAAAAAAATCCAAAAAGACTCCTTGGGAGGGGTGATAATGGGAAAAAAAAGGTTGAAAGACACCACTCTAGCTCAATTTTTCAGTTCTTATTTATGCAAATTCCTCAGGAAAAATGACATTTGTGGCTCTTGTAAGCTGAACCAAAGAGCCAAGCAACTGTGGACACATAGAAGGAAATGGCTGGGAGCTGGCAGAAGCTGGCAGGATACCATATAGAAAAGACTCAGGACTGATGTCAGCTCCTTGGCTACGATGGGTACGTGAACCTGAAGAAGCTCTCAGCCAGGAGCACTGTCAGGGGAAGCGCTGCTGTTTCTCAGTGGAAGGGGCTTGGGGGAGGGCTCTTCCTGTTGGGAAAAGGGCTTAGAGCTTTGTTGTCGTGTCACTTTACACCAGGCTGAGGATGTTTATTGAATGTGGTTGACTAGGGCCTCCACGTCACTGCCAGACATTTGGATACACTTTTCTCTCCTCCTGACTATCCTTATTCTTAAATAAATCTGGCCTCTCACTCCGACCTCCTCAGATCCCACTGTTTAGAGAACACTGAATATCTTGATTGCTGGCCACTGTACATCCATGATGGGGAAATAACAAACAGCCCACTGATCCAGAGTATAAAGATCACTTCTACAGCACATAGCCAGCTAAAATGAAAAAATTTAAATTAAAAATCCAACAAATAAATTTTAAAACATTTAAAAGTTTCTCTCTTGAAAAACTTAACTTCCCTCATCTTGCAGAGAGCAAACCTTCCCAGCTTTCAGTTTGGGGAAATGAGTGACTAAGAGTTTAACCTGAACCCAAGCTAAGAGTCACTCATTTTCTGCTTCTTACTTCTATCAAAAAACCCCACTTGAACTCAGCATAGATGGATGAGGAACAGAGCTGGTGCTCACAGGAAGCCACGAGCCCTTCAAAGGCTCCTGTCGTTCTTAGCGCCGTGCTTCTTGAGCAAACCAGGCACTGCCTCGCAGACCTGCCTTGGAGCTACTTTCAGAAACACAAGGTAAGGGGCCGGCGTGGCCGGGGTGGGGGGGGGTAGGGGGGTGCGGGTGAGGGGACACGTTCCCAGGGCCTCAGGCCCTGCATTGCTTTGTCCACAAGTGTGTGGACTTTGGAAGCACTGAAAGCTGCCCAGCCACACAGCTAACCCTATCACTCAGGCATCCTGGTCATCCTGCTGGTCGTTCTGTTGGCACCTGTCCTGCAGCTCACACACAACCCACCCTCCCAGCCCTCATCTGACTGGCTCTCACATACATACAGGGCTCTCCTCCTGCACACATGTGGCCTAAGCCACAGGCTCAGAACACACAGCTAATTTTCATTCAGCATATACACTTTTCCGCTTCTGGCTTCTATCAAGACTCCCAGGTCAAGAAACACCTGCCAAATAAGGCCTGCAGAATAATTCCAGACATTTACCAGCTGTGTTGACTTTCGTTTCTTCTCCTGATAATTTCCTAACACCTCAGTCTCTCTTATTCCTTTCATTTTCACTGGTAAAATTATGGAGGAAGGCTAGAATTGTTATTCATTTAACTAGACTTGATAATCATTTAACACAGTTTTTTTTTTTTTTTTTGAGACCCTGAGATGCCCCAGGTCTTCAGCATCTGTTTGCAGGAATAAACCAAAACCTCTCTCTTGAGAAACACGTAGCTTGGGTGTTTGGGTGTGTGGAGGTCAGGGTGGGAGATGGGGAATAGATGTGAATTATCGAACAATGTGAAAGGGTTTTGATAAGGAATATCAGAGTGCCACTAAGAAGGATGCAAGAGGAGGTGGCCTTGAGTTGGAAAGCCTCCTGCATTGCTCCGATTCACATGTGGACGTGTGAATAACTTTAAGAAGGTAACCTCTTCATCTGCCAATTTAGATAAGAAATGAGGGTGGTTGGCGAGGTAGAGATTTTATTTCTGGCTATGATGTGCCTTTTCTAGATCTGTCCTGCTAATTCCCACTCTGATAGGATTCAGTGTGTAAGATTGATTTTTTTTTTTTTTTTTTTTTTTTTTTTTTTTTTTTTTTTTTTGCGGTACGCGGGCCTCTCACTGCTGTGGCCTCTCCCGTTGGGGAGCACAGGCTCCGGACGCGCAGGCTCAGCGGCCATGGTGCACGGGCCCAGCCGCTCCACGGCACGTGGGATCTTCCCGGACTGGGGAACGAACCCGTGTCCCCTGCATCGGCAGGCGGACTCTCAACCACTGCGCCACCAGGAAAGTCCCTAGAATTTTTAAAAAGAAATATTTTCTTGGTCCTTGCCCCCTTTTCTTTTATTCTTTTTTAAAAAAATATTTATTTATTTGGCTGCATTGGGTCTTAGTTGTAGCATGCAGGAGCTTCATTGTGGCATGTGGGCAATCTAGTTGTGGCGCACAGGCTCAGTTGCCCAGCGGCATATGGGATCTCAGTTCCCTGACCAGGGATCGAACCCACATCCCCTGCATCGGAAGGTGGATTCTTAACCACTGGACCACCAGGGAAGTCCCAGAATTTTTTTTTTAAAATAGATTTATTTATTAATTTATTTATTTTTGGCTGCGTTGGGTCTTCGTTGCTGCCCGCGGGCTTCCTCTAGTTGCAGCCAGCGGGGGCTGCTCTTCATTGCGGTGCGCGGGCTTCTCATTGCGGTGGCCTCTCGTTGCGGAGCACGGGCTGTAGGCGCGCGGGCTTCAGTAGCGGTGGCGCGTGGGCTCAGTAGTTGTGGCTCTTGGGCTCTAGAGCGCAGGCTCAGTAGTTGTGGCACACGGGCTTAGTTGCTCCGCGGCATGTGGGATCTTCCTGGACCAGGGCTCGTACCCGTGCCCCCTTTATTGGCAGGTGGATTCTTAACCACTGTGCCACCAGGGAAGCCCCCAGAATTTTTATATAAAGGCAAGAGGCCAACCTGGTTCCCTTCTAGCCTGATGATTTACCTAAGTCATCACTGAATTTTTGGTGTTACAGTCTGAAGGGGAAACATGCATAGATTTTTAAATCTTTTTTTAATTTTTTGTTTTTGGCTTTCATGTTAGAAAGGCCCTGGATAAAGTTCTGTTGGGCACGTCAGCTAGTCTTGTCATTCTTGCGAGTGATTTCAGTAATGCCAGACTAACTTTCAGAAATATATTTTTGAAAAACACCTCATCATTGGGACTTCCCTGGCAGTCCAGTGGTTAAGACTTCGCCTTCTGGTGCAGGGGATGCGGGTTCAATCTCTGGTCGGGGAGCTAATATCCCACATGCCTCACGGCCAAAAAACATAAAACAGAAGCAATATTGTAACAAAATTCAATAAAGACTTTAAAAATGGTCCCTGTATTGAAAAAAAAATCTTCAAAAAAAAAAAAAAGAAAAACCTCTTGTTGATAAAGAGGTTTTACTACCCCCGCTTACAAACAGGAGAACCAGAGCTCCCAGCAGAGGGGTAGAAAAAGTGGCAGAGCTGTAATTTGGAATCTGCCTCCAAAGGGCAGGATTATTTCACTTCGGCTGCACTGCCCTTCAGTTCAAGGACCTGAGCCCTTCAATGTGGGAAGATTGGGAAGAGTGTATGGTGATCTGGGCAAAATACGAAGCAGTTGTGCTCTGTACGCAGCACCGTTCTGATTTGCTTTTGTTCTGATAGAAATCTTGTTGGCTTTTCCACTCATTAGGTTCTTCTGGTTGGGCTCAGACCTGCCGTGAGAAGCCTGTAAATCTGAAAATGAACCCCACGGGTATAGCAGACAACACCCTGGATGAAAGCATCTATAACAATTATTATCTTGATGAAAGCATCCCCAAACCTTGCACCAAGGAAGGTGTCAAGGCATTTGGGGAGCTCTTCCTGCCCCCCCTCTACTCCTTGGTCTTTCTGTTTGGTCTGCTTGGAAATTCTGTGGTGGTTCTGGTCCTGTTCAAGTACAAGCGGCTCAAGTCCATGACCGACGTGTACCTGCTCAACCTTGCCATCTCGGACCTGCTCTTTGTGCTCTCGCTCCCTTTCTGGGGCTACTATGCCGCAGACCAGTGGGTGTTCGGGCTCGGCCTCTGCAAGCTAGTTTCCTGGATGTACCTGGTGGGCTTCTACAGTGGCATATTCTTCATCACACTCATGAGCATCGACAGGTACCTGGCCATTGTGCACGCGGTCTTCTCCCTGAGAGCGAGGACCTTGACTTACGGGGTCATCACCAGCGTGGCCACGTGGGCAGTGGCTGTGCTCGCCTCCCTCCCAGGCCTTGTGTTCAGCACGTGTTATACTGAGCACAACCACACCTACTGCAAAACCAAGTATTCTTTCAACTCCACGAGGTGGAAGGTTCTGAGCTCCCTGGAGATCAACGTTCTAGGGCTGGTGATCCCCTTGGGGATCATGCTGTTCTGCTACTCCATGATCATTAGGACCTTGCAGCATTGCAAAAATGAGAAGAAGAACAAGGCAGTGAAGATGATCTTTGCCGTGGTGGTCCTCTTCCTGGGGTTCTGGACCCCTTACAACGTGGTGCTCTTCCTGGACACCCTGGTGGAGCTGGAGGTCCTTCAAGACTGCACCTTTGAGAGGCACCTAGACTATGCCATTCAGGCCACAGAGACATTGGCTTTTGTTCACTGCTGCCTTAATCCGGTCATCTACTTTTTCCTGGGGCAGAAATTTCGCAAGTACATCGTACAGCTCTTCAAAACCTGCCGGGGCACTTTGGTGCTCTGCCAGTACTGTAGGTTCCTCCCGATTTACCCCGACACCCCCAGCTCATCTTACACACAGTCCACGGTGGACCACGATCTCCACGATGCTCTGTAAAAGATGAAAATGCGAAAAGCAGAGTTAATAAGCTTCTCAAATTAAGAGCTTATTTAAAATTGTATTGTAGTAAGAGTTTCCTGAACAAGTACCGGGAAGAATTATATCCACTGCAAAAAGTAGGGCTTCTCACCCTGCAGTCAGCTTTTCTTCCTGCCAATTACAAGTTCAGTGTGACCAGAGTTCACCCGGACCAAGGTGTCCTTCCTCGCACCAGGCTTTCCTGCAGGGATGAGTAAACCCGAGGAGGATTCTGAGCAGTGTTTCAATGAGGAATTGGATGATTTTGGAAAGGGAAGACCAGTCCCTTCTAACCTGAACTCATGGGATTCTCTAGAGGGGACTGTAGAGAATTGACTGGGGGAGTAAATCTCTACTTCTTTTTGTGAAAATGAGCCCTTTCATTAACTTCTAGCTTTTTGTGAAACAATATAGAAAACTTCAGCATGCTGTCCCAGTGTTTTCCTAAGAATATATCTGAAGCATGGTATACTCCATGTAGCCAGGTGTCTGCAGAAACGAATAGTAAAGTAATGAACTTAGATCTTGATTCTTTTATTGTAAAGGCTTATCTGTTAATGGAAGCCAAGCTTTCAATGCTGATTACAATCATAAGGAGAAAAAGGCATTAGCATGGTCTGATTTCCAAACATGAAATACAAGGCATTAACAAATCTAAACATACTTGTGGAAATCCAAACACAGCTTCATATGCTTGTGGACATGTTTTGTTTTAATTATAACAGATGAATATTCAAATTAAAAAAATAATACATAGGCCCAGACACATTTATTTGGGGTCTTTTACTCATTTACAAACATTTCCTTCAAAACCAAAAATGATGAGGACTAATCAAGTATGACAGTTTTTCCTTAATCATTTTGAAGTGCCTGCCGTCAAGTGAGGCAAGAATAATCCACTAAAAGTTATCGCTGGTGTGGCATAAAAATGACTTTCCAAGGTGTCATCCTCTCTTTTAAAATACTGGCCCTGCTTTTTAACTTTTGGATGACTCAAAAGTTCTTACAGGTCATTTTAATTATGTAATTAATCATTTTACACCATTAAGATAAATCTCTGTTCGTACAGCCTTAATCAGAATTAAGTAAAGACTTTAAGAAAGTCTAGGGATACCTGTACTATCTCCAGAAACAAAACCTATTTTACAGACTATTACCTGACTTAACCAGTTTAAAATGTTTCTGTAAATTTACACATTATTGCACGCTTTACATTTATAAAGAATGCATTTCCAGAAAATTTATTTTCAGAAGTGATTTTAACAGGGTAAGTTGATGTTGCCTTTGTAGAAATACAATAAAATACAATAAAATAAACCTGTGTATGGTTTCTCCTTGGTATGTGTGTGTTTGGTCTCCCGATGGGGATGAGAATCTGAGCCACTAATATTCCAATTGTCTCGATTAATCATCTTTGCTACATGTCATAGATGAGATGGATGTCCCCGAGAGGAAGAATTAAAGCGTTCACTGTTAAGATCACCACTTGGGATGGGGAAAGGAGTCGCTACGTGTTGTCACAACAACGCTTGGAGGTTAGAATGGATAAGGAGTGGGGGTGGGCCGGGTTCCTAGGCAGTGTTTCCTTAGAAAACCTCTGCACCATATGGCAGGGTCTGCAAATCCTACCTCTGTGTTTCCTTGTGAGTCTGACCACATTACTTTCCTCTCTTAGCCTCAGTTTCCTCGCATCTGTAAAGCAGAATATAGTTCAGAGTGATTGAAAAAAAGAAATAAGATGATTACTGAAAGCATCTATGTTCCTTAGTCATAGATAAAGTGTGGTTTTGAACTTCCCCGCCAGTGACTGCCTCCCCTTTCCTGAGGGAGCTTGTAATTTCATTCATTTAATCACAAGGAGACAGAAATTTAAGGACACCGAGGGAGTTCCCTGGCAGTCCAGCGGTTAAGACTCCGAGCTTTCACTGCAGGGGGCACGGGTTCGATCCCTGGTTGGGGAACTAAGATCCCACATGGCACACAGCATGGCCAAAACAAAAAAAAACCCAAAACCCCAGTAAGGACACCAAAAGACAAAGACTGGCCAAAGGGGTTTTACTGTCCCTTCCTTGTCCATCGCATACAATGCTAAGCAAGGCTGCGGTGCAGACCACACAGCTACCACCCCTCCACCTGAGGGTAGGGTCAATTATCACCCCCAGTCACTCAGGGCCTCCCTTGTTCCAAAGTTGGGGGGTGTCCCCTCAGGATGGGAATTTAAAACCTCTGGTGATACCCAAACATAATCCTCTCAGAACACTGAAAAGAAAGTTCCTTCTTCCCCTTCAGTAACAGAAACATAGAAAGCAAGCCAGCTTGATTTCTACACAAAGGTTTTTTTTTGAGGGCATCAGGACCAATGATCACCAGCTGCCCAAGTACCAAAAAATTATGCTTCCAAAATCTCTTGATGTTGATTCCGCACAAAGAACAAGCAAGCTGCCCTATGTGTGCCACTCACAACAGAAGCCCTTTTTAAGGTGGGTTTAACAATAAGTTTTCAGACGTTAGACCCATCCTTTTCTTGTTGCAATATGCCTCGCTTCTGGGGAACACAGGCTAGGTGTAATTTCTTTAAGAACAAAAGAAGCAGGTTTGCTTTGGAGGTGATGTAAATGTTTTGGAACTAGATAGAGGTGATGGCTGCACAGCATTGTGAATGTACTAAATGCTACTGAATTGCACATTTTTAAATGATTAGTTTTATAGTATGTGAATTTTACCTCAACAACAACAACAAAAAGAATAATAAGAAATAGCCCTGTCAGGATCTGTCCCGTAGTTGGTACTCAAATTCTATTAAATAGATGTGTTACCTGCTTCCCATGAGAAGGAAGAATACAGGGTGATGGCAAAAGGTCTTCAGATCTTTAGGTAGGTTATTCCTAAGAAACTCTCATAACACTTTGGGACATTTGATGCAATTAATTCCTATTTGTTGAGAGTCTGTTTTGTGCCAAACCGGATGCTAGGTAATGGATAGAATATAGGATAAAGGAGTGAGCTCTGTATGTATGGAATTTATAATCTGAGAAGGGAAAACACAAGCACAAGATCGACTATAGTGCAAGCAGGACAGATAGGATAACAAAGTCACAAACAAAATGCTTCAGGACCCCAAATGAAGGAGAAATCGATTCAATGTCAAATTTTATAATACAAGTAGCTTTTGAAGTCGGCTTTATAAGAAGAGCATGATTTGGATGAATGGAAGGGAGGAAGGACATTCTATGCTGATGAAATCACACATGAAAAGGCAGGTATGGTGTCAAGAGCACACTGTGTGGTCAGGTAGTGGTGGGGAGGTTTTTGTAGTTACAGTGAACGTTGCAGGTGGGGGAGAGGAGCAAAGTAGGAAAAGATGAGACAAAAGAAAAATTATAGACCTAAGAGGCAGCAGTTTTGAGCTCCTGAGCCAGTGGCCATCCTGCATTGGGCTGGAGGAGACTGTTAGTGGGTGCTGTGGGATGCCGTCCACACACCCCATGCAGGACGGAGGGCCGCTCACTGCACCGTCTACCAGGAGGGCGGACATCTGGGGCTCTCAGCTGGTCTCCTTTCAGGACTGTCCTTCCTGGGCCAGCTCATATCCAGCGCCTGGATACTGAGGAGAAAGAAACACTTGCCCCCTTGCTTTAATTTGGGACAACGCTGATAGGCCATTACAACTGCAGAGCTCCCCATAAGATTAGCTGGGGCCTCTGCTGCAGCTACATTGTGGACCAACTTTTCCAACTGCCCACTCCTGCTTCCTTCATGCCCTTACAGGTGTTGTTCCCAAGAGGACTCCCCATTAAGTCTCCTGTATGCTAATCTTAGGATTTCAGAGTCTGTTTCCAGGAACTCAGGTCTAAAATGGGGACTTCTGGATCAGCACCTAATATAAATGGAAATTGACCCCATTTCCACTGTGGGAAAATGAGGAAGCACTGAGTTTGCATCAGGGCTGTCCATTCATTGCCTTCCGGCCCTCATTTGACTCTTGGTTCATGCAATTCCATTAGTCAACCTCACCTTTGCTGCCATAATTTGCCTGCCTTAAGCCCTGAGGCATTGTCCCTACACTCTGTTTCTATTATAGTCATAGGCCAACTCTACCCTTGGCCGTGTTGCGGCCACCTGACGTCCTGTGTTCTGTACCGGTCAGTGGCTTCCTGCGCTCAAAGGAACCAGACACAAGCTCCACCCATTTCTGTGATCACAATACTTTACTCCTGAATGGCCATCATCAAAAAGTCTACAAATAATAAATGCTGAAGGGAATTCCCTGGAGGTCCAGTGGTTAGGACTCCATGCTTTCACTGCCAAGGGCCTGGGTTCAATCCCTGGTCAAGGAACTAAGATCCCACAAGCCATGTGGCCCAGCCAACAGCAACAACAAATCAAAAACAAAAAAAAATGCTAGGGAGGTCGTGGAGAAAAGGGAACCCTCCTACACTGTTGGTGGGAATGTAAATTGGTGCAGCCACTATGGAAAATAGTATGGAGGTTCTTTGAAAAACTAAAAATAGAGCTACCATATGATCCAGCAATCCCACTCCTGAGCATATATCTGGAGAAAACTCTAACTCAAAAAGACACATGCAGCCCAATGTTCACAGCAGCACTATTTACAATAGCCAAGACATGGAAGCAACCTAAGTGTCCATCAACAGATGAATGGATAAAGAAGGTGTGGTACATATGTACAATGGAATATTAATCAGCCACCAAAAAAAAAAAAAAAAAGAAAGAAAGAATGCCATCGGCAGCAACATGGATGGACCTAGAGATTATCTTATTAAGTGAAGTAGGTCAGACAGAGAAAGACAAATATCATATGATATCACTTACACGTGGAATCTAAAAAAAATGATACAAATGAACTTATTTATAGAACAGAAATAGACTCACAGACATAGAAGACAAACTTACGTTTACCAAAGAGGAAGGGTGGAAGGGATAAATTAGGAGCTTGGGATCAAAATATACACACTACTATATATAAAATAGATAACCAACAAGGACCTACTCTGTAGCACAGGGAACTATGTTCAATACCTTGTAATAACCTATAATGGAAAAGAATCAGAACAAGTATAGATACATATATGTATAACTGAATCACTTTGCTGTACACCAGAAACCAGGACAACATTGTAAACCAACTAATTTCAATAAAAATAAAATACTTCACTCCTTAAAAGCTTATAATGGCTCCAAATTCCCCTTTCAGTATACCAGAACTCCACCAACTGTTTTCACATATTGAAACTCATTTCAGCCTCTTCTTAAAGTAGATAAGGTTGGTTTTATTATCCCCAAGCAACTGAGTTCAGGGGAAACAATATTCTAATAATGAATTAGACAAACCCTACCAACAATAATCATCACCTCACTGCTTAGTAAAATGCCTAGCGCAGAGCAGTTGTTCGATTATTTTTTCGTGAATGAGTGAGTTTCCTTATCTCTTAATTAAGTACTCTATGCTGGCAATTCAAGTTTCTATTTCACTACACAAAGGTCACCAGTCCTCTCTCCAAAATCCCCATTATGTTTCTAATAAAACTTTGTGTGACAGAGCTCAAAGGTTGATTGAATTGCCTCCTAGTTCCAGAAATTGTGGTCCTTGGGTCAAAAATGACTTCATTAAGACTTCTGGTATGAACAGAGCTGCAGAAGTCTGCATTTTCATCTTCTCTGGGAAATTGTAAAATAACAGCAAGAAGAAAGACTGAAAAAACCCACGAACTCCATTTTCTATCACATTTGGAGAGAGAGATACTTTTCAGACTCCAAAATATATGAAAGGTCTGCTAAAAGCAGCCGACATCAGGCGCAAATTGTGGGGAAAGGTGAAGAGAAGGGTGGGGAGAGGGTGCAGCAGTGACGGACCTCACAAAGCACTGAAAGAATCCACTTCCCAAAGGGAGGGGCACACCTCCAGGAGAAAGGCTTCAGTCAGAAGCCCTCCGAGTCCCAGTTCGGTTCAGAAGAGCAGACGAGGCAGATTTGTTAAATTTCAGATTTGCAGGAGGCAATCTCTCTCTGAGGCAGTAGAAGAGAGTCATTGGGTTGTGAAAACAGCTTGCCTCCTGGAAAATTACCGACACCCTGCCCCAAACACACACACAGACACACACAAATACAAATATAATCATATTTAACAATTCAAAGATAGGGTTTTCCTGGTGGCGCAGTGGTTAAGAATCCGCCGGCCAATGAAGGGGACACAGGTTCAAGGCCTGGTCCGGGAAGATCCCACATGCCGCGGAGTAACTCAGTCCGTGCGCCACAACTACTGAGCCTGTACTCAAGAGCCCGCAAGCCACAAATACTGAGCCCACGTGCCACAACTACTGAAGCCTGCGCTCCGCAACAAGAGAAGCCACAACGATGAGAAGCTCAACCCAAAACAGCTCAAAATAAAAACAAACAATAAACTAATCAATTGAAAAAAAAACAATTCAAAGATAGACACTAAGAAAAATAATATTGACTATAACCAGGATAGGAATATGACAGAAGTATAGGAATATAATATTTTATTATCATGATCAAATATATTTATCTCAGTTCAAAATGCTTAACAGGGCACTCTTGAGGTATTTTGGCTAAAAGCAAAAGACGACAAGAATGCCTGCTATCATCACTGCTACACGCCCTCGTGCTGGAGATACTAGTTCCTTGCTGTAAGCGGAATAAACTAGAGCTATAAAAACTGGAAAAGAGGGACATTCTACAAAGTATCTGACCAGTACCTCTCAAAACTGTGAACATCAGCAAAAACAAGGAAAGTCTGAGAAACTGTCCCAGGAGGAGCCTGAGGAGACATGACAATTAAATGTAGTTAGCTGTGGAACAGAAAAGGACATTAGCTAAAAACTAAGGTCATCTGAATAAAATGTGGACATTAGTTGGTAATAATGCATCAATATTGGTTCATCAAGTATAACAAATGCATCATGCTAAGGTAAGATATTAGTAATAGGGGAAATGGAATATATAGGAACTCTCTGTACTTTCTTCATAATTTTATTTTTTTTCCTCTTCCAGTTTTATTGACGTATAATTGGCATATAGCACTGTATAAGTTTAAGGTGTACAGCATAATGATTTGACTTATATACATCATGAAATGATCATCACGTAAGTTTAGTGAACATCCATCATCTCATATAGATATGAAATAAAAGAAAAAGAAAAAATGTCACCAAAGATATTACATAATTATTGGATATATTTCCCACCCTGTACATTTCATACCTTTTACTCATTTATTTTGTAACTAGAAAGATGTACCTCTTAAACTCCCTCACCTATGTTACTCATCCGCCACCCCCTCCCTTCTGATACCCACCTGTTTGCTCTCTGTATCTATGACTGTTTCTGTTTTTCTTTTTACGTTTGTTCATTTATTTTGTTTTTTAGATTCCACGTATAAGTGATAACATACAGTATTTGTCCTTCTATGTCTGACTTATTTCACTTAGCATAATGCCTTCTAGCTTCATCCATGTTGTCACAAATGACAAGATTTCATTCTTTTTTGTGGCTAATATCACATTATATATATATAATACATATATACCACGTCTTCTAAAAAAGAATGCTTATATATATATAACTGAATCACTTTGCTGTACACCTGAAACTAACAATATCAACTATACTTCAATTAAAAAAATAAAGATGGCATCTTAAATCAAAGGAGGGACACAATGAATTGTTTATTTAAGGAGGAGACCAAAATGGACCATCATCTGGGAAAAAAATGAAGTTTGATTCATACCTCACACCATACATGGTTAAATTACAAATAGATAAAATATTTAAATGTAAAAGTTGGAGCAATCAAAATTCTAAATGGAAACATGGGAGAATTTCTTCAGAATTTTGGCACAGGCAAGAACATTCTCAAAATTCAGAAGCCATAAAAGAAATGAGTAATAAATTCATCTATGTGAATACAAAAATATGCATGATGAAACATCACCAAAAGAAAAATCAGAAGACAAATGACAAACTGGAGAAAATATGTATACATGACTGAACTTTTTTTCTGATGATTAAATGGCACATGGATGTTTATTACATTATTCTTAGTACTCTTCTGTATGGTTAAAACATTTAATAATAAAAATTAATTAATGTATATCCATATTATGGAATATGCCATTAAAAAGAATCATGTCCAGCTATAAACTTACTACCATGCAGAAATGTTCATGATGTATATTAAGTGCTTCTATTTTTTTGTTGTTGTTTTTGGCTGCATGGCTTGCGGGATGGAACCTGGGCCCCGGCAGGGATAGCTTTGAGTCCTAACCACTAACTACTGGACCACCAGGGAATTCCCTTAAGTGCATTTTAAAAACCTGGAAAGATAAACCTCAAACTTCAACCCCAAACTATTAGTCATTTAAAATGTTTCCAGATTTATTGAGATATTATTGATGTTAGCCATTTTTATAGAGGGAAGAATTATGCTTTATAATTTCAGGGCTTCTTTATTTCTTTAAACAAACATGCATTATTTTCATATTCTGCCAAAACAATCAATATCCTCCATTTTAGAAAAATAAAAAGAGGGAGACCTTGTGATTAAGGAAAACTGACTAATGAACCGCAGAGAGAGAATCTAAAAAGCAGGGCTCGCAAGTGAGGTGAGCAGGTGATTGCTCATCCTGATATACCTGCCTATGGAGATGCGCGGTGCTTTGAAGAAGATGCTGTCAGTCCTGGGATGGGAAGCAGAGTTTGCGGTATGAGATGGTTACAAGATAGCATGTGGGAGCCTGCAGAATGTTTGCATTCTTTTGATCACACAGGAGATAAGACAAGCCTATAACTGGAGCCCTGCCAGGCAGGAAAAAGATCTGCACCAAGACTGGACTGTACAACCACCTCTCCATGGTTGCCTTGGTTAGAGGGATTCCTCCTAATTGTAATGACATTGCCACAAAAACATCACATGCAAATAAAGTGAATGGTGGTTCAAGCGGCAGGTTTTGTGGTCTAGCTGGGCTTCTCTTGGGGGAATGACTAAGGAGGAGTTTGAGAGGGTTTGTACAGTCGACAAAGAGTGAGCTTATGAGGGAATGGATTTAAGTTGAAAATAAAAGAACTGTCCTTAAAGTTTATTTATTTATTTGTTTTTGGCTGCGTTGGGTCTTCGTTGTTGCATGCAGCCTTCTTCTAGTTGAGGCGAGCAGGGGCTACTCTTTGCTGAGGTACGTGGGCTTCTCATTGCGGTGGCTTCTCTTGTTGTGGAGCACGGGCTCTAGGCGCGTGGGCTTCAGTAGTTGTGGCTCATGGGCTCTAGAGCTCAGGCTCAATGGTTGTGGCACATGGGCTTAGTTGCTCCGTGGCATGTTGGATCTTCCCGGACCAGGGCTCGAACACGTGTCCCCTGCATTGGCAGGTGGATTCTTAACCACTGCGCCACCAGGGAAGTCCCCCCTTGGAAACTTCTTGAGGGTTGCAGATGTGTTGAGTCTATCACTGAGAAGACTTCCAATTAAGGTGCAACAAGAAGCCCACAGTTTGGGGGCCTTCCTGTTTTCCAAAACTCACTGAGATGATACATAACATGTAACAAGAAAAATTTAAAAGATGGTTGGATACAGGGCTTCCCTGGTGGTACAGTGGTTGACAGTCCACCTGCCGATGCAGGGGACACGGGTTCATGCCCCGGTCCGGGAAGATCCCACATGCCGCGGAGCGGCTGGGCCCGTGGGCCATGGCCGATGAGCCTGCGCGACTGGAGCCTGTGCTCCGCAACGGGAGAGGCCACAACAGTGAGAGGCCTGCGTACCGCCAAAAAAGCAAACAAAAAACCCCAAACCTATTCTTTGTAAAAAAAAAAAAAAAAAAGATGGTTGGATACAAAAGCCACTTTGGAAAATAGCTTGACAATTCTTTGTAAAGTTGAATGTATACGTACCCTGTGATCCAGGAATTCTAGTCCGAGGTATTTACTCAATACAAATGAAGACCTCAGTTCTTAAAAAACTTGTTCAAGAATGTTCACCACATCATACTTGATGGTGAAAGACTGAATGCTTTCCCCTTAAGATCAGGAACAAGACAAGGATGTCTGCTCTCGCCATTTCTATCATAGTGGAGGTTCTGGTCAGGAAAAAATAAAAAAGGCAAGAAAAAGAAATAAAATGCATCCAGATTCAGATTGGAAAGGAACAAGTAAAACTACATCTCTCTGCAGACAATATGATCTTTTATGTGGAAAATTCTAAGGAATCCATAAGGAACACTCTTAGAGCTAATAAATGAGTTCAGCAGATTACAGGATACAAGATCAATATAAAGAAATCAGTTATATTTCTATTCAAATTTAATCTCATCCAGAAACCCTCACGGACACACCCAGAATAATGTTTAACCAAATGTCTGTGGCTTAGCCAAGTTGACACATAAAATTAACCATTACAAGTTGGCTGCATTGGCTTGATTTCACAGGGGCTCTGGGGCATGAATTGTTTCACAGAATTAAGCCCATTTTGAGGCAAAGAGTATGGCCTTTTGTATTCTCATGTTAGTGAGGCATCTTCCTAATTAAGCCAGGAGTAGTTCTCTGGGGTGAAGAACAACCAGGGCTTCCCTGGTGGCGCAGTGGTTGAGGGTCCACCTGCCGATGCAGGGGACGCGGGTTTGTGCCCCGGTCCGGGAGGATCCCACGTGCCGCGGAGCGGCTGGGCCCGTGAGCCATGGCCGCTGAGCCTGCGCGTCCGGAGCCTGTGCTCCGCAACGGGAGAGGCCACAACAGTGAGAGGCCCGCATACTGCAAAAAAACAAACAAACAAACAAAAACAAAAAACAAAAAAAAAGAACAACCAACGCTCACAGCAGGTAAAGGAGGGGTGCAGCAGTGGGCAAAGGCTTCTGGGTAGGGTACCAACAGCCTCCAATACAGAGGGCACCTCAAAATTCCTATATAGGGATGGAGGAGCAGAGAGAGAGAGAGAAACAAATCTTTATAAACAAATAGGAAATCTCCCATTCAAAATGAGCCTGCAATCCAACACTCCTTAGTCCAAGGAAGAAATATAATTCTACAACAATGAACAAGATCAACAATCCAAACGAGCTCACTTGAGATGAACTCAATATAATAAAGTAGAGGAGGAAATACTTCTAAATAAATATGCTGATCCATTCTGAGGAAGTAATAACACCTACTAACAAAGAACAAACGATTCTAAAACATTTACCGGCACCAGATAGGGCTGATCCTACCCAAAGGTGTTAGGAGAGATGTATGTGGGTGTCAACACTAAACTTCCATCTAGAACTGAACTTAACTTCTGTTTTGAGACCCCTGTTCCTCCAAAAGGCGGAGACTTAATCTTAGTCAATTCAGCATTTAACCCACCCCCCTTCCTTCAGTGGCATTCAGTGTCAACAATTTTGGGAAAGGGACTCTGGTCTTTGTCATCTGTTGCTGTCAGCACCTGCTGAAATGCACCTCATCCTGTCTGGGCCTCAACCATCAACCCATGAACTAACCTCCTGAGTTGATCCACTGATCCTTTGGCATTCCTCTTGCAACACTGGAAATGCTCCATTTTCTCCTTTATTCCTCTGTGGCCTCAGAAGACTTAGCAGGGATTTCTGGAGGCTTTGCTACTTCATGCTGCTCTGGCTGGCATGAGACCATCCTTCTGCTCTCCACTGCATGTCTTGCTCATAGGAACCCTTGAAGGGGCCTTGGTCCACGTGCAGACACCCATGCCATGCTGCCTCCACACTTGAGCCATGATGGGGAGCTCAGGGATCTTGCTTCCTCCCCGCAAAGCCCCATTTGCTCAGATCTCAAAACTTTGGTGGGGCTTCTCTTGTGGTTTCCAACTCCAAGGGCTTGGCCATGGGAGGTGGCCATGCCAGAACCCTTCCCAGGAATGCTCCCTGGCATCTGACTTGGCTTTCCTTTTGACTCCTCTCTCTTAGTGCATGGAAGCCTTCTCAGGGGCCCTACCTAAGAAACTGGACCTGAAGGAGAAAGGTGAGAATGTGTCATTTCAGGAATACAGATGGGACATGTGTAATTTTTAAGTTATTAGAAACTCAGAGGTGGGAGTGGACAGAGAAGAGAAGCGAAGATAAACAAGGATGGCCAAGGAATATGGAGCATGGTAGAATGTCTTGTAAAAACTGGAGTGTCTGATATTCAGTACTATCAAGCTTATGCTGTTGCTCTGTAGACTGTCCCTCACCCACATCTCTTAAAACTTCTGTAAAGTTCTAAAGATGAAAGGCCCAATGTGGGTGAGGTTTTGGTGAAACTCAAGGGACTCAGTTCCACATTTGAGTCAAGATACTGCAAAAGACTGTGTGGGATGATGAGCTCGTTCATGAATTGAACTAATTCAGTGGAAGCACAATGTGTAGCCAGAGGAAACCATGAGAAAGGAAGCTCTCCTGGGGTTCACAGAAATCTTGGGAAGGTTTTAAAGACAAATCTCATCTAAATTTTTTAAAGAGAAGGACACCTCAGCTAGCATCTGTGTTAGAC
Organism: Grampus griseus; assembly: GCF_964374135.1. Lineage (NCBI taxonomy): Eukaryota > Metazoa > Chordata > Mammalia > Artiodactyla > Delphinidae > Grampus > Grampus griseus. The sequence goes on from NC_139004.1 coordinate 52,669,939, forward strand.
ACGGCTAAAGGAACACTGAAAACACATGGACCCACTCCCAGTCTGTGAATGTAGACACAGAAGTATTTTTTCATCCAGGAAGCATTGATTGAGGGCTAGATGTGCTGTACTGGGTACCAAGGATACAAGAATGAAAGTCACATGGTACTTGTCATGAAGGCTCTCGGGTCAGCAGTAAACAAATAACAATATTATGAGCTAAGTCCCACAGAAGGAGATGTAACCTGAGCAAGGATTAACAGTCCCTCCACTAATAATTATCAGGGCAACCTAGCTCTTCCATTTCCTTGTCTGCCCCCAAGGCTCACAGAATGTTTGCCAGCCTGGTCCTAATCCGCAAGTCTGAATTTCTGACACAGTGCCCAGGATATTTACTTATGTGTCCTTTGCCTAATTAAATGATGGAAATTCCTCTTCTTCTGTGATTGTTTTTATCATTGGCTATTGCTTCATGAGCATAAGACTACTCTGCAGAAGCTCCATGATAACCACATATTGCAGTTAAGGTGATGGGAGAGTACAGTATTAACAGCAAGTGTCAACAAAACAGGAAATCGCCCATTATCTCAAAAACCTTTGGGTGAGATAATTGCCTCAATGTCCATACTTAGCACGGAAAACAAAAGGCTCTTTTTGGAGGTGGGCATTTGTCCCAAAGAGACAGATGAGATTCTTAGCACATTTAGTGTGAAGATAGATTTTACGAGACATGATGGAGATGGAGGGATTGTGTGGGACATGTTTTCTTCAAGTGTGAGTCGAAAAGAAAAATTCTCCCCTACCATTTTCCATAATAACAGCAATCAAGAAAAGAAAGAAGAAAGAAAGAAAACAAATTATCTAAGTTTCAAGAGTTGAGGAGGAAAACAAGTTCTTGTACTGCAGACTCCTGCAACAGAAGAATTCACCGGACCATGAACCAAGAGCTTTAACCAAAATTTTTAGAAACTGAGACCCGACTGAAATAAAAAGGTGTTTATTTGGGGGTTGTTAGGACTGTAGCCTGGGAGACACAGACTCAAGAAGCACCTGAATTTGTTCCGCCGGACTACAAAATGGGGGAGGCTGATAAAGGCAAAACCCACAAGGTTACCGTCAGTTACGAGAGTTGTTTATCGAGAATTAGAATTGGAGCTAGTGAGAAGTAAGGGTGCTTGTTAAGATTGGTTGGGGTCTGAATATTTCTGGAATTCTCTATTGTCTGTCTAGACGTTGGATCTTTGTAGTTGCTGCTTCCCCCCTGAAGTACCTTCTGTTCTCTTCATTTCTATTCCTTTCTCTTTCTCTTATTCTCCACATGGCTCCACTCCAGGAGGCTTACCCTGACCAATCCCAGCTCCGCAACAGGTCCAGGACTAGATCCGGAATGTTCACAGCACGCTTGTCTTGTCCTTCGAATTGTCTTCCCCACAAACACTGCATCGTCCATTCACACATCTGTGTGCTCCTTGAGGGGCAAGAAATACGTCCTACTCAGTAGCATGGGGTTCAGAGTAAGTACTGAATGAACATTTATTGTATAAATGAAAACACTCCACTCATAGTTAAAGGTGAAGGGCACACCCACCCTAAAAGGGACACGACCTGAACCCCCGGGGAGTCCTCCCTGACACTTCTTGGGATACTTCATGACTTCAAAGGCCATGGAAAAGAGGACAGATGATCCAGAACGGCCCAATTACCTAGATAAAAATCCCATTGCTTAGTAAAAATTAAAGCCAAAGTGAAGTAAATTGGACAGAGTGCACGTCTTGCTCAGGAATCTAAATCCAAAGATAACAAAGAAGGAAACCAGACTTTAAGTGCAGTATACACTCCCATCACCTCACCCTGCCATATACTCTTGCCGGTGGAGGGTCACACAGTGGATTTCTAGTCTATGTTCAGAGTCACAATTCCCCTTTCGGTAATACCTGGTGGGACCCCTAAAGGCCAGTAATCTGCAAAAGAGACAAAAGAATCCAACTCATGAACACAGGCTAAACATACCCACTCTGGAGCAAGCACAGTGCTTTGCCAACGGGACCTCGGACCAAGGGTGAAGGGATTCAATTCATGCTCACCGGCTTCTCAGACTTTAGTGGGATGGACGTAAATCCACAAAAAGGACGCTCTAGAATTCCTTCCTGGAACACGCCCTCTCGGAACCTGGCTACTGAAGGCATAGAGAAGGCCATGGATGGAAGCTTTGGTTGACAATCCTAGCTGAGCTCAGCCTTCAGACATCCCAGCCCAAATGCCGTCTGGAGTGAAGGAACCTCCAGACGATTCCAGGACCCAGCAGAGGTCGCAGATGTCATGGAAGAGACAAGCCATCCTGCTGTGCCTGTCCCAATTCCTGATCCATGGAATCATGTACATCACAAAATAGTTTTTTATGCCACTTATGCAAATGTATTGAAGCAGTTTGATGTGTAGCAACAGACCACGACCAGTGTGGCATGCAGTGATGGGAAATGCCCTTTGGATTAGGAATTCAAGGTGTTGGCACCAGAAAGTTGCTTAAGTTTTGAGAACAGGTGAACAGAGGCCTTAAGGAAGTGGAGGACCCTGAGGTCTACACTGAGGTTTCTGAAGTCCATGCTGGATTTCAAGTGTTTTCTGTAGGCACAGGCTTCTCCCAGCAAGGCCAGGCTAGTGCTGGAGGGTCCTGATGGATGAAGCACCTTCACCCTTTCTGTGGAGCCTCCCCCCTCTTTTCTGGTCTGGGTCCATGTTTGATACTAGACTGTCTCCTTGGCTTTGCGTCCTTCAGCCAAGCACGGCGCCCGGTCAGAAGAGCCAAGCTGTTGAACTGAACACAAGGAGCTCCAGGGAAAGGATGGTGTCTCCTGGTGGCTTTTCTTCCCTGCCCATCCCTCAGGTTTCCAGATGATCGGTTACCTGCTTCTGTGGAGGAATGTGGTGGCAAAGAATGCAATTAGCCTTCAGGAAGCCCCTGCTCCATGGCAAGTGCCCTATGAGGCGCTTTTATGATTATTGCCTTTGATGTAAAAACTCCACAAGTGGGGACCCCACATAGGAGGTGAGGAAATGGGGGCTTAATAAGCGAATCACTTCCTTGAGACCACGTCGATGGTGAGTGATGGCGCGGGCGCACGCACCTGCGTTTCTGCCCCCAGCCTGTCCTGTTTCACTGGGGCGGGGGTGGGGTGGGACAGTGCTGCCGGCCTGAGAGCTCAGAGGCCTGGGCTTCTGGGCGGTTCCTCACATGTGGAAAACCCCTGGGGGTACAGAGCAGCTGTCTGCTGAGGAATCAGTTGAGAATCTTCCCTGGGCTTTTATAGACAACAGAGGGCTGCAGGGTGTCTAGTTAGCAAAACTCAGGACCCGAAGGCTGAAGGGCAGGGGACAACCTGGGAGGTTCCCTCCTGGGAACGTGCTCAGTCAGACCAAGAGCAGAGGCTGGGCTTAACCCAGAACTGCCTCAGCCTGTATCTGGACACCGACTGGACTTTCCTCACAGCCCACGAGCTACTAGGCCACCCGAGCCGTCTCTTCTGCCACAGACCAGACAGACTCCCTCAGAGCATTGACTGAAAAAGTGATTTCAGGAAATGACTTTTATGCTCATAAGGCAAGAAACAAAGACCACACAAGATCATTTCCTATGTGTGTCATCTGACAGAAGACCTATCGCTTGTTGGGGAAACAATGAAAAAAACCCAAACCCGGATGAACACGAAACAATTTCATTCTGAATAAACTGGATTTGCTGAGAAATAACAATGGACTGACTGAAAGACAAAAAGAGAGAGACACTGAGTAGCCTGACACAGAGCAGGATAAAGAGACAGAGGGCACAAACTCCAGTGCCACAGCGCTCCACCCAGGGGGACTCTGTCCCTTCTTCATCCCTTCCTTGCCTCAGACGAGATCTTCTGAAATTGTTTAGCAGTTTCTTAAAAAGTTGGACATACATTTATCATGTGACTAAACAATTCTACCCCTAGGTGCCTACCCAAGGGAAAGGAAAACAGTTGACCACACGAAGAGCTGTGCATGGAAGCTCAGGTCAGCATTATTCATGAGAGCCCCGAACTGGAAACAATCCAAATGCCCATAACCGACAAATGGATGTCCATACATGGAATGCTCCTCAGCAGAAAAAAGGAAGAAATTTCTGATCACGCTACAACATGGGCAAACCTCAAACACATCATGCTGAGGGAAAGGAGTCAGACGCGGAAGACTTCATATTGTGATCCCAGTTCCATGAAATCCTGACAAACGGCAAAATGACAGTGATGGAAAACAGATTCGCGGTTCCCTGAAGTAGGGTGGAAATGAAGATCTTCTGCACTACAGAACCTTCTGGGGTGGAAGAAGTGTTCTAAAACTGGATTGTGATGGTGGTTTACACCTGTGTGAGTTTAGTAAAACTCATCAAACTGAGTGAATTTTACGGTATGTAAATCACACTTCAATAACTCTGTTCAAAACAAGAGGTTCTGCAGGTTGTGCAGATCGGGGGAACATCTAAGCCAGGGGTACCAAGGAAAAGGCCACGATGTTCACAAGGATGGCTGAAAATATGGTAACGTTCCAGGAACGTCAGTGTTATGGTTGGGTTAGCTCAGGCCTGCTCAGAAAGCTTTGACATATTAAAACCAGCTTAAGATACATTTAATATAAAAGGTTTACACAGCAGGCAATAAAGGTGCTGCCCTTATTATTTTCAGAGGTAGCACCCTTCCACAGAGTTAAGAAATCAGGAATGATGGAAGGGGCATTGTATTTTAAGAACAACATTATAGAAGATGAAATGTATGCCCCTGAGAGGCAGTACAGAGAGTTGGATAGGTTTGGGTAAGAGTCCACGGTGGTACCATTTGTGTGTATCAAGATTCTGTTTTCTAGAACATGACATCCTGGACAAGGGTGAGAACCCTAAAAGATTCCCTCACATGAACCAGACAAAACACTCTGGCTTTGGACAGAGACAGACCAGATTGGAATCCAACTCCAGCTCTCGCTGACGTTTAAATGTTTTCATCTGTGAAGCGGGTTTACCGCTGCCTATCGTAGGGTGCAGTTCTGAATATCGGATGAGAGAATGGAAGGGAAATGTACGCTCTGACGCGGTGGTTTCACTCCACTGCCTGAGCCTCTGGAGACTCCACGACAGGGAATCTCTGGGAAGGGGACGTGAAATGTACCAATGTACGTAAGGCTTTAAAAGGAATGGTCTCACATCTTCCCAAAACGTGTCACTAGGCACAGTTCTTGAGTATCGTTTTCTAAGTTTTCAGTAACTTAGTAGTGGAAGAAAGAGTGATGCAGTGAGGCTGTGTGTGCAGGTAGCAACCCCTTCACCCTGTGGTCTGCCCAGTATCCAAAGGATGCAGGACATCCAGCAGAAGATGCTATGGAAGACAGTCCTGAGTTAAGTTCTGGTCTGTCTCAACTCATACTTGCCTCGGGCAGTGGCTCAACCAGAGTTTCCAAACTCCCTGTTGAATCCCAGACAGTCATCACTGATGTCTAGGAGACCGAGAAAAACACACTCCCGTAAAAGGTGTTGTAGATGAGCATCAGAAATTTTTCCTTTCTTCCTCCCTTCAAAAAATGTACATCTTCTCTGTACAAGATTTAAAATACAGGTAAGCAAAAAAGAAAAGGTAAACAATTTCTCAAACACCCACCACCCAGATATGCTCATACTGACAATTCTGTTTATGTTGCTGTGGTCCTCTCCTGTGGGAACATGAGCATGTGTCGATATATGACGAATGCAATGTGTGTCTAGACACCAGAGCCAGACCACCGGGGTTCAAACCGTATCTCTACCACTTGTAGACGTGTGACCTGGTAAATCGGGGAAGAGGACAATACGTTCCTCTGAGTCCTTGTGGGGGAGGAGTGGATTGAATATACAGTATGCTCAGAACTGGGCGTAGTGGAGGACAGTGACCAAGGACTGAGAGCAGGATGCCCCGGGCAGGACATGCATCTCACACAACGCCTGGTCTCTGCATGTCCACGTGTGTTCACGTGTCTACTGACGTTGAACAGGCCTGGGCTGAATGTGTGCATACATGCAGCTCTTATGTCTAAACACACAAAATGGGATCCAACTGAAGGCAACCTGCTTTTTTAACACCACTTACCATGATCTGCGTCACCACTTTAGTGGCTCTGGGGTCTCCTACTGTACAGATGCACCATCCTATCTACGCTCTCCAACTGTCAATCCTTTGCATAATTATTTGGAGTTGTGTTTAAAGGCTCACCTAGTAGATATCACAGAGATTTGAAAGGAAGTCAAATAAAGATCAGAAAAGCAACAGTCCACTAGATCAAAACAAGACTATTTTCTACTCCTTTGAACCAACCTCAAGTTAGTGAAGTGGCTTATTCAGCCCACTCAAGTCTAGTTATGATTTAAATCAGAACCTATAATTTAATACCTGCTCAACATTAAAAACAGTAAGATCATTTGAATACAAATTTTATTTAATAAAAAGACTACATGATTTGTACAAAATAAAAATCGGGAACACCTTGAACGCTTCCATTCCAACTCTGCAAATGCCTCTGTGTGTTGCTGGGCTACCACCCTCACCCTACGTCCACGCAGCCAGACAGGGGTGCGTCAGGCACCGCCAGGCTGTAGGGAAACCTCAGGTGAGAACACACCTAACCTATTTTCCAGTCAAACTCTCCAGTGAATGCTGACCTTCCAAGGGGCATGTGAGGTATGAGCAAGGCTAGAATTCCGAAGGGTCACAGTCCTTATCATCACACATGGTCCAGTCACGAGTCTTAGTGTTGGTCTGCAGGGACACGGCTGTGGGTCTTGGCTGCCCCGAGCACCGGCCTGTCCACGAACTCCACAGTGCACAGTTCTGGGCCACCGTCCCCACAGGGCGCACGCTCTAGCTCCAGCACGATGACGGTGTTTGGGGCCGAGGTCACCAGGATGTGCTGCGGCACGAACAAGGTCATCTGGGGGCCCCGTGCTGGCCAGTAGCGGCCAAGGTTAAAGCCATTAATCCACACCTGACCCTGGAGAGAGAGAAAACCATCAACCCAGCTGCACTGACCACCCTGGGGAGTGCGAGAGCCTTGGTGCGAGGGGGCCAGGGCGGGGAGGCAGGCAGTGTCCCCAGAAAGGAATTCTCCTGCCACAGGTCAGGCCCAGAGCCAGGCCAGGCCAGCGTGGGGTCCAGCATCCTGCTGAGATGTCCAGCCAAGTCGGGCAGGGGCTGGGTGGGAGAAGCCACAAAAGCTGCCCCTGGTACCCACCCTGCTTCAGGAAGAGATGTGTCTGGTCTCTTTGACTGGCTTCAGCACCACACATGTCATCACTGGATGACACTGGATGACAAATCCAAGTTACTGGATTTCGTCCTGGGTCCAGGGCGGGGTAGGGGTCAGGTGCCTGTCGGCACACACCAGCCTCTGCCTGGCGCCTCTGTAGGCAGCTGCCTCCCTGCCTCCTCAAGGAGACGAGCTTTCTCTCTTTATTCTCCCCTCCTCCAGGCAGGTGGTGACCTCGCTGCCTCTGTGCACGAGATAAGCACGGGGCCTGCAGCCTGGGACACACAGGTCCTCTAGAAGGATGTGAAGGTCGCGGAGGGAGAGATGGGGGCCGCCCAGGCGGGTGTCTGTGTTCCTGCTGTGTTTTGGCAGTTTTCACACCAGCATCAGAGTGAGAGTGGGGACTTGCTTCAAGGAGCAGAGGGGATCCTACATGCTGCAAAGACGACTTCCGTGAGTAGGAGAAGCTGCTTCCACCACAAAACTGAGAGGGAGGAGAAAGTCCTCAGGAATAGGGACCAGGCGCAGGTGTGTCTGCACAGCCTCTAGGCAGGAGCTAGGATTTGCTCACAGGTGGGACTTAGCAGTTGGATGAATAGATGGCACCTTCTGTTACACAGAAAGAGAGCAAAGGAGGGGAGATCTCACACACACGACAGAGCAAGTGGGGAGAGACAGAATACGTGGGAGAGGATGGGGGAAGGAAGGAAGAAGGAAGGGAGGGAGGGAGAAGTATAAAAATCGCTCCCACGGTGGCCCACATGTATTGGGGGACACCCTGGAGGAGGCCCAGTCCTGGCTGCCACCTGCAGCCCCGACCCAGCTGCAGAGCTACTCAGTTCTCACCTGGTTAACCCCAGGTGTCCCCTCAATGTCAGCTTCCTACCTGGGTTCAAACCTTACTCCTGCCACTTGCTGGCTGTGTGACATTGGGCGGGTCCCCACTCTGGTACTCGGGGACAGTGAGGGTGGGAGGAGGCAGTGCCTGGCCCGTGGTCAGCGTGGCATGGCAGCACCCCTCACACCAGCACAGTGAAAAGACCTTGGCCTCCACAGGTCCACGAAAGGAGGCCAGTGATGGAAAGCCACCTGTCTGTTGGGATAAGTCATTTAGAAAAAGGGTGACAGATTCACAATTCTCAGAATTATTTTACTCTTGTTTTTACCACGGGATATGCTATCTCGATCCATCCTGAAGGTACACGCAACGACAGCCTCACCAGGTTTTATCAGTTGAAGATCTGGCAGCGCCCTGTTTCCGCAGTATTAGAGAACAGCAGAACTTGACTTTTGCGGTCGAGGGGGAACGATGGGCTCCAAGGGGGAGTGCGAGAGGGCTCGGTGAGTAGCACACAAGGGCTGGCCTGGACGACAGGGGCTCCACACTGCATCCCAGCCACGGCCATGCTGAGGGTCAGTCCCTTCTAAGATGCTACCCCCTCACATCCCTCGTGCTGCACCGGGCATGTCCACCTGGAAGCTGGGGACCGGGTCCCGAGTCCCCTGTGTCGGTTATTGGGACCTGGGAGCGCAGGGTGGAAATAGGCTCCCCTGGCTCCCTCCAGGGTTAGGGGATGCAACTCACCCGGGCAAGGAGACAGGGTGCAGCGAGCAGGGGCCCTGGGAGCAGAACGCTCCCCGAGCAAGGAGTAACTTGCTTGACACTGGAAGGTGGAAGGGAGCCGGGACACTGCTGGGGGTTTTCACGGTTAAACGAGGAACTGACAGAACCAGGCACCTGTGGGCTCAGCTCACCCTTGGTCCAGGTCCAGCTCATCCTCCTAAACGCTGCCCTGCCAACCAACAGTGCAGTAACTGCACAGACAACAGCCCCAAAGGCCTCCCGTGAGCTTCCCAGGGTACCACTTGCTTCTGGGAGTCCCCAGAGAAGCCGACTGGACCAAATCGGGAGGGTGATGAGCGTTTCTGCCTTTGATTGTCTGGTCCTTCTTCCAACTTTCACTTCTCCAGCTACCCCCATGTTTCTGGAAGGTTCAACTCCCACTAGCGAACACTCGTGGTGGCCCCACTTCCCAGACTACTCTGTGACCGAGGGATGTAACCCGCAATTGTCACTCCTAGCTGCACATCAAAGGTGATACAATTTTTCTCCTGATTCTCCTTCATTTGCGCGATCTGTTCTAGTTATTCTTTTTTTTGTTTTTTTTTTTTTTTTTTGCGGTATACGGTCCTCTCACTGTTGTGGCCTCTCCCGTTGCGGAGCGGGCGCGCAGGCTCAGCGGCCATGGCTCACGGGCCCAGCCGCTCTGTGGCATGTGGGATCCCCCCGGACCGGGGCACGAACCCGCGTCCCCTGCATCGGCAGGCGGACTCTCAACCACGGCGCCACCAGGGAAGCCCTGTTCTAGTTATTCTTTTCTCCAGCAAATTATCACCTGTGGCCTATTTTAAGCCTTCAGCTCCCACGTGGACTCTTTTATTGGCTGTGTGCCACACCGTGTGGGATCTTAGTTCCCTGACCAGGGATCAATTTCGTGCCCTCTGCAGTGAAAGCGTGGAGTCTTAATCACTGGACTGCCAGGGAAGTCCCTGGACTCTGTCTTTTAACTTGCCCAAGTGACTCCAACACATAGGCATCCTGCCTGGCACCTTCCCCCCAACTTTCCCAAAACCCAGGGTTACACTGTCTTTGGTTTTGGTTAATTCTCCAAAGCTATGAAAGTCTTCAGGACAAACTTCCCCTCTACTCTCAGTCCTTAACAGAATGGACATTTGATGAAGCCTGTGATGGCTTGGTTGCCCTTCCAAGAGAGAGGAATGAAGGATTGGGAAAGCACAGGTCGTGGTACACAGCTCCGAGGCATCGCTGGTCAACGGAACTGTCTGCAGAGATGGAGAGCTCGGCGACGCCGTGTGCCCTGACAGCGGCTCCTGAGCACCTGCGGTGTGGCTGGTGTAAGGAACTGAACCTTCACTTTGCATTAATTCAAATGTAAGCGTAAAAGAGCCACACGTGGTCAGTGGCTGCCGTGCTGGGCAGCACAGCTGAGCTGAGCGAACGGCCGTCACTCCATCATCAGTCCGGTGTCCCCGCTCCTCTCCACCCTCATGGCCAGTCCTCCAGAGCACGTCCCAGGCAGCGCTGACCCAGCCTCCTGCAGCTGCCCCCCCAGGTTGGCCCCCGGACTTCCTCTAACTCTAGATACCAGGCTGCACACAGCAGCCACATAAAAATAAGACAATTTTCACATGTTTCTGCTTCTAATCTCCTGAGTGGCCAACAGGCACATCCTCTCACCCTTGCTCCCAGCTCCCCACTTCCCCACTCCGCACGCCAAGCTTGCTCACCTGTGCACCAAGCATCCCCTGCGCCTGCAAGAGTGTCCCTCACACCTGAAGCCTTCAGATCCCTCAAGTCTCCACCCCATCATCACCTCCTCGGAGAGAAGGAGCATGTCATCCCCTCCTCGATTCTGGGCCTTCCATTCCATCACTCACTCTCCCTTTAATTTCTTTCTTCTAGTTACTGTCAGTGTTTGAAATTTTGGTCATTTGTCTCATTACTGGTTTATCAGCTATTTCCAGCAGAGACTCTATGAAGGAAAAGGTTGAGTCTGTCTTGTTCAGAGAGAGCTTCTCAGCACCTAGCAGAGAGACATTCAATATACACCAGTGTTGACTCAGTAAATAACACTGGAGGATAATTCTGCCTGGGGAGAGACTCAGCCCTACTCAAAGATACTTCATGCCCCTCCACTCTCAGCTTAAGAATTTTAGAGAATACTGCTTACTGGAAGAACAATGCAATATTTGCTTTCCCCTTGATTAACACTTTAAAAGAGTCAAACTTAAAAAAAATCGATTTTAAAAAACATATACACTCTGGGACTTCCCTGGTGGCACAGTGGTTAAGAATCCACCTACCAATGTAGAGGACACGGGTTTGAGCCCTGGTCCAGGAAGATCCCACATGCCCCGGAACAACTAAGTCCGTGTGCCACAACTCCTGAGCCTGCGCTCTACAGCCCACAAGCCACAACTACTGAGCCCACATGCCTAGAGCCCATGCTCCGCAACAAGAGAAGCCACTGCAATGAGAAGCCAGTGCACCGCAATGAAGTGTACCCCTGCTCGCATAACTAGAGAAAGCCGTGCACAGCAACGAAGACCCAACGCAGCCAAAAACAAATAAATGAAATAAATGAACTTATAAAACAAACAAACAAACATATACACTCTGATATTTATTTATTTATTTTTTGCAGTATGTGGGCCTCTCACTGTTGTGGCCTCTCCCATTGTGGAGCACAGGCTCCGGACACGCAGGCTCAGCGACCACGGTTCACGGGCCCAGCCACTCCGCGGCATGTGGGATCTTCCCGGACTGGGGCACGAACTCATGTCCCCTGCATTGGTAGGTGGACTCTCAACCACTGAGCCACCAGAGAAGCCCTACACTCTGATTTTTGTTTCTTTTTTAAAAGTAATGCTGAAATTATTGGTGGAGGGGAGAGTAGGCACATGTGATCTAGAAGTAGACACACTCTTTTTTTTTTTTTCTTTTGGCCGCTCCGTGCAGCTTGTAGGATCCTAGTTCCCCGACCAGGGATCAAATTCATGCCCCCTGCAGTGGACGCACGGAGTCCTAACCACTGGACTGCCAGGGGAGTCCCTAAAAGTAGACATACTCTTAATTAATACAGGGAGCCTCACTGAGGTGGAGCATCTGTGGAGTGAACCCAGTGGCTTCTGGGGCTTCCTGTGGTTGTCCCAGCCGAAATATCTCCATGACAAAGGCTGACTTTCTCTGACCACGGCTTGACCCCTGGCTGACTCCAGCTCTCTGCTATTATCACCAAGGTGGTAATAGTTCCAATGATGGATAGGAAGTGCCTGACCTACTCTGTGTTGTCAGACAGACATGTGTCTGCTTGTCTGTTTTAAATTCTCTAGATTAATAGAACCCTCTGATAAGAACGCAAAGCAAAAGAGTCAATCCTGGGGCTTCCCTGGTGGCGCAGTGGTTGAGAATCTGCCTGCCAATGCAGGGGACACGGGTGTGAGCCCTGGTCTGGGAGGATCCCACATGCCGCGGACCAACCAGGCCCGTGCGCCACAGCTGCTGAGCCTGTGTGTCTGGAGCCTGGGCTCCGCAACAGGGGGCCGCGACAGTGAGAGGCCCGTGCACCGCGATGAAGAATGGCCCCCGCTCACCGCAACTAGAGAAAGCCCTCGCACAGAAACGAAGACCCAACACAGCCAAAAATAAATAAATAAATAAAAGAGTCAATCCTGGTTTAAGTCATAGCTTTAAAGTTTTCAGATGTGGTCAGGAGTTCCTTTAGCAACACCAAACTTGGGTTGAATGTCGACTCTGTCCTACTCTGGAAAAAGATATTTAGACACTTGGAGGACTTAACATGGAAAAGACAAAGTTTCATTTCTCTAGAAATGAAGGCTCTCACCACACACAATTCATGAGTATTTATGGTGCCAACTTGGGAGGGAAAAAAAACGGGAAAAAAAGGGTAAAATAGTGAGAGATAAGACACTAAATAAACCTCCATGAAGTATACAGGGGAAAAACAAAATCTCCCCTTCCTTCAGACCCCAAGGGGGTCTGTAGTTGATGCAAATCCTTTGCTTCCTCCTTGGTCTTAAGAGTAAAAATGTTAAAGAACTTTATGGTTTCTCTGTATTTTGGGACGGACCCAGATAGAATCGAAGCCATGAAAACACAGAATATTAGCCTAAAAGATGAGTCACTTCCTCCTCTCAGCAAACCCCAGAGATAAATTCCTTCCTTCTCAACTCCCCCAGAGTGCCACCATTGCTTGATCTTTTTACGGAGCATCTCACCTAACGACAGTCATCACGCGTTCTCACGCGCCTGGAATGAGGCTAGGAACTGGGGAGTGAAAACCACCTCCAGGCAGCCGTATACTATTTGTCACAAAGTCCATGCACTAAAATTTGTAGGAGACCCTCCTTCACTCAGAGCCTATTTACTCCTGTTTACACACAATTCTTACAAGTTTTGTTACTAAATTAATATATATTTGTGCAAAGGAGTCTGATTATGTAGTTTCCAAGTTCACAGGACTTGTGACTAGAAACAACGAATGAGGTGGAAATAGTAGATTTTGTCGGGGGTAAGAATAACTGTAAATCAGGCCAAAAAAAGTTGAAAAAAATCATCAAATTCAGAATGAAAGTAGGGTCAAACCTTGCTAAGACTTTACGGCAGACTGCAGAAATAGCCACAATTCTGTGCAGCTTCTCCTATCAGGAGGTAGAGTCTGTTTCTCCATCCCTTGGATGGGGCTGGCCTAGTGACTTGTTTTGGGCAAAGAACATGGAAGAAGTGACATGTGAATTCTGACTTGGGTCTTAAGAAACCCTGCACATCTGCCTTCTTTCTTTGAACCCTGCCAGTCACCGTATGAACAAGCCAGGGCTGGCTTGGTGGGTGATGAGAGAGATGTGGACCAATCTCTGTGGCCTCAGCAGACGGCCAGCCAGCCCCCAGGAGGAGGGCCTCCTCTCTGACTAGAAGGCCCTGCCCATCTGAGACCAGCAGAAGAACCACCACCCAGTCTACCAACACTCCAAATCAGGACCTAAATAAATGGTTTTGGTTTGAAACCACTAAGTTTGGGGTGGTTTGTTAAGCAGCAAAAGCTAACTGATACACAGCTCCACGGCCTCAAGGTACAGTAGCATGCTGCTTTTTAGTAAAGTAAATGATGTCACTGAACCCGATTTAGCAAGAGTAGGATCATCCTCTACTAGTCAGTTCCTCTTTCACTAATCAGTCACCAAATCCCGTTAGGGCTACCTCTGTCGTGTCCGTGCCTCTCTCAGGGTTGTTGTTAAGTCATAGTGAGAGGACACAGGTGAGCACTCAGCACAGTGGCTGGTGTGCAGGGAGTGCTCCATGATGAGTCAGCTGGTATTATTTCCCACAGCTGGGCCCCCTCTCCATCCCCCCCCGCCACCCACCACTGCTGCACTAAAGTCCAGCTTCCTTCCTTGTCCTTGGACCACTTCTCCTGCAGAAGAGTAGGTTTCAGGGGAATGAGGAGGAAGGGTCTGTCTTATATGTATCGGGTGGGAGGTGCCTCTGAGGCCTCCGGTAGCTGGTCCACCCTGGTGCTTGGACGTGGTGTTCCCGGTCCTCAAAAGTGGTGAGTTGGAGCTGAAAATTTGGGTGTTACCAGCACATCTGAGGATGACCTCCCATGAAAATGTAAGAAGAGGGCCCAGGATCAAGTCCTGAGAACTGAAACACAGACACAGAAAGAGAAGCCTGAGGAGGAATGAAGATGGGGAGGGAAACCAGAAGTTTGGTCACAGACGTCAGGATAGCTTCAAGGGAGGGAGTGGTTACCTATGTCAGATGTTACTTGCCAAGATGTTAAGTGAGAAATGTCTGGGGTGTCACTATGTGCGTGTTGGTGGCCTCGGCGGGGACAGTTTCCGAGGAGTGTGGGAGCAGAGTTCCTCCCCATCGTCCTCCACTCAGAGTCAGTTCTACAGGTTGGGTCCTTTCCTAACAGCCCCAAGCCTGGGACAGGCACCAAAAGCACACCTTTAACTTACATTGTACCCCACCTCCCCATCTGTACAGAATTATCCGTATAGACTCAAGACTGACAGGTCTTCTAGAGTATGGCCATCGGGTCTGGAAACAGAGATGACAATATTGCATTGTACTGAGTGAAGCTTTCCTTTTTGCTGTGTTGCGGGCTTTGGTGGCCAAGAGCAGACAGCTCCTCTTGGATGAACAGGAAGTACTTGAGACTGAACATGCTCAACATAGGGCCTCCGGTCCCCACCTGTGCTGCTCAGTCACCCCTCTCAGAGGCTGACAGCTCCATCCCTCCAGTTGTGTAGGCTCCAAACTCTGGAATCCTGCTTCTGAACAACCAGCTGTAAGCTGGGGGTTCCCACGCACCCCTCCTCAGGTTCAATAGTTTGCTAGAATGGCTCACAGAACACAGAAAAACATTTTACAGATATTTATGGGCTTATTATAAAGGCTACAACTCAGGAATGGCCAGATGGAAAAGATTCGTAGGGCAAGGTAGGAGGGTGGCTGAGCTCCCAGCCCTCTCCAGGTGCACCTCCTGTCCAGGTGTACCTCCCACCCAGGTGTACCACCCAGCACTTGAATGTTTTCACCAACCCAGAAGCTCCCCGAATCTTGTTGTTCTAGAGTTTTTATAGAATTCCATCTCCAGTCCCCCATGTTGGCTTTAGAGATTGGGGGTGGGGCTGAAAGTTCCAACCCTCTAATCACATAATCTTTCTGGTGACCAGGCCTCCGGATAGGCCTGGTCACCAGAAAGACCAATTGATTAGAGAGCTGGAAATTTCAAAGGCAAGATGCAAAAAAAGAGTCTCAAAATAGAAGGGATTTCTGTCAGCTCTTTGTTATAAATTCTTTTATTTCGTGATTTTTTTTACATCTTCAAAGAGGGAATGTTTGCCTTTAAAGAATAAAATTGCTTTTTGTCCGTATTCTATGTTGATTCTTAACATTCAAAGTTTAATTCTGGTAGAGGAAAAGCGGGAAGTTATCCCACCCCTCTCATTGCCAGGCTTTGCTAGGCACCCAGATGTACTGCGAGTGGTAAAAAAATGCAGGAAGGCTACACAGGATATTCACGTGAGATTATCCACACGCATCTGAAGGAGAGATAAACAGCACACACGTCACTGCAGCGGCAGAGCACGACATCTTAGGTCTGGCACATCTGACCCAGCTGGAGCACTGAAGAACAGTGGGGAGTTTGCATCAGACGAGAGCTCTGTGCGGACAAAGCGCTGGCCTGTGTCTCTGGGATGGAGCAAAACATGCCTGACCGCTTCCCACTGAAATCCCAGTTGACATTCGGGCATTTAACGAGAAAGCCACATCTGACTTAAGAAAGGCTGAGTAATCAGAAGTGATTTTTTTAATCTCCTGAATCACCCTTATCAGTGACTTCATTCACTCCACCAAGGTAGTTTCTCTACAGCAAGTGAATAGCAAAGTCAAGAGGCTGGGACAGGGGCCTGACAGGGCCTCCCTGCTGGAGATGGATGGAGCGGGGTTAGTGCCTGGAGGCAGAGCCTTGGAAACGGCCCAGGGTTCAGGCAGTCCATCCCCAACGCACCCCCAGATCTGCCAAAGTGCTCATTCTCCCCAAGTCAGAACTCTATGCCCTGTCGGGAGTGGGATCTGTCTGCTCTGCATCTGCTGATCATTCAGAACCTCAGGAGCTGGTCCAGGACTGTCCTTGGCAACAGGGACCACTGCTCGCTGGAAAATAACAGAAAACACACATGCTCTGTCCTATGTATGATACACGTATGTCCTCTGACCTTCAGACCCGTGCAACCCAGGTCCACAAAGCCTGTGGATGGACCTTTTTGCAGGTGTGTGTGTAAAGCTTTATTGAGTTATAATTCACATATCATACAATTCCCTCATTTCAAGTGTACAATTCAGTGGTTATTAGTTTACTACAGAGCTACGCAACTATCACTCTGAAGAGAAATGCTGCACTCTTTAGTATTTACTCCCCATCTCCCCCCAATACCCCCTTCTCCCTGCTCTAGGCAACCACTGATCTTCCCATATCTAGAGATCTGCCTGTTCTGGACATTTCTTTTTTTCTTTTCTTTCTTTTTTTGGCTGTGTTGTGCGGCATGCAGGATCTTAGTTCTGCGACCAGGGATGGAACCTGTGCCCCCTGCCGTGGAAGCGTGGAGTCCTGACCACTGAACCTCCAGGAAAGTCCCTGTTCTGGACATTTCATATACATGCAATTATACTGTATGTATGGTTTGTGACTAGCTTTTTTCACTGCACATGTTTTCAAGGCTCATCCATGTTGTAACATCAATAAGTATTTTATTTATTTATTTTCATTGCCAAATAATTTTCCATTATGTGAGTAGACCAGATTTTGTTTATGCATTCATTAGCTGATGGGCATTTGGGTTTTTTGACCTTTTGGTTGATTTTGGATAATTTTGGATACTACTGCTGCGAACATTTGTGTACTCATTTTTTTTTTTTTTTGCGGTACGCGGGCCTCTCACTGCTGTGGCCTCTCCCGCTGCAGGGCGCAGGCTCCAGACACGCAGGCTCAGCGGCCATGACTCACGGGCCCAGCCGCTCTGCGGCATGTGGGATCTTCCCGGACCGGGGCACGAACCCGCGTCCCCTGCATCGGCAGGCGGACCCTCAACCACTGTGCCACCAGGGAAGCCCTGTGTACTCATTTTTGATCGGACATATAAATTAGATGGGCTTCTGGGGTTCCAAACCCCTTGACACATTCATAAATATTGTGTGTACACGTACTTTTCAAGCATGACGGTGCAGAAAATCCATCAGACTGACTAAGTAAGTAAAGAGCTTCTGCCTGGATAATTAGCACAATCTCCCAGCTGGCCCTCGAGGCCCCGTACATGCTGCCTACCTTTTCGTGTGGGCCTTCAAGTCAGACAGACCTGGGGCTGGGGAGCCTTTCCACCACCATGTCTGTACCTCACACACGATACTGAGGTCTCTGAGGCTCTACCTGCTCATCTGCAAACTGGAGACACTATCAGGACATCCTACCACAGGGGCCTCCTTTGATGATTAGGAAGATAGTGTCTCTTAAGTGCCGAGCAAAACTCCTGGGTCAGTAACTCCTGGGTGTGACACTTCTATGACCTGGCCAAGGCAAAACCCCTTGACCTCAAAAACATCCTATGCTTCTCCATTTCTTCATTTTTAAATTTTTTTAATTAAAAATTTTTTTTTTTTTGTGGTATGTGGGCCTCTCACCGCTGTGGCCTCTCCTGCTGCGGAGCACAGGCTCCGGATGTGCAGGCCCAGCGGCCATGGCTCACGGGCCCAGCCGCTCCGCGGCACGTGGGATCCTCCCAGACCGGGGCACGAACCCGTGTCCCCTGCATCGGCAGGTGGACTCTCAACCATTGTGCCACCAGGGAGGCCCCATTTCTTCATTTTTGCATCTACTATTCTTTCACCTGAAATTCCCTCCTTGACAAAGCCTCCCATTCCGATGAAGGACCATCCATCCTTCAGGTGTGTTTCAAGCTCCATCTGAGCCCCCTAGCCCTGTTCATAACCCCTGTGACAGATAATGTTCTCTTTCTACTTTGCATCTCCTGAAGGTTGTTTCTCTTAAGGCACTAAACTGACACCACCTGGTGAGCAATGGTTTGTGCTGGGTCTTCTCATTGGCCTTGGCCCTGTACCCAGAGCGCCAGCCAAGCCCCTCTTCACCAACAGGACCACCCAAGGGCCTACACTCCTCTCACGTGCTTTCTTTCAAGGGACCCAGCAACACAGGCAATTCCCCCTTTCCACCTGAAAGCAGTTACAGAGCAGCCAGGCCCAGGGAGGACACAGAATAAACTGGGCACTTAAAGAAATGCCCCTCGTGAAACTTATGACTCAGTGGGTGAAACCAGGGTGCCAGTCTGAGTGACGAAACGTCACGGAGCTGAGTCCAGGCGGGGCACGAGGTGGATCAAGGGGGACTAAGGGTCTAGGAAGGTTTCAGAGAGGAGTTAATGCCAGTCCTGACGTCGTGAAGACCCGGTGGGCAGAGGGAGGGAATGAAAAAGCGTGAACAGAGGACACC
Source organism: Grampus griseus (assembly GCF_964374135.1). Classification (NCBI taxonomy): domain Eukaryota; kingdom Metazoa; phylum Chordata; class Mammalia; order Artiodactyla; family Delphinidae; genus Grampus; species Grampus griseus. Next base: position 52,688,817 of record NC_139004.1, read on the forward strand.
AAGAGGAAAAGGGGGGAAGGACCGGGGGTGGGCAGGGAGCAAGAGAACAGGAACGAGCCTGCTTGTGCTCCAGTGGGAAGATCCGGGGAGGGCTTTGTGTTGTTTCTGGGTCGCAGAGCCCTGGATATCGCTTCTGGGCTGCAACACGAGAGTTGGCAGAGAAGACAGAAAGGCTGACAAAATGCAGCAGGAGAAAGAGAACAGGACCTCGGCTTGGAGGAAAGAGGTGGGAGGGGGATTTGGAGCTTAGACTTCCTCCTAGAGGCCACTGGGCAGGAAGCGAGGGTGGAGGCAGAGAGGTAAGTCTGACAGGAAGCTGAGGAACAAAGGAGCCCCACCTGATAGTGTCAAGGAGGGTGAGTCCTCAGCGGAGGGGGTGGGGAAGAGGAAGGTGGTTTAAGGGGGATGATGAGGGTCATAAAGGCCAGCTGGGGACAGGGAAGAGAGAGGCCCAGGACTGCTGGGCAACTTGGGACCTCCAGAGTTTGGAGAGAGTGAGGGGAACGTGGCCCTGACAAATGTGCCAGAGTGGCTCCCCCAGGGCTGCTCAGTTACTGGTGAACCAGCGGAGGCCAATGGTGGACCCACTCCCAGTGGAGGATGATCAAGGAGACAGAGTGGAAGGGCAAGGGGGTCAGTGCATTGATGGCCCTTAAAAAAATGGTGGTTGGGCTTCCCTGGTGGCGCAGTGGTTAAGAATCCGCCTGCCAATGTAGGGGACGCGGGTTCGAGCCCTGGTCCGGGAAGATCCCACATGCCACGGAGCAACTAAGCCCGTGTGCCACAACTACTGAGCCTGCGCTCTAGAGCCCGTGAGCCACAACTACTGAGCCTGTGTGCCACAGCTACTGAAGCCCACACTCCTAGAGCCTGTGCTCTGCAACAAGAGAAGCCACCGCAGTGAGAAGCCGGCACACTGCAATGAAGAGTAGCCCCCACTCATCGCAACTAGAGAAAGCCCGTGCACAGCAACAAAGACCCAACACAGCCATAAATAAATAAATTAATTAAAAAAAAAAAAAAGAAATACAATATGCTTCAGCCATAAACCAAGTCTCAATAAACTTAAGAAGATTTTGCAACCATCACCACAATTTAATTTTGGGACATTTCCATCACCCCAAAAAGAAATCCCATACCCATCTGCAGTCATTCTCTATTCCCACCCTCAGTCGTAGGTGACCATTCACTTACTTTCTGTCTCTACAGATTTGCCTTTTCTGAACCGATTCATGCAAATGGGATCATACAATATGTGGCCTTCTATGATGACTTCTTTTACTTAGCATAATGTTTTTCAGATTCATCCATGTTGTAGCCTGTATCAGTAGTCTGCTCCTTGTTACTGTGGAATACCATTCCATTGTATGAATATTGCACAGTTTATTTATCCATTCATCGGTTGATGGACATTTTGAATTATTTCCAATTCTTGGTTATTTTGATAATGCTACTATGAATATTTGCATGTAAGTCTTTGTGTGCACATATGTTTTATGTCTCTACCTAGGAGCAGAATTGATGAATCCTATGGTAGTTTTATATTTAACCCTTGAAGAAGCTGTCACACTGTGTTCCAAAGTGTTTGTACCATTTTACATTTCCACTAGCAATGTAGGAGGTTTCCCATTTCTCAACATCCTTGTCAACATTTGTTCTTGTCCATCTTTCATTATTATAGCAATTCTAGTGGGTATAAAGTGGTATTTCATTGTGGTTGATTTGTACTTCCTTAATGATGTTGAATATTAAGCATCTTTTCATTTACTTATCAGCCATTTGTATATCTTCTTTGTTGAACTATCCATGCAAGTCCTTTGCCCATTTTTTGATTGGGTTGGTTGTCTTCCTATTATTGAGTTATACGAATTTTTATATATTCTAAAATCAAGTCCTTTGTCAGATATATGATTTGAAAACATTTTCTGCCAGTCTGTGGCTTGGATTTTCATTTTCTTAATAATGTTTTTTGAAGGGAAAACATTTTCAATTTTTTTTTTTTTTTTTTTTTTTTTTTTGCGGTACGCAGGCCTCTCACTGTTGTGGCCTCTCCCGTTGCGGAGCACAGGCTCCGGACGCGCAGGCTCAGCGGCCATGGCTCAGGAGCCCAGCCGCTCCGTGGCATGTGGGATCTTCCCGGACCAGGGCACGAAACCGCGTCCTCTGCATCGGCAGGCAGACTCTCAACCACTGCGCCACCAGGGAATCCCAACATTTTCAATTTTGATGAAGTCCAATTTATCCATTTTTTCCTTTAAGGATCATGTATTAGGTGTCAAATATAAGACATCTTTGCCTCACCCAAGATCATGAAGATTTTCCTCCTTCTTCCAGAAGTTTTATAGAGGAATTAAATTAGAAATCAAAAATAAGATATGCTTTAAAAAATGCACAAATATATGAAAATTAAACAACACACTTCTAAATAATCCATGGTTCAAAGAGATAATAAGGGAAATTAGAAAATATTTCAAACATAATGAAAATATATGTCCATAAACATGTAAAAAGCAAACATTATAAAAGGGCATTTATTAAACACATGCCATGTGCCTCGTCTCTTCCAGCTTTTTTTCCAGTATTTTTTTCTTCTTCTCCTTCAGAGTTAAACTTCTCAAGAAGAATGTTTATCTTCAAGTATCCGTATTTATTCATGTGTTCATGTCCTCCCCCTACACTCCTCAGTAGAAGGCCATCTGGCTTGCAATGCTTCACTCTGCTGGCTTAGCCCTTACTGAGGGTCCCCATGACCCCCTGGTGCTAAATCCAGCAGAGATGCTTCTGTCTTCATCTCACTTGTCCTCTTGGCAGCATAAATGTTGTTCTCCTCTCATTTTTTGGTCTCTCCTCCTCACTTCCTGTCATGCTTGTGTCTCTCAAAGATCAGTCTGAGGTCTTGTTTTCTTCCTTCTTCATCCTCTCTCCTTATTTCATGTCTTCAACAACCATCCATACACAAATGATCTCATATGTATGTTCCCAGCCCAGATCCCTCCTCTGAATCCCCACCCATAAATCCAACAGCCTCCTTGTGTACCTTCTCTCCACTGTTCTCCAAGGCATCTCTAACTCAGCTGTCCACAACCAGACTCATGATTTTGCTCTTCCAGCCCAAGTCCTCTTCTGAAATTTCTTCTTTCAGTAAATGGTACCATCTGCCCAGCTGCAAGCCTAGAACCTCAGAGTCATCTGATACATCCTTCTTTTTAAATCCCTATATCCGATCTGTCATTACATCTTATTGATTTAACTTTAGTCTCTCAATGAAACTATGGTCCAGCCTCCTAGATAGTTTCCCTGAATCCACATGCACCCTCAACCAACCTATCCTGGGGTCACAGAGGCTCATCACATCACAATCGTGCCATGTCTCTCTGCTGCTTCAGTGATTCTCAACAGAAAGACCAAACCTTAATATGGTTTTATTGGCCTGTCCTGATCTGGTCTCTACCCGCTTTCTAGCCTCTTCTCTGAACCACACTCCCTTTTCTCTGTGTTCCATACATTTCAGTCTTTATCAGTTCCTCATACTGGCCACTTTCCCCTCTAACCACATGGCCTTTGCACATGCTGTCTCCTCTGCCTGGAGCATGTTTCCCTCCCCTTTCTGCCACGTTAATTCCTATTCAACACTCCTACCTCTGTCAAGCATCATGATCCCAGGTAAGGCTTCCCTGACCTCCCTGGCAAGGTCAAATGCCCAATTATTATCAACCTCCGTATTTCTTCTTAGCACCCATTGCAGCTGCAGTTCTATCATTTAATTTGGGTGATTATATGATTTGGGTTGGCTGCCCCAACAAGACTTTAAGTTCCATGAGGGCAAGAACCATATCTGGTTCTATTCATTATTGTATAATTAGCACCTGGCACAAAGTTTGGGCACACAGTAGTGAAATGGAGCAAGACCCTATGGTCCTTCCCCACCATGTCCTCAGCCTGCCTTTTGTCTCTAGAAAAATTTTAGCCAAAGGATAAGGTTAATCAGAGAAGTGAGAAAAATACAGAAGCAAAGGAAAACAATCAAATAGGACAAAACAATAATAGTTTAGTCATTAAGCAAAATCAAGGACCTTTAGTTTGGGACTTCCCTGGTGGTCTAACGGTAAAGAATCCGCCTTACAATGCAGGGGAAGCGGGTTCGATATCTGTCAGGGAACTAAAATCCCACATGCCACAGGGCAAATAAGCCCACGCGCCACAACTACTGAGCTCACTTGCCTCAACTAGAGAGCCTGTGTGCCACAAACTACAGAGCCCATGTGCCTTGGAGCCTGCGCGCCACAACTAGACAGAAGCCCACGTGCAGCAAGGAAGAGCCTGTGCACTGCAACTAAGACCCAACACAAGCCAAAAATAAATTAAAAAATAATAAATAAATCTTAAAAAAATGTTAAAAAAAGGACCTTTAGTTCCTCCTCAAGGGCTATAGATAATATTCTAAGCCATGTCCTGTGAGCTGTCTTATAGATACTGAAATCTCCACCAGGTGGAAGAGGTTAACTACACGAGGACCAGACTGTAGCCATCACATAAGCTGCCACAATTCAGAGAACTGGCCTCAAGGAAATGGTTACAAACCGACCCTGGAGCTGAAGATTAACTGTACTTAAAACAATCAAGATGATGGTGGTCAGACCACCACAGGACCAATTTCAAGACAACTGTCAGAGCTGACTGTGCTGTTTCTATATGTAGCCCCCTCCGTCCACCTATAAAAGCTCTTGCCCCCTGATTGTCAGTTGGAGTGTGGGGGAAGTCGGCTTTGGACAGGAGTCTGCCCTCCCCACCACTTGCCAGCCTTGGAAATAAAGTAAACTTTCCTTTCCACCAACCTTGCCTCTTTATTGGCTTTTGAGCAGTGAGCAGCTGGGCCCACCTTTGCTAACAGATTTTGGCTCCCAATGTGAAGCTGCACTCTCACAATATCTGGCTCCTTGGAGTTTTCTCCAGCACAGCTGCCACCATGACGATGCACTGGGATGGCTGCAAGGAGCCCACTGCTCATGGTTCGCTGGCCCTGAGAGGGGGATTTCGGGGTGTTCCTAGCAGCTGCCAAAACCATTTGTTTCGGGGCTCCTCCCTGTTTCTCCCCTGCTCGCCGCTGGCTGCCAACGTACGCTTTTCCTTGGTGGAACAGAAAGATGCCTCTGGACGAGCTGACGAGCTCCAAGACCAAGGTAAGTTCACTGGTGTGCACCTGGGCAAACTTCTCTTTTGAGCATGAGGTGCTATTTGGGCATTTTGCCAATTGGTTCTGATGTGTGTCTGATGTTGAGAACCATATGTAAGCACTGAGTGTCATTTGGGCATTTTGTCAATTGGTTCTGATGTGTGTCTACCATTGAAGACTGTTTGTGTTGGAAAGTGTTTGTTTGGGACTCCGTATTGGGCATTCTCTCAGAGGATCTGTGACAGTTCTGTCTTCTGGTGTGTGAGTGTGTATTCCATTTGTGTCTTTGGTATTCTTGTTGCCTTTTGTAAAATGAGAAATTCAGGTTCAGTTCATTAGAAAGATTTTAGCTATGACACTGTGACTAAATAAAAAGAAAGATGATTTCTTAAAACACCGTGTGGCCACCAACAGTATTCTTCAAACTCCGAAAAAAATTGGTTAAGATGAAATTCTTTTGAAATTCCAAAACTGGTTATTTTTGTATATGTAGTTAGAGAAAGCTAGCTTGATAAATACTTTTTTTTTTCTCAGAATTCTGACCCTGAGAGAACAAAAATATGCTTAGGAGAAAGTTTGAAGTTAACTCTTAACACATCCTTGAAATACAAACACAGCTCACTTTGCCTGAGACTTCAGCCTTGGGTTAATTAATAGAACTTCAAGCCAAAAAAAAAAAAAAAAAAAGAAAAAAAAAGGAGAGGAAAGAGGACTTAGGTGTATTAAACATACATCTGGTACCACATTAAAGAGAAATTGTGCATGAAAAAAATGTATGTTTTTAGAGGTTATGGAATACGTTCTTAAGTTTGCCAATCAGAAAATGCTGGTATAACAGTTCAATTACTTGTTTCTTAGTTTTATTAAGGTTTTAAAGGGTTAAAAATTGTAATATGTAAAAATGATAAGGGAAACATTTCAGTATGTAAAGCAAGTAGGATGTGTGTTGTTGGCAAGAGAAAATATAAAAAATGGAGATATTTTTGTTTTCTGTTTTTTTTTTTCCTTTGGCCATGCCATGTGGCACGCAGGATCTTAGTTCCCCAACCAGGGATCGAACCTATGCCCCCCGCAGTGGAAGTGTGGAGTCCTAATCACTGGACTGCCAGGGAATTCCCTGGAGATATCTTTGTTGAGGGATAAGAGGAGAATAATTTTGTCCTAAAGCTGGTTGCTTCTGGATGGGAAAAAAATAAGGGACAAATTAATATGGATACAGAAAGTATCCTGTTTTTGTAAAAGAAGGTATTTTGAGAAAAGAATTTTGTACGTTGTTAAGATCGATTAAGATTAGATTGAATTTAATTATGTAAATGAATTTTGTTATTAACAGTAAGCTGGTACAAGGTGGGAATCTGGTTTTCTCTCTGTTAAGAGAACAAAGTTTTCCTGGAATATTGAGCTGCTTTTGAAAACAGATTGTAAGTTTCTTTATCTATCTAATTTTGAGTTTTCCAGAGGGCCCCTGAGGAAACTCAGAGAGAAATATTGATAAGGAATTTGAAGAATTCTAATGGAAAGCTACTGTTTTTCTTCTAACTATACTTCTGACCCCAATGTTCAGGATGGAAAAAAAAGTTTAATGAAGTTGTCACAGAGTATAACTACTAATGATGTGTATCACTGCTGGCTTTAAGTTTACTGCTTAAAGCACGTGTACAATGTTTGTGTGACGACTGGGTATAACTGACAAAATGTATAGCCTATAAACTGTTTCCCCATCAACAGACTTTTCTGTACTTGTTTGTTATGTCTGATTAGTTTTCCCCCAATGTAGATGACTAGACAAATATATAAACAAAAAGTGGGTCTAGCACTGAGGGACATGAATGGACCCAGAGTAGGCAACTGAGCCACTATGGCAACTGAGCCACTATGGCAACTTGGAAAAATACATTGATTATCAATGTTTTCTATTTACAATTGAAAGGGGAAAATGATAGAAGAAATTTCACATATTGAGGTATGGGGAAGTCATTCTGTCTTATACCTGATTTAATTTGAACTTCAGGCTAACCAAACAGCCTGTTTATGGCCTATTAAACATACACTGTACATCCACTTTAACCATTAAGGAAAAAAATACATTCAGAGAATAGTACAAAAATACGTTTTGGGGCTTCCCTGGTGGTGCAGTGGTTAAGAATCTGCCTGCCAATGCAGGGGACACAGGTTCGAGCCCTGGTCTGGGAAGATCCCACATGCCGCGGAGCAACTAAGCCCGTGGGTCACAACTACTGAGCCTGTGCTCTGGAGCCTGCGAGCCACAACTACTGAGCCCGCATGCCACAACTACTGAAGCCTGCACGCTTAGAGCCCGTGCTCTGCCACAAGAGAAGCCACCGCAATAAGAAACCTGCGCACCGCAACGAAGAGCAGCCCCCACTTGCTGCTACTAGAGAAAGCCGTGCACAGCAACAAAGAACCAAAGCAGCCAAAAGTAAATAAATAAAATGAATAAATTTATTTAAAAAGCTGATCTTTAAAAAAAAAACATTTTGATTATTATCCTCATTGCAATATGTCTACTAATTTTCAAATGTTTGTCCAGGTACTATGACAAGGCAATCAAAGACAGAGGCAATGTTTTCATAATACAAAATATTGATGCTAAGCTTGGAACACGAAATTATTTCCAACTCTGTGTCCACTCCCCAAATTAGGCAGGGCTAGGTCCCATTTCAGCAGGAAGTAGCCAGAACAGTTGTCACCCCATTCCCTCAAAGATTTGGGGGAAATTGGAACAGAAATGGAACTAAAACCAAGTTCCTCTGCCAAGTTTATGATTAATCTCTCTATCCAAAACTTTATTCCCTTTCTTGTTCTATACCTGTCCCTCATCAAGATTGGGGAGTATCAAAGGAAAGGGAGGATTGAAATGGAGCAGGACCCTATTGTCCTTTCCCACACCCCCCCATGTCCTCCACCTGCCTTTTGTCTTGTAGAAAAACTTTAGCCAAAGGATAGGTTTAATGAGAGAAGTGGGAAAATACAGAAGCAAAGGAAAACAATCAAATAGAACAAAACATTAATAGTTTAGTCATTAAGCAAAGTCAAGGACTTTAATTCCTCCTCAAGGGCTATAGATAATATTCTGAGCCACGTTCTGTGAGCTGTCTTATAGATACTGAAACCCCCACCAGGTGGAAGAAGTTAACTACACGAGGACCAGACTGTAGCCATCACATAAGCTGCCACAATTCAGAGAACTGGCCTCAAGGAAATGGTTACAAACCGACCCTGGAGCTGAAGATTAACTGTACTTAAAACAATCAAGATGAAGGTGGTCAGACCACCGCAGGACCAATTTCAATATGACTGTCAGGCTGACTGTGCTGTTTCTATATGTAGCCCCCTCCGTCCACCTATAAAAGCTCTTGCCTGCCGATTGGGGGCAGGGGGGAGTCAGCCTTTGGGCAGGAGTCTGTCCTCCCCACCCCCAATTGCTGGCAACCAAAATAAAGCAAACTATCCTTTCCACCAACCTTGCCTCTTTATTTGGCTTTAGAGCAGCAAGCAACTGGACCCACTCTTGGTAACAGTGGCCACTAGATATTTGTTGAACGAATAACTGAGTCATGATAAGGGCATCTAGGATGAAAACAGGACTTGGAAGTGGAGAAGACAATGGTGAAAGAAGACATGCTGATGTCTTCAAAGAATAAAGGAGAGTGAGCAGGCAGTAAAGTGGCCAAGGGAGAGCTGAGGATCGTACAGACAGTGGTGGATGCCCCCAGGGCACAGGGGCACTTTCACACGGAGGTGGGGGTGTTCTGAGAGTATAGAGTTAGGCATGAACAAGAGAAAGCAGGTGCCCCAGATATTCACCCCTTTGCCTGGGCCAGATTTTCTTCAGGATAAAGAAGAAGGGCTCCTCCTAGGCACTTTCCAAGGGGACTATGATTTTTCTTAGAGGAAGGAGGAAGTTTCTAAAGGAAGTTGTCAGTCAATGAAAATGGGGTAGATGGTGTACCTTCATGCTGACCATTGCATCTTCAAAGATCTGCCATGGTCCTGCTCCTGAGAAATGGGTAAACTTCCAAAGAAAACCCTCCACTCTCAGACTCACACAGCATCCCATTAGCAGCTCTTTTTGATTCTCAATCAGAGACTGAAAACCAGATGTCTGAGGCCTGAATTCAAACACTTCCCATGAAGACACATACCTTGGTCCATCCGGAAAACTGGATAAAGGTGTCCTGGGGCAAGTCTGGGATCCCACTGGGAATAGAGAAATTAGCCACATAAAAGGCCGGGAGTGTGTAGTCAGATGGGCTGTGGGCACAGCCGCTGTCATGGCCATCCCAGGTCCCCAGGTGGCTGCGTACTGCATCCTCCATGTCCAGTGGGAAGATCTCCCAGTTGGTGAGGATATTGGAATCAAGAGTCAGGTTAGAAATAAGACCCTGTAAAGGAGAAACAGAGCAATGAGCTGGGGGTGGGGGTGGAGGTTGGCTTGAAGTGACTCTGTGTTCCAGCCCTGAATTCCTGGGAAAAGCAAACTGGGATATGAAACACAAACAGTATATGCAGACTCAAACGGTGTGTACATCAAAGGGACAGATCTGGCTTGAGGTCAGAGCTTTTGATCCCAAATCCCCAATCTTCAGTGTTTGGTTCAGAGACACTGCTAGAATGGAGGAAATGATGGAATTTGAGGATGAGAGAGTGAGTGGAGGGGGGGATGCAAAAGAACATCCAGCCCACTGTAAAAGGATAGAAAGGGCCGTGATGATGATAGGGAGCCTCAGACTCACATTCTGAAGTTGCTCTATTTGTCCAGCAGGGGCAGGGGCCTGGGGTGTCCAAGACACCAGCCACTGCATCGAAGCCTTTGCTCATGGTTTATCTGGCTTTCTCTTCCCAGCCTTTTAAAAAATTAATTAATTATTGGCTGTGTTGGGTCTTCATTGCTGTGCACAGGCTCTCTCTAGTTGCAGGGAGCGGGGGCTACTTTTCATTGTGGTGTGCAGGCTTCTCACTGTGGTGGCTTCTCTTATTGCGAAGCACGGGCTCTAGGTGCACGGGCTTCAGTAGTTGTGGCACGTGGGCTCAGTAGTTGTGGCACGTGGGCTCAGTAGTTGTGGCTCACGGGCTCTAGAGCGCAGGCTCAGCAGTTGTGGTGCACGGGTAAGTTGGTCCACAGCATGTGGGATCTTCCCGGATCAGGGCTCGAACCTGTGTCCTCTGCATTGGCAGGCAGGTTCTTAACCACTGTGCCACCAGGGAAGTCCCTCTTCCCAGCCTTTTATGAGGGGAACTTCTCCAACCCAGTGGGATCCCAAATTAGTCCCAGGACACTTCTCAATATCAAGCCTCAATTGTCCAATTAGTAATTCAATAGGCATTAACAAGGCAGCTGGGTGCCAGGTCCTGGGGACTTAGACACCTCATAAGAGTCCCCATCACTCTATAGGTCAGCATGGCCTGTGACAGCCAAGCAGGAAGGCCACTAATTACAGCCTGAGCACAAGGACTGTAACAGGGACATTTCTACTGGAGACAAAAGTGGCCCCTGTATAGCTATTCCCTAAGAGTGTCACTGCCTTGCCTCCGAGGTGTCACCAGGAGGGTCAGGAAATAGCCCCAGACACCTGTCCTCTCCTAGAGTGGGTGGTACCATCATTCCCTCAGTGAAGACTTCCCTCCTCTAGCAGATGGTGAGCTACCCACGGGGTCGTCCATATCTCAACATCCTTGCATCCCCCAAAGCGCCTCACGGAGCATGTGCACAGACTATGAACTGCACAAATGTTTGCTGAATAATGCTCTCAAAATGTACATTAGAAAAATGTATTTGCACTAGACACCTAGGCACAGACTAACCAACAGAAGTGAGAGGCAGTGCACCAAGGGGAAGGTTCTCTGCAATTCAAGAGTTTGTCCTGGTTCATCCACATCCATAAAACAGAGCAGACCGAATGCTAAGCTGGCTTTGTTGGCAAGGGAGTGCCTTTTGCGACCTCAGTGGGTTTTTTAAGCAAAGGAAAAGCATGGTGCAGTGGCTTTCTCCTCCTGTTTCTTACTAAAGGATGACTGAATTCAAACGCAAAGGAAGGCTTCTGTTTGCAAAGCTCAACTTTCTCATCACCTGCAGAGGAAAACAGTTCTTCAAAATAACCCAACTTCTAGGTTGCAAAACAAATCAGGGTAGGTTCACTCATCAAATACGGAAAGGTGGGTGTGCTTTTAAAAATTACTTCTATGTGAACAGGGCTGGAGGTAAAGAGTGTATGTGGGAGAGTTTTTAAATGCATTTACAGAAACTTCCCTAGTGGCTTAGGCACAGGTCAACCTTTGAACCTCACTCCTACAGGGAAGCTACGCCTACCTTAAAATCGTCGATAGAATTGCCGTAGTTCACACGCCCCATGTTCTCCACCAGGAGGTCCAGGGTGGCTCCAGCTTTCCCTGTTATGTTCAGGGTGATCACAATATTTCGCTCAAGGACTCCGTGGGGGACCTGTCAGTTCAATGCCAAATGAGAGTTAACTAGGGTGGGAGGGTCAGCAGAGAGGCAGCCCGCTCAGTTAGTTCAGCACTCGTTTTCCTGCCTGGAAGTGTCACCAGACTTGGGAGGAAATGCTCTGATGGCTCCTTTGCCCAAGTTACTGGCCAGATGCCCACGTTCCAGAAATCACTGCTTTCTACACAAGAAGGTCAGCAGACTCAGCTCCCAGCAAGGAAGGGGCAAGGCTGGTTTCCTTAGCTCTGGGATGTTTTGTTGTGCATCTATTTCTATTTTTAAATTTTGTATTTATTATTATTTTTTATTTTTATCTTATTATTATTTTTTTAATATTTTGGCCCCACTGCACGGCATGTGGGATCTTGGTTCCCTGACCAGGGATCGAACCTGCGCCTGCTGCAGTGGAAGCTCGGAGTCCTAACCACTGGACCACCAGGAAAGTCCTTTATTTCTTATTTTTTAAATTAAATTTTTATTTTGTATTGGGGTGTAGTTGATTTACAACATTGTGTTCGTTTTAGGTGTACAGCAAAGTGGTTCAGTTATACATACAAACGTATGTATTCTTTTTCATATTCTTTTCCCATATAGGTTATAACAGAGTGTTGAGTAGCCCGTGTATGTATTTTTAACAGAAAGGGGATAGAGGCAAAAATTCCAGGGGAAGATTCCTAGTACAGGAACCTCTTCACGTTCTCACAGCAAAAAGGCAGTCACAAAAAGTAGCTTCTAAACAACATGGAGAGAGGAGACAAAATCAGACAAACGAGATAAAATCAGTGAGTTAGGTGGAATAGTTTCACTTCAAAATACCTGACATGATGCATTAACCACAAAGATGAAATAATAAAATGAGGGGAAACAACAGGTATTTTAGCAGCAACATATTCCTAGTTTTGTTAAATGCAAGATTAAAAAAAAAAAATGACCGTAATTCACTAAGACAACCCCCAGATTGAAATTTTAGGAACTGCTGCCAGTATACACATAATGTCTTAGACACTTGCTGCCGCTGAAATTAAAGCCGCGAATGACAACAGAATGGAAATACTTTCATTTAAAATTTTCTGAACAAGTTTTCTTGGTTAGGAAAAATCTCTTCGTGTGTTTTTTTTCACATGATTGTTTCAGTGAGAGGAAGGGAAATCCTAAAATGTTATCTTTACTTTGCTACAAAACCAAAGCCTTTGTGTCTTTTTGCTCTAATTATCAGGAACAAGCCGACAGAATATAATTTCTCATGTAATGAAGACCCACAGTTACATGAGTCATCCGGGGTGTACAAACGGACCCTGCCCTCCAGGAGCAAAGAAGACATGGGTGACACACATGGTCAATCAGAGGGGATGGCCCTGGATTTGGGGCAACCAGGAAGCTTTCCGAGGAGGTGGGGCCTTAAGCACAGTCCTGCGGTTCGGATGGGTGAGGGGGTGTATCTCAGGTAGACAGAGCACAGGTGAGGCTACCTCAGCAAGCAAGGGGCGGAGCTAAGGGGCATCACGAGGAGGGGTAGAGCCTGAGGATGGAAAGGCAGCAACGGCCTTGACTGTCATGTTACCAAGTGCAACCCACAAACCCCCTCTCCCGTGGGGGCAGACCCACAAGTACAGAGAGAATTCTTACCCCATCCACAGAGACATAGGCCCGATCATGGACGCCATTGAAGGGCGAAGAGAGGGGTGTTGGGTCGCTGCAGTCTTGAGGAAGTGTTGTTCGGTACAGCACAAACCCAAAGTACTGGTTAGAGAAGGATGCAAGAAAAAGACATCACTCTTGCCATTCACGTTAGGAGAACTTGGTCACCCTCGATCTGTGTGAAAGTGACATTTCTAAAACCAGAGGAATGAAATGCTTCCCCAGCCTCGGCAAAAATTCCATCTGAGAGAAGGGAACCGGCTTCATCTTCGGGTCATAGAATAAAACTATCACAGCAGCGAACTGCAAGGAAGCCTGAAGAGTGTTTTGTCAAACGTCACCTCCCCTCCCACAAGAGGGAACTGGGCCCTGGAATGTGTTAAGTGATTTGCCCAGAATCACTCAGGGGGATCCCATCCTATATATCCCAAAGTTATTTCTGTTACCTCAAAAACCAGAACCGCGGGCTTCCCTGGTGGCGCAGTGGTTGAGAGTCCGCCTGCCGATGCAGGGGACACGGGTTCGCGCCCGGTCTGGGCCGCGGAGCGGCTGGGCCCGTGAGCCATGGCTGCTGAGCCTGCGCGTCCGGAGCCTGTGCTCCGCAACGGGAGAGGCCACAACAGTGAGAGGCCCGCGTACCGCAAAAAAAAAAAAAACAAAAAAACCAGAACCAAAGACAACAACAACAAAAGGCAAATGGCAACAGAATGCTCGGTAAAACATTCTCCAGATCCTTGGGCCAAATCCGCTCTAACATACAAAACAAGAGTCAATCAGAAACTGTTTAAAGTGGAGGCACGAGGGAAACCGACAGGGATGGGGGTGTAACCTGTCGCTAAGTCAGTAAGTACTTTGAGAGCTGGGATCCCTGGTCCGAAAGGAAGGCCCCAACCGTCAGCCTCGGTTCGTGGCTTCCTGCTGTGGCCATTAGCTGGGGGAGGTGGATAAATCCTGAGTCATACAAGAGAGCCCAAATGGAAATCCAGCAGGGAACAGAGACAAAGTTCCCTACTCCTCGGGCCCCAAAAGAAAGTGCACCCCAGGTAAGTGGAGAGATGCCTTGCAGGAGTGGAAGGAAAACGCTAACACACGTTCCTGTGTTGCAGGAAAGTGCTGAACTCAAGAAATGCTATTGCTGTCGCCAGCCAAACCTTCAAGTGCAAGGATGCCTCCCTCCCAGACTCCAAATCTCCATCTCTCTCTTGTTTTTATCTTTTGAAAGTACCAAAGTGGTGAGTCCTAACTCAGAGGCCGAGGAAGACTTAGCCAGGGGTTTCCAGGAGGGGAGCAGAAGCTGAGATGCTCCCTGCAAAGGCAAAGCTGAGGCCTCTGGGGATGGGGTGGGGGGCAGCTGCAGGGGTACCAGGGCTGCACCCCAATCCCTGCAGCTGTGCCCGCCAAAGGGTTTGCTGGAAATAAATCTTCTATGGGCTTGTCTCAGATCTGAAACAGCCAGGGCCCAGGAGCCCCACCCGATCTGAGAGCACTGCCTTGGCCAAAGATGAGAGAGCAGAAGGGGTCTGAGGAAGAACAAGGGCTGCCGGTGTCTACACGTGAACCTGGGATTCACTTCCCAGGTTCCTACTGCTCTGTGTCGTGTCTTGTCTGATGTGCTCAGACCCTACTAGGTGGAGAAGACAGGTTGATGAAGACGTGGACGTACAGTCAGTGTGTGTTAGAACCAGAGAAAGAACCTACCCAACCCTAATGAAAATGTGTGGGGTGGGGAGCTTAATTATTCATTTTTATTTATCACAAAGCAGTGCAGTTGGAGTGAAATCACAAGTATAACAATAGTAACTGGAGGCAAAATACGTTAAAGTGAGATCAGATGTGCTATTATTCCCTCGAGAAGGTGATCTCTCCGGGAAGTCAGAAAGGAGGGCCGAGATAACTTTCCATTTCAAAAAACAGGGCTGAGATCCTAAGTGATCAAACTGAACATTGAACCAAAGGCAAATGGGCATGGGCATCCTGAAATGGTGCCCTGAGAAGAACACATCACCGCTGTCACATTTGCGCCAAAAATGTTTCACTGAATCTAATCAGTGAGGGGCCGTATACAAAACTGGGCTGACCTCTTCAGACATGTCCATGTCATGAGAGAAAGAAAAAAAGACTCAGGAACCGTTTCAGATGAAAGAAGACAATGTGTGATCATGAACTGGAAACTGGACTGAAAGAAGACAATGTGTGATCATGAACTGGAAACTGGACTGAAAAAAAGTTAAGCTATAAAGGACACCATTGTAATGACCAGGGCTACCTGACTTTGGAATGTGTATTAGATAATAAGATTGTATCAATGCTCAATTTCTTTCTTTTTTAAAAAATAAATAAATTTATTTATTTATTTAAAAATTTTGGCTGCGTTGGGTCTTCGTTGCTGCACGGGCTTTCTCTAGTTGTGGTGAGCTGGGGCTACTCTCTGTTGCAGTGCGCGGACTTCTCGTTGCGGTGGCTTCTCGTTGCGGAGCACAGGCTCTAGACACACGGGCTCAGTAGTTGTGGCTCACGGGCTTAGTTGCTCCGTGGCACGTGGGATCTTCCCGGACCAGGGCTAGAACCCGTGTCCCCTGCATTGGCAGGCGGATTCTTAACCGCTGTGCCACCAGGGAAGTCCCAATGCTAAATTTCTTAAGGGTGATCATTATTTATGGTCGTGTAGGATAATGTCCTTTTTAAAAATATATGCTGTAATATTTAAAGGTGAAGTGTCATGATGTTGACAACTACCTCAAACTGCTGAAAAAAAAAAGCAGTTGACTGCGTATACACACAGAGAAAGATAAAGCAAGTGAAGTAACTGTTAACACTTGGTGAATCCAGGTGAAAGCTCTACGGGTGTTGTACTATTCTGGCAAGTTTTCCAAAATAAAAAGTTGGGGAAAACTTTTACAATAAAGATGGGGCTGTGGCCTGGAGATTAAACACACACACAGACACACACACACACACGATGTACTGTTCTTGTTCTCTTCAAAAGCAGGAAAAAGAATCTCTAATAACCTAATCTATTAAGAACACAGTCCTTTTACCTTTGAGCTAAGGACAAATAATTGTCTTTTTTGAGTAATAAAATAGTGGTTTTCCTCTGATACCTTATACGAAAGATTAATTATGTCCTAAATATACTCAATTTATAGCTTGTACAGAATTATGCTGAAGCAGGTTGATAATAAGAAATGGGGGGAAAACACAGGAAAGACCAGCTCACCATGCAGTACTTAGAACTAAAGAGAGCGTGGAGATCCATGGTTAATTTATGTGGGGTCTGATTTATCTACTTACCGTTTTGGTCTCTGTGTTCAGAACAGGCAGTGCAGAAAGCACATTTTTGCAAGTAGAAAAAAGGTGAAGCATTACCTTTGAAGGCCTACCTGTTTCACCTGGATAAATGTCAAGGGATAAACGCTTTTTACGGGTCCAGAGGGACACAGAATGTCGAGAGCTTCCTCCACTGTCTTTAACTGCAAAGAAACAAAAGCGGCATTCACTCACTGTCACCCCTCCCTGGTAATCACAGTAGAGAATAACGTCATCGACCAACCCCTAAATAAATTGAAATGGTTCAAATTCTACTTAGTGCTGTCCCCCAGTCACCTTCAATCAATTCCATCTATTCCTTAACTCTGGATGAAAATTAACAGATGATAAACTTAAAAATAGTTTCAAACATACCTATCTGCAAACACAACCTCCTGTATATGAAAGGCCCTTAAAATGCATGAAAACCAAACTCCGTAAAGCCTTCCCACCACTCCCAATGAAGTAGCTCCGACTGTGCCCTCCTCTGAATTGGTCTGCAGCATGTTTCCCACGCCTGTATCACTTTCCAGTTGTTTTTACCACTGCTGTCCTTGCTGACCGTCAGCTCCTTAAGGGCAGGGTCTGTACTGAGCTTACCTCCAATGCCAGCACAAGGTAGACACTCAATTCATACTTATGATTGTGTATTCTTGCAGCTCATGGTGTTTATTCTGATGCAATAACAACAATGATAATGGCTATAAGCTCTGGCTGCCTCACCAAACTCCAAGGGAGAGACATCACTTTACCCGCATACCTCACTGAATCCTCACAACACCGGGAAAAGCAGGCATTATGGTCCCCTTTTAGTAAAGAAGAAATGGGGCTCAGAGCAGCTCACTTGAATCAAGGCGCAGACAGGATTTGCAGTTAGGTTTGGCTCCAAACCCAGGGCTTTCCCTAATACGATACTGGTCAGGAATTTTTTTTTTTTTTTTGCGGTACGCAGGCCTCTCACTGTTGTGGCCTCTCCCGTTGCGGAGCACAGGCTCTTGACGTGCAGGCTCAGCGGCCGTGGCTCAAGGACCCAGCCGCTCCGCAGCATGTGGGATCTTCCCAGACCGGGGCACGAACCCACGTCCCCTGCATCGACAGGCGGACTCTCAACCACTGCGCCACCAGGGAAGGCCTCGTCAGGAATCCATCAATTCAGCTGAGTGGGTGCTCTCCCACTTGGACAACTAAAGGAACTCAACTCATGGTGAAAGCTTTTATCCTATATAACTATGTTCTACTTAAACTTCATTTAGTTATATGCCGATTTGCTATCTTCAATTGTATATATTTAGTTTCTGGTCTCACAATTTTCCTTCCTGGTAAATAAAATGTGCTCTGGTACTAAGGTAGCTATGTTTTAGCAATGTTGTTGTTTGAAACATTTGCAGTTATTTTCTGTTGCATAAAAATAAAATTTTCACAGCTCTGTAAAGACATAAACTGGGACTTCCCTGGTGGCACAGTGGTTAAGAATCACCTGCCACGGGCTTCCCTGGTGGCGCAGTGGTTGAGAGTCCACCTGCCGATGCAGGGGACACGGGTTCGTGCCCCAGTCTGGGAAGATCCCACGTGCTGCAGAGCGGTTAGGCCCGTGAGCCATGGCCGCTGAGCCCGCGCGTCCGGAGCCTGTGCTCTGCAACGGGAGAGGCCACAACAGTGAGAGGCCCGCGTACCTCAAAAAAAAAAAAAAGAATCGCCTGCTAATGCAGGGGACACAGGTCTGATCCCTGGTCCGGGAAGATCCCACATGCCGCAGAGCAACTAAGCCCATGCGCCACAACTACTGAAGCCCATGCACCCTAGAGCCCGTGCTCCGCAACAAGAGAAGCCACCACAATGAGAAGGTCATGCTCCGCAACGAAGAGTAGCCCCTGCTCGCCACAACTAGAGAAAGCTCACGCGCATCAATGAAGACCCAGCACAGCCAAAAATTAAAAAAATTTTTAAAAAGACTCAAACCAACCCTTTCCTTAAGTAGTAGTAGCAATGAAGAAGTAGAAGATACTCCCTTTACAAGTGTGATTAAAGTTTGGTTAATCTAAAGCAAGATTCCTATCAGGCAGAGAGACCACATTCTTTGTAGATCATAACACACCTATCCGACACTAGGTGGAAAATGTTACAAGAGCTCAACCAACCAATGATACATCAAAGGGCTTCATGAATGGAAAAATTATACAATCATGTTTGGTATTTTGCTTAAAGATAAAAACTTATGATGCTATTTTAGAATTATCAAGATTCTTAAGAAATATGTAACTTTTTTTTCCTTGTGAGTTAACCCATGTAGGAGTTAGGGATTATCAGAGGGGAAAACCTGAAGACACAGATGGTCAAAACAAATTGATTTGGGCTACGTCACTCCTATCAAATGAAACCTCGCTTCTTTGTCTCTTTCCCTAGAATAAAATGGTCTTCACTCATATTTATGATTCATTTCTAGCTTTCCCCCCTGATGTCCCAATTACCATATAAGCCACAAGCCACGAGGACATAATTTTGAGATGGAGGGGAGTGTATAATTGAGGGTTAATGCCTGTGCCTTTTGAGAACCCCCTTTGAGAAAGGTGAATTATAGAAAAGAACATCACCAGCCATAACAATAAGGTGCACGTTATTCCCACAAGGGCTCCTAGTACTGCTTTTGACATGGATAATGGAACCAAAATGATCTAAGAATGCCCGCTCGTGCCCCATGTGCTCACCCTGTCAACATGCACACAGAGTCTCTCACCTCCCGTGTCCCTGTTTTCCCAGAAACATCATCCACCCCATCAGTCTCACAGAAAACAAGTTCACAGAAAAATAACGAACCGATTCCCCAGCATAACACTTTCACTCACGATTGCTGAATTCCACTTCCTCACTCTCAATGTTTCTGTCATTTTGTTTTTCCTTACCTTTTTCAGACCAACTTTTCCATATGCAAACTTCGGTGTGGATGGAGGGATAGGGCCTTCCGGTACTTTTTCAAACTATAAACCAGAGTGGAAAAAGACAGAAAAGAAAAACAGCTGTTAAACTCTCAGAAACATATCTATACAATTCATGTTTCAAAAGGAGGGTCAAAGAGTCAAACAACAGTGCCAGTGATTTTTGGAAAGGCAAAGGAACCAAAAACTCTCCCCAAAACAGAATCTAAGTGTATATCTTTGTCTGTTCTTTAAGCTCCAGGAATCATTCAAATAATTATAGAACAAAAGACTTCAAACCGAAAGCAAAAACAAGTAGAGAGAATAAAGGTGACAGCAGAAGATTGAAGTGGAGGAGAAAAGGAAAAAGGTACATGGTAAAACGGACTCTGAAGGGAGGGAGTTTACAGTAGGAAAAGATGGTATTTGCAGATTAAATCTCATTGGTAGATTAAAGTTTTGTGCCAATGTTAAATTTGCTGTGGTTATATAAGAGCATATTCCTGCCTATTCTTACAAAATACACACTCAAGTATTTAGGTGTAAAGGGTCCTGATGTCTGCAACCCTCCAGAGGTTTAGGGAACACACGGGCTTGGCGAGGGGCAAATGAAGACGCAAATAGAGTGAAATGTTGACAGGGGTGAATCTGGGTGTGGAATATACAAGTGTTCTTTGTAATATTCTTAGTCTTGAAACTTTTCTGTAAGCTTGAAATTATTTTTCAATAAAAAATTTAGAAAATAAAAATATTTTATTTTCTAAATAAAATATTAAATATGTACACACACAGAGTCACACACACAATTTATATTAACATCAGAAGGTATGGGTGTAATTCCCAGGTCTTAAAAACGTCTATGTCCATCTGGAATCTCCAAGTAGGTTGTATTATGATCTGTCAGGATCCTTACAGTTCTTTCTTTCCTCCTTTCTCCCTTCCTTCCTTCCTTCCTTCTTCTCTCTTGCTCTCTCTGCTTCCCTTTTTAAAAGTAATCAAAAAGAAGAGGATAAAACACTGCTATAGTAAAAAGCGATAGTCTCCTGACTCACTATTCTCTTAGTTCTGTTCTTCAGAGGAAACCATTTTAAAATCATTTAATTCTTCCAATTTTTTGCTTCTTTTAGTCTCTAAATAATATACTCATCTGCTATTTCTTGTTCAATCAATTTAAAGCATGATTATTGATTTCTTTAATACATGGGATTTAGCTCAGCTGTACTCTTCTGGGTATCTCCCTTTCTTACCAATGTGGTTATACCATTTTCACTTTCTCTACTGGTTAAATTTGTAGCTTTAAATAATATCATATACTTATATCTCAGTTCTAACCAACTAAGACATTCCTTGTGTCCACACATTTAAAGATAAGGCTATTTGCACGCTTTGCTGAGCTCTCCTCTCCACTCCCACCTCCAAACCATCAACTTTACTTTTTACATTGTCAAGGTTAAAGGTCTAGTCTATAGCCATAAGTCCTCCCTTCAAGTGTACATTGACTCTAAATTAAAAATCAGGGCTTCCCTGGCGGTGCAGTGTTAAGAATCCGCCTGCCAATGCAGGGGACACGGGTTCAAGCCCTGGTCCAGGAAGATCCCACATGCCGCGGAGCAACTAAGCCCATGAGCCACAACTACTGAGCCTGTGCTCTAGAGCCCGCGAGCCACAACTACTGAGCCCATGGGCCACAACTACTGAAGCCCTCGCACCTAGAGCCTGTGCTCTGAAACAAGAGAAGCCACCTTAATGAGAGGCCTGTGCACCACAACAAAGAGTAGCCCCCACTCGCTGCAACTAAAAAGAAAGCCTGCATGTAGCAACGAAGACCCAACACAGCCAAAAAAAAAAAAAAATCACCAATGCTCACATTATTACAATTATATAAATATTGCTCTCTGCACAGCTAAGTGGCGGATATGTACTGGGATGGCATGTTCTCTCTCCTTGTAGATGATTTTTTTGTCTTCTTTTCCCTGGGGTTTCTAATTGCTTTCTTTTTTCTTGTCTGCCGTTAGGTTAACACCTCTTTAGGTTGTTCCAAATTTCCAGAGATGGTATCAAGTTTCTCCCACCACTCTTTTCCCCCCCTAGAAAACTTCCTACTGGAACCCTCAGTCTTCCTGCTCCAAGGCTTGACAGTCAAGGATTTTTTTTAAACTTTTATATTTTATTTATTTATTTATTGTCCCGCCGCATGGCTTGTGGTATCTTGATTCCCTGACCAGGGATTGAACCTGGGCCCACAGCAGTGAAAGCGCCGAGTCCTAACCACTGGACCACCAGCAAATTCCCTGAGAGTCCAGGATTCACCTTCATTATTCTTCTGGCTTTTCCCTCCTGTTTCTAGACTCTCATGACTTCCTCATTTCACTAGAGAAATCTCAAGTAACTTCCTAAGGACTGGTACATGGGAGGTAAACTTCCTGAATCTTTGCAATGTCTGAATATGTCACATTTAATTAATAATTTGGATGAGTATAGAATTCTATATTGAAAATCATTTTCCCTTAGAATGACAAGGGTACTGTTCTGTGTCCTCACCTGCTGTGGCTCATGCCAGGCTCATTCCTGAGAAAGGTGACCAGCTTTTTCTCTCTAGAAGCTTGTAGGCTGTTTATCCTCGATGTCTTACATTTTTATAAGGATGTGTCTGGATACATATATTTTTTACATTCATTATGCTAGGCAACTCAGATATCCTTTTCTGTTTTGGAAAAAAATTCTGTACTGTTTCTTTGATGTTTTCTTTTTCTCCATTTTTTCCCCCTTCCTTGTAAGTAACCTGCACATCCTAGATTCTTCCTCTGTATGTCTCATATATTCTCTCTTGTTTCCATCTCTGTCTTCTGGTTCTAATTTCTAGGATATCATTTTTAATTTCCAATAACTTTTTCTTGGTCTCCTTTATCCAAGTATCCTGTTCTTATTTTATGGATGCAATATCTTCTCAAATCTCTCTAAAGGATATAAATTTGAGAAAGTTTGCTTTGTTTTGTTTAAGATCTCTCCTGTCTCCTGAATTCTCTGTTGCCTTTAGGGTTATTTTTCTGTTTATTTCATCTTGGTCTTTCTCTTTCCCTTTGCAGGTTTTACGGATGTGCTCAAACGTCTGGCCATCATCCTTCGTTGTCTATTCATATTTAACGGTAATGCAGATGAATGCGCTAGCATTTGCACACTCAGCTTCTCTCTGCCAGTCTTGCTCTGGGTACAGGAGCCAGGCTTGTGCAGTTGGGAGCTTTGTTTTAGGGTGACTTGGCAGGGAGTCAGACATAATATATGGGGTCTTTGCTCTGGGGCTGTTTTTTTTTTTTTTTTTTTCAAAAAAAAAAATCCTCTGATTTTCTAACTGATAGAAAGATGCTTCCCTGATGGATAGTCTATTTCAAAGTGGGGTGAAGAAATGAAGGACATGACAGGAACTATGTAGAGTTTCATCAGCCGTCCCATTTTCAGCTTTCATTTTCATCCTTTTCATTTCCATGCCTGCATTTCCAGGGCCCTGGCTCTCCAGGGTTCTTTAGGGCCGATCTCTCCCTGTTCCCTGTTCCTATAACCAACTCCCTTTCCATCATCACTGGGAACCTAGATTTTCTCATCCTACTTCTTCAGTCACCATTGCTCCACCTATTTTTGTTTCCCAGAAATCCGCTGAAATCTCTCATGCATGGACAGCTCCCCTCTTGTTGGCTTCATCAGAAAAAAAAAAAAAAATCCTTTTTTATCATTTTGGAAGGGAGAAGAGACAAATATGTAGACAGACAGCCATCTTGAACTGGGAACCCTTTGTATTTCTAATATTCTATGAGTCTATATTTCTGTGAAAAATTTTTTGAAAGATCATATTAAAAATGATCTTCATGACTCATAGTAACACGAATGTGAGGCCAGAGTTACTGCTAATCTTAGAGTAAGATGTAAGATCTCTCTTCCCAGCTTTCCCTGAAGTCTAGACCATATTCTTTCTTCTTTGTAAGCTGACCCACTCCATTCCCCCCCACCCCCATTCTGGTCAGTAAAATAAGTAAACACAAATCCACAGAGGAGACCTGACAGCTGTACAATTCGTTTTCTGAGGTCCCCTATTCACTGCACATGGGAGTGACCATGGCACATCTAACTCCTGAGCCAGGACTGCAATCCCTCTACCACATTGGAAGAAAGAGTCACCGCACAGACACCTTTATTCAACCTACATTCAGCCAGTTCTCTCATCTTATTTACTACTCACAAAGACCTTCATAGCTAGTTATTATATTTCCTTTTTAGAGCTGAGACTGAGGAACTTGCTCAAGATTTTAAAGAGGGCAAGGGAGGGAGCTGGGACTTTGACTCCAAGTCTAGTGTTGTTTCTACAGCTCCATCTTGACTCCTTTTTTGCTGAACAATAATAGAGTAGAAAGTGTCTTACCCCATAATTCCAAAACCAAAAAATCCCACAAAACCTTCTCTCTTCTAGTTTTCCTCCTACACCCCCTCCCCACTTAAGCACACATAAAGATAGGACGTAATTTTGTAATTTGCTACTGCCACTTACCAAAAGCACTTTTTTTTTTTTTTTTGGCGGTACGCGGGCCTCTCGCTGTTGTGGCCTCTCCCGTTGCGGAGCACAGGCTCCGGACGCGCAGGCTCAGCGGCCATGGCTCACGGGCCTAGCCGCCCCGCGGCACGTGGGATCTTCCCGGACCGGGACATGAACCCGTGTCCCCTGCATCGGCAGGAGGACTCTCAACCACAGCGCCACCAGGGAAGCCCCCAAAGCACTTTTGACATGACCAAATAGTAACAATAATTTTATTTACTTGCATATTACAGTCAAACGAATATGACAGAATTTACCTATGGTTATGTATGGTTTACATAACCATAACCTTTCAATATTAGGAGTTGAATTATTTCCAATTTTTGATGTTATAAATAATATTGCAATGAACAACTTCATGTCTATAGCATTTTCCATGTTCAGAATGTTTTTTAATAAAGCTCCAAGTGAGGGGTCATTAGGTCAAATGATATAAGCATTTTATATGATTCTTTTTTTTTTTTTTTTTGCGGTACGCGGGCCTCTCATTGTTGTGGCCTCTCCCGTTGCGGAGCACAGGCTCTGGACACGCAGGCTCAGAGGCCATGGCTCACGGGCCCAGCCGCTCCGCGGCATGTGGGATCCTCCTAGACCGGGGCACGAACCCGTGTCCCTTGCATCGGCAGGCGGACCCCCAACCACTGCGCCACCAGGGAAAGCCCTATATGATTCTTAATATAGTGTATGCCAAAGCTTTCACCAAATGTCTATACTTGTTTATGTCTTTTGCCCAATTATCTAATTGGATCTTGAATTTTTAATCAGTGGTATGAGCTCATTATATTCTCATTATTAAGCCTCCATGTGACTATTCCACTTGCCACAATCTTCTGTCTTTAAAAAAAAAATTATAGTGAATTTTCATTGATTATCATACAGCAAAATTCTAATCTTCTGTCCAACTAATTAATATGTCAGAAAAGAAATAGACAAATATGCCAAAATATTATACTTCTGAACCTTTATTTCTCCATAGTAATCTGTACTTTAATCATAGTTTTAAGAGCAGTCATAAATACTGCTTCTTATCCTACCTGTTTAGATGGACCAATTCAACATGGGAAGCAGCTCTTTTCCCAGTGTAATCCAATAGATTCAATGGTGACCAACTTTTCTTTTCCCAAGATCTCTAATCTTGGGTTTTCATTCATTCATCTAACAAGCTCTTAGGAAGTACTTTGGGAAATTCCCTGGCCAGAGTTTAGGACTCCATGCTTTTACTGCCAGGGCCCGGGTTCAGTCCCTGGTCAGGGAACTAAGATCCCACAAGCCGTGGCAAAAAAAAGGAAAGTACTTTGTGTCCGGTTTTACACTTGGTACTAAGGATAATAACAGCCCCTAGTCCAGAGTGAGAATGTATAAACAAGTTATATTAGCAAACTAGGAGAAGTTGTGTCTTCAAGATTTCCACAGTATAATGTGGTGACAGAAAACAAAGTGTGACTAAATCTTTAGAGAGATGAATCAAAGACAAACCCCAGAGAAGGTAAAGAAATGTGTCCTCATTTTCCAGATGGATAAGGGCAGAGGGACCAGTTTGTGCAGAGGCCAGGAGCTGTAAACTGCACCTCCTGTAAAATTCTAGAATTTTATGTACCTTCATTTTAAGGCTAGAGACTCACATATAAGAAAGTGAGAACTGAATAGCACAGGGAACTATATTCAATATCTTGTAATAACCTATAATGGAAAAGAATCTGAAAAAGAATGAAAAAGTACTGAATCACTTTGCTGTACACCCTGAACCTGACACAACATTGTAAATTAACCACACTTCAATATTTTTAAAGTGGTACCAAAAAAAAAGGGGGAGAATTGAAAGATGAGGCTTGATGAAAACAGGGGCAGAGTCATGGAAGGCATCCTGACCAGATCAGCATTTCAGAGAAACCACTCTGGAAGACAGACTAGAAAAGCCAGGTCTGTAGGAAATGAATAGACTAATGCCACAAGAGTACAGGTGACGCTTTAAAAGACTATCTATTTGGATTAGCAGATGCAAACTATTATATATAGGAAGGATAAACAACAAGGTCCTACTGTATAGCACAGGGAACTATATTCAATATCTTGTGATAAACCGTAATGGAAAAGAATATGAAAAAGAATATATATATATATGTATAACCGAGTCACTTCTGCTGTAGCAGAAATTAACACAACGTTGTAAATCAACTATACTTCAATAAATTTTTTTAAAAAAGACTAACATTCATTAAGTAATATTCACATCGAAATCCTTAATTATCAGACGTAAACACTGTGTCCACCAGCAACATGGATCATCAAGAGACAGCTGTGTCTACCCATTGAGCTAATGTCATTCCAGCCATAAACCAAGAAGGACTATCAATCAGCCAGTGTAGACTGGTCCTGGGTCAAGTTTCAAACTTCATTAAGCTTCTGAGGTACTGAAAATCACTATGGCCATTCTCTCATGTCCAGTCCCCGCCCAGCTTCACTACCACCCTCATGGAATTCTGAGATCCCCTCCAGTCATCAAGGTCCTCAACTACAACTTAATTTCTGCAGAATGACCCATCTTCAGAAAGTCAGCTGGACTCATCTTTGATGGAATCCCTATAAAGAATTGGAACAAAACTCTTTAAAAAATCGGTCTGAAATTCATTCAAAAGCATACAAAAATAAACTCACCACTGCCCCTCTCAGGAATTGCTACCAAGGAGGAGGTCGCTACCCTATAGTATTAGGCTTCATCCTCGAGGTCAAGGTGTTAACCACGTCTGGTTGAGTTTTACCCACACCAAAGAGAATACATTTAAAAATGCAAATGTCACGAACTTTGTCACGCCTTGAAGAGTCCTGTGTAAGGGCTGCCTGGAGTCTTCACCGCTGAGCACAAGCTTATGCAGTCTGCTGGGAAATTCCCATCTCTGGGAGTCCATGTCAGTGAAAGAGACTGTCCATCTCCACCCAGCTTACTCTTGAGATGAACTAAAGAAGAGACCCATTCGACTTTTTAAGTCTTTGGTGAAGGAAAGAGGCAGGAAGAGCTATATATGGGAGTATTTATGATCCCATTTCTTTTCCTCGATGCAGACAAATACTTTGAATACCATCTAACAAACCATCGAAGTGAACATCTACAAAGGCTCATAAGAAAGAGCTCACTTTTAAAGTCGTTCATTTCTCTCTTCCAAACCTGAAATATCAAAAAAGAGAAGTGGGGAAAGATGACCACATCTTAAGCTGCAATGTATCATAAGCTACTGAATTACATTAATTTCTGAAGACTCTGTCTCCTTCATGGGTTCATTTTACTGTGGCCACTGGTTAAATGCTTGGGATCCTCTGGGTTTGTCTTTTGCTTGGCCCGCTGCCCTTCTCACTCAGCTTCTGCGTGCAATCTCAACCTCTCCTGGACTTCAGCCTCCACCTCCACAATGAGTGCAGAATCCGTGCCAAACGGATTCTTCCTGGAGCTTCTCATTCTTAAGTGAGGTGCTTGCCAGACAGACACCTCCACCTGGATGTCCTCAGAGGCATCCTGAGCTCAACTTGCTTCTCCCTCCCCCTTCCCACCTGTGCCTTCTCTGCAACCCTCAATGTTAGCTGCTGACCCCAATACCAATCTAGCTATCCAACCAAGGTTGTAACCTGGACAAATCAATGACTCCTCATTCTTCCTCACACCGGCATTCAGCCAGTTGCCAAATTCCACCAGTTTTACCTCCTGAATATTTTTCAAATCAACTGCTTCCTCTCCACTCCCCGTTGGCCCTGCCATCATCTAACTCCTAGGTTACTGCAGCAGCTGCTGAACTCATCTTCTGCATCCAGAAGTGCCCCAAGGGAGGGTCCTAGCAGTGCGTTCTCATGGTCATAGGTTTTTGTAAAATTTGCAGAAGTAATGCAATTTAACCACAAAAGGCTAAGACCCTCGCCTCTTTCTGCTCCAGCTTTCCTGTGTTAAACATCCTCTTGGGTCAGGAGGCTTTAGAGTGGCTACAGGCATCTTTGAGATTCAACCAAAGGAGAGCTGAGGTGGGGATTTATTTAATTTGGGCACAGAATATATTTACAAGGTTCACTGTCACTCCTATGAGGAGGTAAATTATTGCTAACAGATTATGCTGACTCGCAATATGATTGTGCTCTAAGGCATCCAGCTCCAGAAATATGTGGGTTGTGGAGGGGAAACAGGGTTTAAAATGTTATGGGGCCAGATCATCAAAAAATCTACAAACAATAAATGCTGGAAAGAGTGTGGAGAAAAGGGAACCCTCTTGCACTGTTGGTGGGAATGTAAATTGATACAGCCACTATGGAGAACAGTATGGAGGTTCCTTCAAAAACTAAAAATAGGACTACCATACGACCCAGCAATCCCACTACTGGGCATATACCCTGAGAAAACCATAATTCAAAAAGAGTCATGTACCACAATGTTCACTGCAGCTCTATTTACCATAGCCAGGTCATGGAAGCAACCTAAGTGTCCATCGACAGATGAATGGATAAAGAAGATGTGGCACATATATACAATGGAATATTACTCAGCCATAAAAAGAAACGAAATTGAGTTATTTGTAGTGAGGTGGATGGACCTAGAGTCTGTCATACAGAGTGAAGTAAGTTAGAAAGAGAAAAACAAATACCGTATGCTAACACATATATATGGAATCTAAAAAACAAACAAACAAAAATGGTCATGAAGAACCTAGGGGCAAGACGGGAATAAAGACGCAGACCTACTAGAGAATGGACTTGAGGACATGGGGAGGGGGAAGGGTAAGATGGGACAAAGTGAGAGAGTGGCATGGACATATATACACTACCAAATGTAAAATAGATAGCTAGTGGGAAGCAGCCGCATAGCACAGGGTGATCAGCTCGGTGCTTTGTGACCACCTAGAGGGGTGGGATAGGGAGGGTGGGAGGGAGGGAGATGCAAGAGGGAAGAGATATGGGGATATATATATATGTATAACTGATTCACTTTGTTATAAAGCAGAAACTAACACACCATTGTAAAGCAGTTATACTCCAATAAAGATGTTAAAAAAAAAATGTTATGGGGCCAGGACCTGTCTACAGAAATTTCTTCCAAATATTACAGCTCACGCATGAAAGAATTGAGAGAGATCTCCCCAGTTTAGATAACAATCCTAAATATTCATATAACGCTATCAGTAACAAAATGTGAAGCTTTCCTGTTTTTCTAAACTATCAATACTAAAAAACAAATTTCAATCAGTCACACTTGAGAGAGATTGCCAGTCTCTCTAGAGATGAAGATTACAAACATTGTTATCATCCGAAGAGACAATAAAACAGCATGCAGCCAAAAGAATATAAGGGAAGAAGGATGGCAGAGGTGTTTCAGTTAATAAAGCCAAAATATGTTCTTAAGTTTTGTGATGTTTGCAATTATTTTAATTTAAAAAATTTAAAACTTGTAATGATTTTTAAACAATTTTTGTTGGGGTATAGTTGATTAATATTGTGTTAATTTCAGGTGTACAGCAAAGTGAATCAGTTATACATATACATATACATATATCCACTCTTTTTTCTTTTTAGATTCTTTTCCCATATAGGCCATTACAGAGTATTGAGTAGAGCTCCCTGTGCCATACAGCAGGTTCTTATTAGTTACCTATTTTATATACAGTAGTGTGTATATGTCAATCCCAATCTCCCAATTTATCCCTCCCCTCACTTATCCCCTGGTAACGGTAAGTTTGTAATGATTTTTTTTTTTTTACTCATTTAAATATACATTCGCTTTTGGTGCCTCACTCAGTATCCTTTCTGAAATGTATATCTGACTATGTCACATGGTGTATTCAGCAGCATTAATGTTCTTGGTGAAGGAGGAGATAGCATCACCTATACCTTAAGGAGAAAGCATGGCAGTGCTGGTTCCCACTAGATGGGGAGAAGAGACCAGGATGTAAATAGAGAAGTGCAGATAATTAAAGGTCCAGTTGAGGTTGGAAGTACAAATCCCTGTTCCAGCCAGTCCACACTGAAGTTCACAGTCCTCCTGCCTGGTTTCAGGGCCAGAGTGTGACAGCAGAATGGTCCAGGCCGGTGGTTTGTGGAGCAGGCGCCCTTGAACAGCAGCAGAGAGGGCTATGGAGGGTGATGGTGAAAGACTCTAACAGCCATCAATCCTAAGAGCCAGGGAAGATCAAGAAGATGTGAGGGGTTGCAGGGGTTGGGGGAGGGGGCAGAAAGAAGTAGCTAAATATATGGGAGAATAAAAACGTGAGGTTATGATGAGGCCAAAGATTAGATGATGTTTTGTGCAAGAAAAGCACATGTAAATATCTGCTTTTAAATTTGACTTGGATTGTTTTTCTATGTTAAGCATAGAAAAGCTCATTATTTCAGAAGGCAAGTGATTCTAAAAATAAACCTGCCACGGGCTTCCCTGGTGGCGCAGTGGTTGAGAGTCCGCCTGCTGATGCAGGGGACACGGGTTCGTGCCCCGGTCCGGGAAGATCCCACATGCCGCGGAGCGGCTGGGCCCGTGAGCCATGGCCGCTGAGCCTGCGCGTCCGGAGCCTGTGCTCCGCAACGGGAGAGGCCACAACAGTGAGAGGCCGGCGTAGCGCAAAAAATAAAAAAAATTAAAAAAATAAACCTGCCAGCAACACCACTGAGAGGTATATACCCAAAGGAATCGAAAGCAGGGACTTGAACAGATACTTGTGCCCCAATGTTCAATGTAGTATCATTCAAAATAGCCAAAAGATGGAAACAACCCAAGTGTTCATCAAGAGATGAATGGGGTGGATAAACAAACTGTGGTATACAAGTCGTCCCTCTGTATCTGCAGAGTATTGATTTCAGGACCCCCACAGATACCAACATTCCAGGAAGCTCAAGGGACTTGAGTACATCTGCATATGTTCCGTGCACATTCTCTCATATATTTCACATCAGCTCTGCATTACTTATAATACCTAATACAGTGTAAATGCTATGTAAATAGTCGTAAATACAATGTAAATGTTATGTGAAAAATTGCCCGCGTGCAACAGACTCAAGTTTTGCTTTTTGGAACTTCCTGTAATTTTTTTTTTTTTTAAATATTTTCAATCTGTAGTGGGTTGAGTCTGCGGATGTGGGATCCACAGATATGGAGGGCTGTCTGTATGTATACAATGAAGTATTATTCACCCATGAAAAGAAATGAACTTCTGATACATGCTATAACATGAACCTTGAAAACATTATGCTAAGTGAAATAAGTCAGACACAAAAGGAAAATATTGTATGGTTCCACTTTTGTGAAACATCTACAATATGCAAATTCACAGAGGCAGAAAGTAGACTAGCGCTTTCCGGTGGCTGAAAGGAGGGGGAAATGGGGAGTTATTGCATAATAGTTAGCATTTCTGTCTGGGTGGATGAAAAGATTTTGTAAATAGATAATGGCGATGGTTACACAACATTATGAATGTAATTAATGCCACTGAATTGTACACTTAAAAATGGTTAAAATGACAAATTTTGTTATATATATTTTATCACAATTTAAAAAAATTAACATACAAAACCCACTGAATTGTGTACTTTAAATGGATGAAGTCTATGGTATGTGATT
Source organism: Grampus griseus (assembly GCF_964374135.1). Taxonomy (NCBI): domain Eukaryota; kingdom Metazoa; phylum Chordata; class Mammalia; order Artiodactyla; family Delphinidae; genus Grampus; species Grampus griseus. The sequence continues at coordinate 52,720,473 of NC_139004.1, forward strand.
TATATCTAAATAAATCTGTTTAAAAATAAACAAACCTGAAGTGGTTTGTGAGATGAGGCAACAGACTGTAAAAGAAATAAGTCCGTGAATTGGTTCAGCCACTATGGAGAACAGTATGGAGGTTCCTTAAAAAACTACAAATAGAACTACCATATGACCCAGCAATCCCACTACTGGGCATATACCCTGAGAAAACCAAAATTCAAAAAGAGTCATGTACCAAAATGTTCATTGCAGCTCTATTTACAATAGCCCGGAGATGGAAACAACCTAAGTGCCCGTCATCGGATGAATGGATAAAGAAGATGTGGCACATATATACAATGGAATATTACTCAGCCATAAAAAGAAACAAAATTGAGCTATTTGTAATGAGGTGGATAGACCTAGAGTCTGTCATACAGAGTGAAGTAAGTCAGAAAGAAAAAGACAAATACCGTATGCTAACACATATATATGGAATTTAAGAAAAAAATGTCATGAAGAACCTAGGGGTAAAGCAGGAATAAAGACGCAGACCTCTTAGAGAACGGACTTGAGGTTATGGGGAGGGGGAAGGGTGAGCTGTGACAGGGCGAGAGAGAGTCATGGGCATATACACACTAACAAACGCAGTAAGGTAGATAGCTAGTGGGAAGCAGCCGCATGGCACAGGGATATTGGCTCGGTGCTTTGTGACAGCCTGGAGGGGTGGGATGGGGAGGGTGGGAGGGAGGGAGACGCAACGGGGAAGACATATGGGAACATATGTTTATGTATGACTGATTCACTTTGTTATAAAGCAGAAACTAACACACCATTGTAAAGCAATTATACCCCAATAAAGATGTTAAAAAAAAAAAAAAAAAAAGAAATAAGTCCACAGGCACTACAATAAAATCAAAGAAATCAGTAACTTAAAAAGGGAAGTACAATGGAATATTCATGTACAATTTAAAGAGACAAAAAAATTAAATATAGTGTATGTGGATGCATGCATTTGTGGTAAAAAAATCCCAAAAATGTGTGTGAAAGATAAATACTATTCCTCCTCCTCCCTCTGAGGAGGGAGGAGAAGAAACAGGAAATAAACCCAGCTTTATCTGTGATGTATTATTTTCTTAAAAAATCAGAAGCAAAGATTTCATAATAACCTGTGTTAAATCTAGGTACCAGGTACATGGATGTGTGTGACTTTATTTTATATATTTAACATTTTTTAAGTAGGTTATATTTTAAAGACAAATATATATCATAATATTTCTCACAAGAAAATAAAAGACTCCTTTTATAATGATATTAGTATTAGAAACATAGAATATTTGGGAATAAACATATTAAGAAATGGACAGGGACTATTTTAATAAAACTTTAAAACAAGAAGGACATCAGAGAAGACTTGAATAGATAGAAAGGCATTTTCTTAGCTAAGACTCAATATTGTAAATATCACCCCTAATTTGATGTATAAACTTAAAACATCAACAGGTATCTCGAGTTTTTGTTTTGTTTTGAAGTTGATAGAATAATATGGAAGTTTACATAGAAAAGTAAACTTGCAGGAATAGCCGGGGAAATACTGAAAGACTAAAGATGGAAGACTAATCCTACCAGATAATAAAACATTGTAAAGGTAACAATTAAAACAGTTTGGTATTAATAAAAGAGAAAAAAACCCAATAACATTGGGCATCCCTGGTGGCACAGTGGCTGGGAGTCCGCCTGCCGATGCAGGGGACACGGGTTCGTGCCCCGGTCTGGGAAGATCCCACATGCAGCGGAGCGGCTGGGCCCGTGAGCCATGGCCGCTGAGCCTGCGCGTCAGGAGCCTGTGCTCCGCAACGGGAGAGGCCACAACAGTGAGAGCCCCGCATACCGCAAAAAAAAAACCAAGCACAGCTAACCTATGGTGATAGGGGTCAATGGGAGGTCAATGACCAGAAGGAGCATGAGGGGAGCTTCTGGGGGGCTGTGTGTTGGTTCCAGGGGTTCACATTGTTCTATACTGAGTTGTATTTTTCGGGGGGTACATATTTCACACTTCAATAGGTAACCACTAAAAGAATAAAAATATAGTGAATAACATCCAAACTAGGGTGGGAGGGAGATGAAATAAGGAAACAAAAATAAACAGTTCAAAAGAAAGTAATAAGGGAAGACAAAACAGAAGAGCTGGACAAATAGATTATTATAAGATGGTTGAAATGAATTGATGTGTATCAAGAATTATAATGAATGACAATGAACAAGTGCACCAGTTAAAAGACAAAAATGTTCAAACTAGATTTTTTAAAAATCCAGCTATATCCTGTTTACAAGGGACATGTTTTTAATTTTTTTTTAATTGAAGTAACGTTGATTTACAATGTAATGTTAAGTTCTGCTGTACAGCAAAGTGATTCAGTTATACATATACATTCTTTTTTATATTCATTTCCATTATGGATTATCACAGGATATTGAATACAGTTCCCCGTGCTATACAGCAGGACCTTGTTGTTTATCCATTCTGTATATAACAGTTTGCATCTGCTAATCTCAAACTCCCAATCTATCCCTCCCTCCCTCTTGGCAACCATAAGTCTGTTCTCTACGTCCGTTGAGTCTGTTTCGGGACACGTGTTTTTCTAAAAAGGATATAAAAAGGTTGAAATTAAAGCATTGTGAAAGGTATACGAGATAAATACTAACCAAAAGAATGCAGGTAGTATTAGTATCAGACAAAACAGACTTTAAGGCAAAAAGCATTATCAGAGATAGATGACTTCCATATAATGATACTAAAAGACCTAATTCTCAATCTACATACTAATAACATGGCCTCAAAAACTGACAGAACTACAAGAAGAAATACATAAACACAACTCTCTCAATAACTAATACAATAAACTGACCAAAAAATTTAGGAAGGATATCAAAGATATCAGCAGAACCATTAATAAGCTTAATCTAATGAACACATATACAGATTATAGCCAACAATTATAAAACATGAAGTCTTTTCGAGAATACACAGTATATTTGTTCATATTGGTATAGGCCAGGCTCTACCGAGAGGTTCAAGAAACTTCAAGGGATTGGTATCATGCACACTACATTCTCCAACCACAATGCAAATATGTGAGAAACCAACAGACTAGAAAAATATTTATGTTTAATAATTTAAAAACTCACTTCTGAACGTCTGAAGGGTCAAAGAGAAATCAAAATAGGCATGTTTAAAAGCAAACAATAATAAATATGTTACATATCAAAACTTATGATATGGTACCATAGCAGTACTTGAAGGAAATGTATAGACTTGAGTATTTATATTAGAAAAGAAAAGAAGAAAGCCCAGTTTAAAAAGCTAAGCTTCAAATAAAGGAAGGAAATAATAAAGATAGGAATAGAGAGCTCTGAAACAGAGAACAAACATACAAGACAGAACTTGGGAGTCATCGCTCTAAATTCTACAGAGATTAAACCCACAATAAAAATCACATGCGCAACATTTTAACCACACATCTGGAAACGTAGATCAAAGGGACAAACTCTAAGAGTAGTTAAGTATAGATCATATTTTTCAATATGTTTAAAATTTTTCATAATATAACTAACACTTAGGCTTAAACGGAGACTACAGCATACTTAAAACTAACAGAAAAAAAAAAGTCCATACCATTTATAGGCAGAAAATCTTTGTTTTTTAACTTCAAAACTCAGGTGACTGAGCAGAAAAACTGTGGGTTTTTTTTTAAAGCCACACAGAGACAGGAAACCCCACCTGGGTGCGTTAGATGCCTCAAAGGTCACAACGTTAGCAAGGACTAAGCATTCAGGTGTCAGGCCCGGAGGAAACAGCAATCACTTGCCCCAAATAGAAAAATGAAGCATTGCTGACAGCTCACATTTGTACTGTGTTCAGAATGCCCACGGATTTTCTTTCCTGCGTACTTCAGCTACTTATGTGGACACACATTTTCTTCTGTTTAGTATGAATAATAGTATAAATGGCCACCGCTTACTGGACAACAGATGTGTCAGGGCTGTACCGGAGGCCTTACCTGTGTTCTTTTTAATCCTTACAACGTACTGTGGAGCACCTTGCTGACAGGCTCACTTTTTTTTTTTTTTTTTTTGCCATACGCGGGCCTCTCACTGTTGTGGCCTCTCCCGTTGCAGAGCACAGGCTCCAGAAGTGCAGGCTCAGTGGCCATGGCTCACGGGCCCAGCCGCTCCGCGGCATGTGGGATCCTCCCGGACCAGGGCACGAACCCGTGTCCCCTGCGTCGGCAGGCGGCCTCTCAACCACTGCGCCACCAGGGAAGCCCTCAGGCTCACTCTTAATCGGGTGGGACAAAGACTCAAGGCCAAGTCTTGCTCATGCTTCCCTTCATCCGTCCTTTTAAACACAAAGGCTCCAGGAAGTTGTCTACAGCGCACTGTGAGTCCCGGGCAGGCTCTGGCCCAGGCCAGCCCCTGCAGCCCGTACAAAGTACTCACCTGCTGAATAACATCCCGCACAGCAAAATACTTCTCACTGAGGTCCCCGGCCTCGCTCAGGGGGGCATCGTAGTCGTAGCTGGTGGGCTGTGCTTGGTAGGGCGTGTTGGCCCCTGCAAGACAAAACCGTGCCACTAACTACTACGGAAGGCCTTCCCCTGGGAAAAGTTCTTTGGGATTCATGGCTTGGCATTGTGGAGGGAGAAAATAAGGAACACATTAGAGTCAACTGTTAAGTGACACAGAGGTGGCCCTCAGGAGGCAAGGTTTAGAGAAACGAGTTTCTTCCTGCAAGTGGCCCTCGCCAAGCTCTTAGAGCCTACAGAGCACCTTCCCCATCCACTCTCTCAGCGACCCCAGCAGACAGCCCTGTCACTGGACAAGCAGGGCCTCTGAAGCTCCCCACAACCCCCCTGGACATCTCACAACCAGCAACAGCAAGACTTATGGCATGACTCACACGTCTGACCATTAACCCTGCAGCCGTGATCGTGTTCATCACCTCACGTGTGGCTGAGAAAAGGTCCATGGTGGACACACAGTTTTCTGGGCCCAGGATCAGCAGCAAACAACTAAGGGGCTATCAGACCAAACAAACTGGGAGATGACTGCAGACACACATCAGCCCACTGAAAGTCAAGTGTAACCTTGGGCGTTTGTAATGTCTGCAAAGAGTTGGGGGGGTGCTGTGGTGTGCCTCTCACATTGACTCACTCATTCCCCCAGTTACCGGGAGTGCTTGCTGAAGACGGCTCTCAGATGTGCCCCTCTCTGGTCCTTGACATCTGCTGGGCCGCCTTGCCCAAGATTACACCCCTTCTGGGATTGCCCACATCCAAAGATTGACCAGTGCAGGGATATAAAAGCCCAGTCCCCTTGCCTCAAAGGGCCATCCCAGCTCCAGAGCTCCCTCTAGCATCAGCTGAGCCACTTTTGAGACTGCATCACTGCCCAGCTTCTCCTTCTGCCCAATCCTGACTCTGGTGTTGCCGCTGGGAGCACACCCCAATAAACTTGTGCCAGGCAGTCTCAGAGTCCGTTTCCCAGGGAACGTGACCCGCCACAGAGACTAATAAATAATGGCAATACTGTGGATGCAAAAAGCAAACAGCGTTGCAATTATTGTCCAAGGGGCACAGTCTAGACCAGTGGGCCCCAGCCTTGTCACAGGTGATATTCACAGATAGGAGACTCTGCAAATTTGGGCAGTGACCCTGTGTCAGTACAACTTGCCCTGGCCTGAGAGTCACGTGGAGAGCTCGTTAAAACACACTCCTTAGCCCAACCTGGGATTCTGACTCAGTAGGGATAGGGTCAGACCTGAGACTCTGCATTTCTAAGCAAGCCTCCCAGGTGAAACTGACGCTGCCTTTTGCAGACCAGCAAGGCTCCATGCCACCCCTTTCTCTTCTACTCCAGAGAGCGTTTTGCAGTGCAAGTGTGTGAAAGAATAAAGTTATTTTAGGATAATCTTACATCCAATCTAATTTTTAAGTAAATGAGGCACAAAATCTGACAGTTCACTATGATTTAGTAACAAATTCCTTGGAGTGATCCCACAGCTCACGAATGATGGAGCCGCCCTGGGTGATCCTACTGGTGGCGGGGTTGACAGATGAGGGAGGCCAAGGATCAGGTCATCCCCCAAAGACTGTCTGATCTGTTCAATGCACAGAATCTACATTTTGAAAGACCTGGGCCACTCCACCAATTGAATTGATCCAGTCATATTACTTTTACTCTCCTGCCTCTGGGAACACCTATGTTAAAACACATCCTTTGCTGTGAGATGCAAAGAAAAGAAAAACCACATCCCTTGCTGCAAGGAGCTCACCTTCTCCTTTATGGTCCCTCCTCTCGCTCAGTGTGGCAGCGACCTCGCTCGACTAGACCAAGGGCATCCTAGTGGTAGGCATGGCCTTGTTTACCCAAGGCCCCTGCAGAGCCATGCATGAGAAGGAGCTCTGTGAAGGAGTGTCAACAAGCGTGAACACCCAGAAACATACTTTACGGGCCAAGGGAACCCAGGCTGGGAAGTTGGCCAACGGGTTACAGGACAGACTGGAAAACTAAGTGTGTGCAGTTCTACCAGCAGAATCTTCCTCTGGATGTTTCAGATCCCCACAGGGCAGTGTCCTAGGGAAACAGTGCTGACTTCAGCCTCCTCTGGCCACGCTGGGGAGTGTGAGGTAGGAAGACAAGAGAACTGGCAGGATGTACCGCTCCTCAGCTTTGCAGGGTGTGTGAGGAGGAGAGGACAGCCTGGCTCCCGTGCGGATACATGAGCACAGAGTGGGCGCCTATCTGCACAGCATGGGCAGCTATTGTGGGCAGGAACGCAGTGAGCATCTGAGCCAGAAAACCTGAGGTTTTCTCCCATGCTGTCCTCTGGGAAGCTGGCCTGAAGAACTGCAGCCAAAAGCACAGACTGCTCACCCCCTCGCCCAACTCCTGCAAAGAGACCGGGCAACAGGGCAGGAGAGAGAGGCCGGCAAACACAGAGGGACTGGTTTGGGGGTTGGAAACACAGGCTTCAGGCTGCAAGGAGTTATCCAAAGAGCAGTGACCAGCTTTCCAAGGCCTGAGTTTGAGCCTAGGCTCTACTCTCTGCCAACTGAATGGGAATCTTGTGGACTTTTTTGGTACCCTGCTTTTCTTATCTGTAAAGTGGGTCCATAATCCCCAGCCCAGATGAGACTGCTATGAGGACTAAATGGGAAAACAGAGGCAGAAAAGAGCCTTGTATTGTTTATGGCAGGGTCAGGGGCAAGGGACAGGATTAAGGACAACTTCTCAGTGGTAGTTTTATACATGTAAATTTTATTTATTTATTTTAAAAATTTTTATTGGAGTATAGTTGATTTACAATGTTGTATTAGCTTCAGGTGTACAGCAAAGTGAATCAGTTATTATACGTAAATTTTAAAAAAGAATGTATTGGGACTTCCCTGGTGGCGCAGTGGTTGAGAATCTGCCTGCCAATGCAGGGGACACCGGTTTGATCCCTGGTCTGGGAAGATCCCATATGCCGTGGAGCAACTAAGCTAGTGTGCCACAACTACTGGACCTGCGCCCTACAGCCCACGAGCCACAACTACTGAGTCTGCATGCCACAACTACCGAAGCCCACACGCCTAGAGCTCAAGGTCTGCACCGGGAGAGGCCACCACAATGAGAAGTCCGTGCACCGCAACAAAGAGTAGGCCCCGCTTGCCGCAACTGGGGAAAGCCCGTGCGCAGCAACTAAGACCCAACGACGAAGACCCAATGCAGCCAAAAATAAATAAATAAATAAATAAATATAAAAAAAAAGAATGTATTGTTTTCAATAAAATAATAGGATATAGAAAATTGTTTCATGAACTGTAAAGTTTCAAACAATATCAGCCTTTATTCCTGGATTGGTGACTGGTCTTGGTTCCATGGATGGAAGCTAGGAGGAATCCCTACTTTCTGAATGCAAAAGGCACCACAAAATCTGAAGTGTTTCTAAGGGGAAGACAGACACAGGGCTGATCTAACTTCAATTACCAACCTTGGCACTCTACTATCTTTTAAGAAATGACATTTGAACTTTGCATTATCTCCATTTTTTGGCTCTAAAAATAATATTAATAATACTTTAACCAAAGTCTTCTCCTTGACCATCCTGCCCTGCACAAAAGATAGCAGTTTGAAGAAGAAACTTCATTAAGAGCTGATAGTGTCCAATTACTAACACCAGGAGACTGAGGTCCAATTAGGCTTCCAAAACTCAACTGTAAAGCATCCTCAATGACTCCTAGAGGAAAATGCAGATGTGGAGAGATGTGGGGAATGAGGTTTAGAGAAAAGCAATATAGGATGGTTTGTCTTTGCAAAAGTCAATGGCAATGAAGAGAATTTTACCATAATTTTTCCTACTAAAAAAAAAATGACCATATAGACCATATAGGAATGTAAAATGGTACAGCTGCTTTAGAAAACACTGTGGCAGTTCCTCTAACTCTAAGTATAGAGTTAGTTACCATATGAACCAGCAATCCCACTCCCAGGTGTACAGCCAAAAGAACTGAAACAGGGGTTCAAACAAATACTTACACATAGGTAATATTACACATAGGTAATAACGTTCACAGGAACATTATGCATAATGGCCCAAAAGAGGGAACATCCCAAATGTCCATCAGTTGATGAATGGATAAACAAAATGTGGTATATCCACACAATAGAATATTATTCAGCAATAAAAAGGAACGAAGTCCTTATACACAGTACAATATAGATGAACCTTGAGAAGAGTATGTTGAATGAAAGAAGTCAAACACAAAACACCACAAACTGTATGGTTCCCTTTGTATGAAATGTCCAGAATAAGCAAATCCACAAAGACAGAGAGTAGACTAGTGGTTGCCAGGGGCTGGGAGGAGGGAGAGTGGGGCGTTTCTTGGGTACGAGGTTTCTTTTCGGGGTAATGAAAATGTTCTGGAATTAGACGGTGATAATGGTTGCACAAGTTTGTGATAAACTAAACACCACTGAATCGTGTACTTTAAAATCATGAATTTATTTTTTTTTTTTTTGGGCCACACCATGTGGCTTGTGGGGTCTTAGTTTCCCGACCAAGGATCAAACCCAGGCCTTAGGCAGTGAGAGCGCAGAGTCCTAACCACTGGACAGCCAGGAAATTCCCCAAATCATGAATCTTACGGTATGTGAATGATATCTCAACAAAACAAAGTGTTTTTTTTAAAAAAAAAGAGAAGAAAAAGACCAGAATATACGAACAAGTAAGTTATAGCCAGAGACTATGACCTGCCCGACTAGCTTGATTTAAAACAATAGCTTCTAAATGTACGAGTTATGTCTCTTAAATTTTTTTTAAGGAAGAATGATTTTTTGACCTACTGTATAGCCAGAGAACTATACTCAATATTTTACAATAACCTATTAGGGAAAAGAATCTGAAAAACCATACATATCTATATATTTATATCTATCTATATCTGAATCACTTTGCTGTACATCTGAAACTACCACAACACTGTAAATCAACTATACTTCAATAAAATAAAAAAAGAAAACTTTGAAAGATTCGTATTTACATAAGAAAAATATTCCATTTCTATGATTCTATAACACTTTTGTAAATTAAATGAAAATTCTGAATTAAATTTTAAAAGAACAAGTAATTTGTGAGCATCTCAAACAAGTATAGAAGGGTAATTTATAATCATCAAATGCAGTTCCTCATTTATATAACATTGATTATTTCATAACACCTGGATACTTAATTTTTTTAAATCAGTTCTCAATAGAAAAGTAAATTCAACATTTCTCTCCTCTTCTTAATAAATAAAAGAAAAATTATTTTTTAAATTATATATGCAATTCTTATATATTAGAAAATTTGGGAGAAAGCAAGCAAAAATAGAAAATAACAATTGTCCATAGGCACACCCCTCCAAAAATCAAGCACCAAAAACATTTTAGGATTAGATTCTACAAACAGATGTTAAATTGCTCTTACCATTCCAATAGGCAAAATTCGTGCCACCTATAAACATGTACCTACAAGGAAACAAGAGAACAGACAGTACTTCACCATGAGCCCACAGCTACGGAGAACAGCCTCCCCTCTGAAAAATAACACTCACATGTTCACACTGGCCCCTCGGGAAAGAATATCGTGAAGGGAGGAAGCCACCGTTTTAGTCTTGACTGTTGAGTGAGGTTGGCCCCAATGGTCTAACCAGCCAGTGTAGAATTCAGAATTGACCTGAAAAGAGAAGGGAATATGGAGCTTAGGATAGACTTAAGACCTTTACATGCTGGGCTTCTCAGTAACTACTGCCCTAGGTTCTCTACCGAGGAACAGGTGGGGAGAGGAGCTGACATTCACTACTTTACCTGGAGCTGGGGGACCAATGAGGACATCCCATATAGCATTGCCTAAACTCAGGTCTCAGGTGTGGACAATACAGGTGTCCCTGAAAAGCTGTACCTGCATCAAAATCTTGTTTACCAATCCTCAGTTTGAATATGGTAGGGAAGTTTGTTGGGCAAAAGAATCAGATGACAAAATGTTTATAAAATAACTAGCTCCAAATTCACCCTTTGTGTGAATCTAGATTTTCAGATCTCAGGTTGACTTAAAGTGAGGTAGACTTGTCCAAATATTCTGCCAGGCAGGCCCCAAGCGCTTCATGTTTCTGTTGGGCATGACCCTGCCAAGCCCTTGATCTACAGAAGGAAAGAGAAATCTGGACGTGTTCTGGGGACTTCTTGTCTCAAACTCCAGGAAACAGCTCCACCCGGAGTCTGGGAACTCGGGTTCTGCATGGCTCACGAAGCAGAGACCAGGTTCAGAAAAGGCTGCTTTGTACAAAGGTGGGTACACAGGCGGGGCAGCCTGACTTGCTGCACGGAAGGCACAGGATATTCCCCCTTACACGGGGCCAAGTGACAAGGACAACTGCCACAACTGCAAGAAGAAGGGAAGCACAGAGAGGGCTGCATCACTGATGGGCTGAGCACACCTGCCAGGACCTGGCCTCTGTCTCCACCTCCCAGGTGCCTACACAGCATGTCACAGAGCCCTGCGGCTCCCAGAGTGGTCAGCAACCCTACCTCCCCGTGTCACCTGGTTGCTTGTCAGAAATGCAGAATCTCAATCCCCTCCCAGACCCAACAGATCAACGTTTGCGTTTTAGCAAGAGTCCCACGTGATTTGTAAGCACACTAAGGGTGGAGAAGCTCTGTCACAAAGAGCTTTCAAGAAACACAGACCTGAACACAGATCCTGGCCCTGCCACTCACCAGCTGTACGACCCTGGGCAAGTGACATGGCCTCTGAGTTTCACTGAAAATGGAGACAATGATACTACCTATGAGAGCTGGCACGATGACCAAATACGATGAGGTATGCAAAAGCGCAGAGCCTGATGGAGGCGGGATGTTCACTTCGGTCCCCATTCTGCCCCCCTCCAGTGCAGGGCCTCAGTGTCAAGTAGCAGCACTGCTTCTGCTGTTTCCCATGTGTCCAGAAGGGGGTCTCTACACTCCCATCAGCTGCTGACCTCAGACTCAGAGAAACCAAGGATCCATTCCCACCCTCCGCAGCAGTTAATCGCTCTCTCCCAGCAGCGGTAATGAAGTTAGTACAAGCAAACAGTCTCCCCAGGCCTCACGCCTGATTCTTACCAAGGGTCCTTTGGGTTCACTCTTCCTCTGGATTAGGAAAGCAGCTGTGACGTTGACACCTGAAAAATGAGAGGGAGAAGAACGGTCAGCCATGGGAATGACAAGAAGTTAAATAAAAAGATTCCTTCGTAGGACTTGCACCTGAGGCCCCCGCCCTTCCCCACACCCCCAGGGGCTTGCACACCTCCAAGCTAGCTTTAGGTGGGGACTCAGGCCATCCATTTGACGGACCATGGGGACCACAGAATGATGCTTCCTCTGTGAACAGTGCTCGGGCCTCTCCTGACTGCTTTCCTTTGGGAGATCACGGCACAGGCTTTGAGCTTTCTCTGTGTCCCCGGCACCTGGACACACGGCTGGTCTCTCTCTCTCTCTCTCTCTCTCTGTCATTCCAGACCACTCGTAAACTCAATTTTTTCTTCTGAAATATTCCATTAGGATGCCTGTATCTCATCTGGCTTCCCATGACTCTGTTCTCCCCTCCACCTCTAAAGAGAGAAGGGGTTTCTCCCCAGAGAGGTAATGGGCTGCTTTACATCAGTGAACACGCACAGTGCTTCCCAGCCAGAGCAGAGGACACCCTGACCCCACACTGCACAGTCCAGTTCCCTCAGTCGGTGTCCCAGCGTGAAAGGGACACCAGCCAAGTCTCCAAAACCCCCCTGCTCTTGGACAAGCCTTGGGCTTCTCTGTAAGGCCAGCTTTCAGGAGGGAATGTGCTGATCAAGAAAGAATGGAATCTCATTTATTTTATGGCTGTAAATTTCTCACTATTAAGCATTCAGTAGCTTCCAGATCTTTAAATGCTGCTCTCAGGCGCCTCTCCTGGGATCTGACCCCAGGCACTGCCCCTCTTGCACACAAATGAATAAAGCTACCACAGCCCCACCTGCCTCAGGCACACTGGTCTTGAGTGTCTGTCCTTGAACCCACAGAAGAAGCATTATTTGTATGTGCTGTCACCCTACATACAAATAATGCTTACAACTAACTCATAATAATCTTCAATTTGTTCCTCCCAACAGAAAAATACTGTGCTTTTTCATCACTGTGTTGGGAAGAGTGCCAAAGCAGGACGAAACCAGCATGCCACTTCCTGTGCAGCTCTTTGTAGATGAGTTATTTCATCGCCAAACGCTCTGAGCAACGTACCGTGTTTCTAGAAACACTCAATTCACTCAGAGCCAGTTACTTCCTTGTTGGTAGGGTAGAAGAATCTTTTTAAAGATGCAACTTCAGTTTTCTGTGCATCCTTCTCAAAAGAAGGCAACGCTGGGTATGTGTCTCATCCCTCAGATGGGAGAACAGCGGGATCCTTCTGCTACTTGAAGAGCTGGTCTTTTTGGGCGGGGCAGTAACTTTTCATTTTGAAATAATTTCAAATTTACAGAAAAGCTGTGAGAATAGTACAAAGAACTCATCTTCCCTTCACCCAGGTTCCCCAATTGTTAACATTTTCCCACATTCATCAGGTTTTCCCTCTCTATATGAATATACATTTTTTTTTTCTGAGCCGTTTGAGAATAATTTGCAGACAGAATGGCCCCTTACCCCTAGATACTTCAGTGTGTATCCCCTAAGGGCAAGGGCATTCTTTAAATAAACAGAATACAATGATAAAAAACAGGAAATTAACATGGATAGAATACTATTATCTAATCTAAAGGCTTTATTCAAAGACTTCAATTGTCTCAATAATGTCCTTCATAACAACAACAAAGGAAAAAAAAAAACACGGAAAAAAAAAGTCCAGGATCACACACTGCATTTAGCTGCCATGCCTTTTATGAAAGCTGCTCTCAACCTACATGAAGATTTCTTAATGTCATACAGCCCGAAGCATCCCAGCCCTCCTTTCATGTGTGGAACCTCAGCAGCTTACACAGCACTAATGCATCAGGAAGACGATTTTTTGTAGCATCTGCCAAACCACCTCCGGCCCATCACAGTTCCCAGCCTTATGAGTTTATGTAGAAAGAAAACGGAAGTACCAGGTAAGTTCCCCGAAACCCAGGACCGGCCTCAGAGTTCACGATGGCCACGACCCAGCCCGAGCATCCAGCCACGACTCGGGGGACAGGGGGAGCAGGGAAGAGCAGCACATCCCAGACAGAGCCTGAAAGGTGGAGCTCCTCAACCTAGAACTGCTCCTGGCAGGCAGCCCCTAAGAGAACAGGACTCCAGGCTGCAGCCAGCTCCGCCAGGGCTGGAAATGGAGCTCCTGACCTAAGGGCCAGCTCAGCTGACACAAAATGATCTCTGCAATGGAGGGGTGCAATATCAGGTGTTCTATTTTACCCGTTACCAGATACAGGAAAATCTGGGAAATCTCACTCGATATGCCCTTGCCACTTGAACAACAGCTGTCTAGAATGACCGATGGAGTAAAAAGCCCGAACCTGCCTGCTCAGCTGGGTTTCTGTGACTGTAGACACCAACCTGCTCCGAAGTCCACGGTGGCATAGAGCCCCTGCAGTGCCCCGCACTGCAGGAAGCTCTCATGCGCCCCGTCGGTGGTGAACAGAAGCACGTCCTCACCCAAGTGGTAGTGGAAACGCTTCTGCAGGAAACGCAGGTAGTTGTAATCACAGGTATAGTAGCTGCCATATTCATTTTCAACCTGCAAATTTAAAAAGAGGAGGGGAAAGAAATCAGGAGACTCCAACGTCCGAAGGCAAGCTTTTGTTTAGAGAAACTACCTGCACATCTCTGAGATGACAAGGCTTAGTAATATCCCCAAATATCTCCTACACTCAGTCCTCAAAACTCATCTTCCAAAAAGCAACTCAGCATAAAAACCTACCTTCTAATACCTCCCAGAAATAAGGAAAACAACCAATGTGTTAGTTTTCAGATTGTAGTGATATTGTCCCCTATAATACGTAACCGATACTTTACACATTACATAAATAATAATTTTCCATGGCAGAAATATTAAAAAATGAAGAAAAATCATCTGTTAATTCAGTGGGTAGAGGCCAAAGGATGTTGCTAGAGATCCTGCATTGTCAGCCTCCACAACAAAGAATTACTGGGTACAATGACAATAGTGCTGAAGTGTCCATTCTCAATGAGGTGGAGAGCATCCCCAAGGAGGTGGGAGCTGATTTTTATAGGATTTTAAAAAAAAAAACCTTATTTTTCATATAAAGTATAGATATATGTACAATTACACAGTATATCTCAGGTATTAAAATTTCATGGGGGGCAATTAGAAAAATATGTCTAGAGAGGATCTTTAATGGGCAACAATGAAAAAAAGGTTAAGCAACATTGCTCTAAAGCAATAAAATGAATGACCTTCATTTATTTCCAATACACCAGATACACCAGAAAATCCAATACACCGAAGAATCTTAGAGGTATAGAGATTGGTGAAAGAAGCATGACACTGAAAAATACACACGATACAATTTCCCGAATAGAAAATCGAAATCAGTCAAAACCAAACTATCAAGTCTTGGTGTGCACATAATCGGTAAAAGTGTAAAGAAAAGCAAGAAGCTGATGGCTACGAAAGTCAGAACAGTGAGAAGAAGTGGGGTGTGATGAAGAAGGACACCTGGGAAGCTTCCAGGGTCCTGGCCACGTACCATTTTCCATCTTGGGTGGTCATTCTGTAGCTGTTTTCATCATAATGCTTCATTATTGCACATTAATGTGTGTGTGGTATACGTCACAATTTTACAAAAATTTAAAAATTTCCCACACATAACAATTTCTACCTGCACACAACGCAAAACAAATTTTTGTGATCCTAGGGATACGTGGCCTTTGAACATGAGCATAAGAAACTGTGAGCCTCCAGAAAAGAGGTGCCCAGTCTGAGAGTGGTTGGAAGAGATGGTTAAGGAAGCTTCCCCACAGGGATTGCCCGAGGCAGCTCTAGAAAGAAAGGCACTCGCTGGTCAGGGAAGCGGGAGAGGTAGAGAGTATTCCTGCAAGGAGTATGCTGTTGGCAAAATTGCTAGTAGCTCCATGAAGCCTATGGACAGAGTCGGGGAGTGGGAAGGGAGTAGGGAGTGATGTAGAAGAACTAGACACCACCATCATCATCTGCAAAGCACCTCCTCCCAAATGGTTTAACGCACAATGGTTTTCTCAGCGAGAATCCCTCTGACTATACTTTCATGTTATGGGTTCAAGAAGCAAAACAGGGCTTCCCTGGTGGCGCGGTGGTTAAGAATCTGCCTGCCAGTGCAGGGGACACGGGTTCAAGCCCTGGTCCGGGAAGATCCCACATGTCGCGGAGCAACTAAGCCCATGTGCCACAACTACTGAGCCTGTGCTCTAGAACCCGCAAGCCACAACTACTGAAGCCTGTGCACCTAGAGCCTGTGCTCTGCAACGAAGGGTAGCCCCTGCTCGCCGCAACTAGACAAAGCCTATGTGCAGCAACAAAGACCCAATGCAGCCAAAAATAAATAAATAAATAAATAATTTTAAAAAGAAGCAAAACAAGGACTTCCCTGGAGGTGCAGGGATTAAGACTGCGCTTCCAGTGCAGGGGACGCGGGTTCCATCCCTGGTCGGGGAACTAGGATCCCATATGCCGCGAGGTGCAGCCAAAAAAATACTAATAATAAATTAAATTTTAAAAAAAAAGAAGCAGCAAAACAGGTAGTGGTAGGCCAGTATCAAGGGCTTCACAGGTCATGAAGCCATCCTGCAATAGAAGGTGTTTGCCACTCACACAGAGCAGGAAACTCCCCTTGGATGACTGATCCTGATACTCTGATTAGTGCCTCAGAAGTCCCTTTGGAAATAATTGAAATAAATCTTAAGAAAAGCTTTGCAAATACTGGCAAGGTACTGTCCCCCTCGTTTTCTTTTTTCTCCTCTTTAATTAAGAGCTACTTAAATGGCTGTGTCTTCCTTCATCATCTGGCTGCCAAGAAGTTCAGAGCTAAATTTAAGGGTCGGCTTTAGCAACTAAGAGGGCCCAGAGCCTCTGCACCTCTCGTTCTTTTCTGGCCACGCCCCAAGCCAATGTCATTGATTTTCACTTACTCTTTCAAATCTTATTTATCCATTATCATCATTGTATTAAGATAAAATACAGGACTGTAGTTTAAACAGGATTGTAATAAATGCATATACCTAATTTGGTTAGGTTTTTAGAGAAAGAGAAAAGCTCAACATTCGCAAGACAGCTTCGTGCTGCGGTCACAGGCATCAGAGGCCCAAGAGTCCCTGTGCAAACCTCAGCTCTGCCTCTTCTTATCCAGGTGGCTCCACCCGTCAAATGTCTCTTTGCCTGTAAGAGGTGAGTGTACCTACCTCACTGGGTTGTATGAGGATTCACTGAGCCAATACATGAATAGGGCTTTTGCACAATACCTGGCACCTGGTAAGTGCTCAGAAAGCTGGCAATAAAGCATACAGTCAAGTTCTCTATCATTGCCAATGAGAGGAAAGCAGAGGTGTGTGTGGAGGCGGGGGAGGTAAGAGGAGAAACACACAGAAAAGGGCTTGAGACTCATAGACGAAGTTGCAGTTAGCCTCAGAGGAAAGCTGATTTTTCTAGAGTAGGAGTTTGCCAACTTTTTCTATAAAGGGCCAGAGAGTAAATATTTGGGGCTTTTTGGCCATATGTCTCTGTCTCAACTACTGAACCATGCTATTGTGGTTCACAAGCAGCCCCAGACAATATATAAATGGTCGGGCATGGTCATGTGCCAGTGGCCTTTATGTACAAAAACAGGCAGAGGGCCAGGTTTGCAGGTTGCAGGTCTTTGTTCTAGAATAATTATCTCACCCTGTAAGCTCCTTGATAAAGCAACAAAACACTGCAGACGTTTTCACTGCAGACTGAAAACTGAAACCTCTTCCAAAACAGCAGGTATAAACAGGGCTAATCCCTCATGATGAGTACCTCACAAATTGGATGAAGCAAATTTGTGGGTGGAAGGCCCCCACTCCTAATTATCAAGGGGCAAAAGGATTAGGTGGGATTTTAGCGGGTGGAGATGTGACGGGGGGAAGGGAGAGGAAGGAAGCTGAGTCCTCCGGCAGGATCCACGGTCAAGTTCAAGTCATCTGAGGTTGCCAGGGATGGACACGGGAGGAAATTCCCCCCAAGACAGCCAACTTTGCTCTCCCTTGCACAGTTCATATTTGTTGACATTGTGGTGCATTTCAATAACCAAAAGGTACAGAAAAGCCCTCAGCAAAAATTGAAAGTGATTTCGGCAGAAGCAGAGACTAAAAAGCAAGGGAAATTGAGGAAAACCTGAGATCAAGAGAAAGGAAGAAGACCCAGCTATGCAGATACACCCAGTTTCAGCCTTGAAATCTTCATACAGGAAAATGGGCTCCTGTAAGCTTAACTGGTACAGACTCAGGACAGGTAAGGGGCAGTGAGTGCTATCAGTACACCCCTCTGGGAGTAGCAGCCTGGCCTCTCTCCACCACGCAGGGCACCCTGGCCAGCCCAGCCCTCTCATATCTGAAGGGCATGGAAATAGCCAGGCTCCCTCCCCACAATGACCGTCCCTGCAAACACTCCACGGTGCTGTTCACAAGAAGGAAATCTGGCCCACGCTCCCCTAGGGAGCACCGCACGCACCCCCTTGCTGGTCCGGGATGCAGCCAGTTTTACATAACGTATTCTTTGCAATCAGAGCATCCTTGGTAAATGACCAACAGACATGGTTTTGTTTTACCTAAGTATTTTTACAAACATCAAAAATCATCGCAGGTCAAGTGTACCTATTTTTCACTTGAAAAGTTCTTGCCACGTGATATACCTCACAATCTACCAGTCACTGCAAAGTGAAAAACACATGGAAGAAGGAAAGTGAGGGCAGGAAGTGGGAGAGAAAACACAGTGGCCCCAATTCACTGCATCCTCTTTCCACACCCATGGAAACTGACGGCCTAGGCGGTGCAGACGCCAAAGTGGGTCAGTCCATGCTGCATCCCTGTGGCCAGAAGGCAACGTGGCACCGGAGAGGAGCCAGGCTGCAACACCTGCCAGCTGCGTGACCTTGGCCAAGTCACTTAACCTCTTTGAAGATGGTGGTTGGAATAACTGAATAGCATTTGTAGGGTATCCAGCAGAGAGTCTCACACAGCAAGCATTCAAAAATGGTAATACCTCCCCAGAATGCAATTTAAATCAAAGCACCATCTGTGGCATTGCCTCTTAAAGAAACAGACATATGAAGATAAACAGCAAGGACCTACTGTATAGCACAGGGAACTATATTCAATATCTTGTAATAACTTAGAGTGGAAAAGAATCTGGAAGAGAATATATATACGTATATATGTATATGACTGAATCACTTTGCTGTACACCTGAAACTAACACAACATAGCAAATCAACTATACTTCAATTTTAAAAATTAAAAAGAAAAACAAAAAGAAAGAAATAGACATATGAGGTTCATGTCTGCTTCGTTCCCATATATAATGTGGATGGATGGAAACCTCCCCTGACCCGGCCAGGCTCCTCCCTGCAGTTACCTGCATTGTTATAATCGGCCCTCCATTCTGATAGAGGAGGGGCCTCATCTTGGGCAGAAGGATTCCCAACCACTTGTCCACAGCTGCAAGGTAATCTGGAAGACAACCAGGTTTAACACCATCACACGCCTTTTTCTACAAAGAGACACAACACAGCCTATTACCCTGGGGCTGGCAGCAGAGATTGAACAGACTGGATTCAACAACCACTTTCTGAAATGGGTGGCGCTACATGCACTAAAAGTCTGCTAAAAGTTGTCCTGCTGGGCTTCCCTGGTGGCGCAGTGGTTGAGAGTCCGCCTGCCGATGCAGGGGACACGGGTTCGTGCCCCGGTCCGGGAAGATCCCGCATGCCGCAGAGCGGCTGGGCCTGTGAGCCATGGCCGCTGAGCCTGCGCGTCTGCAACGGGAGAGGCCACAACAGTGAGAGGCCCGCATACCGCAAAAAAAAAAAAAAAAAAAAAAAAGTTGTCCTGCCGAGAGTTGTCTCCTCAGTGGAGCTCTGAGAGGACAAGGACCAGTATGCCTGGTATCTGCCCCTGCCATTAGGACAAAAAGCCTGCAGCACAGGAGGCATCCACCAATGTTTGTTGAATGACTGAGTGATGTGTCCTCTCTGTCACAGTTGAGTTTTTTTAAAATTAAGTTCTAATCAATTATACATTTACATTGTCAAATGGGGATAACAGAGTACATAGGTCATAAAGTTGTTGTAAGGATTAACTGAGATAAAATGTGGAAAAACACTAATATACTAAGAGCGTAAAATGTGAGGGTAGTACACTAAGAAGGAAATGCATATAGAACATAATATACTAGCCTTTTACACAGCAAATTTAATCAGTGTTAGCTGCTCTTATGACCAGCTTCATCACCAAGAGAAACTGAAGCCTTCAGAAGACAGAAATGCAGCTAAGAACTCTACTCAATTCTCTGTAATGACCTAATGGGAAATGAATCTAAAAAAGAGTTGAGATATGTATATGTATAGCTGATTCACTTTGCTGTACAGCAGAAAGTAACACAACATTGTAAATCAACTATACTCCAATAAAAATTAAAAAAAAAAAAAAGAACAGCAGCTAAATGGGACCTGCAGATCGATCAGGGTTTACAGCTAGACAAGAAAAAAACCTATCATTTTATCTATCATTTAGTTATCTAACTCTGTAAAAGTAGACAAAGGAACTGAAGACACCGCAGCTACTGAGAAATCCAGTGACACCACCGCAGAAACTACATCTGCCATTCTGATTAGCTGGGAGTCGGCACCAGCCATGTCGTATTCTAAGAACAGAGGCAGAGAAAGCATTAAACTCAGCCAGTGAACCGCAAACAGGGCCCAGTGCCAACTCAAAGAGTTCCCAGGGTATCAGCGAGATCTGGTCAAGTTGTTCGAATAATCCTTCTTTCCTAAAACATTCAGTACCTGGAGGAGCATGATGAACGCTCACACTTTTGCTAAACTTTCAGAAGCATTCGCCCAGGAGTACCCCAGCCTTCGAAATACCTGACTCTTTTGATATAAATTATCTAAGCTTTCTTAAATTCTCTTACGACATCTGTAACAACTTACCTGGATCACTAGAACGGAGAACAATAGATTCGTTCTCTAGTAGCCAAGCAGGTAATCCTCCCTAGGAGAGGGGAAAAAAAAAAAAAAAAAGGATGAAGAGGCCATGATAAGGTCTTAGGGGAGACAGAAATTACTATTAGCAGTGAGGGGAAAGAAGAAAAATGTCATGGAGAAGGGGTATTTGAGCTGGGCTTTCTGGGTTGTAACTTTCAGGGCAATTAGAAATTGTAAACATAATAAAAATAAGATCACTGGGCATGAATGCAATGTTTTGAGAATCAAAGCCTTTTCTACAGATTCCTCCACTTAACCTCACAACTACCCTGTGAGGCAGACAGAGGCCACACCATGAACTTGTTTTTACAGATGAGGAAACTGACTTCTGTACGTGACCACCAAGAGGAGGACCCATGCCTTGTGACCCCTCCCTGCTCCTCTCTGCCTGGGCACTGCTCAAGGTAAAAGACAACTGGGTTTGCTCAGTCACAGGCCCGTGTTACCTGGAATTAGAGACTTACCAACGCTGCTTTAGTTCACTTGCCTCCAGATCCCTGCCTGACCGCACACCAGGCAGGCAGGGCAGGCCCAGCCGCACTCACCATGTCCCACTCTGCACAGATGTAAGGTCCAGGCCTCAGGATGACCAGCAGTCCCAGCTCATGTGCCAGCTGAATAAAATGCTCCACGTCGTGGTCCCCAGTGAACTCGTACTGTCCTGGCTGGGGCTCGTGGAAGTTCCAGGCCACGTACCTGCCAAGACACACACAGCCCCTTCCTGGAAATAGCTCAAAAATCCAGGTGTCCTACATGAATTTCTGAACAGTCTGCAGAACTATAAACCCGCAGGACACACAGACATCTTCCTAAGGCAGACGCGCAGAAAAGAAGCCTTCTTTTGAGCTTTCACAGCAGCTACCAAGAGAATCAAACTTGTGGGGAACACTTTTAAGTGTATGACCCTCAAAGAACGCCCATTCCTATTTAATGCTTGACTTAAAAAAAAAGACAGAGTTCATGGACACAAATTACTGCTATGGAAAAATTACTTATGCCTATGTAAGGGCTTAGGAAAAATGAAAATATCTGTGCTAAAGTAATAAGAGGCATACTTATTATTATTTTTTTTTTTGCGGTACGCGGGCCTCTCACTGCCGTGGCCTCTCCCATCGCGGAGCACAGGCTCCGGACGCACAGGCTCAGCGGCCACGGACCATGGGCCCAGCCACCCCGCGGCACGCGGGATCCTCCCAGACCGGGGCACGAACCTGCGTCCCCCGCATCGGCAGGCGGACTCCCAACCACTGCGCCACCAGGGAAGCCCCATACTTATTTTTTGAAAAATATTTTTCAATAAAAATGGGAAAACCTCCAAGCCCTGCGTCCTCCTAACAAAAGATTTTGTCAGGAATAGTCCGAAGGAGGTAAAATAACAAAAATTCTGGGACTTCCCTGGTGGCGCCACAACTACTGAGCCTGCGCTCTAGAGCTTGCGTTCCACAATTACTGAGCCCGCATGCCACAACTACTGAAGCCCGCGTGCCTAAAGCCCATGCTCCACAACAAGAGAAGCCACCGCAATGAGAAGGAGCCTGCACATCACAATGAAGAGTAGCCCCCGCTCGCCACAACTAGAGAAAGCCTGTGTGCACCAATGAAGACCCAATGCAGCCAAAAATGAATAAATAAATTTATAAAAAATAAAATTCCGACCAGCTCCTTGGGCTGCCTGCAGCATGGGACACAAACTTATTTATTTATTTATTTTTAACAGTTTATTTTTTTGAATTAAATTTTTGGCTGCGTTGGGTCTTCATTGCTGCGTGCGGGCTTTCTCTAGTTGCAGCGAGTGGGGCCTACTCTTCGTTGTGGTGCACGGGCTTCTGCTTGCGGCGGCTTCTCTTGTTGCGGAGCACGGGCTCTAGGCGCGCAGGCTTCACTAGTTGTGGTTCGTGGGCTCTGGAGCGCAGGCTCAGTAGTTGTGGCACATGGGCTTAGTTGCTCCGCGGCATGTGGGATCTTCCCGGACCAGGGCTCGAACCTATATCCCCTGCATTGGCAGGTGGATTCTTAACCACTGTGCCACCAGGGAAGCCCTGGGACACAACTTTAAATATGAAGCCACCCACTGCCATCACAAAGGTGTCTTTGATGACCCCTGGCTTGTGTTTTTTTCCCACAATCCCATGGTTTCAGGGTTCCCTGGAACAGTCTTGGTCCCCCAGAACTTAGTGTTGAAACTACAGACATGTCCCAGTGGCCCTAGAACCAGAATAACAAGTGGGATTCTTCCTAACTATCTGTCCCAGGAATCTGCCGCTGGGTTTTCTCACCCTTTATCTTTGAAGAGTTATCAGCAATCCACATCACCAGTGCAGAAACCAAAGTGGCCAGCCACCCCAACTTCCTTCTCAATTAGTCACTTTACAACAGCAGAAGAGATAAGGAGAGATAGTTTTGGGGTAAAATTCTGTAACCTTGGGCCATGGAATCACCCCAGCAGAACCACAAAGACAAACTAGGTTTCAGGAATCTACCCAACAAGGCATATCCCTCTAGGAGCTGAGAGGAGCTATGGTTGCCTACCAACACCCTTATCTTCAAATCTCAGCGGAACCTCTGTCCAAACACATGTGCCTGGGCAAATTTCAGTTTCGCCAGCTGCAAACAAGAAGGGTGACCTTGGAGAAATGGCATCATCCATGTAACGTGCCCTGCACACAGTAAACACTCAACCATTGTTACTTCCCTTTGCCCTTTCAAGATGATATCCATTGTATGATTTCTGGTGACAAAGTTCAAGGTTGGAAGAAGTAGTTAATTGTCTAAAGAAGGGACACTCAAGCCCATGACTAGCCTCTCCCGGGACCCCAGACCAGGCTATTCCCCGTTCTGAGCAATGAAACAGCTGCACCGAGAGATGCAGCTGGACCCTCCCTCCAGGGGTGGGTGTCCAGGCCCAGGTGAGAGCCCAGTGCCCTCCTACTTACGTCTGGATGGCATTCAGTCCAGCCATCTTCATCTTCAGCAGCCGATCCTTCCAGTAGAAACGGGGCACGCGGAAATAGTGAATGCTTCCCGAGATGTAGCGGAAGGGCTGGCCATCCTTGAGGAAGCAGTTGTGGCCGTAATCGATCTCGAAAGTCCTCTGGGAGGCGTTCTACAGAGCAAGGACGGAACCACATGAGAACTTCCACCCTCCGCATCTCAGAAGCAGACGCTTCAACAGTGGCAACTGACTCCCTACCCTCTTAGTTTGTGTACGTTCTTGATTCTGGGCTATAAAGCAACCCACTGCTAAGTCAGGGCATGGAGGAGCCACGTGCAGGATTCCAGAGGCCGGCACCAATGTGACAATCAGTGGGTGAGCTGCAGAATTTACATGCCCAAAGAGAAAACCCTGCTGCAGGGGACTCTTCGCAAGGTGTGGCGAAGCTCAGTGTGCTGGGGCTGGAACACACACACACATATCCTGGACTCCATGGCTGTGACCTGCCAGAGCTCTGGGTGTCCCTCAACAGGAATGTCGTTGTGCTGAAAGCAACAGATCAGAAGTCCGAAGCCCTGAAGCCTTATCCTAGGTGCTGCGCTGAGTCCCACAATGACTGAGCATCCCTCTCTAACCCTGCATCTCTTCATCCATAAGTATGCAGGATGCCAGACTAAATGAACTCTAAGGCAATATGTGCGACCCAATTTGTAGGTTGTGAACTCAATTTGGTGATGATTGGCACTTTTTTTAATGGAAGAGAATAGAAATATCAGTGTATTGCACATAGTAAAGACAAGTGTTTTTTTAAAAATTTATTTTATTGAAGTACAGTCGATTTACAATGTTGTCTTAATTTCTGCTGTACAGAAAAGTGATTGTTATACACATATATACATTCTTTTTCATATTCTTTTCCATTATGGTTTACACAGGATATTGAATATAGTTCCCTGTGTTACACAGTAGGACCTTGTTGTTTACCCATTCTATATATAATAGTTTGCATCTGCTAATCCCAAACTCCCACTCCATCCCTCTCCCAACCCCCTCCCCCTTGGCAACCACAGGTCTGTTCTCTATGAAAACAAGTGTCATTTTATGAAATTTTGTTATATATACATATATAGAGTTGCATATGGTTGTACGTCTCTGTGGGGTTGAGATGTAAGATGTATTTCTATTAGCAACTAATCAAGATGCTTTTTTTTTTTTTTTTTTTTTTTTTTTTTTGCGGTACGCGGGCCTCTCACTGTTGTGGCCTCTCCCGTTGCGGAGCACAGGCTCCGGACGCGCAGGCTCAGCGGCCATGGCTCACGGGCCCAGCCGCTCTGCGGCATGTGGGATCTTCCCGGACCGCGGCATGAACCCGTGTCCCCTGCATCGGCAGGTGGACTCTCAACCACTGCGCCACCAGGGACGCCCAAGATGTATTTCTAGAAGTCAAATCAAAGTTTGAGAAACACAGTTTGGGGATCACTTCAGGAGCTGAAATGCTAGGATTTGAAAGGGAAGATCTCTGGGACTTCCCTGGCGGTCCAGTGGTTAAGACTCTGTACTTCCAGTGCAGGGGCTTGGGTTGGATCCCTGGTCAGGGAACTAAAATCCCACATGCCATGCAGCGTGGCCAAAAAAAATTTTTTAATTGAAAAAAAAAAGAAAAAGAAAAGAAAGGGGAGACCTCAAAGGGGAGGCGGACTGTGAGGTAGAATAGAACACTGCCCTCTGGTGGATATAAAAAGGCAGCAATAGACCTCAGGTTCCAACAGGACAAGGACTAGAAGAGACCATTTAATTAGTGTCCTCCATTGTTGGTAAGATTCCTTGTGCATCTTTAGGCTTTTTTTTTTTAAATCTCTTTTTCATAGCAGCATCACAGTCCATGAGAGCTTTGGGGGTTGCCCTTGAAGCCATACCTGGAAACATCAATGAGAGCAAGGGTCCTAGATCACACTTGGCCTGAAATCCAAATATAAAGTATTGTGACTGTGGGAATTCCCTGGCGGTCCAGTGGTTAGGACTCCAAGCTTCCACTGCAGGCGGCCCGGGTTCAGTCCCTGGTCGGGGAACTAAAGATCTTGCATGCCGCCAGGAGACTGCTTAGGGGCAACTGGAAAGCTTTACTGTATGTGAGTTACTAAAGCTAACCAAAAATAAACAAATAATTTAAGAATCATTTTTTAGAAGGTCAGAGTGTCAATTTAGTATCTCCAAACAACGCTTTAATTGCTACTCAAAAGCAAGAAACTCACATGATTTCTTATACTAGGTGCCCCAATGGATGACTTTGAAAACATCTCACAGCATGTATATGATTAAATGTCAAATAAGGGTTTCCCACAAGTTCTTTGAGTTCAAAGGTGGCCCATATGTTGGGGAAATTGTTTGTACAGGTAGAAAGGGAGTGAGCAACTTCGGGCAGAACTGGGAAAAGGAAAGGGCTGTTTGGAGTTCGCTTGTCTAAGGGAAGGGATTTGGAGAAGCAGATGAGGTTGGAGAGAAACGATCTGGGCAGATGGTGGAATATGGCCTTTGTCCCACAGAGCAGAGCACCCCTGCATTCAAACAACCTCAAAATCCAGCCCAAACATCAACCTAACAAGCACTTGCAAATATTACAAACACCTACTATGTGCTGGGTAATAACAGAGGGGAACCAATAGATGCAGCCACAGACCACATGAAGCTTCTGTCTAGCAAGGAAGAAACCCAAGATTCGACATAGTGAGGCCTACAGAGTAAAATGAGGATAAAACCACCAGGTTGGGGCTTCCCTGGTGGCGCAGTGGTTGGGAGTCCGCCTACAGATGCAGGGGACACGGGTTCGTGCCCCGATCCGGGAAGATTTCACATGCCGCGGAGCAGCTGGGCCCATGAGCCATGGCTGCTAAGCCTGTGCGTCCGGAGCCTGTGCTCCGCAACAAGAGAGGCCGCGATAGTGAGAGGCCCGCGCACCGCGATGAAGAGTGGCCCCCGCTTGCCACAACTAGAGAAAGCCCTCGCACAGAAACGAAGACCCAACACAGCAAAAATAAATAAATTAATTAAAAACTCCTACCCCCGACATCTAAAAAAAAAAAAAAAGAAGAAGAATGGGTCTAAGCTGAGCCCCAGGATGAGGAAGAGTTAGCCAAGGGGATGGGCGACACAGGCAGAGGAAACTGTAAGCCCTGGTGGAGGGGGCTCCACCCTCCTGAATTTTTTCCTAGTAAAATGTTGACACAAATTAAAAAGTCAGGGGCAGGGAGAATTGGAGAAAGGTGGTCAAAAGGCACAAACTTCCAGGGACTTCCCTGACAGTCTAGTGGTTAAGACTCTGCGCTCCCACTGCAGGGGGTGCAGGTTCAATCCCTGGTGGGGGCACTATGATCCCACATGCTGCGTGGCACAGCCAAAAAAATAAAGAGGTACAAACTTCCGGTTATCATAAATAAATACCAGGGATGTAAGGTACAACATGATGACTATAGCTAACACTGCTGTAGGATATACAGGAAAGCTGTTAAGAGAGTAGATCCTAAGAGTTCTCATCATAAGGAGAAGAAAATTTTTTCCTTTCTTCTTTCTTTCTTTCCTTTTTATTTTATCTGTATGAGAAGATGGGTGTTAGCTGAACCTATTGTGGTAATCATTTCACAACATGTAAATAAATCACGCTGTTCGCCTTAAACTTATCCAGTGATGTATGCCAATTATTTCTCAATAAAACTGGAAAAAGGTTAAACTTAAAAAGTGGATGGAGGGCTTCCCTGGTGGCGCTGTGGTTGAGAGTCCGCCTGCCGATGCAGGGGACGCTGGTTCGTGCCCCGGTCCGGGAAGATCCCACATGCCGCGGAGCGGCTGGGCCCGTGAGCCATGGCCGCTGAGGCTGCGCGTCCGGAGCCTGTGCTCCGCGACGGGAGAGGTCACAACAGTGAGAGGCCCGCGTACCGAAAAAAAAAAAAAAAAAAAAACTGGATGGAATAAATTACGGTTTCTATGGTACGTGTATTGCATATGAATGTACATACACACACATGATGAAATATTATATACATTCTGAGAGTACTGACTTATTCTTGCCACTGTGGTAAGATCTCTGAGACAGAATAAAGAGAAGGTCAAGAGGTGTTTTTTAAAACACACCTGGGGACTTCCTGGCGGTCCAATGGTTAAGACTCCGCACTTCCACTGCAGTGGGGGCGGGTTCCATCCCTGGTCGGGGAACTAAGATCCCGCATGCCCCAAGGTGCGGCCAAAAAATTAAAAAAACAAAAAAACGAAACTTCAAAAAAACACACCTATGTCAGGGCTGTGGATAGTCCCGCGCGAGTTCAGTGTACAGTGTGC
The DNA here is from genome assembly GCF_964374135.1 of Grampus griseus. Lineage (NCBI taxonomy): Eukaryota > Metazoa > Chordata > Mammalia > Artiodactyla > Delphinidae > Grampus > Grampus griseus. The sequence continues at coordinate 52,748,481 of NC_139004.1, forward strand.
TGACAGTGTCTCATCTCAAGCTCACCAGTCAAGTCTTTGTGTCTTCCCACCCACACGCCACGGGCACCTGCTCACCCAGAAGCCCAGGTGTCGGGGGGAGTCCACGCACCTCGGAGCAGCCCTCAACCACTGGGAGTGGATAACTGCACCCTCCTCTTTTTTTTTTTTTTTTTTTGCGGTACGCGGTCCTCTCACTGTTATGGCCTCTCCCGTTGCGGAGCACAGGCTCCGGACGCGCAGGCTCAGCGGCCATGGCTCACGGATCCAGCCGCTCCGCGGCATGTGGGATCTTCCCGGACCGGGGCACGAACCCGTGTCCCCTGCATCGGCAGGCGGACTCTCAACCACTGCGCCACCAGGGAAGCCCCACCCTCCTCTTTTAGGCAGGCAATTCGGGAGACGTTCCGTCTGCTCTCCAGGAGGCCTTGGCAGAATCACGGTCCTGTTGCCCAGAGTGAGAATCTGTCCCTCTTGGGCCGCTTCCCAGATCACCTGCACTCCAGCCCTGGTTTCATGTTTTACTTCTAGAGGAACCCAAATTAAGACACTTGGTACCAGAACTGTCCTAAACAGCAGATCCTCAGGATGTGAGTCAATACCTGGATTTCTCATTTCCTGTGCGTCAAACAGCAGGAAGAACCCTACAGCTGGTGCTAAGTGGGTGGCGACGGCCCATGGTATGCAAACACACACGATAAGGCCCTCACCTGTGCAGGACTGGGAGGGGGCACGGGCAGAGGGGGGGAGTGGGCATCTGCATTAGCTCTACCCGTGGAATGGGGCTGAGGGGTGGGTGCTGGTAATTATAAGGATTGTGAGGTTGGCTGGTTTTTACTAACAGATTGGAAGCTTTGAAGAAAGAGACCGGTTGACAGGCTCAAATCAGCCATCCACTCAGGGCATTCTGTGAATGCCAGAGGCTTCCATGGCAATGTTTAAAGAGACCTACATCTCCTGCCAGAAAGATAAGGCCAGGACTTAATTGCGGAGGGGGAGGGGGGACACTGGGAGGGGATCTTGAGGGGGCAGAACACAAGGCAGATAGAGGGGAGTGTATGGACATGGTGCGTTCTCCCATGTGTGAGCTGTCATCTTGGTAAAGGTGCCCAACCCAGTCCCTGTGCTGTTGGAACCCAGTTCCTTGGAACTTGGACATGATATTGACTCACAGGAAATGAGGTGGAGGTGCCTGGACTGCCATGGAATCCTGAGGAAGGTATGAGATGGTTCCAAGAAGTGAGAAAGTAAAAACGGTGACCAGACACCCCAACATCTGACTATACTCCCCAGAACTGGCCAGAGAACACACCCTTCAGTAAGGAACACAGCAGTGAGGAGGGTCCTGGTGTCCTCCGGAAGTTCCCTGAGGGCTGTGCTCTGTGAGCAGGGGGTGACAGAAGATGCTCCCTCGTGTCTTCGAGGGTGATGAGATCCTGGCATAACCAAAGAGGTACCCCTTAACCGCCAGATGCAGATGGACATAATCACCACCACAAACAGCTAGGCCAGAGTGGCAGCTGGGGCGTGTTGACAGAGGTGACTTCAGGCAAGAGGGCGAGATGGTTGGCCAACCAGTGAGGGCGCTGCTTGATGTATCTCGCAAGAAAAAAATCAATCACTTGTGAGCAAAAGGCTGAGGTCAGCCCCTGCAGTGGAAAATCATGACTCCTTCATCTGGTTCCCAGCTCTGAGGTGGTTCTACAACAAACAGCTGATGGAAGGAAGGATTGGATGGATCCCCTTGAGGAAGGGCCCTGTGATGCCACCCTAAGTACACACAATAAATATTCCTTCCCCAGCGGGACTTAGGACACCTGTGTCCTAAGGAAAGTGCACCCCCAGACCTCATGAGGACTGTTGGATGCAGTCTGGGCTGGTATGTATATACCAGGGCTCCTGAATGCCACCACCCCCACCTTGTTGCCACGGGAAAGGGCCCACGTCCTTCTCACTAGTCAGAGGACCTACCCTATGGCGATGTCCCTGGTTCTGAGTGCAAACTGGGATGGTTCTACTTAACAGCCCCCAGAAGCCTCCCCATGAGTAACAGCCGCTGTGGAGGGAAGGGCCAAACAGATGTCCTGGAACTGCCCACTGCCCACCTCCACCCAAGGTAATTCTGAACAAGCCCACAGTTCTCCTGGAATTGCAGACACTGATGCCTCTACCACAAAGACTCAGTGGACATCCTCATCACATCCCCATTCAGATCACCGGGGAGCCCCTGCCAAAAACAGATCGTGCTGGATGGTGGTGGACCACTTGTTTAACCAAGTGGTAGCCCCAGTGGCAGCTGTGGGACAGTCAACACAGCCTCTGGCATTTGGTCTGTGGCTAATCTTTTCAAAACTATCAATAAAAAGGGTCAAAAGCGGTTGGTTTTTAAGTGGGCAGGACAGCAGGACACATTCTTTGTCTTGCTCCAGGGACCTGGTAACTGCCCCGCTCTCTCCCATGAGACACCTCGACTGTCAGGACACTCCCTGAGCTGTCACACTGGTCTGATATACAAACAACAGCATGTTATTTGGACCTGGGGAGCAGTGACAAGTCTCTGAAACGGAAGCTTAGAAAAGCAGCAGAGGGGATGATACAGACAGATGCAGAAGCAGCTCACCTAAGAGACAGCCTCTAACTGGTGACTGTCAGGGCCAAGGTAAACAGGGAAAATCCACTTCATGGCTCCAAAGTGACCCCTTTCAATGTTGAAGGACCTGAGAGGACCCAGCCTAAAAGAGCCAGCTTCCTTAATCTCTGAGCTGTGGCACCACTGATGGAAGTAGGGCCATCGAGAAATGTGGGGGGAGGAGAAAAGAGGGAAAGCTGCCTTCAGAGTTTATTCCCCCCAAATACATATAATGGAAAATATTCCCTGTGTGCAAATTCCACCCCCTTTTTTTTTGGCTGCGCTGGGTCTTCGCTGCTGCACGCGGGCTTTCTCCAGTTGCGGCGAGTGGGGGCTACTCTCCATTGCAGTGTGCGGGCTTCTCATTGAGGTGGCTTCTCTTGTTGCGCAGTGTAGGCTCTAGGCACACGGGTTTCAGTATTTGTGGCACACGGGCTCAGTAACTGTGGCTCGCAGGCTCAGTAGTTGTGGCTCGCGGGCTCTAGGGCACAGTCTCAGTAATTGTGGTGCACAGGCTTAGTTGCTCCATGGCATGTGGGATCTTCCCCAACCAGGGATGGAACCCGTGTCCTCTGCATTGGCAGGCGGATTCTTAACTACTGGACACCTACTTCCCCAACCCCTTTTTAATTAATTCGCATTGGAACCAAATACTGAAGAGCCACAGTTTTATTTCACATGTGCTCGGGTGTGGTAGCATCAATATTTACAGTGCATGAGGTCACAGAACTTACAGAATAAAAAGCAATTCCAAGCAAGTCAAAGCCCACACCTTTCCAAGCCGTGCCCCCACCCCCAACCAATGTATTATACATAATGCATATAACACTGGAGAAAAAAGACCGCAGTACAAATGAAATAACCCCAGACCAAATACATATCAGGTAACTAATACTGTCCGATACAACATGTTTAAAGTTAATGATGCTGTTGAGATTATTTCAGTGGTGAATAAGCCTTTCTTTAAAAAAAATTCAATGTAACATTGGTATTTACATCACCAGGTAATGTGAACATGCCTCAAGTTGCCTAATCCTCAGACTTAAAATTAATTATATTCGCATTATTTGTGCACATTCCTCAACCTGAATAAAGAAATAAAAGGAGCTCAGTGCTATCACAGGTTATGTGTCATGCCGATTACGTGAAGATGCTAATGTCTTCAAGTCTCTCATAATAACTCAGGTAAGCACCTAGTCCATGGATCTCCATCCCCAGCACCCTACATACCTTCTCAACTCACCCCAGAGGCCCAAGAGCCTGGAGAATTCCTGACATGAGCTGCTCAGCTCCAGGGTGACAGAGGCCCAACCATCCCAGGCTGCTAGCACCCTAGTGTTAAGGGAAAAGGGATTAAGAGAAGGGGAGAAGACAGGGGTGGAGGGGTGTTTACACACATGGGCTTCCCAGATCCCTCAGTTCACAGAGCAAAGAGAAAGAGAAGGAATATTGCAGACGACTATAAAACACACATTGATAATGCCAGAGCTAGAGCCTTTCAAACATCAAATGTCATGGAAGCACCATTACATCAGACAGGCTGTAGAAGAAAAACCACCCCACGGAATGAATGGTGATAATCAATATGGATCTGGAGGAATTTGTGATTGATCTGCCATGGCTTATAGATTTATTAATTTTATTTACTTATTCCTGTCTTGTTCCAAGAAGATTTTTGTTCAGCATTCCAAAAGACTGTGGATAAAGAGTGCAAATTTCAATGGAAGAGGAAGGGGAAATGGCAGAATGGAGGAGAAATGAGCACAGTTGAGGATCAGTTCCCTATCCTCCAGGACTCACAGACATTTACAGATTTAATTCTGCTCCATCATCTCAGAGAAAAGGTAAGTACACAGTTTTAAAAAAATAAATTTAAAAATATAAAATAATTCTTAAAAGTGAAAAACAGACTTAACTGTCCACAGAGAAAGGAATCATTTCAAGTGAATTTGAAATAGTATTTTGACTCTATTTAGACTAAGGATAAAAATACATCTTGAACTGCATTAAAACAAATAAACCTGCATCCAGTAGATTTCATCCTATTAATAATATTTCATTACTATTCTGAATCTATAAAATACATAATAGGATAAATAAGCAATTACATCGGGTTGTCAGGAACCAAACATTTCAGTATAAAATAGAAACAAACATAAAATCAAAGAAAGTTAAGTAAAAGTCCTGCAATCAGGAAATCTCTGTACCGTCCACTCAATTTTGCTATGAACCTAAAACTGCTCTAAAAACTAATGTAACTTAAAATTTTTTCTCTTTCTAAAAAAATATTTATTTCCCAGCAATAGCCACAGAAACAGCTAAGAAATGACACTAGCCAGTAGCACTTAGCTCCTCTAGCACTTAAATTATGGTCTCTAAATATTTCCCACAAAAAGGAACCAGGGCTCCTTAAGAAATCACTTAATCCAAGTCTGGGGAAGAATATATACAAAATAAGCCTAAAACAATCAACAACTATTAGGGCCACACAAAATGACATAGAAGCCAATTTGAAGGAGCTCCAACTGGCTGAAAATGGGACATTTTGAGCATTAAAAGATTTATCATTTCGTTAGATTGAAACATGTCAGAGATGCAAAAATAGCCAAATTCATAATACTCCCTCCCACCTAAAAGAAAAGCTTATTGGTCATCCCTGAAGTCTGCTGGGGTATCAACTAATTATTCTGAAAACTAATGAATAAAGAGGAAGAATCCAGCATCCGTCTTGCCTTTGGTACAGACTTTTTCAGAATAACCAAACAATTGATGAAGAGAATTCTTTGTAGAACCACAGCTAGTAAATGCAGAAGAAATGAGATTAAAAATCATCGTTTTGGGGGCTGAAGGCAGAATTACACTTCTTTTTCTTTTTTTTTTTTTGGCCGCACCATGCGGCTTGTGGGATCTTAGCTCCCTGACCAGGGATTGAACCCAGGCCCTTGGCAGCAAGAGTGCAGAGTCTTAACCACTAGACCACCAGTGAATTCCCAGGATTATACTTCTAAGCTCCACAAAAACTCCTTCAAAATTCAGAACTGAGGTAAAAGAAGTTTCCATTGTCTCTTGAATAGATAAAAGCCAACTAAATACTCCCAGAAGGTCTATTTAGTACTCTGGCCTACTAAATTCTGTATTAAATGTAACAAACTTAAAAAAAAAATCACCATTTTACAATCCCTACTGGACTAATGACTTTAGGCAACAATCATCAATGACTGCTGAAACATTAGATGAAAAGATGATGTGGAACCTTCTAGTGGAGGAGCCAAGCTGACAACACCTGGTCAATCTCAGCATCACTGAAAGCAATGAAGTCTTCCTACCAAAAAAGGAGAAAAGTTGAACGTGAATCTGTCTAGCTTCTAGCTCTAACTTTAATAGATGTCCACCTCTACCAGTTTACAGAAAATATGAAGGATAGTACATGTCAAACACCACCACACATCCAAAATGTAGGAAATACCAAGATATAATATCCAGATAACCTGAACAAATAAATGGCACAAAATAAGAAGAGAGGGTATCGTATAGACTTAGAGAGACTTAAGAAATATATCACATACAATATATGGACCTTGTTTTTAGATCCTGATTCAAACAAAAGAACTGTAAAGTGACACAATTCCTCAAGAAGTCAAAGAAAAAAACTAAAGCTAGCAGAAGGGAGGAAATAATGAAAATTAGAGCAGGGATTAAGTGAAATAAGAGAATAGAAAAAAAAAATCAATGAAAGTAGGAGTTCTTTTTTTTTTTTTTTTTTTTTGCGGTAATGCGGGCCTCTCACTGTTGTGGCCTCTCCCTTTGCGGACGGAGCACAGGCTCCGGACGCGCAGGCTCAGCAGTCATGGCTCACGGGCCCAGCCGCTCCGCGGCATGTGGGATCTTCCTGGACCGGGGCATGAACCCGTGTCCCCTGCATCGGCAGGCGGACTCTCAACCACTGCGCCACCATGGAATCCCAAGAGTTCATTTTTTGAAAAGATCAACAAAACTGATAAATCTTTAGCTAGATTAACTAAGAAAAAAAGAAAGAAGCCTCAAAATCAGAAAAGAAAGAGAAGATACTACAACTGATGGCACACACACACACAAAAAGGATTATGAGACTACTATGAACAATTGTATACCTATAAATTGCGAAACCTAAAGAAAGATAAATGTCTAGAAACATACAACCTACCAAGACCGAATCATGAAAAAATAGAAAATTGCACAAACCAATAACTAGTAAGAAGATAGAATCAGTCATTGAAAATCTCAAAGAAAAACAAAGGATCAGATGGCTTCAGCTAGAGAATTCTACCAAACATTTAAAGAAGAATTAACACCAATCCTCCTGAAACTCTTCCAAAAAATTAAAAAGGAGGGAACACTTGTAAGCTCATCCTATGAGAACAACATAACCCTAACACCAACGCCAGACAGGACATAACAAAAAAAGAAAACTGCAAGCCAATATCAATATTCCTGATTAATATTGATGCAGAAATCCTCAACAAATATCAGCAAACTAAATTCAACAACTTTTTTTTTGGCCACGCTACATGGCTTGTGGGATCTTAGTTCCCTGACAAGGGATGGAACCCGCCCCCTTGGCAGTAAAAGCACCGAGTCCTAACCACTAGAGCACCAGGGAATTCCCTCAAGAGCTCTTTAAGAGGATTATACATCATGACCAAGTGAGATTCAGAATGCAAGAATGATTCAACATATGAAAATCAATCAATGGAACGCACATTAACAGAATGAAGGACAAAACCATGATCATTTCAATTGAGGCAGAAATTTATTTGGTAAGATTCCACAACTTTTTACGATAAAACACTTAACAAACTATGAATTGAAGAAAATTACCTCAACACAATGAAGGCCGTATACGAAAACCAATAGTTAACATCATACTCGATGTGAAAGATTGCAAGCTTTTCTTCCATGATCAGGAACAAGGCAAGGATGCTCGCTCTCACCACTTCTACTCAACATACTGTTGGGAGTCCTAGCCAGAGCAACAAGCAAGAAAAAGAAACAAAAGACGTTCAATTTGAAAGGAAGAAGTAAAATTATCTCTATTCACAGACATGATCTTATATGTAGAACACCCTGAAGATTTCACACATACACACACACGCAAAATTGTTAGAACTAATAAATGAATTCAACAAAGTTGCAGGATACAAAATCAACATACAAAAATCAGTTGCACTTCTATACACTGACAATGAACAATCCAAAAAGGGAATTAAGCAATTCCAATTATAATAGCATCAAAGAGAATAAAATACTTGGGAATAAACCTAACCGAGGAGGTGAAAGACTCATACACTGAAAACTACAAAACACTGCTGAGATTTTAAAAGACACAGATAAATGGAAAGACATCCCATGTTAATGGATCGAAATATTAGTATTGTTAAGATGTCCATATTACCCAATGTGATCTATAGAGTCAATGTAATCTCTATCAGAAACCCAACAGCATTCTTTGCAGAAATAGAAAAATTCATCCTAAAATTCATACAGAATTTCAAGGAACCCCCAATAGCTAAAACAATTTTGGAAAAGAAGAACAAAGTTGGGAGACTCACACTTCCTGATTTCAAAACTACTGTAATAAAAAACAATGAGTTACTGATATAAAGACAGACAAATACACCAATAGAATAGAATAGAGGGGCCTGAAAATAAACTGTCACACAAATGTTCACATGGTCATCAGTAAGGGTGCCAAGACCACTCAATGGGGAAAGGACAGTCTCTTAAACAAAAAGTGTTGGGAAAACTGGATATCCACATGCAGAAGAATGAAGTTGGATCCTTAATTTACACCATATACAAAAATAACTCAAAATGGATCAAAGACCGAAACATAAAACCCAAAATTTAAAACTCCTTGAAGAAAACATAGGGGGAAAGCTTTATGATACTGGGCTTGGTTGGCAGTGACTGCTTGGTTATGACACCAAAAGCACTGGCAACAAAAGCAAAAATAGACAAATGGAACATCAAACTTAACTTTTTCGCATCAAGGGATACAATCAATACAGTGAAAAGTCAATCTATGGAATGGGAGATAATAATTGCAAATCATATATCTGATAAGCGGTTAATATCCAGAATAATAAAGACCTACAACTCAACAACAAAAAAATCAAATATGATTTTAAAATGGGCAAAAGACCTGAATAGACATTCTTCCAAAGATGGTATACAAATAGCCAACAAGCCTATGAAAAGATGCTCAACATTACCAATCATCAGAGAAATGCAAATCAACACCACAATAAGTTATCATCTCATACCACTATCAAAAACAAACAAACAGGGACTTCCCTGGTGGCGCAGTGGTTAAGAATCTGCCTGCCAACGCAGGGGACATGGGTTCAAGCCCCAGTCTGGGAAGATCCCACATGCCGCGAAGCAACTAAGCCCATGTGCCACAACTACTGAGCCTGTGCTATAGAGCCTGGAAACCACAACTACTGAGCCCGCGTGCCACAACTACTGAAGCCTGAGCGCCTAGAGCCCATGCTCCGCAACAAGAGAAGCCCCACTCGCCGCAAGTAGAGAAAGCCCGCGCACAGCAACAAAGACCCAATGCAGCCAAAAATAAATTTAAAAAAAAGAAAAAGAATCTGCCTGTCAATACAGGGGACACGGGTTCGATCCCCAGTCCAGGAAGATCCCACATGCCACGGAGCAACTAAGCCTGTGCACCAGAACTACTGAGCCTGTGCTCTACAGCCCGTGAGCCACAACTACTGAGCTGCGTGCCTAGAGCCCATGCTCGCAACAAGAGAAGCCACTGCAATGAGAAGCCTGTGCACCACAACGAAGAGTAGCCACCGCTCGCCACAACAAGAGAAAGCCCGCGCAGAGCAGCGACCCAGTGTAGCCATAAATAAATAAATAAATAAATAAATAAATTTATTAAAACAAACAAAAAAATGGAAGATAAGATTTGGTGAGGATATAGAGAAACTGGAACACTTGTGTACTGCTGATGGGATTATAAAGTGGTCCAACTGCTATGGGAAACAGTATAGAGTTTCCTCAAAAAATGAAAAATAGAACTACTATATGATCCAGCAATCCCACTTCTGGGTATATATCCAAAAGAATAGAAAGCAGGGTCTCAAAGAGATATTTGCACACCCATGTTCACAGTAGCACTATTCACAACAGGCAAGAGGTGAAAGCAACCCAAATGTCCACTGATGAATGAACAAACTGTGGTATATACATGCAATGGAATATTATTCGTCCTTAAAAAGGAAGTCTTGTCACACGCTACAGTGGGGATGAACACTGAGGACATTATGCTAAGTGAAATAATCCAGCCACAAAAGACAAATAATATATAATTCCACTTATATGAAGTACCCAGAGTAGTCAGATTCATAGAAACAGAATGTAAAGTAGTGGTTACCAGTGGAAAACCTAACTTCTAGCCCCAAGTCTCCTAACTAGGTATAAGATGATATTAAAGAATTACTGTGAATTTCATCAGCTATAACAGCATTATGGATATGCTTTTTTAAAAAGGATTCATACTAAAGCATTTGGGGGTGAAATTATATTTTCTAAGATTTGCCTTAATATACTCCTGACAAAAAAGAAAGAGTGAAGGGCTGCGGTAGATGAGAAGGAACAGTACAATAGTCACAAATGTTGAAGCTGGGTGATGGGGATTCTGTTGCTGCTCTCCCTAGTTTGTGAATACTTCCAAGTTTTCACAATAAAAAGCTTTTAAAAAGAACAAACAAGGGGAAAAAAGGATGGTCGGACGGATGGATGTTTGGAATGAATGGCAGTAGGATTAATGTATTGAGGTTTTATAACAATAGTATCCCAGGGCTTCCCTGGTGGTGCAGTGGTTGAGAATCTGCCTGCCAATGCAGGGGACACGGGTTTGAGTCCTGGTCTGGGAAGATCCCACATGCTGCGGAGCAACTAGGCCCGTGAGCCACAACTACCGAGCCTGCGCTCCGCAACAAGAGAGGCCGCGATAGTGAGAGGCCTGTGCACCGCAATGAAGAGTGGCCCCCGCTTGCCGCAACTAGAGAAAGCCCTCACACAGAAACGAAGACCCAACACAGCCAAAAATAAATAAATAAAAATTTTTTTAAAAATGTATATATAGTATCCCAGTATACAGGCTATAGTTAATTTTTTTTTTTTTTTGTGCTACGTGGGCCTCTCACTGTTGTGGCCTCTCTCGTTGCGGAGCACAGGCTCCGGACACGCAGGCTCAGCGGCCATGGCTCACGGGCCCAGCCGCTCCGCGGCATGTGGGATCTTCCCGGACCAGGGCACGAACCTGTGTCCCCCGCATCGGCAGGTGGACTCTCAACCACTGCGCCATCAGGGATGCCCTATAGTTAATTTTTAGAAAGCTTTATGTTTCATTTTAACTTGCATTTAACAGATTTTTAAAAAGAAACTAGAATGAAATTGAAAGCATTTTCAAGCTTCAAGTAAATGTTTCTCACCACCTCCCCCGGCAATAAATAAACAAATCAAAGAAGGTAAATGAGTGAAGAACAGGGAACAGAGGTACCAAGGGGGCCGTGGAGAGCAGCCCACCAGGACCATATCTGGACACAATTGGAGAAATTTGTGCTGGGAAAACTTCCACCACGTCATGGGACACAAACCAAGTGTGAGAAGGTGCTGCTGACTATTCCTTGGGCACAGAAGATGGACCTGTCTTGTTTCTGTTAAGAGAGGAATCAGTCAAGCAAGGACTTCAGAGCAGGGATGACAGACAGGTGCTCAAGACTGAAAAATGCTGGCACTCAGGGAAAGAGAAGAGACAAGAAGGTGCAAGATGAAAAGCAGGACTGATGGAAGTGAATTCCATCCAGCTCAGGGCACTGATGAGAAAGATCCCAAATCAAGAAACCAGTGAAATAATACTTGGTAGAGCAGGAGACACACAAGGTGGAAGACAAATGGCAGAACTAGTGTAGACTGGGGGTGATCCCAACTGGGGTCAGGGCACGAGAATGTGAGAGGGTCTGGAAGAGTTCCTGAGATGGCGAGGTTGAGTGATGCCACCAAGAACGCAGTCAGGAAACTTGAGCTGAGCTGGGCGCTGCCCTTGGCAAAGCACTTCCCCCTCCTATAACCCCACCACCCGCAAAATGTGTTAAAAGAAAGCCTCTCCAGGGTCCTTTCCTTGGTTCTGGATAAGTTTTTCTCCAAACTTATTCCTGGCTGTAAGGATGATTAAACACGAGGGGGTAAATAATAAGGAAACCACTGAAATCTCAACTCAGATACATTTTAAACTCGACTGGAAGACCCGCTGTCAATACTTTGGTTGTCTGGAAACAAGAAAGGTGGTCTCCAGGAGCCCCCAGGGTTCCGCTAACCAAGAGGACAAGGGGGAAAATGGAGAGACTTGCCCTGGCCAGGCTGAGTGTGCACAGGGAGACAATAACACAGGCAAGAGACAGAGGAAAGCAACCCCAGCAGTTGCTGCTGTGACAAATCACTGGGCCCCAGCAGCAGGCGGCATGGGACCCACTCCTGTTTCCCAGGACTGGCTGCTCCATAAATTCTCTGTGCACCTGTGACCAACACAGCCCCTTTGCAGGCCCCATGGGATGTTTAAAAATCAGCAACATCAACTGCTTCCTTGTGACTGAGCTACAAGCAACTTCTGCGCCATGTCTTAATACCCTCCCTGCAAAACAATCTTGAGGTAGATACGATAATTATCCCCATTTCAGGGTGAGGGAAACCGAGGCTCAGTGAGGTCATTTGCCCGATGCTGCCTGACAAGAAAGCAGGAGGGTGAGCCCCTCCAGTCAGAGTTCCCTGTCGCACAAAGATTCTCAGTGAGGCCTTGTCTATCAGGCCTTATTGCTACCCCAGGGTCAAAGGGTATCCTACCTCTGGCACAGAGGCCGGCCAGCGAGGCTGGGGCTGCTCCAGACACGGTAACCCCTGCCTCTTTTTCTGAGGGTCCAGCTTAGGGATGGCTGTCTGGTTCTGTGGCCAGAGCGCTAGGACAGCTCTGATGGGGTCAGGCTGGTGGGGGGGAAGGGGGCAGTGAGCCACCAGCAGGAAGGACAGCCCAGCATCCCAGAGCCAGGGGTCCCACGAAGGGAAGGCCTTGGGGCCCGCAGGAGCTCAGTGCCCTGCCACTCCCCATGCAAGCCTCAACCTCCCTACCGGTAGAGAGCGAACCTCCGTTTCTGACCCAAACCTGGGGTGGGGGGTGTGCACTCCAGTTTCCTGACTGTCCCTCCAGTGTAACAGCCATCCTACACTGAAACTGGCCGACCCCCCTTCCAGGTCCTGCTCACGTAGTTACCATGAACTGAAATCGGCCTCAAGCAGACCACTTCGAAAGGGCATCAGGTTATAGGCCCTTGCTTGTTCTCGTTACAATGTTACTTGTGTTTGAACCCTATCCTCACCTGTAAGGGTACAGCTACTTACCATCAGGCAGTGGGAAGAACACTGGTCTTGGGAGGCAGAAAACCGGGCTTCCAGCCAGAATCTCCCATAACCCTTGTGCTGCTGCCAGTGCTCTACCTCCCTTTGCCTCGGTTCCCTCATCTCTCAGTTGGGGAAAGTCGCCTGTCCCTAATCACCTCATCCAGGTGTTGTATAAAAGGAGCCAAGTTTGGCAAACACCCTCTGAATTCCTAGGCAGCAGCACTCTGACCTTCATTCATGGACCAGTGTTCCCATCCTTCTGCCCCACCCCCAACCCCAAAGGCCCAGGAGCACAGCCAATGAGACAGCATCACTCAAGGCCCGGAACAGGATGAGCCTATATTCCAGCCGACTTGGCTGATGCTCTCAGTAAAGGTGACTCTGATAGAACCAAGGGGGAAAAGAAAAGCTTCTTCTCCAGCAGCCAGAGGGGCCTCCATCTCGCCAGTTCTCCCAGATTACCTAGCCACACTGCCCCTTCCCCAGAAAGCTCTGGATCAATGATTTTGAAAACTGCTTAAGTCCTAAAGAGGCTTTTAAAATACGAAGAGTCCCCTCCCTACTCCACTTTCCACAGGCATCCCCTTCAAGCAACCCCCTGATTCAGTTCATCCCCATGAGTTCTGCAGAGGAGGAGGGCTTACTCCACATCATCTGGAAAATAGATGCCTGTTCCTACACATGTGACTTTAGTGGCCTCACAAATGCACAGAAAGAAGCAGATGGCCACCTACAGAGTTAACAGGCAGCCCCACCACTGATCACGGTGCAAGCCAGTCTTGTGACAAGCGTGTGCTGGCAGGAGAGACTGGAGGGGATAAAGCAGGCAGCCTGGTCTGCAGAGGGTCGGGGATGGAGGGCAAGGGCAATGAGGAGGCGCACGGGGCAGGGGTGGGTTCAGGGAACCCGCTGCAGGACGAGCTCTGTAATCTCCGCCCTGCTGCCCAGTCGCATGGGTATCCCATAGTAGGCCGTGCCTGGGCTCACATAAACAAATGTAGTCTGGGCCACTTGGTACAGACCAGCAAAGAAGGGGTTCAGGAGATAGGCTGCCACATTCAAGGGAAAGATCTGCCCAGCGTGAGTGTGCCCAGAAAGGATCAAGTTGATATCTGGCCGAGCCTGGAGAGCTCTCTTGGCAGCCAGGGGCTGATGAGCTAGCAAGATGGTGGTGTGGTCCGGGCTGCAGCCCCCCAGAGCCTTCTTGAGATCCATGCCGTGGCCAGAGTAGTGCAGGATGTCTGCTTCGATGTCGTCCACCCCGGCCAAGCAGATCCAGTCATCATCCTCACCCCCGCCAGGCTGGGCCCGGGTGGCAGAAATCTTCACGTTCTGATTGTGAAGGGGCGTGACGTTCAGGGATTCCAGCAGCGCAAACCAGTTGCTGACATCTGATGTGTAGTACTCGTGATTCCCCGTGACGAAGTAGGTGCCGAGGCGTGAGCGAAGCTGGCCCAGAGGAGCGACGGCTGTCCGGAGGACAGAGGCTTCGGCATCACACAGGTCACCCACAATCACTGTGACATCCGGTTCCAGCGTGTTCACCATCTTCACGAACATCTCCATCTTGGTCCTGCCCACCGTGGGGCCCAAGTGGATGTCGGAGAGCAGCGCGATCTTGAGGTTGTCCATGGAGGCGGGCAGCCAATGGATGGGCACCTCCACAGTTTTCACAGCCGGGGGCTGGGCAGCGTTCAGCAGCCCTACCACACTGAGCACGGCGGACACCAGCACCGCCAGCGCTGGCCTGAGTGCCAGCTTCCTTGTCTTGTCAAGGCTGCCCACCACCCTGCCGGCACGCAAGGCCAGGAGCTGGTAGGCCTGCTCCATGCCACTGAGGGTACAGAGGAAGCAGACCATGATGATGTATGCCCCAAGGCAGGAGTAGGCCGTCAGGGAAAAGAGATAGGGCTCCTCGGCCACTAGAAAGATCATGGTGAAGAAACTGGAATGGGCCAGGGCCAGGAAGGCCACAACGGCCAACTTCCAAAGCTGGAAACAGGCCGACTCTGCAGCAGGGGAGTGGCTGAGGTTGCTGACGGTGCTTCGCCAGATGTAGAGGGAACCGAGGAGCATGAGCGAGTTGGCAAACAGGGCGAGCTGCAGGCGGAACAGCCACCGCCAGGCCCTGAGCTCGAGGCTCTCCGCCAGGTAGGAGCGGGAGATGACCATGGACACGAAGACAGTGCCGGCTGCCAGGGCGGCCTTTGCGCCCAGGGACAGCTGCCTGAAGATCGCCATCACCTCTGCTCCTAAGAGGGTCCCCTGCCAGTTCTGTGCAGGCGGGCTCTGGAAGGTGAGCTCCTTAGATAGGACAGTGGCCAAGGACAGGTTTCCAGGTCAGCTCCGCCTGCAACCAGGAACCGGCGTCAGCTTTGTGGGATATGAGAGCTTCCTTGTCCCCAGTCAAAACCTGAAGGCCACTTACACCTGCCCAACCCATCCTGAATCCAAGCCACTCAAATACCAGTCAGTTGCTACATTTTATTATTGAAATACAAACACGCTGGATTATAACAGGATGGGCAGTTTCATTTTCTTACCGTTTTCTGTATGTTTCAGGTATTTCCATAATGCGTGTGAACTTTTATAATAACAAAAACATTATTCTAAACCAGCGGTTCTCAAAGTGTGGTCCAGGGAGACCCTTTCGGGGGGTCCATTAAGTCAAAACTATTTTCAAAAACAGTACTAAGGGGCTTCCCTGGTGGCGCAGTGGTTGGGAGTCTGCCTGCCGATGCAGGGGACGCGGGTTCGAGCCCCGGTCTGGGAGGATCCCACATGCCGCGGAGCGGCTGGGCCCGTGAGCCATGGCCGCTGAGCCTGAGCGTCCGGAGCCTGTGCTCCGCAGCGGGAGAGGCCACGGCAGTGAGAGGCCCGGGTACCGCAAAAAAACCCAAAACAAAACAGGACTAAGCCATAACCATTCTCTCATGAGTGTACAGTGAAGTTTTCCAGAGGCTACATGACATGTGATATAGCGAGAATGAATGCAGAAGTAGCTATGAGAATCCAACTATCATCTATTAAGACAGACATGAAAGAGATTTGCAAAAATGTACAATGTCACTCTTCGCCCTACAATTTGGGAAGAAATTATTATTTTTCAAGAAATATATAAAGTTTATTAACATATAACGATTTTACGATTTCTTAAGTAAGTTAATAAATACTTTTAAATGTTCGGTTTTAACTTCTAGGACAGTTAATGTTTGAGAACCGCTGTTGTAAATAAATGTAAGAAGGAAATCATGGAAAGCTAGTTGGCTGGTATCTTTTCCAGCTCTAGGCCCAGGAGGGACACCTAGACACCTAACATAAGGATTCCTGGGGTGAAGACGGCCTCCTGGCAGTCACAGGGCAGCCCCTGTGAATGATGCTGCACAAGGATAATGAGCGACCACGACATGGCAGGCTGCCCTGTCCCCCAGCTCCTCCTCCATAAATCCTTATCCCTCCCGTCTCACAACCGTCCTAGACATCGGTTAAGATCTGCCATCTCCCCATCTTTCTCTGCCACTGAATCCTTGAACTGTTCTCTTGTGGCTCTCATGGCTGGCTAGTTCCCACTCCAGGGCTCCCAGACAAAAAACTGGGGCAGGGGAAGCACAGACCCAGGTAGACAAAGGTTAGCAAATAGTCATTTGAGGTGACCTTTTCCCAAGAAGAATCCAAAATGAAAATATTTTCAGCAGGTGTTTTCCAAATAAGATTCTCAACCTCGGTTTAAGATAGATAAATTAAAATAAAAAAATATATATATATATATTTTTTTCCCCTGCCCTACGTACTTTACTGAAAGCCTTTTATCAAAGGTGTAATTTGCAAGTCAAAGTTCACCATTTTCCACTTATAAAACAAGTCCCAGACTCAGCCCACCCGAACTCTGGAGAAACCAAAGTTGGTTCCCTGAACGTGCAGAGAGACAGGCGCCCGTTTAAATCCCCCGGTCCCTCTCCCCTCAGAGCCACCCCACCTTTCCAAGGCCGTGATGCTGACCTTCCCAGGAGCGATTCGGAGTTCCCTCGGCCCCTGCCTTAGCTCTGCCGGGTGGACTGAGGCTGTAGTTCTCCCGCAATCGTGCACGCCCCGCACCGCCCAGCACCTCGTCCCGCCAGACCTCCCTCCAGCAACGCTGGCGGCTACCTGCAGCCTGCCTCTTGCCCACCGCCAAACCCTAAAGGTTTGGAAAATCCAAGCCTTAAAAAGTAGGCGGCGGGAAGGGCCGAGAAGGGCACGAGATGTCCGAAAAGAGACCACCTCGAAGGTAATTAATCCAATGTTCCCATTGCGGGGGCCTCTCTTGACCCCATTTTTCTCCTTCCGGAGCGCTCCGCAGAGCGCTGGCAAGGAAGGCCGCGCCAAGCAGACAGAGCCCAAGGCGCCCTCCAAGAACGCGCGCTACTTGGAATCCCCCTGCCGGAAACCCGCAAAGCTGGAAAGCACCTCATCTCAGCCCCTCATTGCACCAATAAGGAAGTAGGTCCCAGCGAAAAGAGGCGGCAGGGGCGGAACACACGAGCGACAGAGCTACCGGTAAGGAAGCTCGCCCCGCCCGGCCGGCCCTCTGCCGGCTCAGCCCACTGCCTGAGCTCCCCCCGTTGCCTTGCGGGCCCGGGCGCGCCTTGGGGTCCCAGGACCTCCGCCCTTTGGGACCCCAGGTGGCCGCAGCACCAGCCCGGTCCCCCGCCAGCCTGTCCCCTATCCATCATTCCTGCGCGGGGGTCCTGTGGACTTACGTGCAAGCCACGCGCAGAGCCCAGCAGCAGCGGCACCAGCAGCAGGGAGAGGATGCGAACGACCCCCGGCATATCCACCCTCCGGCCTCCTGGCTCCACTGTCAGCGCCCGGGCAGCCGCCGGGTGTCACTTGACTGAGGACCCGCGGCCTGGCACCGCCCCGCGCCGGCTCCGCCCCGCGCCCCGCCCAGCGGCCGCCGAGCCAGGAACCCAGGGAGGCGGGAGCCTGGGGCCAAGCGCTGCCGCGTGACAGCAGGATGGCGTTATTTGGCACTGACTGGCAGGGCTCCGCCGGAGGGAGGGGCCTTTTGCAAAGGCCCTCAGGAGGCCTGGCTGTCAACAGCTTGATAACGCGCCTCGGGGTTGGACTTTAACAGGGGTCTTCTTGCTCCCTGGCTCCCTTGACAGGACAGAAGAGGGAAGTTGAGGCCAGATAAACCTAAGTGGACTAGATGGACTCTCAGCCCTGCCCACGGGGCTGTCCGGAAGACTAAACCAGGGGCCTGCAAAGTGTGGTTCCCTAGACCAATCCTGTATCTGGTACGTGTTAGAAATGGAAATAGCAGGTCCTGGCCCAAGAAATTCTAGGGGTGGGATCCAGAAACCTGTATTTTTACAAACCCTCCAGGTAGTTCCGATGCACGCTAAAGTTTGAGAACCACTGTTCCAGGTTATTGATACATTTAGAAGTGTGTTTCAACTGTGGCGAAATCTTTCCGAATGCCAACCCTCAAAGCACCAGGGGCTGCGGAATTTTTATTTCATCGTTGGGTTTTGAGAGACAAGAGTAGCAACACCTCCCATCTTTCAGTTTTGCCCTTGAGCCCCTCAACATCCCTGCGATACCGCAGATCTATCAACTGGGCATAAAATACAAGTTTTATCCAAGTTTTCCACTCGTGAAAACGAAGTCTCTACTGTTTGAGTTAACGTGTCCAGGACCGCTGGTTAACCACTAGATATGAGTCTGAAGTTGTCTTTCCTACCTAGTTCCCCGAACTCTCTGAAAATCCCCCCTTTCTCAGAGGAAGGAGCCTTTAGGGAAATCGATTTCAAATATATGTATTTTTCCAGCTTTATTGAGTTATAATTAACATTCCACAAAATTCACTCATTTTAAATATTTTTGACTTTTATATTGTTAACTTAGTTTTGAAAAATAAAAATGTAGGGTTAGGGGGTTCCCTGGTGGTCCAGTGGTTAGGACTCGGCGCTTTCACTGCGGTGGCCTGGGTTTGATCCCTGGTGGGGGAACTAAGGTCCCACAAGTCTCAGGGCGCAGCCAAAAACAAAACAAAAAAACAAATTACGGTTAAATTATGCGGTCTATTGACAGACTCCTAGACTAAACTTTAATTAGGCTCCTCTGACTAGAGACTCTTTTAAGCTCTTCTAGACCTGGACCTCGGCCTTCTGTGCCTGTCCTGTCCTTGCCTGCCCTGCATTGTGCAGTCTTAGCAAAGAATCCTGCTAAGTCAGTTTAGGAACAATCCCCCAATTCTTGTTATCTGATCAAGGTCCTCATCCCCACCCCACCTCCCTTTGACATCTAAGTCCTTGACCTCCCCTTAGCAAGAATCCCTTGAGATCTCCTCTTACAATTTTTCACCAACAAGCCCTTCTCTCTGCTGGCTGTAAATCCCCAGCTATCTTTGCTGTACTTAGAATTGAGACCCATCCCTCCCCACCTATGGCAGTAGAGTTGACCCTTATTACAAAAAAGTCTTGAAGGAAATCTTCCTTACCATTTTATCAAGTGTCAGAATAATTCTTTTCTTTAACACTATTTTTTACAACTTGTGCATCTTTTTAAAACTTAGTCTGGTTTTTAACACTGTGAGCGATGATTATAAAAGTCAAGAATAGTGGTTACTTGTGGGGGTGAGGGCTTGAGATTGGGAGGGGCCCCATGGAAGGGCAACAAAGTTTTGTTTCTTGAACTAGAGGGTGGTTACAAGGGTATTCGCCATTTAGTCCTTTTTTTGTTTTGTGTTGCTTTCTGGGTTTTTTTTGGCCTTGCCGTGCAGCCTGCAGGATCTTAGTTCCCCGACCAGGGATCAAACCGGAGGCCCCTGCACTGGTAGCACGGAGTCTTAACCACTGGACAGCCAGGGAAGTCCCTCATTGCCTGACTTTAGAGCCCGAATTATTTTTTATTTTTATTTTTTAATTGAACTATAGTTGATTTATAATGTTGTGTTAGTTTCCGGTGTACAGCAAAATATATTCTTTTTCATACTCTTTTCCACTATAGTTTATTAGAGCCTGAGTTACTTTTGCAAGGCCATGCTTCTGTGCCTACTTTACTTATAGTTCCTGTCCAAGTGTGCATATAGAGTGTGTGCTGGTGTGTAAACCTCCTGCTCCAGGTTGTGGGGAATATGAAGTGATCTTGAGAAGGCTATCACCCCATAGGGAATCATTTTCAGTAGAAAGATGTCCACATACACAACTATATATGGGGCATGCTCTGATATAGACCAGTGCTACTCTAAGTGTGGTCCGAGGACCAGTGACATAAGGTAAGTACAGAAATTCAGAGTAGGTATTTGGAAACTTACAGCAATTTGAGAAAGCTTGTCTGTTGCATCTAATAATAAAAAAATTAGATGTGAATTTTATGTCTATTTTTATTTCTTTTTTCTAGTAATTTATTGTTATAGATTTGTACAACCAGATCAGTCCTTGAAGGATGGGAAAGAGCACTGATAATCACAGAAGCAAAAGTGATCCTTCACCAAAGGTAGCTTGAGAAGCACAGAGGCCTCATCAGTAGCCTAAGAACAATGAAGGGAAGAGACATATGCGACCCAATAACAGGTAAAAACTTTGTTTTTCTATCCTAACAGGGCTTTGCACAAGTTAGGATAAATTGGGAGATTGGGATTGACATATGCACACTACTATATATAAAATAGATAACTAATAAGGACCTACTGTATAGCACAGGGAGCTCTACTCAATACTGTTATTACCTATATGGGAATAGAATCTAAAAAAAGAGTGGATATATGTGTATGTATAACTGATTCACTTTGCTGTACAGCAGAAACTAACAGAACATTGTACATCAACTATACTCGAACAAAAATTAAAAATAAATAAATAAAGTTTTAGAACAAGAATCAATCTCCCTTTGAATGACCTGTTTTCCATTGTGGTCCTACAGAGCTTTCCTCAGGTTCCAGTGTCAGTTCTTTTCTTTTCTTTCTTTTTTTTATTTTTCTGGCCTGCACCGCTTGGCATGTGGGATCTTAGTTCCCTGACCACGGAACGAACCTGAGCCTTCTGCCCTGGAAGCTCAGAGTCTTAACCACTGGACCGCCAGGTAAGTCCCCCAGTGTCAGTTATGATCTGTATTTCAGTGTAAAAATTTAGCTAACTTTACATTTCTAATATTTTTAAAGTTCTATTAAAATGATTGTAATTTGCAATAGGTTTTAGGAATACTAAATGATAGATGTTAAAAGCAAGGAAAAAACAAGGCCTCCACTAAAAAGAAATGACAAGTAAATGCAGTGCATGATCCCAGATTGGATCGTGAACCAGGAAAAAAAGTTGCTACAAGAGACATTATTGGGACAATTAACAAAAGTTGAATATAGACTATGGATTAGAAAATAATATTGTATCAAGATTAAATTTTCTAATTTTGATAACAATACAGTGGTTATGTTCTTAGGAAATACACTCTGGGACTTCCCTGGTGGTGCAATGGTTAAGAATCTGCCTGCCAATGCAGGGGACACGAGTTCGATCCCTGGTCCAGGAAGATCCCACATGTCGCAGAGCAACTAAGCCCGTGCACCACAACTACTGAAGCCTGCGTGCCTAGAACCTGTGCTCCGCAACAAGAGAAGCCACTGCAATGAGAAGCCTGTGCACCACAACGAAGAGTAGCCCCTGCTCACTGCAACTAGAGAAAGACCACGTGCAGCAACTAAGACCCAACACAGCCAAAAATAAAAATAAATAAATAAATAAATAAATAAAATTGTTAAAAAAAATCACACACACACAAAAAGGTAATACACTCTGAAACATTTAGGGGTAAAGGGGTATAATGTCTGCAACTTCCTCCCCAATGATCATATGTATATGTTTATATATATAATTATACATTATACATAATATACATATTATTACATGTACGTGATTATGGAGCAAATAAGGGCAAATAAGGCAAAATGTTAACAATTGATGAATTAGGTAAAGGACATATAGCAATTCTTATATGAAAATAAAAAGTTATTTAAAAATAAATAATAAAGCCTACTGCCAACAGATGTGGACAATTCTGATGTGCAGCAATTCCTCATGCTTCTCACGAGTCTTTGAGTTTTCTGTTACAATAAGTCCCAAGACCTGTATCCTGGGGTTAAATTGTGCAACCAACTGATGGATATGGTTATGAAACAATAAAAATATAAAATTGTGAAATCATTGGCAACAGTTTCCCCACAATCCCAATAAAAGTTAGCAGCTGTGTCCCAGGACTGGCCCATCGCTCTTGATAGTCATGAGCACTAGGATGCCCTTGTCACCATGTCCTCGAACTCCCTTTCAGGAGTCTGAGATCTAAAAACAAATGCCCCAAGTGAGGCCGGCCTTAGTGGGGGGGAAAAATGACTTTGTTTTAAACACTCTCTCTCCTATCTTCTTTTGCCTTCACTATCTGGCAAAAGCATCTGCTTCCCTAGGGTCTCCCAGCTGCTTCTTTGCAGTGTTGTTTTTTTCCCCTTCGTGTTTGATCTAGGCCTGTTGTTTCTTCTTTGTCTGGGCCCCCGGATTTAGCCCTCTCTGTCTTTATATCCACAGCTGCAGCCGTGGTTCATGTCTCTGAACGATCACAGTAGTTTTCTGGCTCAATCGAAGGTTACAACTAGATATGGCCAAAGGGCTATTTGTTTTGACAGTTACCATGTTGGCCCATTGGTGTCTTAAATTTTATATAATCAATGGAATTGTCAATATTTAATCAGGGGAATTTACATAATCTGGATTTCCAGTTTCTCTTCAAAGATCAGAAGGTCTGGCCATACCAGGGTAACAGTAGATCAGAGATATGCACTGGGACATTCTTTAGGCAGGTAGGTTCTTCCAGTTGGCAACAATCTCCATCTGGTCCACTGCTCTTTTGACATGGCCTGCAGGCCCCATGAGAGATTTAAGTTTGCAGCTTCTGGGTCAGAGAGTTTCTGTGGTAATTTGATCACAACCTCTCTGACTGCTCTATCAAACATTATTTGTGTGATGCCTCAGATTCCCTAGTCACCTGTCTCCAGAGCTCTAGTCTTCCTGTTTCACCCAGCTGCCCTGGCAGCACATCTGCTGCCCCAAACCAACTATCTGGAGTTTCTGGCTCCTCTACACGCCTCTGCACTCACTGGAACAAAGCACCATGCTTCCTACGTGGCTGCCAGAGGCTGGGTGGTGCAACCCAGAGGGGCAGGAAAGTTCACTCCCCCGTAGAGAACCATAGTGCAACAGAGATCAGAGGAGGAAAAGAGCCAGTGAATAAATGGCCTCTCCTTCTTCCCTTGGATCAACTATTTCAAGGAGTGGTTTCTCTGTATATAGCCTGTTCAGAGACATTCCACGTAGTCTAGCGGGTCCACCTGCCAAGGCGGCTCTGAAGCCGTAGCCAGTGTGGTAACACATTACTTTGTGTTGCATCTCATCCTTCCTTTCCCTCTTTGCCTCTCCTGTCTCTCCCACTGTCATGGGTTTACCTCCCAAATAAAGAATGAGCACTTAGTCCTTGCCTCAGCCTCTATTTTCTAGCCCAGGATAAGATAATTATTTGTTGAACATGAAGAAATTACTCTGCAGCCTACCGTTGCCTGTACGTATTTCTTGAACTTTCTCTAACCGTGGGTTTTGGGGAGGTCCTCTTAGATTTTGCTTTTAGGACCATAGGTCACAACTCATTCCCAATTCAAGTCCCAGATTTAATACCTCTTTTGTAATGAAGTAATCAGTGCTTGCACTAGCTGAAGGAGTTTTTTCCTTCTAACAGTTTCCACACCGCTCTACCTACATCTAACTTATGACATTTATCTTTCTCTGTGTTATGACCCTTTATGGTCTGTGCCTTAACTCAGGCCCTCATATTTCTTTATTTTATTTAATTAATTAATTAATTTTATTTTTTTGTAGGGGGCATGCCATACAGCTTGTGGGATCTTAGTTCCCTGACCAGGGATTGAACCCAGGCCCCCAGCAGTGGCAGCATGGAGTCATAACCACTGGACCGCCAGGGAATTCCCAGGCTCTCATTTTTCTTGTGGAGATCACACTGAGGGGTCTCCTATGCTGTTATTTGGCCTCCAGTCCCATCACTTGTCTTCTCCTTTGTAGTGTTTTCTTCGCCCAGAATCTTCTTCCTTTGTTCATTTTTGCCCCCAGCAAACTTCTATTCCATTTTTTCAGGCCCTTTAAAGGAGTTCAACAATGGCCTCTTGGGGCTTCCGTGGTGGCGCAGTGGTTGAGAATCCACCCGCCAATGCAGGGGACACGGGTTCGAGCCCTGGTCCGGGAAGATCCCACATGCCGCAGAGCAAATAAGCCCGTGCACTACAACTACTGAGCCTGTGCTGTAGAGCCTGCGAGCCACAACTATTGAGTCTGTGTGCTGCAACTACTGAAGCCTGCGTGCCTAGAGCCCCTGCTCCACAACAAGAGAAGCCACCGCAAGGAAGAGTAGCCCCTGCTCTCCTCAACTAGAGAAAGCCTGCGCGCAGCGGTGAAGACCCAACACAGCCAAAAATAAATAAATTTAATAAATTTTAAAAAAAGAAAAAAAGAGTGGCCTCTTGCAAGAAACTTTCCCAGACTCAGACTAGATTAGTGCTATAGACTGAATGCTTATGTCCCACCCCCAGCCCCCACCAAATTCATATGTTGAAACTTAATCCCCAAAGTGATGGTGTTTGGAGGTGAGGTCTTTGAGGTCTTTGGGGTGATTAGTTCATTAGGACGGGGCCTTCACGAATGGGACTAGTGCCTTTAAAAAAGAGACCCCTGGGACTTCCCTGGCGGTCCAGTGGTTAGGACTCTGCTCTACAACTGCAGGGGCCCAGGTATGATTCCTGGTTGGGGAACTAAGATCCCTCATGATGCGTGGCCAAAAAGAGACTTCAGGGAATTCCCTGGTGGTCCAGTGGTTAGGACTTGGTGTTTTCACTGCCGTGGCCTGGGTTCAATCCCTGGTCAGGAAACTAAGATCTCGCAAGCTACCCAGCCAAAGAAAAAAGGAAGAGAGAGACTCCAGAAAACTTCCTTGCCCCTTCTATCCTGTGAGGACCCAGTGAGAAGACGGCCATCCATGAACCAGAGAGCAGGTTCTCACCAGACACAAATCTGCCAGCACCTTGATCTTGGGCTTCTCAGCCTCCAGAACTGTGACAGATAAATTTCTGTTTATAAGTTATCCAGTCTATGGTAATTTTGTTATAGCAGCCTGAACCCACTAAGACAGTTACCCAGCTCTCTTTGGGGCCCACACAGCACTCTTTCCAGCTCTGGTGGTGGGTTATTGAAAGTTTACTTATGTCTTCTCCAGACTTTGAGTTCCCTTAGGAAAGAGGTGATATTTATTTAAAACAGTGCCTATAGGTTCACTATAGGTTAATGGAACAAATGAAAAAACTACAGATGTCTTATCTCTACTTGACTGGAAGTTCCTTTCAGTCGAGGATATATGTCTGATTCATGTTTGCATTCCAGTGCCAAGGGCAGGACCTGGTATAAGGTAGATGCTGAACAGTGTATTGAAAGAATGAATAAATTCATGAAAGAGAATTTGTCATTAAAGTCACCTGGGGGACGCTGGCTCCTTTAGGGAGGAGACACTCTTGGACACAGCTCTAGTGAAGCAGAACAGACCCCCGCAGCAAGGGTCAGCCACCGTAGACATTGTCTGGTTTCACTTCCATTTATAAATTGTGTTGAATTATCACGGGAAGCAACTGTTCCCTCCACCTCCACCTGCCCACCCACGACCGTCTCCTCAAAGGCAATTCCAGTTAACCTTTGCTGCCCCACACTCTCTCCCCAATTCTTTTTTTTTTTTTTTTTGGTACGCGGGCCTCTCACTGTTGTGGCCTCTCCCGTTGCGAACACAGGCTCCAGACGCGCAGGCTCAGCGGCCATGGCTCATGGGCTCAGCCGCTCTGAGGCATGTGGGATCTTCCCGGACCATGAACCCGTGTCCCCTGCATCGGCAGGCGGACTCTCAACCACTGCGCCACCAGGGAAGCCCTAAAATAATATCTTTAAAATATATGTATGGCATAAAAAAAATGATGCAGTGAATGTTCCCATATTCACTTGCATCCCCTCTCCCTCCTGCGACCCTCTTCCAATTCCATGTCCTTCTTTCCGCCTTACAGGAAACCACTCTCCCAAGTTTTTGTTTATGGCTCGTTTTTCATTACAGTTTTACCCTGCGTGTTTGTATGAAATAAGACTGTATTACTTGCATTCCTAAATAATATTTTGTGTACTTTAGCATATTTTTAAACTTTTAGACAAGTGGAATCATTCTTTTTTTCTTTTTAAGGTTGAACTGTGTTGTTATGTGTAGCTGTAATTCTTTCATTATCCTCTGCTGTAAAATATTTTCCTCTGCACACATCCTCTCTCTCTAAAAAAAAAAAAATCCACTCTTCTGTTTTTAGACAGGTTATTTCTGCTTTCTGCTATTAGGAACTGTGCTGCTGTGTCATAGCCAAAACACTTAT
This sequence comes from Grampus griseus, assembly GCF_964374135.1. NCBI lineage: Eukaryota > Metazoa > Chordata > Mammalia > Artiodactyla > Delphinidae > Grampus > Grampus griseus. The sequence continues at coordinate 52,775,042 of NC_139004.1, forward strand.
TAATTACGAAAGAAAAAAAATGAAGTGGAGAAAATGGATACGACCTTAACAAGGTAAACAAAATTAATGTCACTGATAAGGTGATAAGGTAAGACAGTGTGTTCCTCCTGTGACAGCCGAGAAGGATGGTATTCTAGTCCAAAGAGCTTAATCTGAATCTGATCATGAGGAAACATCAGAGAAGCCCAAGTGAAGGGCTTTTTATAAAATAACTGGACTGTGTTATTTTTTAAAATGGACTTTAATTTTTAAAGCAGTTTTAGGTTTGCAGCAAGACTGAGTGAAAGGTACAGAGATTTTCCACATATCTCCCATCACTACATACACACAGCCTCCCCGCTATCAGAATCCCATACCAGAGTGGTATATTGAGTACAACAAATGAGGCTACTTTGACACATCATAATCACCCAAAATCCATGGCTTACATTAGGGTTCACTCTTCGTATTTCACATTCTGTGGGTTTTGACAAATGTATAATGACATCTATCCACCATTATAGTATCACACGGAATAGTCTCACTGCCCTAAAAATCCTCTGTGCTGTGCCTGTTTATTCCTCTCTCCTCCCAACACCTGGCAGCCACTGATCCTTTTACTGTCTTCAAAATTTTGCCTTTTCCAGAATGCCATATAGTTGGAATCATACAGTAAGTATATAGCCTTTTTATATTGGCTTCTTTTAGTTAGTAAAATGCGTTTGTTTCCTCTATGTCTTTTTTGTGGCTTGATAGCTCATTTATTTTTAGTGCTGAGTAATATTCCATTGTCTGGATGTACCACCGTTTATTTATTCATTCGCCTATTGAAGGACATCTTGTTTCCTTCCAAGTTTTGGCAATTATGTAAAAAGCTGCTATCAATATTTGTGTGCAGGTTTCTGTGTGGACATAAGTTTTCAATTTATTTCAGTAAATATCAATGAATGTAACTGCTGGATGGTATGGCAGAGTGTGCTTAGTTTGGTAAGAAACTGCCACACTGTCTTCCAAAGTGGCTGCACCATTTTGTATTCCCACCAGCAACGAATGAAGAGTTCCTGTTGTTCTACATCCTTGTCAGCATCTGGTGTTGTCAGTATTTTGAATTTTGGCCATTCTAATAGGTGTGTAGTGGATCTCATTGTTGTTTTGGCCTGTATTCTTATACAGTGTCAATAGTATGACAAGAAAAGCTGAAGGTTCAGATTCCAGAACACTAAGTAGAAGAGACAGCTAGATTCAACACAGGATATTGGATCGCATCCTGCCCAGGGGAATAAAGTGCTGTAAAAGACATTATTATGGGGCTTCCCTGGTGGCGCAGTGGTTGAGAGTCCGCCTGCCGATGCAGGGGACACGGGTTCGTGCCCCGGTCCGGGAAGATCCCAAATGCCGTGGAGTGGCTCGGTCCGTGAGCCATGGCCACTGAGCCTGCGCGTCCGGAGCCTGTGCTCCGCAACAGGAGAGGCCACACCAGTGAGAAGCCCGCGTGCCGCAAAAAAAAAAAAAAAAAAAAAGACATTATTAGGACAGTTGACAAAACAGGAATAGGGAATATAGATTAGTCCTCCATCAATGCTAAGTTTCCTGAATTTGATCATTGTCTGTAGTTTAGTTCTTAGGACATACATATCAATACTAAAAGATTAAGGGGGAAGTGACCTCATGTATGCAATGTACTCTCAAATGATTCAGAAAAAAGCATAGAGATAAATATAGAGAAAGTAAATGTGGCATAACTTAGCAATTTGTGAATGTGGATGAGGGCTATATAGGAATTGTTTCTACTATCCTTTTAATTTTTCTGTAAATTATTTATTTGTTTTAAAAATATTAATTTATTTATTTGGCTGCACCGGGTCTTAGTTGCGGCCCACAAGATCTTCGTTGCAGCATGCAGGATCTTAAGTTGCAGCATGCGAACTCTCAGTCGCAGCATATGGGATCTAGCTCCTTGACCAGGGATGGAACCCAGGCTCCCTGCATTGGGCGCACGGAGTCTTAGCCACTGGACCACCGGGGAGGCCCCTCTATCCGCATCTTTTTTTTTTTTTGCGGTACGCGGGCCTCTCACTGCTGTGGCCTCTCCCGTCGCGGAGCACAGGCTCCGGACGCGCAGGCTCAGCGGCCATGGCTCATGGGCCTAGCCGCTCCGCGGCACGTGGGATCTTCCCGGACCGGGGCACGAACCTGTGTCCCCTGCATCGGCAGGCGGACTCTCAACCACCGCGCCACCAGGGAAGCCCTTTCCGCATTTTTTGATGCACACATATAAGTTTCTCGAGCGTATTCTTTTATTTATTTAAAAAAAATTTTGGCCGCACCGCACTGCTCCCGGGATCTTAGTTCCCCCACCAGGGATTGAACCCACGCCCTCAGTAGTGAAAGCGCCGAGTCCTAACCACCGGACCGCCATGGAATTCCCTCTCCAGCGTATTCTGAGGAGTGGAATGGCAGTCATAAGGTGTGTGCATCTTCAACTTGATTAGCTTAACAGTTTACAAAGCGCCACTGACATTCTTATTAATTTTGTTTATGCATTGTCTTTCTCATTGAAATGAGGTCGTCGCAGTGCCATCAAAGTGTAGGCCGTGGACCCGCAGGATCAGTCTCATCAGGGTGCTGGTTAGAATCGCAGATCCTCAGACCCCCATCCCAACCAGACTTGCTGAATGAGAAACTCTGGGGTCACGGTCCAGGAATCTGCGTTTTCACAAGTCCTCTAAGAGATTCTAAAGTGTAAGCAGCGCTGATCTATGATCCATTAGGGCCGCGCCTGGCTTGCAGACCGCCCTCTTTATAAAGGAGCTAACCGTGGAGCCCAGGATCACGGGTTAGATCGTGCAGGAACTAGAGGGCAGCGCCCCTCCCCAGGACACCCACTCCGCGCGGGCAGCTTCGCCCGGACCCCCGGATTGGGTGGGGAGGGGCAGCCGGACGGGGCGGGCCGGAGGCTGGCGTCCCCGCCTCCCCAGCATTCGGCTCGCCGCGTCGCTCAGTCCTCCCGCTTCCTTTCCTTCTCGCACCCCTCCTTCCTTCCTTCCTTCCTTCCTTCCGTCGGGAGCGATGGAGCCGGGGCGCCGGGCGGCTGCGGCGCTGCTGGCGCTGCTGTGCGCTGGCTGCGCGCTGCGCTCCGGGCGCGCCCAGTACGAGCGCTACAGCTTCCGCAGCTTCCCTCGGGACGAGCTGATGCCGCTCGAGTCGGCCTACCGGCACGCGCTGGACCAATATAGCGGCGAGCACTGGGCGGAGAGCGTGGTCTATCTGGAGATCAGCCTGCGGCTGCACCGCCTGCTACGCGACAGCGAGGCCTTCTGCCACCGCAACTGCAGCGCGACGCCGCAGCCCGAGCCCGCCGCCGGCCTCGCGCGTCACCCGGAGCTGCGCCTCTTCGGGGGCCTGCTGCGCCGCGCGCACTGCCTCAAGCGCTGCAAGCAGGGCCTGCCGGCCTTCCGCCAGTCGCAGCCCAGCCGCGAAGTGCTGGCCGACTTCCAGCGCCGAGAGCCCTACAAGTTCCTGCAGTTCGCCTACTTCAAGGCAAGTCCGCCTCGCCTCGCCCCGCCCCCCAAGCCTAGGCCCCGCCCCTTAGGCCCAGGCTCTGTCCCTCGGTCCTGGGGCGCGTCCCAACGCTCTTTCTTGACTTAGTTCTTTCCCACCCCGCGCTGCGGAAGGACGCCTTCAAATCCTGTTCCCCCTATTCTTCATCTTCAATAGAGATGAAAATACTTTTCTTGAAGGGTTGTTCTGAGGCGGAGAACATACATAGAACGCCTAGCACAGTGTTATTTGAAGACAGACTCCTTTTTTGGTATATACGATTAAAATCCCATTTCTCAAGTGAGTGGTGCCTTTCAGTAATAGGGCGGAAGAGGACCTGCGGAGCCGGCCGGTCCCTTTTAAAGAGGAAATTAAGGCCAGGAAAGGGCAGGGCTCCTTGGAAGGACACTTCCCTGCCTGGAGGAGAAGCAGCTGAGCGCTGTGATTCATCAGGGCTGGCGCTCTGGGCTGGCTGTCTTTCATCTAGAATGTAACACAGTTGTCTTCCTCCTTTTTGTGGCTGCTTACATTCTGCCTGTGATTGCTGGCTAAAAAGAGCCACAGATTGCAGTCTCTGTCCTTTAAGTCCTTACTCTGGGGACCCACAAGTTTTAAGAGGGGCCGAATTCCCTGTTACTGGATAAACAGGTTTTAGCTTGGTGGGTCTTCACCGGGTGTTGCCAATAGAGCCCTCTCAAAGTCCAGTTTCTATTTTCTCTAACCGAAAACGAGTTTTTAAACTTTGCTTTCAGTCTTTGGGCTGCAAGATCTGTTTTTCATATTTCCCTGAAACGGAGCTGCGTGTCTGTTGCATTCATATGAGCCATAAAACAGCAGAAACCCTAAATAGGAGAAAAGCTGGGTTATTTCTATGCCTGATTACAGTTTTATATAAGTATCAGATTTGTGAATGTTTGTCCTGGCAATAAAAAGACAATTTTAAAATAGAACGGGGATAAGATTAATACATTTCCAGAATGTATGAAATGCAGAAATAATGGCTGACTCATACAAGCAGTATTTTTTACGCTAAAAAGGACTCGTTTTAATCCTCTCTCTTTTTTGTAGAACTTTTGGCAAATACAGTCTGAGCCAAATTTGAGTCACATAATCGAGGGGAAAACGTTTTATTTTTAAACCTGGAGAATAGTGGAAGCTCTGATTTCTCTAATATACAGATGACTTTGAAACAAGTGCTGCAGGGAGGAGGGGACTGCAGTGCTACAATATGACCGGAAGGCAGGGGTTTCCTCCATCCTGACATCCTCAAAGGTTAGGAAGTTCATAGCTTCTCTCAAAACCCTTTGTAGGTCTTGTAACAATCACTTACTTATAAGTCAGTATAGGGAATTCCCTGGCGGTCCAGTGGTTAAGGCTCCGCACTTCCACGGCAGGGGGCATGGGTTCGATCCCAGGTCAGGGAACTAGGATCCTGCAAGCTGTGGGGTGCAGCCAAAAAACAAAAGTCAGTATAATACCATCTGTCTTAGTATTTTGAGATCACTTACAGGGCAGGGAGAAGTTTAGAATTTTATAAATAAACCAGAACCTTCACTTAATTGCTTCAACTGAAAATCACTGAAAAAGTGATGATATTGTGTGGCTGATTTTTTGTTTTCCTTAATGGAGTTTGTATTTTCAAACTCTGTTTCTGGGTAGAGAGGAAATAATTGGTGACAGGCACATTCATTCGGCTGGCGACAGGTACTGGAGATGGATGGTGCTTCCTGCCCTAGCAGGATCTGAAACCACGGTAGGTTTCATGCCCCCAGCCTGACTTAGGTTCATGTCATGAGCTGTGGGTTCTCTCTGTGGCCGCCATCTCCATGAAATGCTCATCTTCCCCACAGGCCGAGGAACAGGTGGGCCCCAGCGCTTTATCAAATCCTTGGTGACTGTTGAACTCTGAGCTGACAGAGCTGGCTGCCTCACAGGCATGCTTACCCCCTCTTTGCCTGGACCTGGACTCTGTCCTCCCCTGGTTGAGGGGTGGCTGGTTTGGCAGGTGACTGGGAGCCTCTCATGCAGGTGGCTGTCTCTCAGGAACCCATGGCAGGGTAGGTTCCCCCACCCCCTCCTTCTCTAAAACCTGCCTGGGGGCTGTCAGAGGTTTACCTGTCAAGGTGTGGCTCCATGCTCCAGCTGACAGAGCTGGAGTTAAAAGTGAATAAAATCATCCTTCAGGAAGGGATTCCATTTTGTAAAACTCAGGTCCTGAGTGAGAGGCCTTAAAAATCCCACCCTGTGCCACTCTTTCTAAGTGCTCTTCTGAGAATCAGAGAATCTAATTTCATTGGCACATGCTTTAAAAAGGGCTGCATTCATACTCTTCCCTTCCTTCTGGCTGCCAGACTGGCCTTTTTCCAGCCAGGAGTATAAAGCTGTCTGTAGACCTCTTTCAAAGGCAGTTCTGGGAATTCCCTGGTGGTCCAGTGGTTAGGACTCTGTGCTTCCCCATCCCCCTTCCGCCCCCCCCCCACCCCAGCCCAGAGTTCCATCCGTGGTCCATGAGCTAAGATCCCACAAGCAGCCGGCAGCAGAGCCAAAAAAAAAAAAAGGCAGTCGCACTCCAGGTCACTAGCTGGCATTCTCCAAATATCAGCACTGGCTTCTGGGAGTCTGTCGTTATCACCACCCATCACTCCTCCAGGGCAGCCACTGCCATTGTCTCCAAATGACTGGGCTCCCATGCTGGGGCAATTTTGCACAGGTATGTGCTATCCTTTGATTCTCAGAAATCCAGAGTGTGCCAAGTATCCCTTTATTTTTCTCTCTCCAAACTGAATTCCCTAATTCTTGCCCCCGAGTGTCCCTCTGGATTGGCTGAAGGAGTCTCTGTGCACGAGATCCGGGGGCCTCCCCTCCCCCCCACCAGGTTGTGCTGTGATTCCAGGGCACCGAGGAGCCAGGGCATCGCAGGGGATCCTCTGTTTGCTGCTTGCGTGTCCACACAGGGAGGTGTCCCTATCCTCGGCTGCCCACCTCTTGAGCCTCCCGCCCCCAGAGCATCCCATTCCTCTCTAAGGACTTCTGCTCTCCTGGGCTCCGCCTGCAGGTGCCAAACCTGAAGGTCAAGGGCCACAGACCTTGCTGCCCCTGCAGACCCCAAGGGGGACTTTCTTCTGGCCTAGAGGGTTCCCCTTCCTCCCTCTTCTTCTTCCAGGCCAGTCAGCTTCTTCCTGCAGCTCCCTCTCCCTATTTCCTCCTCTTCCCATACTTGCCAAGTTCTCTCAAGAGTACAGGGGCTTTTGTCATGTTTCTGTGTCCTGACCAGACAGCTACCTCCCATGAGGCAGTGAAACTCAGAATCAGCTGACCACCACCTAATGAGGAGAAGAGAGAGAGGGGGAAATAGAGGGAAACATGAATTAATTTCATGAAAATATTATGCAGTGGTGGTGTTACATCCAAATCACTTGTACTTACCAAGTCCTGCTTTGTTGCAGGAACTGTGCCAGGTACCAGGAGTGCAGACATGAATGACACTGCTGGGTCCTTCAAGGCTCAGAGGCTGGAAGGGGAGACAGACACATTAGCTGAGACCACAAAGAGGTGTGAAAAGCAGGGAGACAGAACACAGGATGACACAAAAGATGCTATCATCAAAAAATTCACAAACAATAAATGCTGGAGAGGGTGTGGAGAGAAGGGAGCCCTCCTATACTGTTAGTGGGAGTGTAAATTGGTATAGCCACTGTGGAGAACAGTATGGAGGTTCCTTAAAAAAACAAATATAGAGCTACCATATGACCCAACAAACCCACTCCTGGGCATATATCTGGAGAAAAACACGGTCTGAAAGGATGCATGCACCTCAGTGTTCATTGCAGCATTGTTTACAATAGCTGTGACATGGAAGCAACCTAAATGTCCATCAACAGATGAATGGATAAAGAAGATGTGGAACATATATACAATGGAATATTACTCAGCCATAAAAAAGAACGAAATAATGCCATTTGCAGCAACATGGAGTTGCTAGAGACTGTCATACTGAGTGAAGTAAGTCAGAGAAATATCATATGATATCACTTATATGCAGAATCTAAGAAAAAAGATACAAATGAACTTATTTACAAAAATAATTATATACATTTTAATTATAATGTATTACATATATTACATTATATAGTGTATAAAATATATTAGTACACATATATCCATGAAATAGTAAAGTTACATGTCAACATGTCTATCTGCAAGTATTCACCTGTAGACCCATGTATATGATGTGTGTGTGTGTGTGTGTGTGTGTGTGTATCTATATATATAGATAGAGGAGAGAGAGAGGAAATGAATCCATTTGGTACAGGTTGGGTCAGTTACTTGAAATAAACAGGTCATAAGGAGGCATGTCCCCCCACCAAAAAAAAAAGACTCTTGATCAAGGTTACGGGAATAGGGAGGGCTCACCTGCATGTCCAGTACGTAAAGGCAGGGATTCTTTCCCTGTTTTGCTCATTGTTACAGACCCATTTCCTAGAACAGTGCCTGGCATGTAGGAAGCTTGAAACAAATATTTGCTGAGTGAATGGATGAGTAAGTGAGGAGGTGGTGGGAATCACTGAGAACAGTGAAGTGGAGATTCTGTGAGAGACTCTGGAAAGTATTGATACATCTGTCAAGGTTCTGGCAGAAAAGATGTGATATAGTCATACTGGGTAGTTGGAGGAACTTTTAATAAAGCAGGTATTTACAAGGGCTAGTGATAGTGAGGTGTGACACTCCCCCACCCAGGCCAGAAGGGGCAAGGGAGAGACCAATTGCTGGAAGCCAGAAGGAGAGATACCAGAAGGAGAGGCCCCCTTTGAGAGGGGCTGTGACCTTCAGTCAAGGGAGCGACCTTGCAGGGAGGGAGCCAGGACACTAACAGCCCAGCCTTATTCTCTTCCCTTCCTTCAGTCTCCTGTTGGGTTCCTGTTGGAGCTCCTCATTGATGAACCCACTGGAAGCTATGGGGACAAGGGAGTCCGCTGTGACAGCCTGTACACCAGCCTCCTGGGCAGGGCAGGGTAGGGTGGAGACTGCAGGGCGTAGATCGGGACAGGCACACAAAGGCCATCTACTCACCTGCAGCGAATGAACACTCTTCCAGAGTGGCTGGACCAGGTCTTGCTGGGTCTTGGAAATCACTGAACCCTTCGCTTCCAACATTGTGTAGAAACACAAAGTTGCCGAAGGACTGAACAGACGTTCACGCTCATCACCCATTGAGTAGCTTTTCTCTTTCTTCTTTGTATTTTAGGCAAATAATCTTCCAAAAGCCATTGCAGCTGCTCACACCTATCTACTGAAGCATCCTGATGATGAAATGATGAAGAGAAACATGGCTTATTATAAGAGCCTGCCCGATGCCGAGGACTACATTAAAGACTTGGAAACCAAGTTGTATGAGGTATATTTGCATTTTTACACAGTGGTTATTTGCAATGCGAGCTGTCAAAGAAGCGTATCTCAGTGAACATCTATTGACATCAAAGGACTGCTAGTGATTTTTGATGACATTTAGTGAATATTATGACAATAGAAATGATTGCCTTTTTAACACCTAGCTGATCCATTTAAGAATGCAATTTTACTTTCCATGATGATTTTAAAGCCACTTTTTTCTAAATGCTACATTTTAAAAATATGGTCATGTGATGGTAGAATAAGATGGTAGAATAAAGACGTGTCTTGGAAATCATCTGAAAATGACCAAGAATAGGAGAAACAGAAATATAATTCTCCATTTCTGATGAAGCTAGGAAACATATATATTAATACACACACACAACTTTATATCTTAAGTTGGAAAGGAAATAGAGGCGCTAGGAGGACTGACTTGACAGATTGGAGGCTACTTAAGTCTCTGCATCTGCAGCGCGGAATTCTGATGAGAATGAATGAGGATAATAAGAAGAGGAAGAATCTGAGCCCTTTGAGCACTTACTGTTGTCCGGCCCTGTCGAGCTCGGGCTCTGGGGGTGTGGGTACCAGTGGAGGGTTGAAAACAGAGGGATGTGTTGAAAGTACCCATGGGAGCCGTTAGATCCTAAGGTATGACTCCAGGGTTTCCTATCGTGGGACCAGATCTCAAGCTCACTTTTTCACTGGTGGTGACCCTCAAACATAGTGGGCGAAGTCTCTTTCCTGGAGCCCTTCAGTTTTCCAGGGAAGGATTCTCCAGCCTCCTGCAGGGCTGGTGGGGTGTCCGTGCTTCTCTACTGGTGTCTGAGAGCCAGTCTCGGGAGAGGGATGGGGGTCTCACAGCTGAGTCTGAGACCTTACCTGATTCCTGGTTTTTCAGCCCATGCCTGGACTGATAGCAGGCTCTGCTATGCCTGCTCCCTGGCCCCTCAGCCTTTATGGGTAGAGTCTCTAGAAGAGACCACCAGTCTCTGGCAAGGAGCGGCTTTGGGAGGTGTGGTCCCTTAGGTGAGCAGGTGGGCGCTGGTGGGGGAACCCAGGGTTCCAACAGCTCTGTTCAGACTTTCAGCCCTGCTTTCTTTCCCATGCCTTGTGCCAGCCTCTGTGGTCCCTGGTGCCTGCAGGTGCCTACGAGTGTGTAGCTCGCCTGCTCTGAGGTCCCTCCTCTCTGATAATTTGTTTTTTTGTCTTTCCAAAAGTTGTTGAAATCTCTTGTCTGCTGCTTGCTCCTTTACAGTTCTCCCATGAAAGGACTGAAGTCTTTTTACTTTCTTCCCTGTCATTTTTGGGGTAGGGTTTGGGGAGCAGAATGCACTGTGCTTCACTGCAAGCAGCTGCACCCTTCTTGCCCTCTTTGGAGTCCTGCTGGGTGTGGCGGGCTGCCCCCTCCCCACCATCCCCACCGTGCCCAGGGGCTTCCTCTCTCTGCAGGACTTTCCTGCTGCTGCCACGCTGCCATTTCTGCAGAGCCAGCGGCCTGGTGTTGCTGCTCTCGTACCCAATCTCCAGACAAAGGCCCTTCAGCTCTCTGCCTGTCTTGTTTCCAGGAAATGCTGCCTGCCCAGGAGGTATAAGGAGACCCACCTTCTTAACCTGAGGCCTTTAGTTGGGTGAAAATTTCAGGTCCCAGGGGTGACCCTCAAATACCCCATTCCAGAGCAACTGAAAACAAAACTACAAATAGAGAGCCCCATGCATATTTCAAGGCCTGTCTTGGCCCCTCCAATTTGTCAGGTTTCCGCATGCGTCCAAGATCTCCACTTATTTCTTGTGAAACCGGGCTGCTTCCTCAGCCCTAATTATTTCTTTTACCTGCTCCAGGCAACAGTTAGCAGAAATTCCTTGACGTTTCCACTATCTGGCACGTGGCTGCCCTCCCCAGGAACTTGTACTGATGTGTGGCACTCCTAGTTCATACTTCACTGTTAGGGGGAGGGGTATCTGACACTTGCTTAAGCTTTATCTTTTCCTTGAATCGATTTAAAACTTATTTACTAATTTTAAGTGTGTAATTCGATGAGTTTTGTCAAAGGTACCACCACAATCATGATGTAGAATATTTTCTTCTCCCCTAAAAAGTTCCCTCATACCCCTGTGCAGTCCAGGCTTTGCCCTACCCCCTGACTCCTGGCAGCCACTGCTCTGGTTTCTGTCACTAGAGTTTTCTTTTTTTCCTTTATTCAAACTTGATTTTATTATCAAGTGCCTGTTACTTTTTTTTTTAATTAAGATAAAACACACATTACTAAACAGTGATTTGAAAATAATCTGAACGAAAGAGAGAACATGGTATATCTCTCCATCAGTTTGTGTCATCTTTGCTTTCTTTCATCAGTGTCTTATAGTTTTCTGAGTACAGGTGTTTTACCTCTTTAGGTAGGTTTATTCCTAGGTATTTTATTCTTTTTGTTGCAGTGGTGAATGGGATTGTTTCCTTAGTTTCTCTTTCTGATTTTTCATCATTAGTGTATAGGTGTGCAAGAGACTTTTGTGCATTAATTTTGTATCCTGCAACTTTACCAGATTCATTGATTAGCTCTAGTAGTTTTCTGGTGGCATCTTTAGGATTCTCTATGTATAGTATCATGTCATCTGCAAAGAGTGACAGTTTTACTTCTTCTTTTCCACTTTGTATTCCTTTTATTTCTTTTTCTTCTCTGATTGCCGTGGCTAGGACTTCCAAAACTATGTTGAATAATAGTGGCGAGAGTGGACATCTTGTCTTGTTCCTAATCTTAGAGGAAATGCTTTCAGTTTTTCACCATTGAGAATGATGTTGGCTGTGGGTTGTCGTATATGGCCTTTATTATGTTGAGGTAGGTTCCCTCTATGCCCACTTTCTGGAGAGTTTTTATCATAAATTGGTGTTGAATTTTGTCAAAAGCTTTTTCTGCATCTATTGAGATGATCATATGGTTTTTATTCTTCAGTTTGTTAATATGGTGTATCACATTGATTGATTTGCATATATTGAAGAATCCTTGCATCCCTGGGATAAATCCCACTTGATCATGGTAAATCCTTTTTTTTTTTTTTTTTTTTTTGTTGTGGTACGCGGGCCTCTCACTGTTGTGGCCTCTCCCGTTGCGGAGCACAGGCTCCGGACACGCAGGCTCAGCGGCCATGGCTCACGGGCCCAGCCGCTCCGCGGCATGTGGGATCTTCCCGGACCGGGGCACGAACCCGTGTCCCCTGCATCGGCAGGCGGACTCTCAACCACTGCGCCACCAGGGAAGCCTGGTATGATCCTTTTAATGTGTTGTTGGATTCTGTCTGCTAGTGTTTTGTTGGGGATTTTTGCATCTGTATTCATCAGTGATATTGGTCTGTAATTTTCTTTTTTTGTAGTATCTTTGTCTGGTTTTTGTATCAGGGTGATGGTGGCCTCGTGGAATGAGTTTGGGAGTGTTCCTTCCTCTGCAATATTTTGGAAGAGTTTGAGAAGGATGGGGTGTTAGCTCTTCTCTAAATGTTTGATAGAATTCACCTGTGAAGCCACCTGGTCCTGGACTTTTGTTTGTTTGAAGAGTTTTAATCACAATTTCAATTTCATTACTTGTGATTGGTCTGTTCATATTTTCTATTTCTTCCTGGTTCAGTCTTGGAAGGTTATATCTTTTTAAGAATTTGTCCATTTCTTCCAGCTTGTCTATTTTATTGGCATAGAGTTGCTTGTAGTAGTCTCTTATGATGCTTTGTATTTCTGCGGTGTCCATTGTAACTTCTCCTGTTTCATTTCTAATTTTATTGATTTGAGTCCTCTCCCTCTTTTTCTTGATGAGTCTGGCTAAAGGTTTATCAATCTCATTTATCTTCTCAAAGAATCACCTTTTAGTTTTATTGATCTTTGCTATTGTTTTCTTTGTTTCTATTTCATTTATTTCTGCTCTGATCTTTATGATTTCCTTCCTTCAGCTAACTTTGGGTTTTGTTTGTTCTTCTTTCTCTAGTTCCTTTAGGTATAAGGTTAGATTGTTTATTTGAGATTTTTCATGTTTCTTAAGGTAGGATTGTATTGCTAGAAACATTCCATAGGTTTTAGATCGTGTTTTCGTTGTCATTTGTCTCTAGGTATTTTTTGATTTCCTCTTTGATTTCTTCAGTGATCTCTTGGTTATTTAGTAACATACTGTTTAGCCTCCATGTGTTTGTGGTTTTTACATTTTTTCCCCTGTAAATTTTTCTAATCTCATAGCATTGTGGTTGGAAAAGATCCTTGATATGATTTCAATTTTCTTAAATTTACTGAGGCTTGATGTGTGACCCAAGATGTGATCTATCCTGGAGAATGTCCCATGTGCACTTGAGAAGAAAGTGTAATCTGCTGTTTTTGGATGGAATGTCCTATACGTATCAATTAAATCTATCTAGTCTATTGTGTCATTTAAAGCTTGTGTTTCCTTATTAATTTTCTCTCTGGATGATCTGTCCACTGGTGTAAGTGAGGTGTTAAAGTCCCCAACAATTATTGTGCTACTGTCTATTTCCTCTTTTATAGCTGTTAGCATTTGCCTTATGTATTGAGGTGCTCCTATGTTGGGTGCATATATATTTATAATTGTTATATCTTCTTCTTGGATTGATCCCTTGATCATTATGTAGTGTTCTTCCTTGTCTCTTGTAACATTCTTTATTTTAAAGTCTATTTTATCTGATATGAGTATTACTACTCCAGCTTTCTTTTAACTTCCAGTTGCATGGAATATCTTTTTCCATCCCCTCACTTTCAGTCTGTATGTGTCCTTAGGTCTGAAGTGGGTCTCTTATAGACAGCATATATATGGGTCTTGTTTTTGTATCCATTCAGCGAGCCTTTGTCTTTTTGATTGGAGCATTTAATCCAGTCACATTTAAGGTAATTATCAATATGTATGTTCCTATTACCATTTTCTTAATTGTTTTGGGTTTGTTTTCATAGGGCCTTTTCTTCTCTTGTGTTTCCCACTTAGAGAAGTTCCTTTAGCATTTGTTGTAGAGCTGGTTTGGTGGTGCTGAATTCTCTTAGCTTTCGCTTGTCTGTAAAACTTCTGATTTCTCCATCGAATCTGAATGAGATCCTTGCTAGGTAGAGTAATCTTGGTTGTAGGTTCTTCCCTTTCATCACTTTAAATATATCATGTCACTCCCTTCTGGCTTGTAGAGTTTCTGCTGAGAAATCAGCTGTTAACCTTATGGGAGTTTCCTTGAATGTTATTTGTCATTTTCACTTGCTACCTTTAATAATTTTTCTTTGTCAGTTTTGTTGCTATGTGTCTTGGTGTGTTTCTCCCTGGGTTTATCCTGCCTGGGACTCTCTGCGCTTCCTGGACTTGGGTGGCTATTTCCTTTCCCATGTTAGGGAAGTTTTCGACTATAATCTCTTCAAACATTTTCTCAGGTCCTTTCTCTCTCTCTTCTCCTTCTGGGATCCCTATAACATGAATGTTGGTGCGTTTAATGTTGTCCCAGAGGTCTCTTAGGCTGTCTTCATTTCTTTTCATTCTTTTTTCTTTATTCTGTTCCGCAGCAGTGAATTCCACCATTCTGTCTTCCAGGTCACTTATCCGTTCTGCCTCAGTTATTCTGCTATTGATTCCTTCTGGTGTATTTTTCATTTCAGTTATTGTATTGTTCATCTCTGTTTGTTTGTTCTTTAATTCTTCTAGGTTTTTGTTAAACATTTATGACATCTTGATCTTTGTCTCCATTCTTTTTTCCGAGGTCCTGGGTCATCTTCACTATTATTATTCTGAATTCTTTTTCTGGGATGTTGCCTATCTCCACTTCATTTAATTGTTTTTCTGAGGTTTTATCTTGTTCCTTCATCTGGTACATAGCCCTCTATCTTTTCATTTTGTCTATCTTTCTGTGAATGTGGTTTTCGCTCTGCAGGTTGCAGGATTGTAGTTCTTGCTTCTGCTGTCTGCCCTCTGGTGGATTGCACCTGCTAGTTTTTGAATTAAATAAAATAAGTGTACCACTGTGAACAGGGTAGAAAAGTCTAGATATAGGTAAGTTACTGATTGGTTTCCTATTTATAATTAAGAGTGAGCATGGTTTCTCCAGAGCTAATGAGAGTAGAGCTTGATGATGGTCTGATTCCTTTCAGGAGGACAGATCTCTCTCCCTTCACGTCTGGACCTTCCTTGGCTTCTCTCTGCTTTCCAGAGCCTGCTTTTGGTTTGTTTGTTTGTTTTTGTTTTTTTTTAATTGAAGTATAGTGGATTTACAGTGTTTCAGGTGTATAGCAGAGTGATTCAGTTACGCATAGAATATATATATATATGTATTATTTTTCAGATTCTTTTCTATTATAGTTATTACAAGCTATTGAATATAGTTCCCTGTGCTATGCAGTAGGTCCTTGTTGTTTACCTATTTTATATATAGTAGTGTGTATCTGTTAATCCCAAATTCCCAGTTTATCCCTCCCCTACCCCTTTCCCCTTTGATAACCATAAGTTTGTTTTCCTACTTTGTGAGCCTATTTCTGTTTTGTATACAAGTTCATTTGCATCATTTTTTAGATTCCACATATAAGTGATATCATATGGTATTTGTCTTTCTCTGTCTGGCTTACTTCACTTAGTATGATAATCTCTAGGTCCATCTATGTTGCTGCAAATGGCATTATTTCACTCTTTTTATGGCTGAGTAATATTCCATCTTCTTTATCCATGCAACCTGTTGATGGACACTTAGGTTGCTTCCATGTCTTGGCTATTGTAAATAGTGCTGCTATGAACATAGGGATGCATGTATCTTTTTGAATTTAGAGTTTTCTCTGGATATATGCCCAGGAGTGGAGTTGCTGGGTCATATGGTAGCTCTAGTTGTAGTTTTTTGAGGAACGTCATTACGGTTCTCCATAGTGGCTGTACAAATTTACATTCCCACCGACAGTGTAGGAGGATTCCCTTTTCTCCACATCCTCTCCATCATTTATTATTTGTAGACTTTCTGATGATTCCAGAGCCTGTTCATCCGAGCCGTGCGGGGGTACAACGGTGAGAACTGGAGAACGTGCATCACAGACATGGAGCTGGCCCTTCCTGACTTCTTCAAGGCCTTTTATGAGTGTCTTGCTGCCTGCGAGGGCTCCCGGGAGATCAAGGACTTCAAGGATTTCTATCTTTCTATAGCAGGTTAGTGGTGGGTTGTGTCCTCGACATAAATGGCATAGCTGCCCCTGTGGGTTCTACATGCCTTCTGGGTACTTGAGTGGCCTCTGAGGAACTTTTGAGCTTACATAAGAAAGGGTAACCGGGGTGGCTGACACATGTATGGATCAGCCTCTGATTTGGCGGGAGCTTCTGGAGAAACAGTGAGTATGGTGTCTAGATACAGACCAGCAGAGAAGGTCTGCCTAATCAGCCCTACTTGATTACAGATTCCCATAGGCTTTTGGAAAAATAAAACTGGGCCCCAAAGCAACTCATGCCTCACCTTAGGGAGATAACTTTGATTATGGCAGTTTTTCAGCACACATCAAGGTAAAATGAAGAGTATAATGAACCTCTAATTAGTCATCACTAAGATAACTTTTGGGAAAAAAATTTTCTGACTATAAAATAATTCATGCTTATTATAGGAAGTCTAGAAAACACAGGAAAGAATGAAGAAAATTGAGGACTTCCCTGGCAGTCCAGTGATTAAGACTCTGTGCTTCCACTGCAGGGGTCGTGGGTTCGATCCCTGGTCGGGGAACTAAGATTCCCACATGCTTCACGGTGCAGCCAAAAAAAAAGAAAGAAAGAAAAACAATTGAAAACACATAAATAGCCCTAGGGTTTCTCCTTAACCAGTAGTGGGCAGCAATGCTCCAGAGAATGGGAAATGGCCAAGAGATATCCCTAAGTGGTTTGGGAACACGGATGCTCAAACTGCACCTTGCAGGAAGGGGACCCAGGTCAGATAGGTCTGAGATTGGCCTGAGCACCGTCTGCCTCTTGGAGTCTCTGTGCCCTGTGATGGTTAATGGCTCTCAGAAACCCTGGGGTAGGCAGCTCTTTTACAGTTATTGAATCCAGGATGGTTTTTGTTTTTGTTTTTTACTTATTAATTTATTTTTGGCTGTGTTGGGTCTTCGTTTCTGTGCGAGGGCTTTCTCCAGTTGCGGCGAGCGGGGGCCGCTCTTCATCGTGGTGTGCGGGCCTCTCACTATTGCGGCCTCTCTTGTTGTGGAGCACAGGCTCCAGACGCGCAGGCTCAGTAGTTGTGGCTCACGGGCCTAGTTGCTCCGCAGCATGTGGGATCTTCCCAGACCAGTGCTCCAACCCGTGTCCCCTGCATTGGCAGGCAGATTCTCAACCACTGCACCACCAGGGAAGCCCTGTTTTTGTTTTCGAATCACTGTTTTGCTCATGGATCTCTTTTTCCACAGAGTACCTTTATTTTTCTTAACAAAACCTTTTTATTGTGGAAAATTTCAAACATATACGAAGAATAGAAGAGTGTAAAGAAACCCCATGTCACCATGATGCAGCTTCACTATTGTCAACTCAGGGTCACCTGGGTGTCATCTAATTCCCACCCACTTACCTCTTATTTTATTACTATTATTTTAAAAATATATTTATTTATTTATTTGGCTGTGCCAGGTCTTAGTTGTGGCAGGTGGGATCTTCGCTGCAGCATGCGGGATTTAGTTCCCTGACCAGGGATTGAATCCGGGGCACCTGCATCAGGAGCTCGGAGTCTTAAGCACTGGACCACCAGGGAAATCCCTCATGTTACTTTGAAGCAAATCCCAGATGTTGTTATCACTTCATTTGTAATGTTTCAGTAGGTACCTCTAAAAGATAAGAACTCGTTTTTTTCAACCAGTGAACCATCACACCTAAAAGAATTTTAACAACAGTTCCTTGATCTCATCATCAAATATCCAGTGTCCCAGTCATCTCAAAAATGTCATACATGTGTGTTCCTTAAATTTACAATTTGTTGGGGTTTTGTGTGTTTTCTTTTTTTTTTCTTCTTCTTGGCCCCACTGTGCGACTTGTGGGATCTTAGTTACCCGACCAGGGATTGAACCCGGGTCCCCAGCAGTGAAAGTATGGAGTCCTAACCACTGCCAGGGAATTCCCAATTTATTGGTTTGAATCATGTTCAAAATAAGTTCCACACATTGCATTTGGTTATCTTCTTAAATTTTTATTTTGAACAAAACTTTACTATTTTAACCGTGTGTATGTGTACAGTTCATTGGCAGTAAGTACATTCACATTGTTGTGCAGCCCTCACCACCATCCATCTCCAGAACTTTTTCATCTTCCCAAACTGAAACTCTGTACCCATTAAACACTAACTCTCCATCTTCCTCCTTCCCAGTCCCTAGCAACCACCATTCTTCTTCTGTGTCTATGAATTTGATTACTCTGGGTACCTCATATAAGCAGAATCATACAGTATTAGTCCTCTTACGACTGGCCTATTTCACTTAGCGTAATGTCCTCAAGGTTCATCCATATTCTAGCAAATTGGTTATCTTTTATTTTTTTAATTTTTAAAAAATTATCTATTTATTTATTTTTGGCTGTGTTGGGTCTTCGTTGCTTCGTGTGGGCTTTCTCTAGTTGCAGCGAGTAGGGGCTACTCTTCGTTGTGGCACGCGGGCTTCTCTCTAGTTGTGGCGTGAGGGTTTTCCCTCGCTAGTTGTGGCACCCGGGCTCTGGAGCACCTAGTTGCAGCACACGGGCTCTCTTGTTGAGGTGCACGAGCTCAGTAGCTGTGGCTCACGGGCTTAGTTGCCCCGCGGCACGCGGGATCTTACTTCCCTGACCAGGGATCAAACCCACGTCCCCTGCATTGGAAGGCGGATTTTTTACCATTGGACCACCAGGGAAGTGGTGACACTAAGTTTTAAACATTTGGTTGAGGTGCTTTCCAGTTTCTCCACAATATAATTACTGTTTTTCCTTTTTAAATTAATAATTTGTGGACAGGTGCTTCGAGACTAGGACAACTTGCTGTCCATCAAACCCTCCCCACCCTACCCCCACTGATTTGGCACACTGTTGAGAATTCTTGCCTGAAGCATTTTTTTCTATAAAGGTTGTGTGAATATAAAACTACTTTCCCTAGGGATTTCCCTGGTGGTCCAGTGGTTAAGACTTCGCACTTCCACTGCATTGGGCAGGGGTTTGATCCCTCATTGGGGAACTAAGATCCCACATGCTGTGCAATGCAGGCAAAAAGAAAAAAAAAACTACTTTCCCTTTATTTATTTATTTATTTTGCTGTACACGGGCCTCTCACTGTTGGGGCCTCTCCCGTTGCGGAGCATAGGCTCCGGACGCGCAGGCTCAGCGGCCATGGCTTACGGGCCCAGCCGCTCCGCGGCATGTGGGATCTTCCCGGACCAGGACCGTGTCCCCTGTATCGACAGGCGGACTCTTAACCACTGCGCCACCAGGGAAGCCCAACTTTCCCTTTATTTTTGTGTCTGCTTCTTTCATACAGAATAGGTACCATACGTTAAACACTATTCTATGTTATGCTTTTTCCACTTAACAATATATCCTAACTAGTGTGTAGAGATTGTGTCATTCTTTTTATTACTGCCAAGTGCTCCACTGAGGGTTGGGGGAGTGATGTACCCCAGTTTATTCAACTATCTGATAGATATTTGGGCTGTTCCAATCTTTTGCTATTACATCTAATACTGCAATGGGGAATTTTAGTGGGCTGTTGTTGTTTGCTAAGTATGGAAGTGTGTTTGCAAAGTCAACATCAGTGGGATTGATAGTTCAGAGTAAAGGTTTACATAAATTATTTGGTATTTTAAGGTACCATTTTGCATTCCTACCAGTAACGTAGGAGAGTGCCTGTTCCTACAGTCTTGCTGGCAAAATGTGTATCATCATGCTGGAGTCTTTCGCTTCTGGCTGAATGAAAGGAGAAAAGGGAGGGGCCAAGGGGCACCTGGAAGGTTGTTAGGGACCAGCCCCAGAAGTAGTATTCATCAGTTGTTACTGTCCACATTTCATGGCTCACTTAGTCACATGGCCCCAACCTAACTGCAAAGGAGGCTGGGAAATGTAGTCTTTGACATCTTTCTATGTGACTATATTTAGGTATTTTTAAAATTTTATTTTATTTTATTTATTTATTTGGCTGCACCAGGTCTTAGTTGCGGCACTTGGGATCTTTAGTTGTGGCATGAGAACTCTTAGTTGCGGCATGCATATGGGATCTAGTTCCCTGACAAGGGATCGAACCTGTGTCCCCTGCAGTGGAAGCGCAGAGTCCTAACCACTGGACTGCCAGGGAATCACCGAGAATATGTGTATTTTAACCTTTGATAAATTTTACCAAATTGTACTCCAAAACATTTGTTCCTATTTTGCTCCTACCAACAGAACATGAGAGCATGAGTCTCACTATTCTCTTCCTATCACTGGACATCATCAAATTTTAAACATTTTGCCAATGTAATAGCTTACATTATTTTAGGTAGAATTGTATTTCTTAATTTCAAATGTGGTTTAGATCTTTTCACAGTGTTTATTAGCCCTTTTTATAATTTCTATTAACATCCTTTTGGCTATTTTTATAGTGGACATTCGTCTTTTTCTTATTGATTTAGGAAACTTTGTGCGTGAAAGATTTTAGCCCTTTATCATAAGTGTTGTGAATATTTTACTTTTATCATTTTATCATTTATCATTTTTACCTTGATCTTTTGGGGCAGTGGGGCAGAAGCGGCATTAAGAAAATAATGGATACGACGCAGACCTCCTAGAGAACGGACTTGAGGTTATGGGGAGGGGGAAGGGTGAGCTGTGACGGGGCGAGAGAGAGTCATGGACATATACACACTAACAAACGTAGTAAGGTAGATAGCTAGTGGGAAGCAGCCGCATGGCACAGGGATATTGGCTCGGTGCTTTGTGACAGCCTGGAGGGGTGGGATAGGGAGGGTGGGAGGGAGGGAGATGCAAGAGGGAAGACATATGGGAACATATGTTTATGTATGACTGATTCACTTTGTTATAAAGCAGAAACTAACACACCATTGTAAAGCAATTATACCCCAATAAAGATGTTAAAAAAAAAAAAGAAGATAATGGATACACTGCCTGAAAATTTGTGTGTTCTTTCAGATCATTATGTGGAAGTTCTGGAATGCAAAATACAGTGTGAAGAGAACCTCACCCCAGTCATAGGAGGATATCCAGTCGAGAAATTTGTGGCTACCATGTATCATTATTTGCAGTTTGCTTATTATAAATGTAAGTAATCATCTTCTAGGAGATCTGAGCAAGGTACGAAGACTTAGCTTCCACATCTGCAGAGAGTACTAACCTCCTAAGATCGTTGTGAGGATTAAATGAGTTGATAGACGTGGAATGCTTAGGAAATTCACGCACTGGCACATGGCAAACTCTATATAACCGTTTTTTTGGTGGTTGTTGTTGTTGTTTTGGCCGCTCTGCGTGGCATGCGTGATCTTAGTTCCCCGACCAGGGATCAAACCCATGCCCCCTTGCAGTGGAGGCGCAGAGTACTAACCAATGGACCGCCAGGCAAGTCCCTTTTTTCTTTTCTTTTTTTAAAAAATATCATTATTTCCCTTCTTCCACATCATTGGCTTTACTTTTCAGACTCTTAGAAGGTCATTGCAGTTGGTCCTGCCTTGGCCTGAAATTGGAGCTTATCAATCAGAACCTTCCAAGTGGACAAAGGGGACACATGGGAGAAAGAAAGGAACTTGGAGTTCAGACTTCAGAGCCTGAATTTCCTGGCTTTCCCCCCTCTCTCTGTAGCCAAGATTGCTGGGTGCCACTCGCGTGAGCAGCGTGTACCTTGGCAGTTCGGTGACAAGCACGGGAAGTCACTAGGGTCATTTGCAGCAGCGACAACTCTACCCTCCTGATGAAATGTCTGGGTCTGCTGGCAGGTGTCTGGCTAGCTTCCCCAAGGCTGCCCTTCAAACTCAGGGGCGGCTGGTCTTGGGGACTCAGGGATGTCCTGGAGGAGTGCCAGGTGACCTTGTCTTCCACAGCCCCCCTTCCCCGCTGTGTCCATCCTGTTCTTCGTTGGGTTCCCTCTGCCTCAGCAGCCACCTAACCTGCCTACCTTTTAATCCCATCTCATCTCTTCTCCAGGACACACTGAAAGCCTTGCCTGCTGAAGGTTAAAAAAGGGAAAAAAAGAAAAGAAAAATATTTTCCTTCTCTCCCTCTCTCTCTCTTTTTAGTTTTTAAATTAAAAATATTTAAACTTTTGCCGTTAATCAAGATGGCTTCTTTGTTCCTGGAAAGTCTCGGATACTGACATTTATACCATGTTTTTCTGAGGAAGGTAACTGGCCTCTCTCAGCAGTGAACCTGATCTTAGAGCGGCCTGAACCTCATCTAAGGATGCAATGAAATGTACTGAAATGTCCCTTGGTTGGGACATTTCTGAGATCCAGAGGAGGTTGAGGTGTGTTTTTAACAGGTGTCCTTCCCAGAAGTCCCCTTTCATGGAGGGAAGGATGAGATTTTATTTGCTACTGTCACCCCAGCGTGAGCTGTCTGGTAAAGGATTATTTAGCATAGAGGACAAGAGTCTAGTTTTATATAATGTGTGAACATGCTTTCCTATGAGGCAGCACTGAGCTCACAGCATGATGCCAGCAAATATTTATGGACCACATTCTGGTGTGGAGGGGACAGTTTTCCACTAGGCAGTGTCTTTGCTTATGAAGAGCCCTCTTTTCTAATATAAATAGCTGATTTAATGTAAGTGCTTTTTTTCAAAAAGGCTTATAAGAGAAGCTTATTGCAGTGAACCAAACATCGCAGAGATGTACAGAGAAACATCAAAAGCAAACAACCCGGGCTTCCCTGGTGGCGCAGTGGTTGGGAGTCCGCCTGCTGATGCAGGGGACGCGGGTACGTGCCCCGGTCCGGGAGGATCCCGCGTGCCGCGGAGTGGCTGGGCCCGTGGGCCGTGGCCGCTGGGCCTGCGCGTCCGGAGCCTGTGCTCCGCAGCGGGAGAGGCCGCTGCGGTGAGAGGCCCGCGTACCGCAAAAAAAAAGCCAACAGCCCATCTCCATCCCCCTCCCTGCTCTCCCCCAACCCCAGTGTTAACTGTTGGCTTATATTCAGCCACACTTGGAAGGACCCTTTTTTAATGAGAATTATGAAAAAATTATGTACATGTTTTATTTAACTTCTGGAAATTTCAAAACATATATTGGGGGCTTCCCTGGTGGCGTCGTGGTTAAGAATCTGCCTGCCAATGCAGGGGACATGGGTTCAAGCCCTGGTCTGGGAAGATCCCCGGAGCAGCTAAGCCTGGGCACCACAACTACTGAGCCTGCGCTCTAGAGCCCACGAGCCACGACTACAGAACCCGCGTGCCACAACTACTGAAGCCCACGTGCCTAGAGCCCGTGCTCTGCAACAAGAGAAGCCACTGCAATGATGAACCTGCGCACCTCAACGAAAAGTAGCCCCCGGTTGACCACAAGTAGAAAAAAGCGTGTGTGCAGCAGGGAAGATCCAACACAGCCAAAAAAAAAAAAAAAGAAAAAAGAAAAACCAAGGTAATTAATAAAAACAACAACATATGTTGGAGAGGTTGGTATAATGATCTCTAGGGTGCCCATCACCCAGTTTCAACTTTTATCAACACATTGCTGATCTTGGATTCAGTTTACAGATGTTCTGTTGGAAGAAAATATAGCCCGTGTTTTTCTTTCATTTTCATGAGAAGCTGTGCTGACACTTCACTAAACTACCCCGTGAATGGACATTGAAACATGGATCTTCCAGCCACTAAGTAGGCTTGGTTCAGTGGGAACACGCGAGGACACTGGAGTTTAGAGGTGTTCCGGACACTTCCAGGCCCTGGAAGCTCACTGGTCAATCCTCTGAAATCCTGACTAACTCTAAAAACCAACCAGAATATCAGAAAATGTGGCAAAGACATAATGGATAAAACACCAAAATTTTCAGCTTTTCTTGCTGCTCCCCAAGAAATCTTTGCTTTCTGGATTACAGGTAAATAGTGTGAGTAAAATTTACATCTTGAAATTGGCCTCTTGAATCCTCTTGGCCCTGTTTTGAATTCTTTTTCAATCACCTACCCCGGGACGTTTCTTGAGGACAGGTGTCATTTCCAACCCCACAGGCCTTGTGACTAGGAAGTGCCCATCAGCAGTGGTTTTAAAGTTGTTGTTATGGGAGACGGCCACAAGGCGGCAGCATTTCTTCATGCCTAACTTGGATACTTGGGTAACCGGAACCTTAGGAAAATCATGTTCCTGGGTTGTCAAGGAGGGTGTAATGTGCCAGAAGAAAGGCCCAAGGGCTTGTGTCTCATTCCTTCTTCCCCCTTACCCTTCACCCCACAGAGAAATCGCAGCCCCAGCAACACCGCTGCACTGAGGGCGCTGTCGTCCCTGGGTGGGGCGATTCTAAGGAAGGAGGATGGAGGTGGGAACCCCACCACCAGGAGACGTGGAGACCAGGTGACTTTTCAGAGCTTCTCCAGACCAGAGGTCCACCCTTTCTTGGGTGCACTAGGCTTGGCTTAGCTTTGGAAGGGCTCACCTGGATCTGGAGGTGGCAGTCTCATCCAGAGGGGACCCGGCACTACAGGTCCAAGGGGGGCTCGTTTGATGGCATATCCTCCCCAGCTCCCTCAGCCCCACGAGAGTGCAGCCTTGGGACCCAAGCCTCCTTAGGCTTCAGGGATGTGACCCCAGCCCCAGTTACCAAGCCCTGAGGGAAATACGGCAGGTACTACTTTTTTTTAATTGAATTTTTCTTTTATATGGACTATAGTTGATTTACAATGTTGTGTTTGTTTTAGGTGTACAGCAGCTTGATTCATTTATACAAACATATAGAGCTATTCTTTTTTGAATCTTTTTCCCATATAGGTTATTACAGAGTGTTAAGTAGAGTTCCCCGTGCTACACAGTAGGTCCTTCTTGATTATCTATTTTATATATATGAGGGTGTATCTGTTCATCACAACTTTCTAATTCATCTCTACCCCCCCTAATTTCCCCTTTGGGAATCATAAGTTTGTTTTCTAAGTCTGTGAGTGTCTTTCTGTTTTATAAATTAGTTCATTTGTATCAATTTTTAGATTCCAACTGTAAGTGATATCATATGATATTTGTCTTTTTCAGTCTGACTCACTTCACTTGGTATGATCATCTCTAGGTCCATCCATGTTGCTGCCAATTGCATCATTTCATTCTTTTTTATGGCTGAGTAATATTCCATTGTATAAACGCACCACATCTTCCTTTTCCGTTTGTCTGTTGATGGACATTGTGGTGGCTTCCATGTCTTGGCTGTTGTAAATAGTGGTGCAGTGAACGTTGGGGTTCCTGGGTCTTTTCGAATTCTGGTTTTCTCCAGATATACACCCAGGAGTGGGATGGCCGGATCATATGCTAGCTCTGTTTTTAGTTTTTTAAGGAACCTCCACACCGTTCACTGTAGTGGCTGTTCCCAATTTATAATCCCACCAACAGCATAGGAGGGTTCCCTTTTCTCCACGCCGTCTCCACATTTATTGTTTGTAGATGTTTCGATGATAGCCATTCTGAATGGTGCGAGGTGATACCTCGTTGTAGTTCTGATTTGCATTTCTCTAATAATAATGATGTGGAGCATCTTTTTAAAAAATATTTATTTTATTTTTGGCTGTGTTGGATCTTAGTTGCAGCATGCGGGCTCTTTGTTGCGGTGTGTGGGCTTCTCCCTAGTTGTGGCAGTGTGGGCTCCAGAGTGTGTGGGCTCTGTAGTTGTGGCTCAGGGGCTTAGTTGCCCCGCGGCATGTGGGATCTTAGTTCTCCGACCGGGGATTGAACCTGCGTCCCCTTAATTGGAAGGCAGATTCTTTTTTTAAAAATAAATTTATTTATTTATTTTAAGTTTTTGTCTGCGTTGGGTCTTCGTTGCTGCGCATGGGCTTTCTCTACTTGTGGCGAGCGGGGGCTACTCTTCGTTGTGGTGTGCGGGCTTCTCATTGCAGTGACTTCTCTTGTTGCAGAGCACGGGCTCTAGGCACGCGGGCTTCAGCAGTTGTGGCTCGGGGGCTGTAGAGTGCAGGCTCGGTAGTTGTGGCACATGGGCTTAGTTGCTCTGCAGCATGTGAGATCTTCCCAGACCAGGGCTCGAACCCGTGTCCCCTGCATTGGCAGGCAGATTCTTAACCACTGCACCACCAGGGAAGTCCTGGAAGGTGGATTCTTAACCACTGGACCAACAGGGAAGTCCCAGCGATGTGGAGCATCTTTTCCAGTGCTTCTTTTTTATTTTTAAAAACAGTGTGAGTGAAATTTATCTCTTGACATTGGTTTCTTGAAAGTCGGCCTTGTTTTGAAATCTTTTTCAATCACCCCAGGACATTTCTTGAGGACGGGTGTCATTTCCAACCCCACAGGCCTTGTGACTCGGAAGTGCCCATACACAGCGGTTTTAAAGTTGTTGTTATGGGAAACTGCCACAAGGCGGCAGCATTTCTTCATGCCCAACTTGGATACTCGGGCAGTCAGAGCCTTAGGAAAGTCGTGTTCCTGGGTTGTCAAGGAGAGCGGAGTGTGCCAGAAGAAAGGCCCAAGAGCTTGTGTCTCGTTCCTTCTTCCCCCTTACCCTTCACCCCACGGAGGAATCGTAGCCCCAGCAAAACCGCTGCACTGAGGGCGCTGTCATCCCTGGGTGGGGCGATTCTAAGGAAGGAGGATGGAGGTGGGAACCTCCCCACCAGGAGACGTGGAGACCAGGTAACTTTTCAAAACTCTTCCAGCCCAGAGGGTGGACCCTTTTTTGGGTGAACTAGGCTTGGTTTAGCATTTGAAGGGCCTGCCTGGATCTGGAGATTATGGGTCCCATCCAGAGGGGACCAGGCACTGCAGGTCCAAGGAGGGCTCACTTGCTGGTATATTCTCCCCAGCTCCCTCAGCTTCAGGACAGTCCAGCCTTGGGACCCAAGCCTGCTTAGGTTCCAGGGCTGTGACACCAGCCCAGGCCTCCAAGGCCTGAGGGGAATATAGTAGGCATTTCTGCATAGGTCTCTGCCTAAAGAGGAACTTCTTCTGTTTTCCAAACTGGCCTCCACGTTCCCATGGATACCCTATCTGTGACCTTTTCACCCGGGGAAGATTTCTTTTGTCTTTGCAGGTATTCCGAAGGAGGGTCTGTGGAGAAGGGGCTTGTTGGTGATCTTTCTCTTTTTGAAGGTGTTATTCAATGGACGGTGGGGTCGGGAGAGGTTGGCTGATTTCCTGTTTTTGTTTCCTTTGCCTTCAGTGAACGACTTGAAGAACGCAGCCCCCTGTGCAGTCAGCTACCTGCTCTTTGACCAGGACGATAAGGTCATGCAGCAGAACCTGGTGTATTATCAGTACCACAGGGACAAGTGGGGGCTCTTGGAGGAGCATTTCCAGCCCAGACCAGTACGTGCCAGTGCACCAGGCATCACGTTTCCTGTTCTCTTCTTTATCCCACTTTCAGGAAGCAGCTTTGCATCTTAAGAGACGGGTTATTTCAGAAATGAAGGGAAACTCAGTTTTTTTTGTAGCTTTTTTATCTTTTAACATTTTACATCTTTGTTCTCATTTCTAAATCAGTAAGCACTCTACAAATTTTAAACATTACAGAAATGATTCACTTAGGAATTGAGACTGCTTCTTTTTTTTTTTTTTTGCGGTACGCGTGCCTCTCTCTGCTGTGCCCTCTCCGCTGCGGAGCACAGGCTCCGGACGCGCAGGCTCAGCGGCCACGGCTCACGGGCCCAGCCGCTCCGCGGCATGTGGGATCTTCCTGGACCGGGGCACGAACCCATGTCCCCTGCATCGGCAGGCGGACTCTCAACCACTGCGCCACCAGGGAAGCCCGAGACTGCTTCTTAATCCCATATTTTCTCTTTCTCATCCTGCCCTATAGCTATGCATTTACTGTATACGCAGCATGTAACTATTAAGTTTTACAAAAATGGGATCTTACCTACTGTTTTGCAACTTGCTTTGTCTTTCTAACAATTTCATCATGAACACTTCCCATGTCGCACCCATACCACCTACTTTTTTTTTTTTTTTTAACAGCTCCGTGGCAGGCTTGTTTATGGATGAATCATCATTTAATTCCCTTGATGGGTGCACTCAGCTTTGCATGTGTTCAGGGAAACCTATGGATTATATATCACTTTCAGAAGATCTTTTCTAATTTGCCCTTAACTTGTATTTTCATTGAGATTTGTGCATGCTGTCCTGGTTTGCCATACATACATCTTCCTTCAACTTCACTGTCCAGCCAACACACACACACACACACACACACACACACACACACACACACTTTCTCTTTCATTCACTCAGGATTGGCCACTCTTTTTTTCAAATTGAGATATAATTCATATACTGTCAAATTCATGCTTTGCAAGTGCACAATTCAGTGGTCTTATTATAGTCACAGAGCTGTGCGACCGTTACCACTATTTAATTTTAAACATTTTCATCACCCCCCAAAGAAAGCTCATACCCTTCCCCCGCCTGCCACCAGCCCAGTTCTCCCCTTAAAAGGTTGGTCATATAAACTGTTCTCTGTTTGTGTCTGAACAGGAAGCCGTTCAGTTCTTCAACGTGACGACACTCCAGAAAGAGCTGCATGACTTTGCTAAGGAAAACATAATGGATGATGATGAGGTAAGTTTTCCTGTTTAGCACACGTCTGGCTAAGAGAAAATATTACTCACAGCTTTGTTAAAAATCATTGGAAGGCCGAGTCGCCCCCGAAATGAGAAACAGAAGGGGCCTTGGGAAACAGAGTTTCTGTGGGCGTTTTTATGTGTCAGAGCACTGGCCTGGGCAAGAAGGGTTTTCTAGGAAACCCAGGCTGAAGCACCACGTTTCCTGACAGAGTACAGAGCCATCCTCCAGGAACCCATCACAGGAGCCGTCCGAGCGTCTTTTTTTTTTCTCTTTTCCTGCACCGTGTGGCATCAAGCATCATTTTTTAACATTATAAAAACACACTGAATTTTAGCACTCTGAAGACACTGGGAAGCCCACATCCCAATTTTTCTGTCCGTTTGTTTGTTTTGTTTTCTGTAAATTAGGCATTTTATCCTTCTCTGGGGTTGCTTGCAATTCCTGATTAAGTCTTACTTAGCTGACTTCTTTATTGACGGTGGAGACTGCTGGTTATGGAGCCGTCATTCTGTGGTGGGGCAGCCTAGTCACAGAAAAGCCATCATTAGGGGTAGCGTTTAGAGAGATGCGTTTGGAACAAACCACCAAACTCTTTCTAAGACAGCTGTGGACTTGCCAGCCATCGGAGCTGGGAGAGAGCTGCGGGTTTGTTCTCGTCTGACCCCTCACTTTACAGCTGAGGAGCTTGGACAGGAAGGTTCCGGGAGCTGCTAGGCCAGACCCGGGAGCCCTGAGCCTCCATGTCTGCTCCTTCCACTGCCCCAGTTTTCAGTGAAGCACCTGTAAATAAGACATCATTGTGGAATCTGTTTTCTGTGCATGAATTTGCATGAGATGGATCGACCACTAGCATGCATTTAGCTCCCCTGAGCCTCAGTACTTCGTCTGTAAAATGGAGCTAATAACATTGACCTCACAGGGTTGGAAGAATGAAATACCACTTTGCACATCGAAGTGCTTTACAGACTAGGAAGTGACCCATGTGCCATATGTCTTGGCTTGGGTTCTCTTGAAGCAGAGCCTGTGATATGACTACAAGAATGCTGACCAGGAAGGAATGCTGACCAAACAAGGTTGCTGACAAACAAGGTTGACCGCTATGGTTTGTAAAGTGGAGAAAAATATATTTATTTACTTATTTATTGGCTGCACAGCACGGCATGCGGGATCTTAGTTCCCTGACCAGGGATCGAACCCACGTCCCAGGCAGTGGAAGCATGGAGTCTTAACCGCTGGACCGCCAGGGAATTCCTGAGAAAAAAGTATTTAGGAAAAATGGGACAGTAGAG
This sequence comes from Grampus griseus, assembly GCF_964374135.1. Lineage (NCBI taxonomy): Eukaryota > Metazoa > Chordata > Mammalia > Artiodactyla > Delphinidae > Grampus > Grampus griseus. The sequence goes on from NC_139004.1 coordinate 52,804,901, forward strand.
TTCCTGATTATCTAGAGGCAAGCTACTATTGATATTTTGGTATTTATGTCTCCAGTTTTTTCTATATATTTCCAATATATATTCACTATAAACTTGACTGTAATTATATATCATGGCTTTTCCATTGTAACACTGTAGTTTGAGCAATTTCCCTGGTTATGTTTTTCTAGAACAGTTTGATTGAGATATTATTCACATATTGTACAATTCTCCTTTCTAAAGTATACAATTCAGTGGGGTTTTTTAGTATATTCATAAAGTTATGCATTCAAATTTGAGAACATTTTCATCACCCAAATGAAAGCCCAGGGACTTCCCCGGCAGTCTGGTGGTTAGAACTCCGCGCTCTCACTGCCGAGGGCCGGGGTTCCGTCCCTGGTCGGGGAACTAAGATCCCGCGAGCTGCACAGTGCAGCCAAAAAAAAAAAAAACAAAACCAAACGAAAGCCCAAACCTATTAGTAGTCACTTTCCATTCCTTCCCCTCTGCCCACCCCGACCCTTTCCCCCAGCCCCTGGCAACCACTGACCTACTTTCTGTCTCTGGATTTACCTGTTCTGGATGTTTCATATGAAAGGAATCATGGTTTTTGGTCTTTGTGACTAGTTTCTTTCACTGAGCGTAATGTTTTCCAGGTTTAGCCATGTTGTAACGTGCATCACGTTACATGTAAAAAGTCCTTCTCATTGCTGAATAATATTCTACTGTATGGATATACCACCTGTTGTTTATTCGTTGGTTGATGGACATTTGGGTTGTTTCCACTTTTTGGCTACTTTGAATAATGATACTATGGACGTTTGGGTACAAATTTTTGTTTGGGCAAAAATTTTCAATTCTCTTATACCTAGGAGTATATATTTAGGAGTAGAATTTCTGGGTCCTATTACTCTATATTTAACTTGTTAAAGAGCTGCCAGACTGTTTTCCAAACTGGCTGAATCATTTTACAGTCCCACTAGCAATGTATGAGAGTTCTAATCTGTTACATCTTCCTCAACACTTATAGTGTCTGTCTTTCTTTGGGTGTGTGTGTGTGTCTGTCTTTTTTATTATAGCCATCCTAGTGGGTGTGAAGTGGTACCTAATTATGGTTTTGACTTGCATTTCCCTATTGACTAATGGTGTTGAGCATCTTTTCACATGGCTATTAGCCATTTGTATATCTTCTTTGGAGAAATGTTGATTCTATTCAAGTCCTTTGCCCATTTTTAAATTGGGTTGCTTGTCTTTTCATTGTTGAGTTGTAAGAGTTCTTTATATATTATGGTTATAAGTCCCCTGTCAGATATATGAATTCTAAAAATTTTTCCCCCAATCTGTGCATTATCTTTTCACTTTGTTAACGGTGTCTTGAAGCTCAAAACTTTTAAAATTTGATGAAATCCAACTTATCTATTTTTTCTTTTGTTGCTTGTGTTTTTGCTGTCATATCAAAGAAAATATTGTCTAATCCAAGATCACTAAAATTTACTGTTTTTTCTAACGTTTTTATAGTGTTATACACTTACATTTAGGTCTACAATCTTTTTTTTTGTTAATTTAACATATGATGTAAGGTAGTGGTCCAATTTCATTCTTTTGTGTGTGGAAATACTGTTGTCCAGCATCATTCGTTGAAAAGACTTTCTTTGCCTATTCAGTTGTCTGGGTACCCTTATAAGAAATCAATTGACCTTAAATGTGAAGGTTTATCTCTGGACTCTCAATTCTATTCCATTGATCTAGATTTCTATCCTTATGCCAGTACTGCATTGTCTTGAATACTGTAGCTTTGTACTACATTTTGAGATTGGGAAGTGTGAGTCTTCCAACTTCTTTCTTCTTCTTCTAGATTGTTTTGGCTATTCTGGGCCCCTTGCCTTTCCATATGAAATATGGGATCAACTTGCCAAATTCTGCAAAAGGCAGCTGGGATTTTTGTAGGAATTGTGCTGAATCTGAAGATTGACTGACATCTCAACAATATTAAATATTCCAATCCATGAATATGGGATACCTTTCTACTTATTTAGGTCTTCTTTAATTTCCTTCAATAATATTTTCCCAAGTTTTGTTATTCTTGGTGCTATTGGAAATGGAATTGTTTTTCTTATTTTGATTTTCTAGTTGTGCGTTGCTGGTGTGTAGAAATACAGCTGATTTTTGTATGTTGATACTGTAATCTCGCAAACTTATTGAACTTGTTTATCAGTTCTAAACTTTTTTTTGATGTGTATGGATTCCTAAGGAGTCTCTGTATACAAGATCATGTTATCTGTGAATAGACATGGTTTTATTTCTTTTCCAGTCTGGATGTCTTTTGTTTATTTTTCTGGCTAAAACCTCTAGTACAATGTTGAATAGAAATGGAGAGAGTGGAAATCCTTGTCTTGTTCCTAATCGTAGAAGGAAAGCCTTCTGTTTCAGCATTAAGTACATTCTTAGCTGTGGTAGGGCCCTTTATCAGGTTGAGGAAGTTCCTCTTCTATTCCTAGTTAGTTGAATGTTTTTTATCGTTTGACAAACAAGGAATGTTTTCAAATGTTTTGGTGTTGAATTTTGCCAAATGTTTTTTCTGAACCTGTTGAGATGATTTTGTGGTTTTTGTTAATCTTGTTAGTTAATGTTCATTATAAAGACAATTTTTTTTTTTGCGGTACACGGGCCTCTCACTGCCGTGGCCTCTCCCGTTGCGGAGCACAGGCTCCGGACACGTAGGCTCAGTGGCCATGGCTCACGGGCCCAGCCGCTCCGCGGCATGTGGGATCTTCCCGGACCGAGGCACGAACCCGTGTCCCCTGCATCGGCAGGCAGACTCTCAACCACTGTGCCACCAGGGAAGCCCTAAAGACAATTTTTTAATGACTAATATTCCATGGTGTGGATTTTTTAAGTAAAGCGCTTTTTATACGCGTTTCGGTTGCTTCCCACTTTTTGCTTTTATCAATAACACAGCAGTTACTAAATCTTTTACCTCTTCTCTGATCATTTCCTTAGGATAAATTCCCAGAGGTGGAATCCCTGGCTATGAACCCTTTGAAGACTTTTAACATACAAGAACAATGCATTTAGAAAAAAAAATCATAAATATTAGAACAAGAAGAGACCCTTTATGAGATTCAGTAAAGTTGTCTCATGTCACAGATGAGGAAACAAACTCAAGAAAGGTAGAGTGACTTACCCAAAGTCACACAGCTGCTTAGTAATCATCTAGTGAATAGACCAGGCTTATTCCAGACTTTAAAATTCCTAGGATTCTTAGACTTGGACCTGTCAAGATAACAGGACTCCATTGAAGTTCCCAGAGTAGTTAGGTTATTAATCAAAGCTTTAGAATTATAAAAGAATTTCTAAAGAATGAGCTATTTTTAAAATTATATATCAAATTATGGCAAGTAATAATTTGAAATAAACTGTAACCAACACAATAAAGTTCTTAGTTAATCCTTAAAAATTTCCAAAGGACAAAATGCTACTTCGAAACAAAGTGTCAATATAGTCTCCTGATATTTGTGGTATTCTTCTTTATATCTTTCTGGGCTTGAAATATGTGTAAGAACTCCTGAGAGTTTGCACACTGGTTAAAAATTTTGCAGAGGCCCTGTTACAGTTTCAGAACGTTTATAAAGCAAGCTGAAATAGATGCTCTTGGGTAGGAAAGGAGGTGAGGGGCAGGGGAAGGAGCTACGCACGCATGTGGTCTCACCTGCAGTCAGGTTATCCTCATCCTGCGGGGAGCTCCAGGGCATGCATTGTATCACAGAGCTCCTTCTGCCTTTTGTCATCCCCTTTCTCAGTCCCTCACTAGTTGTTGGCAGCCCGGAGGGGGTGGTGTATAAGCTCCCTGGCAGGGCTGCTCATTTTGGCCAAGATCAGTCATGCAGAGAAGGGATAGGTATAAGCCATTAGCAACGACACTCCCAGCAGCTGGCGAATGGGTGCCTGGAAAATATCGATAGATCTGAGCGCGACACCAGTGACCTTATAGGAGGATGTGTTTCTTTCATCTCTATTGCCGGGGTCACTTAGTGGTGAGCTAAAAGCAAACAATACTATCATCCCCACCTCACAGTAGCCCCACAGCAGGAAACAGTAACCCTGGGAACAGATGTCATGGCCACATATATATAATCCTCTGCAATACCCTGTTTTCCTTTCGGGGTCCAGAAAGCAACTGAAGAATGTTGTTTATTCAAGCAGCGGTCTTCCACTCCCATCACTTGAGTTCCTAATTGCAGGCATGATGTGTAGAAGCATTTGTTAAAAATAATAAGATCCTTTTGTGTCTCATGTACTTGATAGATTTTTCTAACTATTCTCAAATGCTGAGAGATCTTATGACTCTGTCTGTGTTAAAATATCAAAAGGAGCGAATTGGCTCTTGGCCTGGGAGGGAGGCCTCCGTGAGGGGGGCCAGGCTTTAGCAGGGGGTGGTCACCATCGGTGGGGCTGCCTGTACTGACCTCAGGGGAAGGGGCTTGGCCTGCTTGGTGATTCACTCATTCTCTGCAGTAAAGGGAATGGGTGTCATCAGCTGGTGGGTCAGGTGTGTCATGGGAGTGGAATCAACGCAGAGAAGGAAATCAGAAAGTATGCTGGGCTGTTTCAGGTAGAGGCTTAAGGCTCATTGCAAAAGGAGGGAGCAGGTGGGCTCCTGTACTACCCAAGCATCTCTTGTTTGAGTGGCCTGATCGCTTCAGTTGCACCAGCAGTAACACGCCTACACGCAGTCAGCCATCCCCTAGCAGGTTTACTGAGACCTGTGTGTGCCAGTTTCTGCAGAAGAAGGTCCTGGTCCTTGAAAAGCTCGTGGTCTGGTATCAAGGCAGAAAGGGAACAGACAGAAAGTCTTCCTGTGGGGTAACTGCTAATGGGAGGGGAGTAGGGCTGGGGGAGGGATGCACAGAAGAAGGGCACTAAACAGGGTCTTTCAGAAGGGGCTGGACTGCTCAGTTCACACAGGCTATCTCGGGGTCTTGGAGCACTTGACTCCAAGTTCACATGGTGTGGAAGCCAGGTCCCTCCCAGGGAGAAGTCAGATCCTTTGGGCTCGAGGGAAGAAAGGCTGCTCCAGCCTAGGGTTGGCTGGCAATTGCCTCTTGGAAACAGTCTCTGCTCACCAGCACTTTGAAGGTCAGGTACCTGCTTAACAGGGTGTCTTATTGTCTCTTACAGGGAGAGGTTGTGGAGTACGTGGATGACCTCTTGGAGCTGGAGGAGACCAGATAGCCCCCAGCAGCCAGAGAGACCTCCTCTCGATGTTCAGGAAACACAGATTCTTTGTCTTCCTTTTCCCAATAGTACAAGTTGTTGATACCTCAGAGCCTTCTCTTTACTCTGTGAAGTGAAAGGGAAGCCCCCATCTCTCACTACAGCTAACCAGGGCTGAGCCTGGTTTCCACGTGTCCACACCTGCCCCCCCTTCACACCTGCCCCTGCTCTTCACACCTGCCCCCCATCTTCACACCTGCCCCCTTCACACCTGCCTCCCCATCTTCACATCTGCCCCTTCACACCTGCCTCCCCAGCTTCACACCTGCCCCCCACACTTGCCCCCATCTTCACACCTGCCCCCCTTCACACCTGCCTCCACATCTTCACAGCTGCCGCCATCTTCACACCTGCCCCCTTCACACCTGCCTCCCCAGCTTCACACCTACCCCCCCACATTTGCCCCCCATCTTCACACCTGCCCCCTTCACACCTGCTTCCCATCTTCACACCTGCCCCCCTTCACACCTGCTTCCCATCTTCACACCTGCCCCCCTTCACACCTGTCTCCCCCTCTTCACATCTGTCTCCCCCTCTTCACACCTGTCTCCCCATCTTCACACCTGCCCCCCCTCTTCACACCTGCTTCCCATCTTCACACCTGCCCCCTTCACACCTGTCTCCCCCTCTTCACACCTGTCTCCCCATCTTCACACCTGCCCCCCATCCTCACACCGGCCTTCTCCATTTTTATACCTGCCTTCTCACCATTTTGGTTAGAAGGACACTTTTCCATGGATAGTTTTTTTCTTTTCCCAGAAAATCAGTATTATTTTTTAAATAAGAAAAATACTCCTAAAAGGTGGTAATTATAAAAACCTACTCTAGCCTTTCTGCTTTTCCACATTTTGGTTTTGTTTCTCCCCATCCCCTGATCCAGCAAAGATGGTGAGGACAAAGGCTAAACTTCTCATGATGGTCTGTACACGGTCTGACCAGCATTTTTTCTGGCGCCCATTGAAAAAGAAGTTGGGTAGACAGGGTCGAGTACAGAAATGTGGCTTTTGCCCAACACTTTCACATGTCCAAAGTCTTACAGTGGTTGGTAGATACCATCTGAGGACAGTGCTCAGCCATTAGTCTCAGAGTTGGGAATGGAAGGAAGCAGAGGGAAGCTAGTTTCATTCACTGTTTCAACAAATATTTACTGAGCACCTACTAAGTGCTAGGCTTTGACCTGGGCACTGGAGATACTGCACAGAAAAACAGAAAAAAAAAAAAGTCCCTGCCCTCATGGAGCCTACATTCCTCAGGGAAAGACAGACAACAGATAAACAAAAATAAATATGTACAAGGCATCAGAGGGTGATCATTGCTATGGAGAAAAATTAAGCAGGGAAGGCGGTAAGGAGGCCTGGAGATGCTTCAGTTTTTGTTTTGTTTTTTGAATTTTTTGGCGCATGTGGGATCATAGTTCCCAGACCAGGGATCAAACCTGGGCCCCCTGCAGTGGAAGCATGGAGTCTTAACCACTGGACCACCAGGGAAGTTCCAAGGCTGCAGTTTTAAATAGCGTGGTCAGGGAAAGCCTCAGCAAGGTGACAGCAGAGCAGAGACCTAGGGAAGTGGGTCTCAGGGCAGAGCATTCCAGGCCAGAGGGGGCAGCGTGTGCAGTGCTCGACAGTGGGGATGCGCTTGTGTGGTCCGGGGACAGTAAGGAGGCCCAGGGGAGGCGTGGGCCAGGGGCAGAATGGAAGGAGGTGAGGATAAGTGTGTGGGTGGGAGGGTGGATGGCTCAGCCTTGCCGGCCAGTGTAAGGCCACTGGCTTCTGCCCTGAGTGGGGTGGGAGCTGTGGAGCAGAGTGGAGCCTGGGCTGACTTGCGTTTTACAGGGAGCACGCCAGCTGCCATCCTGTGAGAAACCTGGAAGCGAGCAAGGGTAGAAGCAGGAATACCAATTAGGGGATGGCTGCAAAAATCCAGGCAAGGGGGATGCGGGCTTGTCCCCGGGCGGTAGCAGGAGAGACATGGTGAGGAGTGGTCAGATTGTGGATTTTTTTGAAAGTGGGGCCAATAGGATTTGCTAACAGATTGGCCGTAGAGCGTAAGAGGAAAAAAGAGAGAGGCTCGAGGTGACCTCGAGGTTTTGGGCCGGAAGCACGGAAAGGATGGAGTTGCCATTTCCTGAGATGGGGAAGATGGCTGGGTGGGTAAGTAAGGCATTCGGTGCCAAGCAGCTGTCTGAGGCTGGGATGCCAGGTTCAGGCTGCAAATAGAATTGGAGCGTTTTCTCAGGTGAGGTCATTAGCAGAGCCTAAGTCAGGGATCCAGTGGGGAGTGGGTCCCAGGGCGGGACTGCAAGGCAGGCGGGGCCCGTGCGTGGGTGCCCTGCCCCAGGACCCCATCAGTGGAGGCTCTGGACCCGCACACACCTGAGCCTCCTTGAAGCTCCAGGCTGCGGCTCTTCCCGGCTGTACGAGGACATGCAAGGAGGCCTGACCCTGTCCACCTCTCTGTGCCCACAGAGCTTCCCTCTGGTCCTCCTCCTTGGAGCCCAGGAGAGCTTTCTGTGGGTGAGGATGTTCCCCACGGGGTTGCCTGGTGGTGGGCAGAGGTTCTCCTTCACTGCCTGAGGTTGGCCTCTTTTCACTGGGGACTGAGAGCGCCTCCACCCCCATCCTAGCAGTGTCCCCTGGGAAATAAACCCTGGGGACAGTAGGATCAACACTGTCAGCACTTTGCTTTGCTTGAAGGCTGTGGAACCAAATTACTAAGTTTTTACTTCGAAAGAAGCCAAACCAATTAAATGAAAAAAAAAAAAAAAGTGGGGCGATTCTTCCAAACCCACCATGAAAAATCCCCAGCTCGCAGGCTGCATTCAGCGACCTCAGCCCAGTACCTCCCTGAGCGGGTTTTCTTGGAAGAACCTAGAAGAATCCTGGATTGAGACGTTGTGGGTCTTTTGAAAAACAAAACAAAACACATTTGTAAGCTTTGTGGGAGCTTCCAGACCGAGACTAGGATGCCTTGCTTGTCCTCTGACCCACCTGCACGCAGCCCCACGGGTACTGTTAGGTTTCCACCCAGGGAGGCTGCCCACCATGGGGCAGGGGGTTCTCTCCAGCCCCAGTGCCTCTCGGGCAGCCCAGGCAGGGGCCTACACTGGGGAGGGTCTAAAGGCACCCCCTGCGCCTCTGTTAACGTTCACACTTTACCTTAGCAGGGAAGGGCTGGGGGCAGGTTTGTGTGTACATAAAGGTTTAAAAGCCACTAATGGACCAAAATGTTGCACATACCACGCTATTCAATGTACTAATATTTTTCTGAGTTTGAGGCTTTCTAATTACTGCCACTAACCTGTTTTACTCACCTCTGGGATCCAGAACCACTGTGTCCGTTGCCCACAAATGCCGCCTTCGGAAACGTTGCTTTTAGGAGTTCTTACTAAGGGAATGTTAAGAGCACAAAAATTTTATTGAACCAAACTCAGTGGCAAACAGAAAATGATTTGTTAGATTGTCAGTGGGCAAGAGTTTATTATGACTGCTGGTGGAATCAACAGTGGCCCGTTTCTGCCAACATCGATGGAAATAACGTTTTTAAGTTTTAAATGTGAGATGTAAACCTAAACTACTTCAGTTTTTTTAAAAAAAATTCAATACTTAAACTGTGGGGAGAAGGTGGATCGGAGCCAGAGAAAACATTCTCATTTAATAGTGTTTGCACATGGAACGGCAGCACAGTTTGTAGCGAGGCTCTGAGAAAAACCCACAACTAATCCTTCATCGCAGCTGTCCGAACTCTTGACCATCTGCCATCTCCCAAACAGCAACTTCTTTTTTCTGGTGACTCCAGGCTTGAATGACCTAGTGTGGAGAGTTTAAACTATATACAAGGAGCGGGGCGGGAAGGGAAGGGACCTTAAGTCAGCCCCAGCCAAAGGTTTTGTGCATAGGACTTCCTGTGCCTGCAGCCCGTCCCCGGGGCATCTCCCTGAGAGGGAATTCACCAGGATGGCCCAGCCTCGCCTTCACTGACCCACTCCTACCCCAGAAACAAGTCAGGAGCAGCCGTGGAATGTGCGGTAGCAGGATGTTCTCTCTCGGAGGTGGGCACAGTGAGCATATCCTAGGCCTAAACTGCGCCCCACCTCAAATCTGGCCTTGGTGGCTTGTTGAATGAGTGAGTCGACTGGCCATCCTCTTGGAGCTGATAGCGTAAGATTAATGGTGCCTCCTTTTGCAAGAAAAAGAGTGGGAAGAAATGAAGCAATTTCTTAACTGTACCCACAGAAACAAGATGGGCCCACTTTAGGGTCGTGGTCAGCAGGCCACACTACAAAGGTTGTTGCCGATATCTTTTCCACCTCCTCTCCTTGGGTCAGGGCAGTGGGTACAATTTCACTCTGTGGGAAATTAGAATCACATTAAATGTTTTACTTTGCTGCTGCTTTTTTTTTTTTTGACCGCACAGCATGTGGGATCTTAGTTCCCTGACCAGGGATCCAACCCGTGCCCCCTGCAGTGGAAGCGTGGGGTCTTAACCACTGGACCAGCAGGGAAGTCCCTTACTTTGCTTGTTCTTTTTTTTTGCAGTACGCGGGCTTCTCACTGTTGTGGCCTCTCCCGTGCTCCGGACTCGCAGGCTTAGCAGCCATGGCTCACGGGCCCAGCCGCTCCGCGGCATGTGGGATCTTCCCGGATCGGGGCATGAACCCGTGTCCCCTGCATCGGCAGGCGGACTCTCAACCACTGCGCCACCAGGGAAGCCCCTTTGCTTGTTCTTTACTGCTTTCTTTCTCAGTCTGGTGGTGGGGCTGTCTTAACCGGACCCAGACATTCTAGGACGCGTGTTGTCATGAGCTGTTTTCTCAGGTCTGTGAGGTTTCTGATGTGCATCTAGTGAAGCAGAGCCCTCACCCCAAGGACTGTTGGCTGTCACGCAGAGGGGGAGTCCTCGCCAGCCATGGGTGGGCCCAGAGCCTTCAGGAGATGCAGGCTCATTCCTCTCCCCAGGAAGACTCTCTTTCAGAGAACTGGGATCTCACTAGGAAAACACTGGGAATCCAGGGCTTGCTTTGGATCTGATGAGCTGGTCCCTGGCTGCCAAGGTCTGAGAAGTGATAAAGTATTTACTGTTTAATGAGGACCAAAAGCCTCCAGGCATGACAGCCAATAGCTACTGTGCTCCAGGCCTATCGCCCAAGGACCAGCAAGGAGAAAGAAAAGTGTAGAAGGAGGCAGGTGGAAAGAGTGAGGAACCAGCCAGGGCAAAACTAGACCTATGGGCCAGAGAGTTCACACACATCGGCTATTGGAAGAGGTGGTGGAGGACACGGATTCTGTTGATGTCAGCCCGGGAATTCTGGAGGATACAGTGGAAAAGTTTGGACGGAGCAGGAGTGGCGGTGTAGGCAGTAAGAGTTTGCCCATCAATGGACGTCTTAAGTCCTGATCCCTTGAAGCAAAGCCTTGTGCGAGTGATGGGGTGCTCTCAGGAGAAGGGAAGCAGGAAGGAGCTGGAAAGGGTGTGGTCTCGTTGGAGACCAGCCTCAGCATGATCCCATGGGAGCTCTCCCACCTTGAGGCAAGGAGGCCGGCCTTCTGTGTGCTCGTGTCCATAACTCACTGGCTACGTGCAGGCTGCCGCATGGGTGGAGGGGTGTGAGGGGCTAATTCCTGGGTGAGGGAACTCCCATTAGTCTGAGGACAGTTCTCTGGGTGAGAAGGGTACACGTATGCATTTATGAGCATTTTAGCAGCCAACAGGGCAGGAGGAGGAGGGTTCATCTGCCCAGTGAAGGGGATCTGGGTGGGCACCAACAGTGTCCACTACATTGGGTGGCTTGGGAGGGGTCATACCCGGTGTTCGCAGAGGTGAAGAGGGACGTGAGGCAGATGGGAGTGGTGCTGAGGGTCTCTGAGCTGGGTTACTCCACTCACACCTCCAGATCTGTTGCCCACCTTGCCCTGTGCCCCTGGGCAGACATTGCCTGGGCTCCCTCACCCTCGACTGCCGCTGACCGCAGCTGGGACTTGGCAAGGGACTGCAGGCTGAGAGAAGAGGTCCAGGTCTTTAAAAAGCCTGCCTCTCCGGGCCACGGCTGGACAGGGGCTGTATTCTTCTTGAGGCCAGAGCCCTTGTCCCTCGGGGGCTTTTCTGTTGCTGAAGCTCTCATCTGGGCCTCTAACAGCCCTCCACCACACCTTGATGGTTCTCTTAACCCTCCCCAGGCTTTCCTGACCACCTACCCCTAACTCTCTCTATTGATTCCTTTGACTGTCCCATCAGTTAGGAGAAGGGAGGCCATTGGTTCTGGTCTCTTAGGCCAGTGCTTCTCAAACTTGACCGCACACACCCATCACCTGAGCATCTTGTTAAACACAGAGTCTGAGTCAGCAGGTCTGGGGAGGGGCTTGAGATGCTGCATTTCTAACAAGCTCCTAAGTGGTGTCTGTGCTGCTGGCCTGGGAACCACACTTTGAGTAGCAAGGCCCTGGGCTTTTTGTTGTAGTGAGAGGCATGGTCTCTGGTTGGGGTGAGGAAGATGGAAGGAGGAGGGAGGGGGCAGGAGCTCTGCAGACTCCCCAGAATCCTGCTGTGGGAGGTCACATGGCTGAGAGTTAGGCTTAGAAAGGGTGGTCTTAGATCCAACAAGTATTAAGACATTACTTTCAAGACTACTAGGGAATCCTTTATAAAAAACCACTGTGATGTAACGCAGATATAAAATACACTAAGTAACTGTTTGGGGAAATAATTATTTATTTAAAAAATGTCGGAAGCTTTGTGTTAATGGATCCCCACCCCCAAATTTTTGTGAGCAGTAAACATTTACCAGTCTCAAAACACACATGATGACATACAATTTAGGTTTACAGTGTTTTTTATTTTTGTTTTTGTGTGTGTGTGTTTTTTGCGGTACACGGGCCTCTCACTGTTGTGGCCTCTCCCATTGCGGAGCACAGGCTCCGGACGCGCAGGCTCAGCGGCCATGGCTCACGGGCCCAGCCGCTCCGCAGCATGTGGGATCTTCCTGGACCGGGGCACGAACCCGTGTCCCCTGCATCGGCAGGCGGACTCTCAACCACTGCACCACCAGGGAAGCCTGGTTTACAGTGTTTTTAAGCATTCCGTTTCTACGTGCATTATTAGATCCTATAACATTAATTTAGATGACACCAAATCAATAAAAACTTAAAAACTGATGTGTTGGGTTTATTTTTCAGTTCTATCAAATAATACATTTGCATGTATTATTTATTTGTGATAAATTTATTAATACATTTGTATTAATATTACCTATTTTTGAGTTGGAAGTGATGTTTTGGCAGCCTCAAATGCTATCCAGGGGCACAGCGATGCCTGACCTCCGTGCAAGACAGACCTCAGGTGTTCCTCATCGGTGCCTCCAGAGCCTCAGCTGGCCTCAAAGCTCAAAATTTATGTGCTTGTAAGCCTGTGGTTCAGTCTTGAGCGTGCATCAGAATCACCTGGAGGGCTGGTTAAAGCACATATAGCTGGGCCCCACCCCCAGGGTCTCCACTTCATCTGGGGTGGAACCAGAGAATTTGCACCTCTAGCAAGTTCCCAGGTGATGTCGATGCCACTGGTCTGAGGCGCATGCTCTGTCATCATAAGCGAGATGTGCTGAGTCATCATAAGATGATCGAGATGCCGTGAACTGGGTGCACAGCAGCCATGCGGAGTCCATCCTGCACTCAGGCTGTTTCTAGAGGGCTCAAAATCGCCACAACAGGGTAAGGTACAGATTGTCACAGGTCATTTCATATTCCTTTTCAATTCCTCTGCTTCTCTATCAGGTAGGTACCCATGCTTGATATCCTAGCCCTTGGCCCTCTTGAAACATTTTTTTCCTCCTAGCTCATTCTCTCTTCCTGGAGTTCAGAGGAATGGTTAATCCTGAGAAAGGAAACCGAGGACTGAGTTTTGTTAGTCCTGGCAAAAACTCTAAGACATTCCTAGGCACAGACTGGTCAAGGACAACCAGGCCACTGCTTCTGAGAGGAAATGGTGCTTACCGGTACAAAACAAATCTTGTTTTTTAAAAAAACGATGGGCTGTCCCACAGGATGGAGGGAACAGGGTGGATGTGTGTCCCACCACTCCTCCCCTCCCCACCCAACGAAACATCTGTCATAAATTCTTTCCAATTTCAACAAACAATTTTTAAAAAATCTCAACGCTTCTAGACTATGTCCTGGTTCTTGGCTCATATGCCCTCAGCAACGTCACAGCATTAAAAGGAAATAACCCATTATTCTTCCATATCCCACTCCCAGCAATTAAATATCTATATCCGAAATAACACCGCTCTCAAATGCTTTGTACATCACATCTATTTCGAAAATTTCATGTTGCAATCTCAGTCATTTTCTTTCTTAAAAAAAAAAGAAAAGACAACTGTATGATGAAGAGGTGAGTTTTGACCTCTCACTGGAATTAGGAAGCACAGGTCTGGGATTAGTGCAACAGGTTCCAGGGCAGATGGTCAAGGGGATGCTGAGGTGTGTGAAGATGCCACCAAAGCCTCCCTGCCCTGCCAGGTGCCTCCAGAGATGCTTCTCAGCCTAGAAAACAAAGACCTGAGAAAAAGAAGATGAGCCCTACTCCACTTGTTTCGTGCGCTAGTGAATTGTCAGGGTTTCTCAATGTGATATGTCACAGTTTATCTTCCTCCCAAGGGGCTTCGGGCGAGCCCCCCAAGGTGGCTAGACCTTCTCCATCTCAATCTGCTGGTGGTAGTGACCAACCTGCCGCTGGCCAACATTCAGCTTGTACACGGAGCTCTTGTGCCGGCACCTGCGGTAACCCCACACGGCCCCCATGCCTGCCAGGAACAGCAGCAGGCACAGGACCGTGACAATGGTGGCAATGATGGGGCCTCTGCTGAGGCTGCGACACTTATCCCCTACGCAGGACTCCAAGGTTGGAAGAAGCTCCTCGCTTGCACCTGGGCCGGGGACTTCCTGTCCCAGGAAGTCCTCAGACAGCAGGTATGGAAAGGTATCCTGGACCTCAGGGGCAGTGATTTCCACTGGAGTCCGGGTGGCCGCCGTGACAGTTGAGGGAATGAGGTTCGACGTCTTGTGGATGGCGGTTGTCACCGTCTCCAGGATAGAGCTGGTGAGCTCATAGGGTAGGGTGGACATGGGAGGCTTCTCTGTGGCATATCTCCAAGGAACAGTTGACTGGTCCCTGGTCAAGTCACCATCCCCCTTGCTGGGACTCTCAGTTTCAGACACACTCATGGGTCTGAGAGCCAAAGCTTCTACATCTAGAGTTTGAGTTGGAAGAACTGAACGGTTGGTTGTGTCCTCATTGAGTGTGAGGGTGGTACTCCTGGGCTTCTTAACTTCCACAAGAGCAGGCTGATTGGGTGTAACTAGGACGGTTTCTTCCAGCCCTACTGATCGATTGCCCTCGTCCTTCTCTTCCTCCTCTTCTGCCTCTGTCTTCCTCCAAGCCCCATCGGTCACAGGGTAGCCATCTAACCAGGACTCATCGCTGCTGCTCACCATTGGGTCACCTGCCTTGCTGTCATTCCTGCCCACAAATGGCCCCAAGGGACCATCAGTGCTGCTGTAGATGACCCTAGTTTCTGGCTCACCTGGGACCGATGTGGTGCCACTGTGGTTGTCTCCAGCAGGAAACTGCTTTTTGGTGTCCTCGTCCATCTCCTTTTCCAACTCAGGCTTGTGGAAGGTCTCATCAGGAAACCAGAACATGTACTTCTGGTTTTGTCGGGATCCTGGCAGGTCTGTGGGGACACCGCTCCCAGTGCTGGGCAAACCTGTGGTTGGCGCAAAAGCTGTATCCTGGGCTGTGTCTTCTTTCCCCACAGAAATAGAGACCAGATGGTCCTGCTCTGGAGCCTCCTCAGAGGCTTCTCCCTGACCCCTGTCCTCTTCTGCCTCTGTCCGGGAATCCTCCATGAGCTCTCTGAATGACACAGATCTGTCATCAGGAAAATTATCTTCATAGTCAATATGTACCTCACCCTCATCTGGAAGGAAAGAGGGAAAAGCCTCATTAAGTCCGAGGTCACAGAGCCAGCGTGGAACACAGAAAGGGAAACCAAAAGCATGAGGACTAGAACAAATGAAATAAAACTGTTATTCTCAGATGCTATGACTGTATCACAGATAAACCCAAAGAACCTATATACAAAGTGTTAAACAAATTAACAGGCAAGTTTATCAAGGAAACTGGGTCTACAGTCAACATAAAACATCAACTTTATCTCTATATACCAGTAATAAACAGAAAACAAAAAATTTAAAAGATACCATTTGCCATAGCATAAAAAAACCCCAGACTCCTAGGAATAAATCTAACAAAAGATGGGTAAGATTTCTACATAGAATGGTACAAAGTATTTCTGAGCAAAATTAAAGAAGACTTAAGTAGTGAAGGCTATCCTATGTTAGTACAATGGAAGTGTAATTGTTAAGCTGTCAATACTGCCCAAATTGATCTATGTAGATTTAATACAATCCTAATAAATATCTCAGACATTGACAAGCTGATGCTAAAATTTATGGAAATGAAGAGGGCCAAGAATAGACAAGGAAAAAGAAAAGCTGGAGCATGCAAACTACAAGATTTCAAGATTAACTATAAAACTGGAGTACTTTTTAAGACTGTGTGTGGTATTGGCGCAAAGACAGACAATGGAATTACATTAACTTTAAGAACTTCTGTTCATCAAAAGCCACCATGAAGAGAGTTAAAATGCAAGCCACAGAGTTGAAGATAATTGCAACACATATAGCCTTCAAAGGGTTCCAGAATTTATAAAGAACTCCTACAAATCAATAATAAATAGGCAGGAACTTCCCTGGTGGCATAGTGGTTAAGAATCTACTTGCCAATTCAGGGGACACGGGTTCGATCCCTGGTCTGGAAAGATCCCACATGCCGTGGAGCAACTAAACCCGTGAGCCACAAATACTGAGTCCGCATGCCACAACTACTGAAGTCTGTGTACCTAGAGACCATGCTCCACAACAAGAGAAGCCACCTCAAGGAGAAGCCACCTCAATGAGAAGACCGCGCACTGCAACGAGGAGTAGCCCCTGCTCTCCACAACTAGAGAAAGCCCGCGCGCAGCAACGGAGACCCAACGCAGCCAAAAATAAATCAATAAGTTTAAAATAAATAAATAAATAAATAGGCAGACAAACCATAGAAAAGTTGGCAAGATACTTGAATCAGAACATCACAAAAAGGATATCTAAATAGTCATTTAACACATGTAAAGAGGCTCAACCTCATTAGTAACAGAGAAATGCTAATTACAGCCATAATGAAATGCCATTTACATAGCACCAGAATGGCTAAAATTAAACAGACCGAAAATTCCTAGTGTAAACAAGGATGCAAAGCACAGCAATTCCACTCCTAAGTATGTACCCAACAGTAACGTGTGGACACGGTCACCAAAAGACATGCACGAGCATGTTTATAATAACCAGAAACTAGATACACTTCAAATGGCCATTAATTGCAGAAATGACACATACACTGTTGTACATTCATACAATGAAAATCTGGACATCAATAAAAATGAACCAACCCCTGCTTCCCATGACATGGAATCTCACAGCCATAAAATTGTGCAAAAGAAGCCGAGCACAAAAGAGCACATTCTTTTGGGGGTACTGGCAGCATTCTACTTCTTGACCTGCGTGGTGGCCAAATTTCTTTATTTTTTGATAATTTATTAATCTGTTCCCTTATGATTTATATGTATGTTTTTTCAAACTTTCTAAAAATTGAATGAAAGATCTTTAAATTCTATAGTGGTTTACAATTTTCAACAGTTTCACACACGATTCCATATAATCTCATAATAACCCTTTTATTTTTATCTTCTACCCCTATGTTGCCCCTCCCCCTTCCCTCTCCCCACTGGTAACCACTAGTTTATTCTTGATACCTGTGAGTCGGCTTCTTTTTTGTTTTATTCACTAGTTTGTTTTATTTTTTAGATTCCACATATAAGTGATATCCTTGAATGTATGTTTTAATTAAATAAAAAAGTATCTTTTGAAACTCTGATTTGCTCTTTGTAAGACTTCTGAGTTGTGAGATGTGCTGTGAAGTATCCTGAATCCAGCTGAGTGAGAAGGAAGACGGGCCCCACAGGCAGGAGCCCCGAATGTAAGGACAACTTGGTGAGGTAGGAACCATGCTGGTTAGGAAGGTCTCAAGTAGCTGTGTCCTCAGAAGAGAGCAGCCCGCTGAGCTTGCCCCTCTCAATGGTCTTTGAAAGTTACATCCTACTACAAGACACAATTATTTTATTTTAAATTTATTTTTAATTTTTTTGGCTACAATGGGTCTTCGTTGCTGCGCGTGGGCTTTCTCAAGTTGCGGTGAGCAGGGGCTACTCTTCGTTGCGGTGTGTGAGCTTCTCATTGCGGTGGCTTCTCGTTGCAGAGCACGGGCTCTAGAGAGCACGGGCTTCAGTAGTTGCGGCAAAGCTCAGGCTCAGTAGTTGTGGCGCACAGGCTTTGTTGCTCTGCGGCATTTGGGATCTTCCCGGACCAGGTCTCAAACCTGTGTCCCCTGCATTGGCAGGCAGATTCTTAACCACTGTGCCACCAGGGAAGTCCAAGACACAATTTTTTTTTTTTTTTTTTTTTTGTGGTACGCGGGCCTCTCACTGTTGTGGCCTCTCCCGTTGTGGAGCACAGGCTCTGGACGCGCAGGCTCAGCGGCCATGGCTCACAGGCCCAGCCGCTCCGCGGCATGTGGGATCTTCCCGGACCGGGGCACGAACCCGTGTCCCCTGCATCGGCAGGCGGACTCTCAACCACTGCGCCACCAGGGAAGCCCCAAGACACAATTATTAAATAGAAAGGTTTCTTAGGCTCTTGTGATATAATAACATACATATTTGGTCTTTGGTTCCTGGCACAGAGCTCCTAAAACCCTTGGAATTTCCTGCGTGATGGGGGTGACAGGAATATTTTTTGTTATGCATAACAAGTTTCTTTGACCATACCTGAGTTATGTTAATGAGGTGACTCTGTGGGCCCCTAGAGAGCTTCAGGTTGGGGGCTGGTTGTCAGAGGAACCAACCACGTGATTAGAGGGTTGGACCTTTCAGCCCCACCCCCACCTAGGGAGAGGGGCTGGAGATTGAGCTGATCGCCAAGGCCAATGATGTAACCAACCATACCTACATAATGAAACCTCTATAAAAACCCTTAAACTACAGGGCTTCAAGAACTTCCAGGTTGGTGAATGTGTCCAACGTGCTGGGGAGGAATACACCCCAGGTTCAAGGGACAGAAGCTCCCGTCCTTGGGATCTTTCCAGACCTTGTCCTATGTACCTCTTCATCTGGTTATTCAACCTGTATCCTTGTAATATCCTTTATAATAAACTGGTAACTATAAGTAAAGTCCTTTCCTGAGTTCTGTGAGCTGTTCTAGTAAATTGTCAAACCTGAGGAGGGGGTCGTAAAAACCCCCAATTTATAGCCAGTTGGTCACAAGTCCAGGTGATCTGGATTTGTGATTGGCATGTAAAGCAGAGGCAGTCTTGTGGGACTGAGCCCGTAATCCATGGGTTCTGCACTAACTCCAGGTAGGTAATGTTAGAATGGAATTGAACTGTAGGACGCCCAGCTGGTGTCCAGAGATTTGCAAAATTGGTTGTTGGTGTGAGGGATCCCCCTCCACTGCCCCCCACCTCACCACATTTGGAGTCAGACGTATTCTGCAGGTGGAAACAAAGCTCAGGAGTTTCCCCCTACTTCACTCTGCACCTTAAAAAGGGCAAAATGCAAAGATCTCCAGCACCAAGGTCTGGATGGAATGCTGAGGTGTGGTGTGTTCCTGGGCTCTGAAACTGGATTAGTGGGCATTTGGTTTATTTCTAATAAGTCTCCTTATCTTGCTTATTTAATGACTTGTAGAGTTATAAACACATTTAAAAATCCTTTCTGATCTGCTCCTAAAAGTTAAGCCCATTCATTTTACTTTTCATTACTATATTTGTGATCTTTGATGTTACTACTATGACTCGATGAAGGCTACTTTGTAGATACTAAAACCCCCAGCAGGTGGAAGAAGTTAACTATATGGTGACCAGGCTGTAGCCATGACATAAGCTGCCACAATTCTGAGAACTGGCCTCAAAGAAATGGGAACAAACCGACCCTGGAACTGAAGATTAACTGAACCTAAAACAATCAAGATGATGGTGATCAGACCACCGCCTGACCAATTTCAAGATGACGGTCAGAGCTGACTGTGCTGTTCCTGCATGTAGTCCCCACCCTCTGCCTATAAAAGCTCTTGCCCACTGATTGTCAGTGGGGGGAGTCGGTCTTTGGACAGGAGACTGGCCTCCCCTCTCGGTTGCTGGCCTTTGAAATAAAGCAAACTTTCCTTTCCGTCAACCTTGCCTCTTTATTGGCTTTTGAGCGGCGAGCAGCTGGACCCACTTTAGGTTAAGTATTTGGCGCCCAACCTGAGGCTGGGCTCTCGCGATATCTGGCTCCCGGGGTTTTCCCGACCAGAGCCGCCGCCATGAAGACTCGCCGGGATGGCTGCGAGGAGCTAGTTGCTCGTGACTCGCTGGCCCTGAGAGGGGGTTTGGGGGGACGTTCATAGCAGCTGTCGAAACTATTTTGTTTCGGGGATTCTCCCTGTGTCTTCCCAGCTTGGCACTGGCTGCCAGCGTACGCTTTCCCTTGGTGGAATGGAAAGATGCCTCTGGAAGAGCTGACGAGCTCCGAGACCGAGGTAAGTTCACTGGTGTGCACCCGGCAAGCTTCTCTTTTGAGCACCAAGTGCTATTTGGGCATTTTGCCAATTGGTTCTGACGTGTGTCTGAGGTTGAGGACCGTCTGTGTTGGGAAGTGTTTGTTTGGAACTCCATATTGGTCATCCTCTCAGGGTATTTGTGATAGTTCTGTCTTCTGGTGTGTGGACAAGTCCTCTCTGCCTTTGTGTCCCCAGCACTCAGCGTGGTGCTTGGCACATAGTAGACACTCTGGAAATATTTGTTGAATGAATAACCGCGTGAATGAAGAGGTAAACAAGTGAGTGATGGAAGCCCGTGTTGATCAAGCTTGTTTCAGTCTGGAAGTCCGTCAGCCAGGGCATTATTTGGTGCATGACAGTAGCAAAGAATGGTAAACAACCTCTTAGTCCTAGTACTGAGCATAATCAATGTGGGCTAAATTCCTTCTCCCATGTAACCCAGCCCATGAGCTTCAGAAGTCAAAAGGCACCTGGAATATGGGCAGGACGTGAGCCATTTTCTCCTCCCCCCTACCTTCTTGTGCAGGAGATACTGGCCTAGCGTATAATGTTAGAGCTGGGGATTTGGGATAGGTCAGCCCACTCTTGCCTGGTGGGCCTGCCTTGACCAGGACCCTTATGGCCAGTCTGAGCTGTGTGTGTGTGTGTGCGTGTGCGTGTGCGTGTGCGTGTGCGTGTCTGCCTGCCTGCCTGTCCGTCTGGAGGTTCTGCCTTCAGAGCTCCCTGAGCCTAGAGCATCCCTGGATGGCAGCCCAGGGCCCAGAGCCAAGCTCTTCCTGTCTGCCCAGGTTCTCAGGTCAAGGTCTGGCTCAGAAACAGGCTCTCACTGTGTCACAGTTTCGCCAAAACCTCAAATGAAGACACAGACACCAACTGTTTACAAAGAGTCTACTCATGACAAAATATCCCAAGCCTGTTTTTCCCTTCTTGAGTCACAGTAAAGTTTGTTGCTCACTGAATGTCAACCCCAAATTACACTCTGCCTCAAGGTGGGGAACATCAGCCCTTTGCCTGCTGAGGTGTAATTTCTCTCCCCTCCCTCTGCCCCCCTGAGTCTGCGCTCTCCTTAACCAACCCTCCAGCCCTCCCCTCTCCCACGCTCTCCTGAAAGCTGGGCTGGCACAACACTGGGCCTCCTGATTTAGACCAACAGATCCAGGAAATGTAAACTCCATGGGCTCTCTTGGCAAAAACCAAGTCATTCCCTGTGTGTTTAGATTTAATTGTTACTTTAGGAAAACCAAAGACTACACATCAATAGAAATCAGGAGTAAAAAGAAAAGAGTCGCCCAGGTCGTGCCTTTATCAGGGGCAGAAGTATACAGGCCGGGGCCCAGAACCCTGGGCTCTCCCAGGGCTGCCATTTTTCATGTTGTTGCATTTATGGAAGCCCACGCATGCCTTCTTTTTCCCTCTGGTCTTGGCTACACAGCCTTTAAAAATAGTAATTTTGAAAAAGACAACCAGACAAGCCAGAAATAACCACTGGTTCAATGAACCTCTGAACAAATATGGCAATATTGACAAAGAGATTCTAAATTCAGTCCAGTCTCTGGCTTTTACTCTATGAAGGAAGTCTAGAAGATGGAGAAAAACAGAAATGGAAGTTAATTTAAGAAAACAAAAGATGGGCTTTAGAAATGAGGGAAAATAGCAAAGGAACTTAGTGAGGGAACAGCTAGTTTACAAAGCAAGCCCTGATGCTTTTTAGAGGCCCCTGGAGAAGCACACAGCCATCATAAAGATGTTGGAATGAGACGTGCCTGGTTTTAATCTTGGCTCTGCTTTTTTTTTTTTTTTTAATAATTCTTTTTTTATTTTTGGCTGCCTTGAGTCTTTGTTGCTGTGCGCGGGCTTTCTCTAGTTGAAGTGAGCGGGGGGTACTCTTTGCTGTGGTGCGCAGACTTCTCATTGCGGTGGCTTCTCTTGTTGTGGAGCACAGGCTCTAGGTGCGCGGGCTTTAGTAGATGTGGCATGCGGGCTCAGTAGTTGTGGCTTGCGGGCTCTAGAGCGCAGGCTCAGTAGTTGTGGCGCACAGGCTTAGTTGCTCTGCGGCATGTGGGATCTTCCTGGACCAGGGCTCGAACCCGTGTCCCCTGCATTGGCAGGCAGATTCTTAACCGCTGCGCCACCAGGGAAGTCCCTTGGCTCTGCTTCTTTCTGGCTGCCTGACGCAGGAAGTTACTGAACCTCTCTGTCCCTCAGTTTTCCCATCTATCAATTGGAGCTGGCCATTTCTACTTTCAGACTTATGAAGATGAAATGAAATAAAGTGTATAAAACTCCTCTTACAGAAAGGAACATGAGGAGACTTGGGGAAGATGAAAATGTTCTGTATTTTGGTTCTGGTGGTGGTTTCATGGGTGTACAGATCTGTGACAACTCAGAGACTTTTATATTTTAAATGGTTACTGTTTATTGTATGCAAATTAAACCTCAGGAAAGTTGTTTAAAAAAACAAAACAAGAACAAAAAACAACTCCCAAAACAGAGATGACATGGAACAGGTTTGGCATGGTTTACGACAGCTCTTTTCTCAGTGCCCAAATGGGGAATGGGTCTTGTTTCCATAGCTGCAACAGACCAGGGAAGGGAAAAGGAGTAGCTGTCCATGTGTTGTTGGACTCAGAGGTGGCAGGGCTGGTAGAGTGAGTTCAAGCTTGGTGTCACTCACTTTCCTGATACTACAGAAAGCACAAACAGAACCATGGAGCTTGGAGTGGAAAATCTTAAAGGCTTTTCAGAGCCTGTCTTAGCAGATACCCTTTGTCAGGGCAAGTTGTCTTTTTTTTGGCCACGCCATGTGGCATGTGGGATGTTAGTTCCCTGACCAGGGATTGAACCTGTGCCCCCTGCAGTCGAAGCTCAGAATCTTAACCACTGGACTGCCAGGGAAGTCCCCAGGGCAAGTTTTAAAGGAGGATCAAGGGGCAAATCAGAGAGCAAGGGTCTATGAGTCTCTCCCTTCCTGGGGTAATTGCAGACCAGGGTAGAGGCCATAGGACCACTGGGTGCTGAGTCAGGAGAGGGCAGAGCTGTTGAAGGCAGTGAGCCCCCAGGACAGCAAGTAGGGGAATGGTCAGTGTGCCCAGGGAAGCACGTGTGGCACCATGATCACGTGGCCAGGGGTGGCCACTCGGAGTGCTGGGAGGTCAGAGACTATCTAGGGTACAAGTGGCCAGAGATGGATATGGCCTTGAAGATATGGGACTTGGTATAATAAGAAGCCCAAAGAAAACCAAATATAGCATGGAAATCTGTGCACGTGTGTAAGGAGCAAAGC
Organism: Grampus griseus; assembly: GCF_964374135.1. Taxonomy (NCBI): domain Eukaryota; kingdom Metazoa; phylum Chordata; class Mammalia; order Artiodactyla; family Delphinidae; genus Grampus; species Grampus griseus. Next base: position 52,828,181 of record NC_139004.1, read on the forward strand.
ACCAGGACTTTTCTATAATTAGGGCAACAACTAACCATAATTGGATACCAAGAACATTAGAGAGGTATGACAAACATTTCGTGCTACCCAACTGGGAATGGAAACCAACTGTGGATTCAGGTAGGAGAATGGAAAATAAAATGGCCAGACCCAGACCTGGACTCTAGGAACCAAAGCTAGAGAAATACCAACACGCAGAGGGGAGAAAATGGCAGTTTAAGAAGTCCCCACCCATTCAGGTTGATGGTCAAGGCTAAAGTCCCTGTGCTAAGTGAGAGATTTCACCAGCACCACTTGAGGCTGGACCATAAGGTCAAGGTGAACATACAACCTGGGTGGGCAGTGTGTGCCTGAGGCACCCTCCTGCACTGGCCACTCACTGACCACCCAGGTGGGCGTGCCCCTGTGCATTCATGCCCGCTTACCATTCAAAGTTTAAATTTCATCATGCTCATTCAGGCAGTCCCCACTTTACTAATTTTTCTTTAAACCACTGCTGTCCTGAACTGATGCTTTAATAAGCAACTAAGTTCTCCACTGTAGTGGATGCTGTTGGTGCTCATGTCCCCTTTCCCAGACCAGTGCACCCATCCGCCAGCAGCTGTGAGCGACGGCAGCTGAGGGTTCACAGCTGCCACTCCTCTGGAGGACTGCCCTTGGAGGAATGGGAGCCTCAGTTAGGGCAGTTGCAACCCGCCTTGCCCTCTGTGCACAGCAGCCTGCAGCCAACGACAGACTAATATGGAGGAACTCAGGCCGGTCCCCTTGCTTCCAAGTGGGACCAACCCTGTGGTGCAATTCATGCTCCCCAGCTCCCCAAGGGATCAGGCAAAGCAATGATCCAGCTGAGGCCACATCCTTAACTCCTCCCTCTCACCTTCCCTGCCTCCCTTATTCCCTTTCTCCCCCAACAAGCCATGCACATCTGAACAGGCTCCGCTTTTAGAGAATCTAACCCAAGTCATCTAGCCAGTCTTCAAGATGCCCAAACAGTGACAAATTCGAGTGAAACAGTCTTCCTAGTAGCCCTGAGCTCCTAAGCTCCAGCTCATTCCTGTGCTCGCTGCAGTTCCGCCCAGGTGCATCCCACTCCCCAGCTACACACTGAAAACATGAGGCTACCAGAACCTTCGTAGGCTGTGAAACCAGTGCACACTTTTTAGCTTCCATTGACTGGACCTGTGCAGCCTTTGAGCACTTTTCCCACCTGGGAACACACACTTCCTTTAAAATTTCACCTGGGACACCTCGTTTTCCAGCTTTCCCTTTTACCTCATCATCTACTGCTTCTCTGTCTCTCCTAAGGTATTCAGTTTACTAGTTTCCTTTAGGGTTGGGACAGTTTTGCTCAACGTTGATTACACAGTACCTGGGACCCTGCCAGATGAAGGGAGGGGGACAGAGTGAATGAATGAATGGCCAATAGGCCGTAGAAGGAATGTTGTTGTCCAAACCAAGATGGGTCCAACTCCAAAACCCTTGTTCGGCCCACCCTCTCAAGATGACTTTTCTCCAACTGAAGCAGTTCCTTAATCAAAACAAGTTGGTGTTCACTGGAAAAATACATGTAAGGTGGAATCAAACACCTGGTGACAATATTCTTGTAACACACACACACACATTTATAATAACACAGATACTTTAAACGTTAAATCTATAGAGTAATGAAAACTATAACGGTCTGTATATTCAGCTAAGTGTAGAAACCAGAATTCCTGCCCAGCAGCTGAAAGCTCCAATGACTCTGCTTTGCGGTGAGAAAGTAAACACCATTTCAGACACACAAAACCTTCATTTAGTTCTCATTCTACTGGGGCCAGTAAACAACCCCTTTGAGTGGTGGACGTGCCTCGTGGGATGGTGAAGCCTCGGTGCCTCGCCAGAAACACAGCCAGCCCACTGACACCTCAGGGTGAGCCTGGGTCTGCTTTGAGGCGACACATGCAACAAGCAGGAAGTCAGGTCTTATGCCTCTTTTCTCAGACAGGTGAATCCATCGGAACTGGCAGCAGCTCCTGCCTGCCACAAAGCGGCAGCAACAGAGGAAAGTTCTAGAAAATGGCTCAAATTGTGTTTCAGGGACTTGTCCCACTCTGTAACTTTGTTATTAGTATGTGACAAGCAAGTAGGAAGTTTTTAGAAGCTTTTGTAACAATTTGACAGGGGAATTTTATGTCTATTTAAGGAAAATTTTTATTTATATCTAGAATATCTTTCCTTTAGTTTTATGCTAACTCATTTTTATTGCATTTTTACTAACGTGTCAGGCTATCAATAACAAGAAAACACATTTTTAATTGTGCACAGAGAGTTTGAGACAACAAAATCTCACTATTCATCAAAAAACACTCCAAGAGGAAAAAATAAGCCACAGAATGAGAGAGAAAATTTCAACACATTAAGAAAGTTTTCGTAAAAAAGAAATCCAACATTAACGTAAATAAATCAATTAGAGAAATGGGCAAAAATCTTGGACAGACACTTACTGAGTAAATGCTAATAGCATCTGATTAGATAAGTGCTTGGGTAGAGACATGGGTTTTACAGGTCACCATGGAGTAGTCACCAGATTGGTGAAAAGATAAAAAGTCTCACAATCCTGAAGGTTGGTGAGGATGCTGGAACAGAGCTCTTATACACAGCTGGTGGGAGAGTAAACTGGTCAAAACACTTTAGAAAACTCTCCACGTAAGCTGGACACACACCTACCCCATGGGCAGCAACTCCACTGCCAGGAACCAAAAGAAATGTGTTCACATGTGAAACGAATGATGTGGAGGAGAACGATCACTGCAGCGTAAATTTTCGACAGTCACAACACGAGAACAAGCCAAATGACCACCAGCAGAAATAATGGGTGGTGTATTCACACTATAGATAGTAAACTGCAATGAACCCAAAAAACCACAGCTCAGGCAACAACATGGATGAAGCTCACAGACAAGACAGCACCCTAGTCTCATCATGGTTCTCCCATAGGATCTGCCGGACATTCTGGGGACCAACCGTCCTATAAATTCAGTAACGTTGTGGTGCTGGAGTCATCCCCCTCTATAGCGGCAACCTCCACTTGGGACCCAGAGGTCATGGGGGATCAGGAAGGTGGGCTCTGAAGGAGTCTTGGGGAGAAAGGAACCCTGTGAGGTCAGGGAACAATTCAGGGTCTGGCATGAGGTCCATGGTGTAGGAGTCATAGGAGAGAGTGATTTCTGCCATTGGGAGAATTCCCAAGGGGGCTGGGCAGGGGTGGGATGCAGAAGCCTCGCCCCCAGGCATACGATGATGATGGAATGGGGACATCTGGGGGAATCAAATCAAGTTTCGGGAGCTAAATGCCCAACAGGAGTCTTTTTAACCTCAGCTATAATTTTATTTAGACTCACGGGGCAGCCCAAGGAGTAGAGCAAGACAGCAGGGCAGCAGCAGAAAATTCCCATCAGGAGGAGCGGTCCATACAGCTGTCCTGGAGTTATTTTCCTGCTTACCTTTCCCACAGGCCTGGACCAGGCCATACCACTCCCCGCAGCTGTTGCACAGCAAGGTGAAGGCTGTTTCGCGCCGGCCCGTCACGTGGCCGGGGGCACAAAGGTACAGCAGCTCATCCCCCATCTCCAAGCCCGTGTGGCCCTGCAGGATGGTGTGTGGGAAGGAAGGTGGGTCTCCACACGGCTTCTCTGAGGACAAGGAATCACAATAAGTTTTCCCAAACTCTACAGAACTTTTTCAGCCTAGGAGGAAAAAACAAACTTAAAAAACAACCCCTTGAGACTTCCCTGGTGGTCCAGTGGTTAAGATACACCTTCCAATGCAGGGGACGTGGGTTCGATCCCTGGTCGGGGAACTAACATCACACATGTTTTGGGGCAACTAAGCCCATGCGCTCTAGAGCCCACGCACTGCAAAGATCCTGCATGCTGCAACTAAGACCGGCTGTAGCCAAGTAAATAAATACTGAAAAAAAAGAAGCCAGTAGAGGAAGTATAATGGAATAATATAAAATATTGGGTTAATCCAAAAGGAACGGAACAATAGAAGAGGAAAAACAAAAAGCAACCCCCTCTCCCCCATGGGTGTTGCCTGCACCTTAAACTGAGATCTCCTTCACCCTGGCATCCCCAGAACCTGGCAGAATGCCTGGCGCAGATGAAGCACTCAAAAAATACTTGTTGAATGAATAAAAGTGCTACAAAGTGCTACAACTTTGTGTTTTTATTTATTTATTTTTTAAAGATTTATTTATTTATTTAGCTGCATTGGCCTTCGTTGCAGCGCTCGGGTTTCTCTCTAGTTGTGGCATGTGGGCTCCAGAGCGTGTGGGCTCAGTAGTTGCGGCACACAGGCTCTCTAGCTGTGGCCCACAGGCTTAGTTGCCCTGCGGCATGTGGGATCTTAGTTCCCCGACCAGGGATCGAACCCACGTCCCCTGCATTGGAAGATGGATTCTTAACCACTGGACCACCAGGGAAGTCCCACAACTTTGTATTTAAATGGCCAGGCAATATTATCCTCTAATGTCTCCTTGAAAGGCGGACCCAGAGACACTGCCCAGCAGCAAGTGGTACTCTTTGTGAAATGCTGAAAAATTACAGACTGTAGAGTAGAGGATGCCTCTCCCCTCCCCCAACCTCGACCCTGATGGTAACACTGTTACCGGTTTGGTATTTACAAATAAATACTGATGGAGATGCACATAGGTATACTACATATGTAGCTGTGTGTGTGTGTGTGTGTGTGTTATTTTTTATTGGAGTAGAGTTGCTTTACAATGATGTGTTAGTTTCTTGCTGTACAGAAAGGTGAATCGGTCATACATATACATATATCCACTCTTTTTTAGATTTCTTTCCCATTTAGGTCACCACAGAGCATTCAGTAGAGTTCCCTGTGCTTACAGTAGGTTCTCATTAGTTATCTATTTTATACATAGTAGTGTATATATGTCAATCCCAATCTCCCAACTTATCCCACCCTCTTCTTCCCCACTTGGTAACCGTAAGTTTGTTCTCTACATCTGTGACTCTGTTTTTGCTTTGCAAATAAGTTCATCTCTACCATTTCTCTAGATTCCACATATAAGCGATAATATATGATATTGTGTGTGTGTGTTAACGTAAAGAGGATTATATCATATTTATTACCGAGTGCCTGCTTTTTAAAAAACTCATAAACTAAGTTTTGGAGCAGGTTCAGGTTCACAGAAGAATTGAGTGGAAGGTACAGAGATTTCCTATGTTCCCGTGTCTACCCAGGCACAGCCTTCTCACTATCCTGTACCACAGTGGTACATTTGTTACAATCCATGAGCCTACATTGACATGTCATTATCTCTCAAAGGCCACAGTTTACATTTGGGTTCACTCTTCATGTTCTACAGTCTATGGGTTTTGATTGTATAAACCCAATCTATGGGTTTTGAATATATAATTACATACATCCACCATTGTAGTATCATACAAAATAGTTTCACTGCCCTAAAAATCCTTTGTGCTACACTTATTCATTCCTTCTAACTCCTGGCAACCATTAATCCTTTTACTGTCCCATAGTTTTGCTTTTTATAGAATGTCATATAGCTGGAATCATACAGTACATAGCCTTCTCAGACTGGCTTCTTTCACTTAGTAATAAGCATTTGTTTCCTCCATGTGTTTTCAAGGCTTGATAGCTTATTTCTTTTTAGCACTGAATAATATTCTATTGTCTGGAAGTGCTACAGTTTATTTATCCATTCACCTACTGAAAGACATCATGGTTGCTTCCAAGTTTTGGCAATTAGGAAAATAAGCTGCTAATAAACATTCATGTACAGGTTTTTGTGTGAACTTAAGTTTTCAGCTAATTTGGGTAAATATCAAGAACTGTGATTGCTGGATCGCATGGTAAAAGTATGTTTAGTTTGGTAAGAAACTGCCAGACTGTGTTCCAAAGTGGCTGTACCATTTTGCACTCCCACCAGCAATGAATGAGAGTTCCTGCTGTTCCACATCCTTGTCAGCATTTGGTGTCATCAGTGTTCTGGATTTTGGCCATTCTACTAGATGTGTAGTGGTAAATCATTGTTTTTTGGTTTTTTGTTTTAAATTAATTAATTAATTTGGCTGTGCTGTGTCTTCGTTGCTGCACGTGGGTTTTCTCTAGTTGCGGCGAGCAGAAGTTACTCTTCGTTGCGGTGCACGGGCTTTTCACTACGGTGGTTTCTCTTGTTGTGGAGCACGGGCTCTAGGTGTGCGGGCTTCAGTAGTTGTGGCTTGCGGGCTCTAGAGCATAGGATCAGTAGCTGTGGCGCACGGGCTTAGTTGTTCTGCAGCATGTGGGATCTTCCTGGACCAGGGCTCGAACCCGTGTCCCTGGCATTGGCAGGCAGATTCTTAACCACTGCACCACCAGGGAAGTCCCTCATTGTTGTTTTAATTTGCGTTTCCCTGATGACATATGATGTGGAGCATTTTTTCGTATGCTTACTTGCCATCTGTGTATCTTCTTTGGTGAGGTGTCTGTTCAGGTCTTTTGCCTATTTTTAAATTGAGCTGTTCATTTTCTTAATGTTGAATTTCAAGAGTTCTTTGTATATTTTGAATAATAGTCCTTTAGTAGATATGTCTTTTGCAGATATTTTCACCAGTCCGGGGCTTGCCTTTTCATTCTCTTGACACTGTCTTTTGCAGAGCAGATGTTTTCAATCTTAAGTAAGTCCAGCTTAACAATTACTTCTTTCATGTATTGTGCCTTTGGTGTTGTATCAAGAAAGTCATCACCATAAACAAGGTCATCTAGGTTTTCACCTCTATTATCTTCTAGGATTTTTGTAGTTTTGCATTTTACATTTAGGTCTGTGATCCGTTTTGAGTTAAATTTTGTGAGGGGTGTAAGGGCTGTGTCTAGATTCTTTTCTTTTGCATGTGGATGTTCAGTTGTCCCAGCACCTATATTAAAAAAACTATTTTTGCTCCATTGTATTGCTTTTGCTCCCTTGTCAAAGATCAGTTAACTATATTTATGTGGGTCTATTTCTGGGCTCTTTACTCGATTCCATTGATATTTGTCTGTTCTTTCACCAATACCACACTGTATTGATTTCTGCATCTTTATGTCTTTTAAAATTTAATTTTAAAAAGATTTTATTTTATATTGGAGCATAGTTAATTAACAATGTTGTGTTAGTTTCAGGTGTACAGCAAAGTGACTCAGTTATACATGTATATGTATCTATTCCTTTTCAGATTTTTTTCCCATTTAGGTTATTACAGATTATCGAGCAGAGTTCCTCCCTGTGCTACACAGTAGGTCCTTGTTGGTTATCTAATTTAAATACGTGTACGTGTCGATCCCAAACTCCCAATCTATCCCTCCCTCTAGGTAAGTCTTGAAGTTGAGTCATGTCAGTCCTCCAACTTTGTTCTTCTTGAATTATGAGTTAGCTATTCTGGGTCTTTGTCTCTCCATATAAACTATAGAATTAGTTCATATCCACAAAATAACTTGCTGGAATTATGACTGAGATTGCATTGAATCTATAGATCAAGTTGGGAATAACTGCAGTGGGATTATCTGGGCTGCCCAGCAGCCACTCGAGCCCCCAGGGATGTTCCAAACCCAACTCATTCTCTGAAGCACTAGGACAAGGGCTCACCCAGAGCTAGTCTCCCCAGAACCACTGGTATCTCAGATTTGTAGCCCATGCTCCAGCTATTTTCTCTGCAGTGTCCTCTTCTCCTTTCCCTAACCATTATCCCCACAGAACAAAATCCTTCAAATTCCACCTCAGCTGCCACTGCCTCAGGAAGTCTCCCTAATTACCTTCCTCCTCTGTGCCATGGAAACTCACTCATCTCTTACTTGTCCTTATACACCGTCAACTCTTTGAGGGTGGAGAGGAGTCCTCTCTCTCTCTCTCTCTCTCTCTCTCTCTCTCTCTATCTCTATCTATCTATCTATCTATCTATCTATCTATCTATCTATCTATCTATCTATCTATCTGAAGCACCCACAAGTCTGAGCCCTGCTTTGCATTACCCTGGACAAATAAATGAAAAATTGGCCAGTGCCAGGTCAATGTTAATGAGTGCAGACTCTTCCACACTCCCTCGGGAGACCCTGAACTGGATAAGTTCTATCAGCTGCTCAAAGCATTGCAGTTCATTGGTTCCAGTCTCCCATCGTTGCTGGAATTTCCCCAAAGCTGATCTTGAGGCACAGCGCCTCCTCAAGCAGATCTGGGAGGTGGCTACTCTCAAAAATTCCTGCTCACCTGAGAGGTGAGCATTCAGTTCTCTTTTAAGTTTTGGCCACACTGCAGCTTGGGGGATCTTAGTTCCCTGACCAGGGATCGAACCCATGCCCCCTGCAGTGGAAGTGTGTAGTCTTAACCACTGGACCACCAGGGAAGACCCTCAGCTCTCTTCTTGAAGACATAAAGGAAGGGAATCATTCCATTTCTATTTTTAAGGGAGATACAGGTAGGAGTAATGTATGCAGGGGAGGTGAAATACAGTGCTAAGAAGGTGAGGTGGGCTGGCGGGGAGAGCAGCCAGGCCAGCCTTGGCTTAGAGGGGGAGAAACAGAAGCACACCCTTAGTGAGCCTTGGGTGCTACAGGGAGAAGGTGAGAGGAGACCTGAAGCCTCCAGACCCCACGCTGTTGACTCCACAGACAAGATGCCAAGAGAAGCAGAGCCAGAGAACCCAAGTGGAGGCAGCTCATTTCATCAGCATCCAGTTGGTTAAAAAGAATTTCACTTATTAAAGTGAGGTCACCACAGGGCTGGAAATTCACTGTCAGTGAAACAAAAATACTGAAAGGAAACAGAGAAACGTCTACATTCACGATGAACTTTATTTCAAAAGAGAAACACAGGAGGCAGCTTCCTGAACATTCCACAGACTGTTTTCCTTCTGGGCTCTTTATGAGGCACATGTCTGCCATTTTTGGAGTTAGCACCCTTCATGCTTCCTGTCTTGCCAAAGAGAAGCAGCAGCCCAGGGCTAGGTGCAATGAAGCATCATCAGGAAAAAGGCAACCTTTAGAGGTGATACTGCACCTGGGTGTCTGCTGAACCAGACCTCACGTGCACTCCCCAGGAGCCTCTTCTTGGCTTCTTAACCTTCCTTTGGCACACAGATTTCCCTTGGTGAAGTATAGTTGCTTTACAGTGTTATGTTAGTTTCTGGTGTACAGCAAAGTGATTCATGTATACACACACACACACACACACACACACACACACACACACACACACACACATATACAGTAGGACCTTGTTGTTTATCTACTTTATATGTAGTAGGTTTTTAAAAAATATTTATTTATTTATTTGGTTGTGTTGGGCCTTAGTTGCGGCATGCAGGATCTTTCATTGTGGCGCGTAGGCTTCTCTCTAGTCGTGGCGTGCGGGCTCCAGAGCACGTGGGCTCAGTAGGTGCAGCGTGCGGGCTTAGTTGCCCCACGGCATGTGGGGGTCTTAGTTCCCTGACCAGGGATCGAACCCAAGTCCCCTGTATTGGAAGGTGGATTCTTAACCATTGGACCACCAGGGAAATCCCTATATGTAGTAGTTTTTATCTGCTATTTTATATATGGTAGTTTGTATATGCTAATAATCTCTAATTTATTCCTCGCCCACCCCCCTTCCCGTTTGGTAACCATAAGTTTGTTTCCTAAGTCTGTGAGTCTGTTTTTATTTTTGTAAATTAGTTCATTTATATCATATCTTAGATTCCACATATGAGTGATATCATATGGTATTTGTCTTTCTCTGTCTGACTTACTTCACTTACTGTGATAATCCCTTGTTGACTGTCTACAAGGCTCCCCTGAGGAAAAGTGAAGAGCCATTTGGGAGCCATTTACATGCTCTTTCTAAAGAAGGAAAGGCAGAGGAACAGGGACAGGGCTCTCTCTCTGAGGGATCATGGGGAATCCATCCTGCTTTTCTGGAAAGTCCGAGAGAGAGCAGCCCTCTGACCCTAATCCCACCTCAGCATGCATTCCTGAGCCCCTTCATCACCCATCTGAAGCCTCCTCACAAGGGAGGGCCTCCTCCTCAGGCCCTGTTGGACCAAGACTCCAGTTTTCCCCACGCAAGCCTCTCCGTGTTGACCTGGAGGGGAGGGGAGGGGGGCAAGCTAGGCTCAGGCAAATTGCCCTGGATGCGGGGCTCTTGAGCGCTTTGACTCAAAGACACCCACACAGGGCTCACTTGCTAAAATGGCATCAGTCCTTACATAGGCATCGTGGATTTGCTTCATGTTTTTGTTTTTATTTTTGCTGTTTTGTTTTGTGCTTTCCTGTTGTTGTTATTGTTGTTTTGGGAGGAGTATGTAGATCATTTGGGGGGAAATTTTCATTTTCATATAATTTCAAAGTTACAGGAAAATTTAAAAAACAAGAAACTCCCATAAACCCTTTATCCAGATTTACTAATGTGTTTTCATTTTGCCCCATTTGCTTTATCATTTTCTCTCTCTAGATAGATATAGATATGTATATATATATATAGAGAGAGAGAGAGAGAGAAAATATGTATCATACATAAACACATACATGTATATGTTTACATATATGAATATGTACATATGTGTATCTATATCTGTAATTCTTTTTTTTTTTTTTTAATTTTGTCTGCTCTGGGTCTTTGCTTCATTGCAACACACAGGCTCTTCATTGCGGCACACGGGCTTCTCTAGCTGTGGCGTGTGGGCTTAGTTGTCCCACGGCATGTGGGATCTTAGTTCCCCAACCAGGGATCAAACCCATGTCCCCTGCATTAGAAGGTGGATTCTTAACCACTGGACCACCAGGGAAGTCCCTGTAATTCCTTTCTGAACCAGTTGAGAATGAGTTGTAGATATGATGTCACTTTGTCCCTAAGAACCTTGGTATATATTTCCAAGAACAAGGATATTGTCTTACATAACTGCAGTAGTTACCAAAATCAGGGAATTTAAGCATTGATACAATACTGTTATCTAATTTAAATCCATATCCAGATTTCATCAATTATAGCTGTTTTCTCCTGGTCCAAAATACAATCTAGGATCACAAATTACATTTAGTTGTCAAGTCTTTTTAGTCTATTTTAATCCAAAACAGTTGCCTTGCCTTTCTTTGTCTTTTTTTTTTTTTTGCTGCACCACGAGGCTTACAGGATCTTAGTTCCTCAACCAGGGATCGAACCTGCGCCCCCTGCAGTGGAATTGCGGAGTCCTAACCATTGGACAGCCAGGGAATTCCCTCTTTCTCTTTCTTATCCTTGACATTTTTCTTTTCTTTTTTTAATTTAATTTATTTTTGACTGCATTGGGTCTTCGTTGCTGCATGCAGGCTTTCTCTAGTTGCGGTGAGTGGGGGCTCTTCTTCCTTATGGTATGCAGGCTTCTCATTGTAGTGGCTTCTCTTGTTGCGGAGCATGGACTCTAGGCGCACGGGCTTCAGTAGTTGTGGCTTGCGGGCTCTAGAGCGCAGGCTCAGTAGTTGTGGCGTGCGGGCTTAGTTGCTCCACGGCATGTGGGATCTTCCCGGACCAGGGCTCAAAACTTTGTCCCCTGCACTGGCAAGTGGATTCTTAACCACTGCACCACCAGGGAAGCCCTCCTTGACATTTTTAAGAGTATAGGCCAGTCATTTTGTACGATGTTTCTCAACTTGAGTTTGGCTAAAGCTTCCTCATGATTAGATTCAGGTTGCACATCTTTGGCAGGAATACTACTGAACTGAAGTTGTGCTCCTCTGAGTGCAGTATATCAGGAGGCACCTCTTATTGGTTTGGCAATAACTCAGTTTTGGAGTCACTGTCATGGTTTTAAACTTGGTGCCCTATAGGATGTGAACAGATGTTTCCAACCTCTGGCTTCATGCACTACAGTTGTGGGCAAAGGGGCACACACTTGCATACAAAACAACCTGTTTGAAGCTTGTGAGGTGGAAAGCCCAGGATCTCCTGTTGTATGATGAGGAACACATGGCTTAGTGCCTGCCCCCCACCCATCACCCCAGTCAACATCCAGCCAACACCCGGAAGCAAGGCCCCTACCCAGCAGCTGACTGCGGACTCGTGAATGAGCCCAGCTGAGGCCAGAAGAATAACACAAATTTTTGCCCTCTCCCCAAAATAGTGAACTAAACAAACAGTTGTTTTAAGCCACTACATTTGGGGGTGGTATGTTACACAGCAAAAGCTAGCTGCTACCTCTTGTTCATGGGAGGAAAGAGATCAGACTCAGAAGCTCCACGTATCCATTTGAGATCACTAAAGAAAGAAGGTCATGCTGGTTTTCCTCTGGCTCTGTCCTGTCTCCCTCAGGGATCTGAACCTTTGCCTACGTTTGAGATTCAAAGGATTGTTTTCATTTACTTATGTGGTTTTTTTTAAAAAACAAACCATGGATGTTGTTCTCCCCCGGGGCTTTCCATGACCACATCTTTCAGTTGCTTGACTGCAATCAGCAAATGTACAACCCTTCCTGGAGGGAGATGCCATGGCAGCAGAGAAGCCTACCGCCAATAAACATCTAACAAGCACCAGCCAGGGCTGTGGGGTTCACTGTGGCTCTTTGATTTGTCAACTCCTCTGACCCCTTCCCTGGAGATTGGGATTTGGTGCCTCTGGGATGTAGCCTGAGGGTTTGCATTTCTAATAAGTTCATCTGGTATTTCTTATCATCAGAGAGCTTTGGGAAACTCTGCATTAGAGAACTAATTCTCAAACTGGGCTACATGTTATAGTCACTGAGCAGCTTAAAAAAAACCCAATGTCCAGAACATTTATATCCAAATCTTTAGGGCTGGCACCCAGGTATCAGTAGTTCTTAAAACTTCCCAGATGAGACCGGTGTGCAGCCTGGCAGTACCTGTGCTGATTTCTATGACTGATGAGTAAGCAGCTTGCTTTCTCCCCATTTTCACGGACATTCCTTTTCAGCAGCATATATTTCTGATAATGAAGGTGTACTTTTTCCAGTGCACATGAAACGCTGCCCTGGAGACTCCTTTATGGTTTTCTCCTCACTACTCAGCTGATTTCCCAGAAGGAAGTTGTATTTTTCTTTCTAGGAGCAGTTTCCTAAATCCTACAAATTTCCTTTCGGGAAAAAAGGATTTTTTTTTCTTTTTAGAAAAATTTCCACCATGAAGACAGACCAAAGGGTAAGTGGTATCAGCAGCTGCAGCACATGCTGTCAGGGGTCTGTCCATATTTCCTAGATCCCTTTACCATTCCCATGCACAGGGGCTCTGGGTGAGCATCTGTGCATCTTTGTTGGAGGGTGACTCAGCTATCATAACTCTTTGTCTGAGCACACTGAAAACCAGAAGAGTCTGGGAATTTATATCTCCCTGAAGCAAGCCCTTACACAATGACTGACAAGTGCAGTGGTATCAATACCCCTGTTCTCTCACCCCTGATCAGGAAACCATGGTGACCTGTGGTCACTGTCTCCAGAGATTCCCTGCAGGATTGAGCCAAAGTTACCCCCCCACCTCACAGCCACTGTGGACTTTGCTTAGTGCTGCACCATTGCCTTCCCCCTTCCTTTCCCTGTCCACTTCCCCACTGCCATGTTGGCTTTTCTTTGGAAGTCTTCCTGATTCCTGATGTTCAGTGTATCCTCATCTTAAGGTCAGTTTCTAGAGAACACAACCTAAGAGGTCAACCCCCACGAGCACACCCTCTGAAACCTTTACAAAGGCTCTGGCACTGACCTTCATCCTTAATACACAGGGCATTGTATGTGCCACCAGGAACTGGGTTGCTTTCAATTCGCACATCGATAGCTCTCATGATTTGCTGTTCACCACTCCCCTTGCTACACATGGTTGTCCTAAAACAGACAAAGAAGACACTGGGTTAGGAGAACTAACCAAAACTGGGAAAGAATTCTTTTCTGCTGTCAGCTCTGAATCAGCAGAGATTTTCCTGATTGAGTTTTGGCTGAAGGTATCAATATGATGAAGTATCAATACTCTCCCCAGAAGTCTAAAAGCAGGAAGTTATAGGTGGTGCTTGAGCTGAGGTTACATATATCAATTCAAGATTCAGGGGCAATACATTGTTGATCTCTTTTAGTATACACTTGGTTTTTATTTCATAAAATTCTCTTTATTAGTTGTCTTCTTTTGAGGGGGTTTGTTTTGCTGTTATTTTCGGATTTCTTAAGATGGATCATCGGTTCATGAACCTTCAGCCTCTTTGCTTTTCTAACACAAGCATTTAACGCTTTACATTTTCCTCCAGGTATAGCACTAGTGGCATCCCATGAGTTTGAGTATGTTATATTTTAATATCATTCATTTCTACATGTATGTAAATTTCCATTATAATTTATTTTTGCCCCATGATTTATTTAAGGATATCTTTTGTAAACAGCAAATAGTAGAACTTTAAAAAATCCACCTGATGGTCCTTGTTTTCTAATTAGAGCATCACATCTGCTTAATTTAATAACAGATCTCTTTGAATTTAAATCTGCCATATTTCTATTAGTTCTGCCCATTCTTCTTCCTTTCTTCCTCTCTTTTCTTTCCCGTATTTTGATTGTTTGAATTCCTTTTTGGCAATCTCTTTTTCTTCTGTATTGGTTTGGAAGTTATATGTTCTTTTACTATTCTTTTAGTGGTTACCACAGAGGTTATAACACTCTTCCTTGACTTATTAAAATTTAATGTTACTTTTTTTGTGTGTGTGGTACGCGGGCCTCTCACTGTTGTGGCCTCTCCCGTTGCGGAGCACAGGCTCCGGACGCGCAGGCTCAGCGGCCATGGCTCACGGGCCCAGCTGCTCCGCGGCATGTGGGATCTTCCCAGACCGGGGCACGAACCTGTGTCCCCTGCATCGGCAGGCGGACTCTCAACCACTGCGCCACCAGGGAAGCCCTAATGTTACTTTTACTCTCTTTCCCAACAACACAATTTAAAATACTATGTATTAACATACTTAAAACACTTCCTGACTGATATACCATTTTTTAGTGTTTAGTATTACTGTTACTGCTATATATAATTATAGATCTTCCTCAACTTACAGCGGTGTTATATCTCCAAAAACTCATTGTAAGTTGAAAATATGGTAAGTCAAAAATGCATATAACACACAAAACCTACTGAACATCAGAGCTTAGCCTAGCCTACCTTAAATGTGCTCAAAACACTTACTTTAGCCTACAGCTGGGTAAAATCATCTAACACAAAGTCTATTTTACAATTAAGCATTGAATATCTCATGTAATTTATTGAATGCTGTACTGAAAGTGAAAAAGCAGAATGGTTGTCTTGGTACAGAATGGTTATAAGTGTATCAGTTGTTTACTCTCATGATCACAAGGCTGACTGGGGGCTGCAGCTTACTTCACTGCCCAGCATCATGAGAGAGTATCAGACAGTATATCACTAACCTGGGAAGAGATCAAAATTCACAATTTGAAGAACAGTTTCTGTCGAATGCATAATGTTTTTGCACCATCATAAAGTTAAAAAGAATTGTAAGTTGAACCACCGTAAGTCAGGGACCATCTGTACATAATTCCAATTCACCCCCATATTTACTTTTTCCACTCATCCCTTTTGGCATCTCCAGCCATCCACCTGCAATTATTTTCCTCCTGCCTGAAGAACACCCTTCAGTGTTGGGTTTTTTTTAGTGCAGATCATGTATGATGAATTCTCTCACCTTTTGTCTGTCTGAAAATTCTTTATTTTACCTTTATTCTTGGAAGATATTTTCTCTGGATATAGAATTCTAGGTTGGCAGTAATTACCTTTCAGCACTTTGAGGGCCTCATTCAGTCGTCTTGGGGCTTTCATTGTCAGTTTATTGTTGCTCCTTTGAAGGTACTCTTTCTTATTATTACTTTTAATAGTTTTTCTTCATATTTGATTTTTACCAGTTTTACCATGTCGTTCCAAGTTGTGAAATTATTTTATGTATCCTACTCGGGCTTTGTAGGGCTTCTTGAATCTGTGAGTGGATGTTTTTCCACAGTTGTAGCTAAGTCTCATATTGCTTTTGCTTCGTCTTCTTTCTTGTCTCCTTTTGGAATTCCAGTTACATGCATCTTCTTTGCCTTGTACTCTTTCTTCTATATTTTCATCCTTTTTTCTTCTGTTCTTTATTCTGGACATCTTCCTCTGAAATACCTTCCATTTCATTAATTTTGTCTTTGACTCTTAAAATCAGCTGTTGGGGGGCTTCCCTGGTGGCACAGTGGTTGAGAGTCTGCCTGCCGATGCAGGGGACGCAGGTTCGTGCCCCGGTCCGGGAAGATCCCACATGCCGCGGAGCGGCTGGGCCCTTGAGCCGTGGCCGCTGAGCCTGCGCGTTCGGAAGAGGCCACAACAGTGAGAGGCCCGCATACCGCAAAAAAAAAAAAAAATCAGCTGTTAGATCCATCCATTAAGTTCTTAATTTCAGCTACTGTATTTTTCATTTCTAGAGTTTTCATTTGGTTATTTTTATACTTTTCAGTCTTCTGCCAAAATTCTCCTTTTTGTCTTTTGTATCTTTGAACATTTTAAAGAGTTCTTTTAAAGTTTGCATCTACCAGTGTTAACATCTAGAGTTTCTATTGGCTATTTTTATCTTGTTGCCTTGTCTCCTCACGTGACTGGTTATTTTGTTTTGCTTGACAAATCCTATATTTGCTAAAATAGTTTGTGGAAATAAATTGTCTAGGATAATATTATTTTCCTCCAGAGAAGATTTTTAAAATCAGTTCTGCTACCTATCTGGAACACTGGAACTCTAGTATCATCTCAATCCAAACTCATGGCTTCAGAGGATTCGACGCTATGCTGCAGCTCCTTTGAGGGCCTGTGTACTTGTTCCAGTTTACTATGACTCCTAGGGTACAGCCCTTCAATGTTCCAACCCTAAGCAAAAGGATTCCCTTGGTCCCCACATACATAAAACCTGAATTCAAATCTCTGTTCTCCTAGTCCTATGAGGCTATATAAGTCGCTTCTCAGCTTTTCAGACACGCTTTATGAAATCTGTAAAAGCTCCCAGAAGACAAATAGCCCCAAATTCTAGATTCACCATTCTAGATCTCCATCTTCTAGATATATGTATATACTGAATATAAATTCATGGAGATACAGATCAGATCTATGTAGCTACTATGCCATCAATTGCAAGATGCGCCATGCATTTAATAGTTAGTTTTTGGTGGGGAGGGGAGATGGCTGTGCAGGAAAGATGCACAGTGAAATGTCCATACTAATGGTCAGATACTTCTTGGTTCCAGAAACATTAACATGGAAAACTATTTTAATATGTCATGTAGTAAATATATCAAGTAAGTGTGTTTACTTTAAAGAAATAGCATCTAAGGGAATTAGAGACTCCACGCTCTTACTACTGAGGGCTGGGGTTCCACCCCTGGTCAGGGAACTGAGATCCCATAAGCTGTGCGGTGTGGCCAACAACAACAACAAAAAATAGCATCTAAGCAAGTTAGAGATCCACTAACATGTCTTAACACCTTACAGGAAACCCAGAGAGGACAAACCTTTCCAATGACTCAGTTTCAATTTGTAATGCCTGAGAGACCTAAGCCTGGCTCCAAGCTGGCTCTTTAGAATCTTCAGAATACCCTGGTTATCTGATATAATGATAGTGACAGAGTTATGAAAAATATCCACACTTGACTACGTTATGGAAACATGCATACGTGGGACATACTTTGTCTATTTAGGAACTTGGATGTGAAATATAAAGCAGAGAGGCTACAATTCCAGATTCACTGAAAAGCTTTGGAAGTAACCTCATTTGTTCTCTTTATTCAATTGCTGCTTTACATGTGGCACCTTTGGAGATGTGAATCAACATGGTTGCATGTGTTTCCTATGGCCATCTCCCAGCCAGACACCTTCAGGGTCATTATCAAGCAAAGTAGTTTTCAGGGCCCATTTGTTCTTTCACATTCCTGTGGCATGAAGGAAAACGTGGAATGGCTCCTGCCTTCTCTGTTTATGACTGATCGAGTAGTTAACAGCACTAATGGGATGTTTTCTCCTAGCTGGCCACAGAATTACTTCTCCACAAGGATTCCATGGGTCAGGAATTCAGATAGGGCACAACGGGAAAGGCTTGTCTCTGCTCTGTAATGTCTAAGGCTGAGCTGGAAAGACTCACAGGCTGCCTAAGTCAATAGCTGGGGGCTAGAATCACCTGGAGGCATCTGCACTCACATTTCTGCTAGTTAATGCTGGCTATTGGCTGGGACATCAGTTGGGGCTATTGGTGAGAGTACATACATAAGGCATTTCCATGTGGCCTGGGCTTCCTAGGACTTCATAGATAGCATCTCAAAAGTAAGTGTCCCCGGAAATCTGACCATGGGTTTTTCCGACCTACCCTCAGAAGTCACACAGTATCACTCCTGCTGTATTCTACTGGTCGAGGCAGGACTATGCTGTCCCTGATTCACAGGGAGAGGACATAAACCCCACTTCTCAATGGGAGCAATGTGAAAGAATTTGTGGCCATATTTTGTTTTATTTTTTAAAATTTATCATTTTTTAAAATGGATCTGTTGACTCTCAACTTTTATTTCTTTGGCTGCGCCACAGGGCATGTAGGATCTTAGTTTCCTGACCAGGGATCGAACCCGTGCCCCCTGCAGTGGAAGCGCGGAGTCTTAACCACTGGACCGCCAGGGAAGTCCCTCGTGGTTATATTTTAAAACCTCAATACCGTCTTCCTCTTCCTATGGATGCAGATGAATATCCACAGAGAAAAAGAGATAAAGAATATATATCAAGTAGTTAAGAGTCATTACCTCTGAGGTGGGGAAGAAGAGAGAAACTCACTTTGCACTTTATATATATCTGTATTATTTGAAATTTTTACAAGCATTTTTTCTTTTGTAACTTAAAAGGAAATTCAGAATAACAAAGAGGAAAAAACTGTGACAGAACCCCAGAAAAATGTTTTTATTAACATTTTTGTTTTTATATTTTGTTTTTATTAACATTTTTGTTTTTATATTTTGTTTAACATTTTGTTTTTATATTTAACTCAAAATAAGAATATACTGGAAGCCACAGCCCATTGCACTCTGTCTATCCTGGCACCTATTGAGCCCCGTATCAGCCCTGATGGCAAGGTGGGGTGAGTTGGCAGGAGAGCCCCCAGCTGGCCTGACTTACCCCAGGCTGCCGTCCGCCAGCCAGCCTGTGGTGCACACGGAGAAGGCACAGTCCCGCACCATCTTCCGCAGCTCGTCCGCAGACACCAGGTGAGCGCCTCTGCTCTTGCAGGAAAGCCGAGCGGCCTCTAGTTCCAGGCCCTGAGAGCCATTCTGAGACTCCAGCACAAAGAGCTTCCCTGTGTGAGGACAAGCATGGACACAGGCTGACTCTAGGATCCACGGGAATTTAGTCTCAGCAAACTCACCCTCTGGCAGATGCCCATCAGAACTGTAGTTTCCCACTTGCCTAAAGATCCAAGTGCAGCAACCACCTCGCTGCATTCGTCCCCGGACTGTAATGACAGTTACACTGGTGTTTGAATCTATTTTTACCTGTTAACTTAAAAAAAAATTTAACTGCCTGTTCTGGCATGTTTATCTGGATAAGCCCTTCAAATCTTCCTTTTAAAAAGATGTTTAGCAGCATTATTTACAATTGCCAAGACATGGAAACATCCTCAGTGTCCATCAACAGATGAATGGATAAAGAAGATACGGTATACATATATAGTCTCAAGATAAGAGTGAACAAGGATAGAAAATATCCCCTTCCCTCATTCTCAAGAACTGTTGGATGAGCTGTCTTGGTGTTAGGAGGCCAAGTGCTAATCCTGATTTGGAATTGTAGTTCTAACAAAAATTTATGTCTAAGACACTTCAAGCCATGGATTTAGCTTAAAGTGGCCTGAGACTGACATTTATCCAGACACCTGATAGGAAAAATTGTAACTAACTCCTCTCTGGAGGAAAAAAACCCCTCCATTTTATGCTTCAGGAAATCCCATACAAATACTTATTCAAAGGCTATGACCACCGAAGTAAAAAACAGTGAAGTGTACAAGGAAACAAGGCACCATGAGTGAGAAGCAACAGATACCACATGTAGCAGAAACTGACCTAAAAATAAGTCCAATACTGGTATTAACAGGCACAGATTATAGAACAGTCATGATTACTATATTTAAAGAAATGAAAGACAAGTTTGAAAATATCTGCGAAGAATAGGAAATGATAAAAAGTGCTTAGCTGATCTGAAAAAGCACAAAATAGGACTTCTAGAAATTAAAAATACAATGATAAATTTAAAATGCAATAAATGTTTTTGGCTGAATATCAGACACATTTAAACAAAGAACTTAACCTTGAAAAAGAAAGCAGAAGGGGACTTCCCTGGTGGTACAGTGGTTAAGGCTCCATGCTCTCTATGCAGGGGGCCCAGGTTCGATCACTGGTCAGGGAACTAGATCCCACATGCATATGCCGCAGCTAAGAGTTCACATGCCACGACTAAGGAGCCCGTGTGCTGCAACTAAGGAGCTGGCAAGCCGCAACTTGTGAGCTGCAACTAAGGAGCCCACCTGCTGCAACTAAGGAGCCCACTTGCCTCAACTAAGACCCAGTGCAACCAAATAAGTAAATATTAAAAAAAAAAAGAAATCAGAAGACATCATCCAAAATGTAGTAAAGAAACAAGAAAAGATGGAAAATATTAAGATAATAAAGAGACATGAAGGAAAGAATAAGGATTTTTTAAAAATTAATTAATTTTTGGCCACGTTGGGTCTTTGTTGCTGCGTGTGGGCTTTCTCTAGTTGTGGCAAGCAGGGGCTACTCTTTGTTGCAGTGCATGGGCTTCTCATTGCAGTAGCTTCCCGTGTTGTGGAGACGGGCTCTAGGCGCACGGGTTTCAGTAGTTGTGGCACGTGGGCTCAGCAGTTGAGGCTTGTGGGCTGTAGAGCACAGGCTCAGTAGTGTGACGCATGGGCTTAGTTGCTCTGCAGCATGTGGGATCTTCCCAGACCAGGGCTCAAACCCATGTCCCCTGCATTGGCAGGTGGATTCTTAACCACTGCACCACAGGGAGTCCCAAGAATAAGGATTAACATATACTTTAATCAGAATTCCCAGAGAGGAGAGAAAAAAATGAGGTGGAAGTGATATCTGAAGACAAAATGCCTGTGAATTTTATAGAACTGATAAATATTCCAATATATAGATTGAATAAGTTCAACAACAAATCCCAATATGAAAAATATCTATAAATACATATATACCAGTGATGCTGCAAAATGGAAAAGACAAAGAAAATATTGTCAAAGCAGATAGAGAGAAGGGAGAGAATACTTTCAAAGTAGCAGCAGTTTGACTGCTGTCTTCTAAAACAATAGCAATGGAAGCAAGAATACAATTACTAGCAAAAAATAGCTGCAAATTTAGAATTCTGTACTCGCTGAAAATATATTTCAAAGAACAAAGATGAAACAAATGTATTTTTTCAGATAAGCCAAAATCAAGGTGGTTTGCCACCACCAGATCCTCCTTGTAGGAAATAGTAAAAGAAGTATTTCAGGCAGAAAGAAAATTATTTGAGAGGCAAGATGGAATGGAAAGGGGGAAAAAATCAATACACAGTTAAATAAAAGTGAACATTGATTGTATAAAATGGCACCCAACAGCAGCAGAATACACATTCTTCTCAAGTGCGTGTGGAACACTTCTCAGGGTAGACCATATGCTAGGCAATAAAATAAGCCATAATAAATTTAAAAGGATTATAATTGTACAAAGTATTTTCTCTAATTACTATGGGGTAGAATTAGAAATTAATAACATAAATTGGGAAATTCATAAATAAATAGAAATGAAACCAAGCACTTCTAAATAACTGATGAGACAAGGAGAAATCACAAAATTAGAAAATATTTTGAGATGAATGAAGGCAAAACATGCTAAACCTTATGGGATGCAGTTAATACACTGCATAGAGGGGAATTTATAACTATAAATGCCCACATTAAAATAAGAAAAATTATCTCAAATAAAAATCCTATCACACCAGTCAGAATGGCCATCATCAAAAAATCTACAAACAATAAATGCTGGAGAGGGTGTGGAGAAAAGGGAACCCTCATACACTGTTGGTGGGAATGTAAATTGATACAGCCACTATGGAGAACAGTATGGAGGTTCCTTAAAAAACTAAAAATAGAACTACCATATGACCCAGCAATCCCACTACTGGGTATATACTCTGAGAAAACCATAATTCAAAAAGAGTCATGTACCACAATGTTCACTGCAGCTCTATTTACAATAGCCAGGACATGGAGGCAACCTAAGTGTCTATCAACAATGAATCGATAAAGAAGATGTGGCACATATATACAATGGAATATTACTCAGCCATAAAAAGAAACGAAATTGAGTTATTTGTAGTGAGGTGGGTGGACCTAGAGTCTGTCATACAGAGTGAAGTAAGTCAGAAAGAGAAAAACAAATACCGTATGCTAACACATATATATGGAATCTAAAAAAAGAAAAAAGGTCATGAAGAACCTAGGGGTAAGACGGGAATAAAGATGCAGACCTACTAGAGAACGGACTTGAGGACACGGGGAGGGGGAAGGGTAAGCTGGGACAAAGTGAGAGAGTGGTAGTGTATATATGGACATATATACGCTACCAAATGTAAAATAGATAGCTAGTGGGAAGCAGTCGCATAGCACAGGGAGATCAGCTCGGTGCTTTGTGACCAGCTAGAAGGGTGGGATAGGGAGGTTGGGAGGGAGGGAGATGCAAGAGGGAAGAGATATGGGGATATATGTATATGTATAACTGATTCACTTTGTTATAAAGGAGAAACTAACACACCATTGTAAAGCAATTATACTCCAATAAAAATGTAAAAAAAAAAAATCCTAACCTGTTGGAAAACACGGAAAAGAAGAGCAAACTAAACCCAAAGCAAGCAGAAGAAGGAAATAATAAGAATTAAAGCAAAAATTAATGAAATAGAGAAGGAAAAACAATAAAGAAAATCAGTAAAACCAAAAGTTGGTTTTTGGGAAGGTCAACAGAATTGACAAACGTTTAGCTAAAATGACCAAGAAAACAAAAGAAGACTTGAATTACTAAAACAGGAATAAGAGGGCAGTTATTACTCCAACCTGGAAATACAAAGATTATAAAGGACTGCTATAAGCAACTGTATGCCAGACTTCCCTGGCAGTCCAGTGGTTGGGACTCCGTGCTTCCGGTGCAGGGGACGCAGGTTCCATCCCTGGTTGGGGAGCTAGGATCCCACATGCCGCATGGCATGGCCAAAAATCCTCCCCAAAACCCCCAAATAACTGTATGCCAAAAATTAGGTAACTCGTATGAAATGGAAAAATTCCTAAAAAGACACAAACTACTGAAATTGACTCAAGAAGAAATAGAAAATCTGAATAGACCTTTAACAAGTAAAGAGATTGAATTAGTAACTTAAAATTACCCACAAAGAAATGCACATGTTCAGATGGCTTCACTGATGAATTCTACCAAATAGCTAAAAAGAACTTGATAACAATTCTCTATAAACTCATCTAAAAAATAGAACAGGAGGGAACAACACCTCCCAGCTTTTTCTATGAGGCCACCATTGCCCTAATGCCAAAACCAGACAAAAGACACCACAAGAAAAGAAAACTACAGGCCATTATCTCTTATAAATATAGACACAAAAGCCCTCAACAAAAATACTAGCAAACTAAATCCAGCAGCATAAAAAAAAAATTATATACCATGACCAAGTGGGATCTATCCCAGGAATACAAGGTTGGTTTATATCCCAAAATCAATTAATATAATACAACTTATCAATAGAATAAAGGACAAAAACTACATGATCATCTCAATAGATGCAGAAAGGCACTTGACAAAATTCAGTACCCTCTCATGATTAAAAAAACATTCAACAAACTAAGAAGGGAGGGGAATATCTTCAACCTGATAAAGAGCATCTACAAAAATCCCACAGCTAACATCACACTTGGTGGTGAAAGACTGAATACCTTCCCCTACGATCAAGGATGTCTGCTCTTGCCACTTCTGTTCAACATTGTACTGGCAGTTCTCTCCAAGGCAAGTAGGCAAGAAGATGAAATAAAAGCCATCCAGATTGGAAAGAAGTAAAACTATATTTGCAAATGACGTGATCTTGCATATAGAAAATCCTAAGAAATCCACTAGAAAAACTGCTAGAACAGTTCAGCAAGGTTGCAGTAAAACATTTTAACTTAAGTGACAAAAATCTGTACAGAAATTAAGTAGGTCATCTCTTCTCATTGTAAAACTTTTCCCTAGGATTCCATTTACACACATGGTTTCAAAGGCCATCTTGACATGGATGACTCACATTTTTCTCTTCAGTCCAGACCCTTTCCATTCACCCCATCCTCCTCTCCACCCCCACCCTCTCTCACCTGCACAAGTGAAATAGCACCCTACGTGGTCTCTCCATATCCAATCCTGCCCTGGTGCCATCCATTCTTCCTACTCTCAGCGTGAGCTTCTCAAAATGCAAACCTGATCAGTCTCTCTTTTTTTGATTAAAACAAAACTTGGCCCCATATCAGTTTCCCCAGCATCATCTCAAACTACTTCTACCTTGGACTCTGGGCTCCAGTCACTCTGTTTCTTAACACATGTCCCACTTTCTCTGCCACTCATAGTTTCTCTGTACATGTTATTCTCTATCCAGATCCTCTGTCTTCCCCCCTTTGCCTAGTTTATTCTTATCTTTCAGATCCTCCTATGCCAAGTCAAAAATCTCCTAATGTATGCCCTCATAATACCTCCATCCTTTAATCTTATCACTTATCAAAATCGCAAGTTCACATTTTCATTCATATAATTATTTGCTTAATGACTCTCTCCCCCATTGGATTTTAAGCTCCCTGATAGCAAGGACCTGTTTCTCCTCACCGCTCTATCCTCAACAGCAAGGACAGTACCTAGTATATGGTAGACACTCAAATTATCTGTTGAATTAATGAATCTTTTCCTGCAGTCTTTACTCAAACAGTTAATTTGCATTCAGTTAATGTGAAGATTTTTCTGTTTCAAAAGCGTTTTAAAATTACAATAGCAGGTCTCTTTTATGTACAAGATACACATCTGATTAGTCCAATGTAAAACTAAATGTTTTTCATTTGAGTTTGACTTATTTTTGAATAAGTCTATGGAATTTTTAATAACTCCAAATTCTCTCTCTTCAAATGTCTTAACATATTAGTTTAGCTGCACATTTCTTCTTCCTCCTTCCATCACTGTAGCACATAAATACGTAAATGTGAAAAGTGGTAGTTAAGCATATATTTAGTAAAGAAAAGAATCCTTTCATAAATAGGTTCTAATTTTTCAATGGCTCTATTATAAAAGTTGGAGCTCAGCAAATGGAGTTTCTTGAAAGCAAATTTACCTATAGTTCTCCATTGCGGAAGAAGGGAGAAGGAGAGGAGAAGGGAGAAACGGAGGCACTTCTGGCAAGTGTTAACAAGAAAATATGCCTGGTGCTGTCGTTCCTTTCTCCTTATCCAATGATATTTCTGTCTTAAATTTTCTATGACCCACATCAAGCCAGATAGGCACAAAATATTGATCCATACCCATCTGACATTCCACTTCAGCAGTTATAGTGGGGTGAAACTCTAAAGCCTCATGGGTTGCAGAGATATTGCTTTAAAAGGAATTAAAATTGGTACAATAGTATACATTGTTCAAAGGTTAATACTAGCTCCAATTTATTCTACTTGCATTCTTTAAAATCAGCTTAATTTTCATGACTCAATGTCAGGCCAAAAAGTACTACAGTAAAGAATTAACAGGGACTTCCCTGGTGGTGCAGTGGTTAAGAATCTGCCTGCCAATGTAGGGGACACGGGTTCGAGCCCTGGTCCGGGAAGATCCCGCATGCTGCGGAGCAGCTAAGCCCGTGAGCCACAACTACTGAGCCCGCACTCTAGAGCCTGCGAGCCACAACTACTGAGCCTGAGTGCCACTACTACTGAAGCCCATGCGCCTAGAGCCCAGTGCTCCGCGACAAAGAGAAGCCACCGCAATGAGAAGCCTGTGCACCTCAACGACGAAGTAGCCCCCGCTAGCCTCAACTGGAGGAAGCCCTCGCACATCAACGAAGACCCAGTGCAGCCAAAAAATAAATAAATAAGTGAATTAAAACAAAAAGAATTAACAGTGGATTGGCTGCTACTAGGTATGGGATTTCTTTTTGGGTGATGAAAATTTTCAGAAATGAGAGAGTGGTGATGGTTGATGACTGTACTAAAAACACTTGGATCGTGCATTTTAAAATGGTAAATTTTACATGAATTTTATCTCAATTAAAAATTAACAGTGATCACTAGGAGCCTTTAAAGTTAACAGTGTTTTCCCCTCTAACACTCTCTCTGACCATATGGAGAAATAAGACACTCATCCTTAATTAGGAGCAAAGAGTTCTACAAGCTGGCACTTAGAACAAAGAGAACCCAAAATTCTAAGCTACTATCTGGAGGTTTTTCCCTTGCTTTCTCCTTTCCCTAACCATCATGGTTCTTTTTGTCAAATCTTCTCTCTGCACCCAATATTGTTTGCTAAATAGCGATGGCATTTTAAAATATACAAAGCATCCTAAATCAGCTGAGGGTTTTTCTCCTTCATCAATCTAATTTGTCCCAAGCTTGGATTTACTAGTAACCCCTCATGGATGTGAGAACATGCTAGCTTCTTTTCTTTTACATCCTTCTGCACCAAGTCAACGGGGTTTTGTTCCAAAATCAAAACACAGCTGAATTAGCTTTTTGAAACTGAACTGATCTAAGGCTGTGATCCTGCTAAGTTTAGGGAAGTATTGAAAGCTGAATTCAGGTTGAAAAAACAAACGAAAGATGGGTCAGTTCTCAGAACCCACAAAAATCTGGTCCTTACCTATTTCCTCTAGCTTTTTAAAAATGTTTTTTATTTTTATTATATTTTAAATGTATTTATTTCATTTATTTATATTTGGCTGTGTTGGGTCTTCGTTGCTGTGCGTGGGCTTTCTCTGGTTGCTGCGAGTGGGGACTACTGGGCTACTCTTCGTTGTGGTGCGCGGGCTTCTCATTGCGGTGGATTCTCTTTGTCACAGAGCACTGGGCTCTAGGCATGTGGGCTTCAGTAGTTGTGGCACGTGGGCTCAGTAGTTGTGGCCTGCGGGCTCTAAAACGCAGGCTCAGTAGCTGTGGCACACAGGCTTTGTTGCTCCGCAACATGTGGGATCTCCCTGGACCGGGGCTTGAACCCCTGTCCCCTGCATTGGCAGGCGGATTCTTAACCACTGCGCCACCAGAGAAGCCCTGTCTAGCTTCTTGTCAAAGGAGAGCCTCACCTTGAACTTTCCGCTCCAGCCACTCTGTCATTTATCCCATTTCCCCTGTGACTCACAGGACCTTTGCACGTGCTATTTCCTCTCCCCAAGACCCTCTCCTCTCTCTTTTGCCTAGCTGATTTCCACTCATCTTTCAGATCTTCCCGGACCAAGCCAAAACGCCAAGGGAATCTTGTAATCACTGGCCTTGCCATTCGGAGCACATTTAATAGACGTGGGAAATTATGTCTCGGCAGAGGAGGTTCCAGGGCACCCTAGACGTGATTTCATTTTAAAGACCTTTCAAGGAGATCTTGGAAAGCTAGAGGTGGGCCTGCAGGACCAAAGCACAGGCTTTCTCTTGTGCATTAAGGAGTGGTTCAGGGGCCCTGTGGGGGCGTTTGGGCGCGCGGGGACTCGGTGAGCTGCAAGAGGGAGGCGGGATCGCAGGACAGCTGCGCTCCTTGTTTCCTCCAAGGCTGGTAGTGTTCCGGGCTCGTCCGAGGGGGCAGCCCCGGCGAGCTTCACTTTCCCCACGCGCCACCCCGGGCCCGCCGCCTCGCGGGCACTCCCCAGACACTCACCCTCCGCCCGCACGGAGAGCCCTGGCAGGCCGAGCAGGAGCAGCGCCGCCGCCCAGAGCCGGGTGCGGGAGCCGGGTCCCTTGGCAGACATGGTCCGGACGTCCATGGGCCGCTGGCTGGAGCGCGGGCTCTGGCTGTGCCGCAATCGGGGGTGCCCGCACCACTGCGCCGCGCACGCCACTCAGCTCCGCGTGCTGTGCTCTGTTCGCGCGTCGCAGGCTTCGCGCCCGGAGCGCAGACAGGGAGGAGCGCGGGGAGCCAGGGAGGCTGGGGATGCCAGATCCGCAACGCTGGGGCCCCGAGCTCCCAGGGGGTCCAGTACTCGGCGCCGGGGAGGCGGCTGTAGCCGGGCTCCGCCTTCGTGCTGGGCACCTGGGGGCCTCGGTGCCAAAAGAGGCTGAGCCGAACGAACGGCGAGCTCCCTGGGTGCCTCCGGGGCAGAGCGGAAGGGCGCGTGGAGGCGGGGAGAGCGGAGAGCCCGCTGCAGGGAACCCCCGCCTGCCTGGGGACCCTCTGCGAAAGGGTGACGCAGTCTGAGAGGCCAACCCACCCCACACCCTCTCGCCCCGGGAGGACCGTGAAAAACTGATGCCTAACTCTGTACTCTGCCTCTTGACTTTGCAGCTGGCGTCCTCCTGTAGAGGAAGAACATTTTTACGAAAAAGAAAGCTCTAACTTGCCAGCCTCACTCTGAGGAGTGAAACGCACGGAATAGCGAGACTCCCCTTCCCTAAAAGGCCTGACAATCATTCACATGTGAGTGTAAATTAATTTACTTAACTATTCATCTTGCAACAGCTAGCTGGTAACCTGAGGAGTGAGAATTCACATGTCTGGGCTGGAGGGGACCTTTGAAAGCCTGGTTATTGCTGAGAATGGAGGGGAGGGGGCAGAAGGCACCTGCAGGAACTATGCATTGATTCCTTCAGGAGCTGTGCCTACTATCGCTTTCAGAATAGTCAATTGGATATTACTACCGAATTCTAATGAAATTTTAAAGTTTGTCTTTATTCAGACCCGTCCTGCCCTGTCCTGATTTGGGGAGATGGCACGCTCTAAAGGTTTATTTGGTACAATTGCTTTAGAGAACTGTTTGTCTGTTTCATATAAAGTTAAAATACACCTCCTTGAAGACACAGAATTCCGCTCCTGGGTGTATATCCAAAAGAAATGAAAACATATGTGCACAAAAAGATTTATACCCAAATTTCATAGCAGCTTTATTCACAATAATTAAAAACTGGAAGCAACCCAAATGTCATCAACCAACGAACAGAAAAACAAACGCTGTCATGTTTATGCAATAGAATACTCTTCATCAATAAGAGGAAGGAAATACTGATGCACTCAATAACGTGGATGAATCTCAAAAATATGATGAGTGAAAGAAGCTTTAGTAAAAGAGTTCATACTGTATGATTTCCTTTCTCTCTCTCTCTCTCTCTCTTTTTTTGCCACACCTCGTGGCATGCAGAACTTCCCTGACCAGGGATGGAACCCGCTCCCCCTGCAGTGGAAGTGCCAGGGAAGTCCCTGTATGATTCCATTTTTATATGAAGTTCACAAAGGGGCAGAACTAATCTGTGGTGGAAACAATACTGTGGTTGCCTTTGAGGAGGTGGGAACACACTTCTGATATAATGAGAACATTCTGTATCTTGATGAGGATGGCCATCACCCGAGTGTATACACTTCTCAGACCTCACTAAACTGTACACTTAAAATCTGTGCATTTTGTTGAATGCTATTTATACCTTAATAACAAATATTTCAAGAGTAATGAGTTCAGTTCTTGCCCTGAAGAGTAAATAAGTTTAACAGAAAAGAGTTTAATGAAAGGACCACAGACAGAAACACGGGCAGGGTTGAGAGAACCAATAAGGGATGGTAAAGCCCTTGGGGCTGTCAACAGCAGGAAGGGTTACCACTGTGAGGCCTGAAGGTATGAGGGGAGTTGGAGGTGTTATCAAAATCCAGCCGGAGCATGGTCATGAAAGGGGCTGCCTGAAAGGAGAGGTTAACCACAGGTAGAGGAACACAGTTGCTGCCAGTGGTATGGTAGGGAGGGAGTGAGGAAGAAATACCCCAGTCTCTCTCTCCTTCTGCCCTTTAGATTCCTCCTGATGCCTCCTGGTGGCTGAACCATTTGACAGCTGGACGGCAAAGGAGCACAGGTGCCACAGTCCTCAGAGGTCATTCTCCCAGGGCGCAGAGTCAGGCAGGGGAGGGTAGAGAGTGGATCTGGAGAGGCAGTTGGAAAACAACCAGCACAGTCCATTTATTTTCTTCTTTCATTTGGATGAACATAATGTGGAACAAAAGAGGGGAAGCACAAAGTTCTGTCAGTTTCTGTATGATCTGGGAATATGTCAATTCAAAGTCTCACTTGGAGCTAAAACAGTAATATTAACCACTATCACTGGTTATTTTCACTTAAGTGCTGTTTCACATAAAGAGAAACGGCGAAAAGTAAACCCTTATCATAAAATATAGAAACCACAATCCTTGCTCCCGTAACTGGCCAAGAGGTATTTTTTGATAATCATTGCAATATTTCCCTTCCACCCTCAGAGCACCTTGGCCGACATGACTTTTTTTAACGGGTGCGAGGGATCCAAACGTTCATTCCTTCTGAGGACCTATCTTTATTAGTTTGCCATGGTTTCTCATTGACTGTTGCTATTGGACAGATTCCTGGGATCTAGACATAGTCATCCATACGTGCATTTTGTAGAAGCAACCCACTTTCCCCTTGGTAATCAGGATCAGTCACCAGCCAGTAGAGTGACCTTCTCTTCTGTTGGAGAGCAATATTAGCTTCCAATTTACTGGCAAATGCCTGTGTGTTTACTGGTGGAAGTGTGTCTCCCTTGCCCACCCAAACCTTCCAATTCACCAATCTAAAGGTTGTAGGGATGGCATGCAAAACTTTGGTAGGTGGGTTATTATATGTAATAGGAGGAAGGTCATTCCCACTTCCACTCGTTGGTTCTTAGACGGTGTATTCTGTCTATAAGAGAAATGACACCATATATTGGCTGCTGGCTTAAGGCATATACTGTATCCTGGACGAGTGCCCTAACCTCTCAGGGTATTGGCTCAGCTAGTACCCTGTGACCTCACCTTTCTATCAAGCCATCTGCTTCTGGGTGATGGGGCATAGAGTAAAACTCATGGGCATGATGCCATTGCCATACTGCCTTTGCTGCAAAATCAGTTTCTTGGTTATAGATGATGTAATGTGCGATTCCATGGCAATAGATGAGGCATTCTATGAGTCCACGATATCATGCTGGTAGAAGCAAGGCAGGCAAAGAAGGCAAAATCATATCTAAAGTAAGGATCTATTCCAATGAGGACAAATAATTGTGACCCCTGTGAAAAAAAAGGGATCCCATATAAACAACTTCCCCCCACATAACAGGAAGGGCCAGCTAGGGAATGATGTCTTGTGGGGACTCATGGTGGCCTCTGCTGTTGGCACATTGGATGCTCAGCAGTGGTGGTAACCAGATCAACTCTGAGGAAGAAGAGAAGTTTGTGTTATTGCATTCCTGCATGGCCTCCATCTCTGCCACCATGACCCCTACGTACATGGTTCCATTACACAAGTGCAGATGTGGCTGGAGACAGAGGTACCTGACAGCCAGAGAATGGGTCCAGTCCTCCAAGGTGCCACCTGATTATTAGGGGTAACTTCTTCATTGAATTCCTCTTGTGGGGGGGTGGCGTAGGCTACATACACATTGCCAGGCTGCTCATTCCAAGATGTCCAGACTGACTTTTTTTTTGGCTGCGGGGTGGCATGTGGGATCTTAGTTCCCCGACCAGGGATTGAACCTGCGCCCCCTGCAGTGGAAGCGTGGAGTCTTAACCACTGGACCTCCAGGGAAGTCCCCCCATACTGACATCTTATTCTCAGTTTTTCAGTGTTGAAATAGCTGTCTCTGACCAGCTATTTTAGGCATTATCCATAAATTAGTACAGATCCATGAATAAGGCCATTTCTCCTTTCATGTAAACCAAAGTTCCACACATTGGGAAGATTTTCTTTTGCTCCTGGTTTTTTCATTGTGGTAAAATATACATAACATAAAACCTACCACTTTAACCATGTGTAAGTGTATGGTTCTGTGGCATTAAGTACATTCACATTGTTGTGCAACCTTCACTCCTGTCCGTCTCCAGAACTTTTTCATCATCCCCAACGGAAACTTTGCCCCCATTAAACACTAACTCCCATTCCTCCGTTCCCTCCCTCCAGCTCCTGGTAACTTCTGTTCAACCTTCTGTCTCTATGAATTTGACTATTCTAGATACCTCATATAAGTGGAATCATACAGTGTTCCTCCTTTTATGTCACGACAGTTTTTTAGTTCTATACCAGAGTGGAGATGGCTAGTGCCACGCCATGGACACTCAAGTACAGAGCAGGCCCAAGTTTTTCCCTCCTGTGTTAAGTAAAACTCCCCATGAGTCCATAGATGTGGGTTGAGGTACAGGTAGCAAAGCAGTAGAAGCAAGTGCCTTGGAATCTGAGCCACCTGCTCATGTAATTTACTTGTTCCTTTCAGGTCTGCTCTTGTATACTCCATTTCCATTTGACAGTGGAATTCCGCTCTGTAGTTCAAAATGCCCCATTCAGGTAAGGTCTCATACTCACATGGTCAAGCAGTCAGTCTCTGCCAGGGCCCAATTGCGAGGTAGGAACTGCTTATCAAATGGAGAATAGATGATTATACTCTAAAACTCTAGGGGTCTATGTCACCATTCTACTATGTGGTTTGCCCATGCTTCATAAGGCATCCCTACCTACATTTAAAGTATTGTGTCTTTTATGGCATGAGGCCAAAGTGGCAACACAGTTTGCTCTGCAGCCTGGATACTGCAGAGTTCCCTATTGCTATGGACTGCTTTCAAAACTGTAAGCCTTATGAGTTTCCACATAGTAAATGGTCCCTAAACCATTGTATCTTCTTTTTGCAAAATTTATTTTACTGAAGTATAGTTGATTTACAATGTTGTGTTAGTTTCTGGTGTATAGCAAAGGGATTCAGTTATACGTATATATATATATATATATATATATATATATATATTCTTTTTAATATTCTTTTCCATTATGGTTTATCACAGGATATTGAATATAGTTCCTGGTGCTATGCAGTAGGACCTTGTTGTTTATCCATTCTATATATAATAGTTCCCATCAGCTAATCCCAGCCTCCCACTCCATCCCTCCCCCAACCCCCCACCCCAGCAGCCACAAGTCTTTTCTCTATGTCTGTGAATCTGTTTCATAGATAAGTTCGTTAGTGTCATATTTTAGATTCCACCTGTAAGTGATATCATATGATATTTGTCTTTCTCTTTCTGACTTATTCACTTAGTATGATAATCTCTAGGCCATCCATGTTGCTGCAAATGGCATTATTTCATTCTTTTTTATGGCTGAGTAGTATTCCATTGTGTATATATACCACATGTTCCTTTTTTTTTTGGGCCACGCTGCACAGCATGTGAAACTTTCCCCATCAGGGGTCAAGCTCTTGCCCCCTGTAGTGAAAGCACAGAGTCTTAACCGCTGGGCCACCAGGGAAGTCCGTACCATATCTTCTTTATCCATTCATCTGTCAATGGACATTTAGGTTGTTTCCATGTCTTAACTATTGTGTATAGTGCTGCTATGAACATAGGGATGCATGTATCTTTTTTGAATTATAGTTTTCTCTGAGTGTATGCCCAGGAGTGGGATTGCTGGATCATATGGCAACTCTATTTTTAGTTTTATGTGGAACCTCCATACTGTTCTCCATAGTGGCTGTACCAACTTACGTTCCCACCAGCAGTGTAGGAGGGTTCCTTTTTCTCCACACCCTCTCTAGCATTTGTCATTTGTAGACTTTTTTAATGATGGCCATTCTGACTGATGCGAGGTGGTACCTCATTTCTCTAATGATTAGTGATGTTGAGCATCTTTTCATATGCCTGTTGGCCATCTGTATATCTTCTTTGGAGAAATATCTATTTAAATCTTCTGCCCATTTTTCGATTGGGTTTTTTGTTGATGAGCTGTTTGTTTATTTTGGAAATTAAGTCCTTGTTGCATCATTTGCAAATATTTTCTCCCAGGTGGTAGGTTGTCTTTTTGTTTTGTTTATGGTTTCCTTTGCTGTACAACTGTTGTATCTTCTTATCCATGGTGGTAGTACGTGGCTATCAGTTTCTCTCTAGATAAAGTCCTGACATAAAACAGTGAAAATGTGCTACTATTCTTGCTGGCTGAAGGAATTAAAAATGAACCATTTACTGGGTTAATAACATAACAGGTGCCAAAGCCTGTATTTATGTATTCTAGTAATGACAATATACCTGGAAGAGCAGTTGCAACTGGCATCACCACCTGATTAATTTGAAGATAAGCTACTAATATTTTCCAATAATTCCATAATATTTTCCAGCTTTTGCTCTGGCAAACAGGAAAGAAACATTGAATGACCAAAAATCCTGTTTTATACTTCCTGTTTACACCTGTTGTCCCAGGGTCCCATCCATTTTCATACCTGACCCAGATTTTTCATTTTCTAAAGAAGTGGTTTTAACACTAGAATTAACATAAGCCAGAATGGTGGTCCTCAATTTTGCACTCCTAGCTTCTGCATGTTTTCATTTAGTAGTGGGTGAGATGCATGTGCAATTCTCGCTTGAAAACATGATTAAACATGAACGATAAGCAGTGACCCATCTCATTTTCCCTGATCGTTTTCTGATGCCACGTAACCAACTTCTCCCTTTGAAGGACAGTATGCAGAATGATCAGTGACATAAATCAAGTGTGCTCAGACACAAGGAGCTAGGGACAGCTCACTCCTTATGGTCTCTGGTCTTGGTGGGAAAAGTATTCAAAGCCTTGCCAACCACTCAATTTACTAGGCAGTTTTTCAGTGGCCTGTAAGATCCATGAGGCCAACAGTCAGCAGGTCAGGGAGAAAAGTGAGCACTTAGTAGGTAGTTTGAGTGCTTTTGCTACATTATATGTCTGGGTATGAGAAAGAAACTATAAGTAACCTCTCGAACACCTTGTGACTATACAGTGTAGGTCACTGTGTTGTGATTATATTTATGGGTTCTTTCCTTTTCCTGGAGAATAAGTTTCCAGAGGGCAGGGGCAGTGTCTCACCATCTCTTTATCCCAGCGTCTACCACAGCCCCTATCCCAGTGCCTGGCACATAATAAGTCCTCAATGAATGTCTGATAAATGAATGAGTGCATACTTTCCATGGTATTGTGGGCACTCTGTTTCCCTCAGCCCACGTACTTGAATGCTTACTCATCTTTCTTGACTCAATACTAGCATCATCTCCCTCTGAGAAGTCTTTTTTGTGACTAGTCCAGTCTCTCCACTGACGATTCTCTCCTTTGTGCTCCCCATGTACCCTGAAGAGTTGCCTCAGTAATCATGGCTCTTTAATGGAACAGTTGTTCTACAGATCTGTCTCTCCCACTTGTCTGAATGTCCTTGAGGACAAAGACCTTGTATTTTCTGTGTTTTTATCTCTGGTGCCTTGAGAAGTGCCTGGTTCATGGTAGGTTCCCAACCTCTGTTTGATGAGTTCAGCATACACCAGACCTGTGGGGTTAGCTCATCCAAGGACCCCAAGTAGAGAGCATGTCAAGGGCCATGGAGATGGTCTCAGTAAAATAAGGAACTTGCCAAGGGATTGCATGGTTCTCTTCTTAACATCTTTTCAGGGCAACCATGTCCATTTATGTTCTATCTTTGGTAGCTGGTACAGTGCCTAGCATATAGGGGGCATTTAATTAAGCTTCGATGAGCAGAAGGATGAATAAGTGAGCCTCAAAAGCAATATATGCCAGCCAATGTAGGTTTAACACTGATGGATCCAAAGCACTCTCACAAATCATCTGCCTCCAGTCCGAAGCCACATAACTGAAAAATCACTGCATAGTGTAGCATTTACACGCAGGCTGCCTTCAGGGCTACGGAGGTTGTGGGCTGGGTCCTGAGTAAACACAGCCTACACTGAAAAGCCACTGTGGGCTCTGGGAGTTCTTTCAAGTTCCTCTGGGTTCTGAACTTGATTTGCAGCTGGAGCCAAGTCTCTACCAAGTACCCCCCTCTTTTCGGCAATTGAATTATTAACTAAAAGAAAACCATCCAGTGTAGCAGTTAGCAGTGGGCTGCCAGTGGTAGAGAAATTTTATTTTGTTTACTCAGAGTGTTTGCACCTAATCTATTGAAGAGTAGGAATGAGCCCTCAGAAAGCAATTCAGAAGACCTGGTTCTGAAGGAAGACAGGCTTTGGACTTGGTTGGGAGGCAGTTCAGGGCAGCCAAGGAGTGGCGCTGCAGTGCTACCCCTCAGGACAAGACTGATTTCCAGGTGGGTGTTATCCACAGCTTCCTTCTGTGCTGGCTTTTCAGGGACCCTGGGAGGGCCCCAGGGCTCCAGTCTCTCAGATATCTCCTGCAATCCCTGATTTGAATTCTGCATCATTCACTGAAGTCTTTGGTCCTTGTTGAGATGCAAATGCACAGAGAGGGACAACTCTGGAAAGGAGTCTGAGTTTAAGTCTGACTTTTGCAACTAATAACCCTATGAATACATCACTTTACATCTCTGGGCCTCGGTTTCTTTACCTATAAAATACAGATGAAAGTGCTACCTAACATACTGGGTTTTTGAGATTGGAATTACTTTGTTTTCTTTTTGTTTTTGTTTTTTTGTTGGCCACACCTTGCAGCTTTTGGGATAAGTGTACTGCAGTCTTCTATCATGTCTAACCTTAAGATCCTCACTTCTTTAAACCTCACAGAGTAACCACTGAACTCTGTCCTTTGCTTTGGGAAAGCAGGGCAAACTGACCATCTCTGCTGAATTCCCTGTGGAACTCTCAGCCCTTAAACATGATGACTGCTATTCCAGGGACTGTTCATCCTAGATCTTGCTCAGGTAGCCCATGTATTAATAGTAGGCAGTCCTGTTGTGCCCATTGGTATACTTGTACTTGTCAGGCAATGTACCCAAGACTTCATTTCCAGAAGAATGGTCATCATGTACATGAGACATGGTGAGAAGGCACAAAAACCCAACGCAATGATGTGACATGTTAAATATCCCTCATCTTAGCCCATATGTTGATTTTGCTTTTTACTGAAGTATAACAAAGACACAGACGTTTAAAAATTTACTTTGAGGAGTAGTGTGATAGAAGGGCCCGAGATGCTTGGCTTCTTCTCTTAGTCTGTCATCAGCCTATTGGACTAATCATTCCTTTGCCCTCCATTTCTCATTCAGTAAAGCCCAGCAATGAAGAGATGGCTTCTAAGGAGACTTCCATTATTCTCTTTGGCTCCAGTGGCCCCTTTCCTCGTGCATGGCTGTTTTCTGTGTTTAGAATGCCTTCTGTTGACCAAGCTGGAGTCTCTACCTCACACTCCAAATTTGCCAGAGCATGGGACCAAATGTGGGCCCTGCTGGAAAGAGGGTTGGATGGGGTTGTCTTGGTCCTGCCACACGAGGCTCTCTGGAAAGGGCAAGAGACACCAGCAGGAAGAGGAAAGAGGTTTATGTAAGCTGCCCAAGGGCTGTGAAAAGAGCTACATAGGGTCCCCAAATAGAAATGCATCCACAAGGGACACGGGAGCTCAAACAGGTGGAGGGGAGAAGACTTAATGCCAAGCAAATTTGTGCATTTTGATTGCTAAGTGTCTAGTGCCAATTTCTGAAACAAAACTGTGTTTGCAAATTTAAGTGGTAGTGGGACCATTACCTTGAAGTGGGAAGAAAATCCATGGACCCACTAGGAGTTTGGGGAAAGGGATGATTATCCCCATGAAATAATGTTCAAAGGAACAGTGGAAGGTAAAAACAAACTTGTGCTTTGATCGCAATCCATGTATCACCTTTGTTCAACATGCCGACTCATATGCTTTAAATATATATTTTTTATTCATCTGGAGCCTCAGTTTACTGTCTGAAGATATATATCAAGCTGTGTGCAAATATTTTCCCTTTTTAATATTATGTACTGGAAGCTAAAACCACTCACTGCAGAGTTAGCAAATCAACAGCAATTAGGTTAAGTCATCTACAAATAACAGTAGGAATGTACACAGGACAACTTTCCAGGCACTTAACTAGAATTGACTTGGACCCAGATAGGTAGTGGGGAAAAGGGGAGAGTTATATTTAGTCTTTCTCCTCCATTCCCTACAGTGGGTATCCGGGTGGTGAACAGAAAAACAAGTGGGTTCTGCCACTTGGTAGTACTGTGAACGTGGGCAAATTGCTTAGCTCTCATTCATTCAACAGACAAGTGATGGGGAAACAAGAAGTTGAGAAGCAGTCTCAAGGAAAATTCAAGTTGGAGGAGGTTGACAGCTGAAATCTAGGGATGATGCTGGGTTGTGATCAAGAGAGGGCAGCCAGAGCACATGGGAGATACTATATAGCCATATAGCCACTAAGGGACCCACCAGACATTGAATTAATGCCAGAAGGGCATCCCTGCTCTGGGAAGACTTGCAGTATCTGCATCTTGTGTTGCTAGGCATGCCATCTGCTGTCTTAGTGCCTGTTTACTTTTTATGTCATCCATAAAAAAGGTGGTCAAGCTTGCTTTAATTTATTTTTAAAAAGTAGGAATAGGCTTGGGAGAATAATTAGAATCCCACTGTTTTTTGTCAGCATATTTTCCTGTCTACTGACTTTTAAGAGGGCCCTGCCAAATAGTCTGTGTAAGAGTAAATGAACAAATAAAAGGATTGCTCTGTAGCTATTTGGACTTGGTTTTTAAGGAACTTTATCTTCCTTCAGATGAAAAAATAAATTCTTAACTTCAGCTTCTCCAGATTCAACAAAAATGCACAATGTGTGCCTGCAGAAGCAAAAAGGGGAAAAAGATGGAAAGAATGACTCAGTATTCAGGGGAAAAGGTTCTGTTATGTGAATAGAGGGCATTGTATGGATTGATTAGGTGGTGATATTGACCAAATTATTAGGGAAAAAAATGGAGTAGTAGTAGGATCTTTTGAAATACTGCAGAGGAAAAGCTACGTATCAACACAGTATGTTAAAACTAATCCCTAAATGCCAAAGAAGTTGTCTAGCAAAATGATACGCGCTTATCCAGAGGTCTTCTGTTCTTACTCCAAGATGTCCTTTTCATCAATATAACTCTGATAATTCTTGAAATTTAAGATTACACGAGTCAAAACAAGTTCATTCACTTATGAAAAATCAAAACATTATATAAAAGCCAAAGTATCCTTTGACTGCCAACTCTGTGAAAGACAAACCCTCACCCTAACCAGAGATATCCACTGTTATGAGTTCAGTGGATACTATTCAGAAAAGAATGAGGCAGATCTATATGTTCTATTAATATAGAAGTCTCAACGTACTGTTGAGAAAACAAAGTTACTGAGTGTACGTTGTACTGTTCTTGTAAAAAATAAAATACACTCGAGACAATACTATATTGTATCTATATATCTACAACATATCTATGTAGTTCTCTCTATTTATGTCTATACTATCTATATCTATATCTAAATCTAAATCTAAATCTCTACATCTAGTGAGTAGAAAAGGTTTAAAGGAATTTTCTCTTCTAGTCATGGTGAAATAGATTAGTTTCTTCTTGAGGATAAGGGACATTTAAAAACCTGTGCAAAATTTGATAACATGTACTTAAAGGCATTAAGCACCCAATAAGATAGTGAATAATTGTTAGACTCTGATCTGTGGAAGGGCAGGTGCTCAGAGATATCATAGAGATTAAGACCTTTTTCCCCCTGGGGAATTATTTACTCATTTTAGAGGGGACTGCTGAGAGGATGAGAAACTGAATTGTTGTTTTCATAGCCTTGTCAGGCTAAGGAAACTGGAAAATGACACACTGCAACCATGAAGGGGTGTTTCTTTGCTTTGTGTTGGGACCTCAATGCTTCACATTAGTGATAAGGTTATACAAAAAAAAAGGCTGGTTCTTGCAGAAATTGCCACTCAGCTTTGAATAATCTCAGTCATGAATTTGGTTTAAAGTGAACTCTTGTTACTTGGGCATGCATGTGCCTACCAGAAATAAATATATGTTCTCTGGAGGAAGAATACTTCATTCTGGGGAACAAATTAGTCTACAAACAATTTTGCAAGTAGATAGCTGATCTACAATTAAAACAGGCACATGAGAGACAAAAAGGAAAAAAAAAAACAAAACCAGCAGAAACAACAGATGATGAGAAGAGACCCCCCAGAGAAACCAGATATTGGAGCTATCAGATTCAGACTTTAAAAAACCTATTCATTGTATTCAGGGAGATAAAAGACAAGTCTGAGAAATATGGCAGAGTACTAGAAACTATAAAAATGTAAAGTCTCCAACTAAAAATTATAATTGAAAAAAAAATAATGAATATTTTCAACAGAAGAGTAAACATTGCTGAACAAAGATTTAGTGAACTGGAAGATATGTTGGAAGAAAATATCTAGAATGAAGCATAAAGAGACAAAAGGAAGAAAATATAAGATAAAAAAGAAAATAATAGATACAGAGAATTCTGTGTGAAGATCAATCATATGATACCTTAAGTGAGAGAAGGAAAAGAGAGGAAGAATGGGGCAGAAAAATATTTTAAGAGATTATGGGGAACTTGCCTGGTGATGCAGTGGTTAAGACTCCGAGCTCCCAATACAGGGGGCCCAGGTTCGATCCCTGGCCAGGGAACTAGATCCCACATGCATGCCACAACTAAGAGTGTGCGTGCCACAACTAAGGAGCACTCATGCTGCAACTAAGAAGCCTGTGAGCTGCAACTAAGGAGCTTGCCTGCTGCAACTAAGACCCGGCACAACCAAATAAAAAAAAAAAAAAAGAGAGATTATGGCTGAGAGTTTTTCTCAGTTGATAAGATATCAAGGGGAGTTCCCTGGCAGTCCAGTGGTTAAGACTCTGCACTTCCACTGCAGAGGACATGGGTTCAAACCCTGGTCAGGGAACTAAGGTCCCACATGCTGTGTGGCATGGCCAAGAAATAAAAAAAAAAAAAAGATATCAAGCCACAGATCCTAGAGGACAAACAAAGCCATGCAGGATAAACACAAAGAAAGCTATAACCTAACCCTAACTCCTAATGTGATGGTGTTAGTGGGATTAGTGCCCTTATAAAAGGGACCTCAGAGAGCTTTCTCACCCTCTACCCACCATGTGAGGATACAGTGAGAAGACAAAAGTCTGCAGCCTGGAAGACAGCCCTCACTAGAACATGACTGTGCTGGCACCCTGATCTCAGATTTCTAGCCTCCACAACTAGAATAAGTAGAAATAAATTGTGAGAAATAAATTTTTGTTGTTTATAAGCCAGTCAGTCTATAGTACTTCGTTGTAGCGCACCCAAACTGATGAAGAAGACAGAGGGGAGGAGGAACTATCAGCTAAAATTAGACTTTGAGGACTACTTTCTTTTCTGTCTTCTTCTTCTTCTTATTTTGCCTGCACTGAGTGTTGCCAGGGAAGTCCAAAGACTTTGAGGACTTCTGATGCTGACCAAGATGGAGTATGCCTCCTACAGTCTACCTGTGTTTTATTGCAGTAAAATACTGTGGACAGGGACTTCCCCAGTGGTCCAGTGGTAAAGAATCTGGCTTCCAATGCAGGGGATGCGGGTTCGATCCCTGGTCAGGGAACCCACATGCTGCGGGGCAACTAAGCCCATGCACCTCAACACCAGAGCCCGGGTGTGGCAAAAACTACAGAGCCCATGTGCTCTGGAACCCACACGCCGCAACTACAGAGCCCACACGCTCTGGAGCCCATGCGCCACAACGAGAGAGAGAAAACCCCCATGCCATAGCTAGAGAGAAGCCCTCGCACTGTAGCAAAGATCCTGTGTGCTGCAACTAAGACCCAACGCAGCCAAATAAATAAATAAATAAGAACTAAAAAAAAATACTGTGGACA
Source organism: Grampus griseus (assembly GCF_964374135.1). NCBI lineage: Eukaryota > Metazoa > Chordata > Mammalia > Artiodactyla > Delphinidae > Grampus > Grampus griseus. Next base: position 52,870,093 of record NC_139004.1, read on the forward strand.
GAATAGAAAAAGCAAGTATCAGAGAACTCTGGGAAAGCACTGGACAAAATTCAATACACATTTAGTAAAACAAGACAAAACAAAAACCCCCAAAACCTCCCAGCAAATTAGGAATAGAAGGAAAGTTCATTAACTAAATAAAGCTATAAAATCTCTACAGCTAACATCATGCTTAATGGTGAGATATTGAATACTTTTGCCTATAACTCAGAAATCCCAGTCCTGATTATCTGTCCAAGTGAGTTGAAAACTAATGTTCACACAAAAATCTGTATGTGAATGCTTTTAGCAGCTTTATTCGGAATTGTCAAAGACTGGAAACAACCCAGATGTCCTCCAACAGGTGAATGGATAAACAAAACTGGGGTATGTCCACACAATGGAATACTACTCAGCAGTAAAAGGAATGGATTATTGATTCACATAATGACATGGATGAATCTTAAATGCACTCTGTTAAGTGAAAAATCCAAAAGGCTATATACTGTATGATTCCATTTATATGACATTCTTAAAACGGCAAGACTATAGGGATGGAAAATAGATCAGTAGTTGCTAGGGGGTGGATGTGGGAGAAGAGGTTGACTATAAAGGGGTATAACGAGGGAATTTGGGGGATGATGGAACTGTTTTATATGGTTCTGTGGTAGATATGCAATTTTATGTATTTGCCAAAAGCCATAGAACTAGAAATCAAAGAGGAGAAAATTTTACTGTGGGCAATTATTTTAAGTCAACCACCAACATGGAATTCAGAGTATGACAAATGAATCTAATTCTGTATAACATAATTATTATATTCGACATAACCACACTGAATTGGGTGGGTAAAAAAAGTTGCTTACCTGCGTAACTTTGGAAAACAGTGTTTTGAATGAATACTGAAATACTCAAAGACAAAAAGAACTGTAGGAAAAACTATACTCTAGTTGGTAAATTTGTTTCTTACAGGGATGTGTATTCATAATCCTGAAACTATTTTACATGTATACTAGAGTTAAAAAAATAAGTACATGTCTTGTAGATAATGATAACCAAGTTTCTCACTGCTGGAGAAAGTATTTACTGTATGCCAAGGAAGAATGTCTGTGGTGCTAGACTGAAATCCAAAGCATCAGTATAAACTCACGGTTTCTTTTTATACATATACAGAGAGGTAACACAGAGTACATGGGTTAGCACACACACAGACATACCTCATTTTCACTTCGCTTTATTGTGAAGGTGTTCACAAATACTGCATTTTTTACCAATTGAAGTTCTGTGGCGACCCTGCATTGAGCTAGTTACTCACTTCATGTTTCTGTGTTACATTTTGGTAATTCTCGAAATATCTCAAACCCTCCAACAAAAAGATTATGACTCACTGAAGGCTCAACTTATGGTTAGCATTTGTTAATGACAAAGTACTTTTAAACTAAGGCATGTACATTGTTTCTTTAGACATACTGCTGTTGCACACTTAGACTACAGTATAGCATAAAAATAACTTTTATATGCATTGGGAAACCAAAAAATTCATGTGACTCTATTTCAATATTCACTTCATTTGTTACACTTGATTAACCAATGTATTATTATTAACTAAAGTCCATAGCTTACATTAGGGTTCACTCTTTGTGTTGTATAGTTCTATGGGTTTGACAAATGTATGTCATGTATCCACCATTACAGTATCATACAGAATAGTTACTGTTTTAATAATTCCCTGTGCTCCCCCCTGTCTCTCCCTTCACCTCTTGAGTCCCTGGCAACCACTGATCTTTTTACTGTCTCTACGTTTTGCAAAATGTTGTATACCTGGAGTAATATAGCATGTAACTTTTTCAGATTGGCTTCTTTTACTTAGAATAGACATTTAAGGCTTCTCCATGTCTTTTCATGATTTTTAACTCATTTATTTTTATGCTAACAATATTCCATTGAATGGATGTACCACAGCTTATCTGTTGACCTACTGAAGTACATCTTGTTTGCTTCCAAATTTTGGCAATTATGAATAAAGCTGCTATAAACTTTGTATGCAGGTTTTTCTGTGGACATAAGTTCTTGACTCATTTGAGTAAATACCAAGGAGCACAAAATGCTGGGTCATATGGTAAGAGTGTGTTTAGTTTTATAAAAAACTACTAACCTGTCTTCCAAAGTGGCTTTACTATTTTTGCATTCCCACCAGCAAAAAAATAACAGTTCCTCTTGCTTTACAAATTCACCAGTGTTTGGTACTGTCAGTGTTTCGGATTTTAGCCATTCTAATAGGTATGTAATGTTATTTCATTGTTATTTTTAAAAATTAATTAATTAATTATATTTATTTTTGGCTGTGTTAGGTCTTCATTGCTGCATATGGGCTTTCTCTAGTTGTGACGAGTGGGGGCTGCTCTTCCTTGCGATGCACGGGCTTCTCATTGCGATGGCTTCTCTTGTTGCAGAGCTCTAGGCGCGCAGGCTTCAGTGGTTGCGGCACACGGGCTCAGTATTTGTGGCTCGTGGGCTCTAGAGTGCAGGCTCAGTAGTTGTGGCACACAGGCTTAGCTGCTCCGTGGCATGTGGGATCTTCCCAGACCAGGGATCAAAGCCGTGTCCCCTGCATTGGCAGGTGGACTCTTCACCACTGTGCCACCAGGGAAGTCCCTATTTCATTGTTATTTTAATTTGCAATTCCTGTATGATATATGATGTTGAGCAGCTCTTCTTTCATTTTTTAAAAAATAACTTGAGCATTTTATTATCTAATTCTGGAGATGTTTGCCATACTTTAACTTGGTCTATAGAAGCAAATGAGGCACAGAAAACTTGAGTAGCTTATTTTTAAAATTTCATCATGATAGAAGGGTAGTAGCCCCTATATCCAAGTATGTATTCATAATTCCATTTCTAGATTTCTGAAATACCAAAAGCTCTGAAAACCAAATGTTGTTTTTCTTTACTTTTGTTTTTTAAATGTTTAGCGTGAAAACTAAGTTGGCAGCAAAACTTGACCCAAACAGACAGGGTAATTTTACTCCTCATTTATCACACTTACTGTGACCATTCATATATTTCACTGCAGAAATATTAATTTGTTTAATTACAGGGGGCTGCCGCAGACCCCACTCAGAATGTATATATACATACAGTATACTTTCAACAAACAAAAAAATAAACATAGACACACTTTCTGAATTCCAAAAAGTATTAGTTTATAGTTAACAAACTTCACATATGAAAATTCATATCTAAAAAAATATAAATTAAGAGGTGATTTAAGGAACCTCCATACAGTTCTCCATAGTGTCTGTACCAGTTTACATTCCCACCAAAAGTGTAGGGGGGTGTCCTTTTCTCCACACCCTCTCAAGCATTTATTGTTTGTATGTAGATTTTTTGATGATGGCCATTCTGACCAGTGTGAGGTGATACCTCATCGTAGTTTTGATTTGCATTTCTCTAATAGTTAGTGATGTTGAGCTTCTTTTCATGGGCTTTTTAACCATCTGTATGTCTTTGGAGAAATGTGTATTTAGATTCTCACCCATTTTTTGATTGGGTTGTTTGTTTTGATATTGAGCTGAATGAGTTGATGTATATTTTGGAGATTAATCCCTTGTCGGTTGCTCTGTTTGCAAATATTTTCTCCCATTCTAAGAGTTGTCTTTTCGTTTTGTTTATGGTCTCCTTTGCTATGCAAAAGCTTTTAAGTTTAATTAGGTCCCATTGTTTATTTTTGTTTTAATTTTCATTACTCTAGGAAGTGGATCAAAAAAGATCTTGCTGAGATTTACATCAGAGAGTGTTCAGCCTATGTTTTCCTCTAAGAGTTTTATAGTATCTGACCTTACATTTAGGTCTTTAATCCATTTTGAGTTTATTTTTATGTATGGTATTAGGGAGCATTCTAATTTCATTCTTTTACATGTAGCTGTCCAGTTTTCCCAGAACCACTTATTGAAGAGACTGTCTTTTCTCCATTGTATATTCTTGCCTCCTTTGTTATAGATTAGGTGACCATAGGTGCGTGGGTTTATCTCTGGGCTTTCTATCTTGTTCCATTGATCTATATTTCTGTTTTTGTGCCAGTACCATACTGTCTTGATTACTGTAGCTTTGTAGTGTAGTCTTAAGTCCAGGAGCCTGATTTCTCCAGCTCCGTTTTTCTTTCTCAAGATTGCTTTGGCTATGCAGGGTCTTTTGTGTTTCCATACAAATTGTGAAGTTTTTTGTTCTAATTCTGTGAAAAATGCCATTGGTAATTTGATAGGGATTGCATTGAATCTGTATATTGCTTTGGGTAGTATAGTCATTTTCACAATATCGATTCTTCCAATCTAAGAACATCTTATATCTCTCTATCTGTTTGTGTTATCTTTTATTTCTTTCATTGGAATCTTATAGTTTTCTGAGTACAGGTCTTTTGCCTCCTTAGGTAGGTATATTCCTAGGTATTTTATTCTTTTTGATGAGATGGTAAATGGGATTGTTTCCTTGATTTCTCTTTCTGATTTTTCATTGTTAGTGTATAGGAATGCAAGAGATTTCTGTGTATTAATTTTGTATCTTGCAACTTTACCAAATTCATTGATGAGCTCTAGTAGTCGTCTTGTAGGGTTAGCATATGATCCAGCAATCCCACTCCTGGGCATATATCTAGAGAAAGCCATAATTCGAAAAGATATAATTATTTTATATAATACAAAAAGGCATATACACACCCCAATGTTCATTGCAGCACTGTTTACAATAGCCAGGACGTGGAAGCAACCTAAATGTCCATCAACAGAGGAATGGATAAAGGAGATGTGGTACAGATATACAAGGGACTATTACTCAGCTATAGAAAAGAATGAAATAATGCCATTTGCAGCAACCTGGATGGACCTAGAGATTGTCATACTGAGAGAAGTAAGTCAGACAGAGAAAGACAAATATCATATGATATCACTTATATGTGGAATTAAAAAAAAAGGTACAGATGACCTTATCTACAAAACAGAAATAAAGATGTAGAAAATAAACTTATGGTTACCAGGGGGTAAAGGGAGGAGGAGGGATAAATTGGAAGATTGAGATTGACATATACACACTACTGTATATAAAATAGATAACTAATAAGGACCTACTGTATAGCACAGGGACTCTACTAAATACTCTGTAATGGGCTATATAGGAAAAGAATCTTAAAAAAGGGTGGATATATGTATATGTATAACAGATTCACTTTGCTGTACACCTGAAACTAACACAACATTGTAAATCAACTATACTCCAATAAAAATTAAAAAAAAAGAGGTGATTACTTACTGTTCAACATGTAAGCATTTATCTAATCCCTCTGTTTTCAGGAATCCCTACCTGTTTTATCTTACCTCCTACTCCTCCCCATCCTGTTTTACCTTCTCCAGGTAATAAATCTCCAGGCTTCTCTAAGGGGTGGGCAGCTACCTGACTGTGTGGAGTTTGTTCTTTTCTTTTTTATTGAAGTATAACTTACTTACCATATTATGTTCTCAGGTGTACAACATAGTGATTCGATATTTTTTGTATATTACAAAGCAATCACCATGATAAGTCTAGTTACTCTTACCATACAAAGTTATTACAATGTTACTATATTCCCCAAGCTGTACATTATATTCCTGTGATTTATTTATTTTACAACTTGAAGTTTGTACCTCTTTTTTTTTTTTTTTTGAAGTTTGTACCTCTTAATGTCCCTCACCTATTTCACTCATCCCCCCACACCACTCCCCTCTGGCAGTCACTAGTTTGTTCTCTGTATCTATGACTCTGCTTCTGTTTGGTTATGGTAATCTGTTTTATTAGATTCCTCATATAAGTGATATCATACAGTATTTGTCTTTTTCTGTCTGACTTATTGTTTCACTTAGCATAATACTCTGCAGGTCTATCCATGTTGTCCCAAATGGCAAGATTTCATTCTTTTTTTTTTAATAGCTGAGTAATATTCTATTCTCTCTATATACTACATGTTCTTTATCCGTTCATCTGTTGATGGACACTTAGATTGCTTCCATATCTTGGCTATTGTAAATAATGTTTCAGTGAACATAAGAGTGCATATATCTTTTCAAATTAGTGTTTTTGTTTCCTTCAGAAGAATACCCAGAAGTAGGATTGCTGGATCATATAGTAGTTCTATTTTTAATTTTTTGAGGAACCTCCATACTGTTTTCCACAGTGTCTGTACCAATTTACATTCCCATTAACAGTGCACAAGGGTTCCCTTTTCTCCACATCCTTGCCAGCACTTGTTATTTGTTGTCTTTTTGATAATAGCCATTCTGACAGGTGTGAGGTGATATCTCATTGTGGTTTTGCTTTATATTTTCCTGATGAGTAGTGATGTTGAGCATCTTTTCCTGTGCATGTTGGCTGTCTGTATATGTTATTTGGAAAAATGTCTATTCAGGTGCTCTGCCCGTTTTTTTTGTTTTGTTTTGTTTTGTCTTAATTCGGTTGTTTGTTTTGTTGATGTTGAGTCGTATAAGTTCTTTGCATATTTTGGATATTAACCCCTTATCAGATATATGTTTTGGAAACTCTTCTGCCATTCAATAGGTGGTCTTTTCATTTTGTTGATAGTCTCCTTTGCTGTGTGCTTTTCAGTTTAATGTAGTTCCATTTGTTTATTTTTGCCTTTGTTTCCTTTGCCTAGGGAGACATATCCAAAAAACCATTACTAAGACCAATGACTAAGAGCTTACAGCCCATGTTTTCCTCTAGGAGTTTTATGGTTTCAGGTCTTATATTTAAGTTCTTTTTAAATTTTTTTTAAAATTAATTATCTTTGCCACACTGCGTGGCTTGTGTGATTTTAGTTTCCCAACCAGGGACTGAACCCGGGCCCTTGGCAATGAGAGCATGGAGTCCTAACCACTGGACTGCTAGGGAATTCCCTTAAGTCTTTAATCCATTTTGAGTTTTTTTTTTTTTGTATGATGTGAGAGAGTAGTCCAGTTTGATTCTTTTGTATGTATCTGTCCAGTTTCCCCACCACCATTTATTGAAGAAGTTCTCATTTTCTCATTGTATATTCTTGACTCCTTTGTTGTAGGGCAAGTTATTAATTTCCCGTATAAGTGTGGGTTCATTTCTGGGCTCTCTGTTGTGTTCCATTGATCTATGTGTCTGTATTTGTTCTGGTACCATACTGTTTTGATCACTGTAGCTTTGTAGTGTAGTTTGAAATCAGGGAGCGTGATTCCTACAGCTTTGTTCTTCTTTCTCAAGATTGTTTTGGCTATTTGGAGTCCAGGGGGCCCCGGCTCTGTTGCCAGCCTGCTGGTGGGTGGGTTAGCCCCTGGAGATAATAGGGTCCCCAACCTTACTTGTTACATAAGTAAGCAAGTTTTGTGACCCATTCTGTGTCACTGAAATGTGCTGCCAGTGGTGACTGTTTTTCTAAAAGAAATCTCTGGAGCGGCTCTCATAACTCAAAAACTCTGGCCAGTGGTCTACATTTAGAAAGCCATCTCACTTCTGTGTTTAAGAGAAGATGTGTGTGCTCTGCGTCCATCTCCTCACAGAGCTGTACAAACAGATGTGAGTTAAGGGCATGTACTTTAATGTACACGCAGTCAAACCTCTCTGCTAATGATAATCTGTATTTGCAGCCGCTCCCCAGCGCTAGCATCACTGCCTCAGCTCCACCTCAGATCATCAGGCATTAGATTCTCATAAGGAGCGTGCAACCTAGATCCCTTGAATGCACATTTCACAGTAGGGTTTGCATCCCTCACATGCGCAGTTAACCGCAGGGTTCGTGCTCCTATGAGAATCTAATGCTGCCGATGATCTGACAGGAGGTGGAGCTCAGGTGGTAATGCAAGCAATGGGGAGCAGCTGTAAATACAAATGAAGGTTTGCTTGCTCACCCGCCGCTCACCTCCTGCTGCATGGCCCCATTCCTAACAGGCCATGGACTGTTACGGTTCTGTGGCCCAGGGGTTAGGGACCCCTGGGCTGGAGGGAGGACTCCAGAATGGTGCTTGCATCAGTGTCGTTGTGGTAGGACAAGCTCCCCCAAATGGCTACTAGCAGCATCTGTGTCCCCAGGAGGTGTCTCAATTGCTTTCTGCCTCTTTGGGAGGTTCTCCAAAGTCAGCAAATGGATCTGAACCAGGCTCCTTTGAAATTCCTGCCTCTCAGCTGAGTCTTGGAGTATGTGAGATTTTGTGTGTGCCCTTTAAGAGCAGAGTCTTTGTTTCCTACAGCCCTCTGGCTCTCCTACGCAAGCTCCACTGGCCTTCAAAGCCAGATGTTCTGGGAACTCGTTTTCCTGGTGCAGGACCCCAGGCTGGTGAGCTCAATCTGAGGCTCGGATCCCTAACTCCTTGGGGAGAACCTCTGTAATTATGATTATCCTCTCATTTGTGGGTTACCTACCTGAGGGTATGGGTCTTGGCTATATTGCATCTTTGCCCCTCCTATCCATCTCATTATGGTTCTTTTTTCATACCTTTAGTTGTGAAAAATCTTTTCTGCTGGTCTTTAGTTCTCATAGATAGTTGCTCTGTAAATAGTTGTGATTTTGGTTTGCCCATGGGAGGAGGTGAGCTCAGGGTCTTCCTACTTTGCCATCTTGGCCACCCTTGATTATCTTTTCATATGCTATTTGCCATCTGTATATCTTCTTTGGTGACGTGCCTGTTCAGATCTTTTGATCATTTTTAAGTTGGGTTGTTTGTTTTCTTATTGTTGAGTTTTAAAAGTGCTTTGTATATTCTGGATACAAGTTCTTTATCAGATATGTGTTTTGCAGATACATTCTCCCAATCTGTGGCTTATTTTTTAATTGTCTTAATTAAACTGCCTTCATTTTTACTACTTTTTTCTTCAACATATGACACGGCTGTGGAGAAATTGGTATCCTTACACACTGTTGGTGGGAATATAAAATGGTGCAGCCACTTTGGAAAGCACTCTGGCAGTACCTCAAATGCTGAAACAGAGTTACCTTATGACCCAGAAATTTTACTTTTAGATATATACCCTAGATATACACCCAAGAGAAACAGGAACACGTGTCTGTATGAAAATGTATTCAGGACTTCCCTGGAGGTCCAGTGGTTAAGACTCTGTGCTCCCAATGAAGGGGGCATGGGTTTGATCCCTGGTCAGGGAAGATCCTGTATGCCACATGGCACGGTCAAAAAAAAAGTGTTCATAAATATTCATAGCAGCATTATTCATGACAGCCAAAAAGATGGAAATGACCATCAGTGAACAAATGGATAAGCAAAACTGTGGTATATCCTTTCAAGGAATATTATTTGACCATAAAAAGTAATGAAGTACTGGTACGTGCTACAACTTGGATGAATCTTAAAAATGTGCTAAGTAAAAGAAGCCAGTTTCAAAATCCTAATTATTGTATGAATACATTCATATAAACTTTTAGAAAGGGAAATCTATATATTATACAATGGAGTGTTATTCAGTGTTTAAAAAGAAGAAAGTCCTGCTGTTTGTGACATAGATGAACCTTGAGGATACTATGCTAATTGAAAGAAACTGGACACAAAGACAAATACTGCATGATCTCACTTATATGTACATTCTAAAATAGTCAAATGCACAGAGGCAGAGAGTGGAATGGTGGTTACCAGGGGTTGGGGGTAGAGGGAAATGAGGAGATGCTGGTCAAGGGGTACAAAATTTCAGTTATGCAAGATGAATAGGTTTTGGATATCTAATGTATAACAATGTGAATATAGTTAACAATACTGTTTTGTGTACTTGACATTTGCTAAGAAGGTAGATCTTAAGAGTTATCACTGAAAGAAAGAAAGAGAAAGAAAAATAGTGGTAACTATGTGAGGTAATGGGTATGTTAACTGAATTGTGGTCATTATTTCACAATGTATACATATATCAAATCATCACGTTGTACACCTTAAATATGTACAATTTTAAATTGTCAATTATACCTCAGTAAAGCTGGGGAAAAAAGAATAAATGGATTCAAGGTGAAAAGTTCCAAAGAGGGAAATATCATATTGATACAAAGACAAATTATCAAGATTAATTATAGTTGAGAGTATGTATGAGCAACAACATAGCTTTAAAAAAAACACAGCTTGGGCTTCCATGGTGGTGCAGTGGTTAATGAAACTTAATGAAACTTAAAAGCTTTTGCGCAGCAAAGGAAACCATAAAGAAGACCAAAAGACAACCCTCAGAATGGGAGAAAATATTTGCAAATGAAGCAACTGACAAAGGATTAATCTCCAAAATTTATAAGCAGCTCATGCAGCTTAATAACAAAAAAACAAACAACCCAATCCAAAAATGGGCAGAAGACCTAAATAGACATTTCTCCAAAGAAGATATACAGAGTGCCAACAAACACATGAAAGAATGCTCAACATCACTAATCATTAGAGAAATGCAAATCAAAACTACAATGAGATACCATCTCACACCAGTCAGAATGGCCATCATCAAAAAATCTAGAAACAATAAATGCTGGAGAGGGTGTGGAGAAAAGGGAACCCTCTTACACTGTTGGTGGGAATGTAAATTGATACAGCCACTGTGGAGAACAGTATGGAGGTTCCTTAAAAAGCTACAAATAGAACTACCATATGACCCAGCAATCCCACTACTGGGCATATACCCTGAGAAAACCAAAATTCAAAAAGAGTCATGTACCAAAATGTTCATTGCAGCTCTATTTACAATAGCCCAGAGATGGAAACAACCTAAGTGTCCATCAACAGATGAATGGATAAAGAAGATGTGGCACATATATACAATGGAATATTACTCAGCCATAAAAAGAGACGAAATTGAGCTATTTGTAATGAGGTGGATAGACCTAGAGTCTGTCATACAGAGTGAAGTAAGTCAGAAAGAGAGAGACAAATACCGTATGCTAACACATATATATGGAATTTAAGAAAAAAAAAACATGTCATGAAAAACCTAGGGGTGAAACAGGAATAAAGACACAGACTTACTAGAGAATGGACTTGAGGCTATGGGGAGGGGGAAGGGTAAACGGTGACAAAGCGATAAAGAGGCATGGACATATATACACTACCAAACGTAAGGTAGATAGCTAGTGGGAAGCAGCCGCATAGCACAGGGAGATCAGCTCGGTGCTTTGTGACCGCCTGGAGGGGTGGGATAGGGAGGGTGGGAGGGAGGGAGACGCAAGCGGAAGAGATATGGGAATATATGTATATATATAACTGATTCATTTTGTTGTGAAGCTGAAACTAACATACCATTGTAAAGCAATTATACTCCAATAAAGATGTTAAAAAAAAAAGAATCCGCCTGCCAATGCAGGGGACATGGGTTCGAGCCCTGGTCTGGGAAGATCCCACATGCTGCGGAGCAACTAAGCCTGTGTGCCACAACTACTGAGCCTGCACTCTAGAGCCCACAAGCCACAACTACTGAGCCCGCGTGCCACAAAAACTGAAGTCCGTGTGCCTAGAGCTGGTGCTCTGCAACAAGAGAAGCCACCACAATGAGAAGCCCGCACACTGCAATGAAGAGTAGCCCCCACTCGCCACAACTAGAGAAAGACTGCATGCAGCAACAAAGGCCCAACTCAGCCTAAAATAAATAAATAAATTAAAAAATGTATAAAAACAAAACAAAAAACCACACAGCTTTATTGAAATATAAGTCACATACTATGCATTTCACACAAACTGTACAACGCAGTGGTTTTTAGTATATTCATAGATGTGTGCAACCATCACCACAGTCAACTTTAAATTTATTAATTTATTTAATTTTTGGCTGCAGTGGGTCTTCGCTGCTGCACGTGGGCTTTCTCTAGTTGCAGTGAGCAGGGGCTACTCTTTGTTGTGGGGCGCAGGCTTCTCATTGTGGTGGCTTGTCTTGTTGCAGAGCACAGGCTCTAGGCGCGTGGGCTTCAGTAGTTGTGGCACACGGGCTTCAGTAGTTGTGATTCGCGGGCTCTAGAGCGCAGGCTCACTAGTTGTGGCGCACGGGCTTAGTTGCTCCGCGGCATGTGGGATCTTCCCGGACCAGGGCTCGAACCCGTGTCACCTGCATTGGCAGGCGGATTCTTAACCACTGCGCCACCAGGGAAGCCCCCCCAGTCAACTTTAGAACACTTTCATCACCTCAAAAAGAAACCTCGTACCCTTTAGTTATTATCTCTTCCTCCACCACTCCTAACCCAGCTGTGAACAACCAGTAATCTACTTTCTATCACTACAAATTCTCTTCCTCTTCACAGGGCTTTCTGGTGTTGATTGTTGAGGGCTACAGTTGTCCATTTGTTTAGGGAGAGTAAGAAACTTGGATCAAAAATCTTATTGGGGCTATATTTAAGTGTGGGATGTCTATTAGACATTCAAGGGGAGATGACAGATCCGCTGTTGAGTATGTCTCTTCATAGATTTAATGGGCTGGATTTGAGGATATCTAAAGTTCCTGTCAACCATGTTAAAAACATCCAACAAGTTGTTGAATGATTAAATAATTTAGAGTATATACATACAATGCTATGACATGAATTGGCATGCAAGGATACTTTTTTTTTTTTTTTTTGCGGTACGCGGGCCTCTCACTGTTGTGGCCTCTCCCGTTGCGGAGCACAGGCTCCGGACGTGCAGGCTCAGCGGCCATGGCTCATGGGCCCAGCCGCTCCGCGGCATGTGGGATCTTCCCGGACCGGGGCATGAACCCGTGTCCCCTGCATCGGCAGGCGGACTCTCAACCACTGCGCCACCAGGGAAGCCCAAGGATAATTTTTAAATTGAAAAAAGTAGATAATAAAAGTGCGTATTGTTTGCTTCCATTTCCAAGAATACAACGTATTATAATAATATACATTTTGTTGCGGGCTTGGAAGCAGATAGACTTAAAATATAAGCAGTGGTTATATCAAGTGCTGAGATTTGGTGTGGTTTTATTCTTTTTAATTCGTTATTGTTTAAAATGTCTCCAGGACTTCCCCGGTGGCACACAGGTTAAGAATCTGCCTGCTAGTGCAGGGGACACAGGTTCGAGCCCTGGTCCGGGAAGATCCCACATGCCGCAGAGCAACTAAGCCCGTGCGCCACAGCTACTGAGCCTGTGCTCTAGAGCCCGTGAGCCACAACTACTGAACCCGTGAGCCACAACTACTGAGCCCACGTGCCACAACTACTGAAGCTTGTGCGCCTAGAGCCCGTGCTCTGTAACGAGAGAAGCCACCGCAGTGAGAAGCCTGTGCACCACAACAAAGAGTAGCCCCGGCTCACCGCAACTAGAGAAAGCCCCAGTGCAGCACGAAGACCCAACGCAGCCAAAAATAAATAAATAAATAAATTTAAATAGATAAATAAAATGTCTCAAATAATCATGTGTTACCTGTGTAATCAAGGTAACTTAAATAAAGTTTCTTAAATAAGGTAAGTCCATAAAGGCCTTTCCCATCAGGTCCGGGTCATCTGTCAGGTGAAGGATGTCAAGGTGATCAGGGTGATGAGGGACAGATGCAAAGGCGGAAAGCCAAAGAGGCCCCGCCCAAGAGCCGAATCGTGGGGGGCGGGGGGCGGTCCAAAGGGCACCGCCCCTGCGCGTCATGTGCTGTCCGGCAGCCAATGGCCGCCTCTGAGCCCACCTAGGGGACGGGGCGGGGCGCCCAGTTGGCGTCACCAGGACAACGGGCGTTGCCGGCGCCGTGTGACTCTGGGCTGTGGGCGCGCCTTTGGCTCTTCGGCCATGGTGAGTTTGGGGCCCTCGCAGCCCGGCCGCCTGGCCCTTCCCCGCCCGGGCTGCGTCGCAGGGCGGCCGCCTTCTGGGCTGGGGCGGGCGGCGCCGGGGTCGCAGAGAGGCCGGGCTGCGGCCTGCGGGGCTCCCGGGCAGGGCAGGACTGGGCGGACCCGCGGGAGGGGGACCCCTTGGAGAGCCGGAGCGCCCGCCCGCTGCCCAGGGCCGCGTTCTCACCTTTGAGTGCCTGGCTGGGACCCCCAACCGGCCGGTCGCCGGACAGCGTGACGCTGTTTGGCCCCGGCGAGCCTAGGAAGCCACTCAGAGAGGGTGTGGTTAGAAAAAAATAAAAAAGGATATGTATGAGTATCATATGCCATATATATTCATACCAACGCTATATTGTAGTCTACGTGCTTCCTGTCTTGTTTCTATGCAGTTATGTTAGTAATATACAAATAGGTATTTCTTTGAAATTCATTCTGACAGGGGTTTTAGCATGTGGAAATTTAAATGTGTAATTTGGGAGATTCCTCCCTCCTTTTTAAAAATGGGGACATTAAGCTGGAGTTTTTTCGTGCATGCAGCACCCTTACTCAGGGATTCAATTCATAATTAGTGCGTGGTAAACGTCTTAAATCATTACCTTTATTCAATAAACTTGAGAGTGAATGGACATTCCCACCTGGTCCCCATTAAGCACGTTTTTTAAAAACCTAACCTGAAGACTCAGCTCAGATATTGGCTTGAATAGGCAGGATTCAGGGAATTGCCAACCAGATGTGTGAATTCTCCAGAAGCCTCCAAAGGGTGTGAAAGAAGAGAGGGGCTGGATTCTCTGCTTGGGGACACACCTTTGGTATAGAATATTTGAGAGGGAGTGGGGGTGGGGAATAAGAAAATGCCTAGTTCGAGAAACAGTTTCTGTAACTGTTCGTAATTCCGTGTAGATTTGCTCCTTATCTGCAGGGGTTAGTGGAAGAGCTAATAAGCTGAGGATGCAGGGTGCTCCCCAAGTGGCAGTCAGCCTTCTGGAGAGAGAAACTGCCCATTGGAATCCTGGCTAGCTCTGTGTTTTCTTAATAATTAAGGTAGTAAGGGAATGTGGATGATCTGTGTCTCATTGACTCTGGAAAAACAACCGCCAGGTGTGTGGCCTGTTGATAGCAGGAAAAAAAATCACCCACAAATTAACAGCAGTGCCTTCTTTATTTTGTGTATGTTTCTTTCAAATTCTGAATTGCTTTAAGTGAAAATTAATGGAGCCAGCAAGAGTTTCAGGAAATGAATTTTACAAAAATCTGTTTTAAATGTTGCAGTGCCTTGCTTTTACATGTTATCTGTGTGAAAAGCCCTTATGATTATAGGAAGGAGAAAAAGAATATTCAGGAGTTACATATTCACAGCTTTCTCTCTGAAGTCTCATATTCCTCCTGTTGTCCATTTTCCTTTTCTTCTCCTTTGTCTACCCCTTGCATCCTGACCCACAGTCCACCTTGATTCACTATTGTAAATTTTAGAGTTTTATTTACTCTAAAATAAAAGCATTTTATTGTACTTATGTACTAGTGGTTGCTTTGCTAAACTTAGAAATGCTTTGCTTTTTGTATATCTTTAAGCATTAAGAATTTAATTCATGGAAGGGATTTAATTGGGTGTAAGATGATGTCTGGGCTCCAGGGGAAAAGGGGAATGGCTGGTATAGCAGTGGGGATGAGGAGGCTGCTTCTGTAGTCCCCCAAACTGTATTTGAGATCATAACATAACCCTTCATTAAATGCTTGAATCTAAACATACAGCTTTAGCATTTGATATTTATGACTTTGCACATGAATTTTGGAACTCTGCTTAGCTATTTCTCAATGAAAGTTTCTTCAATTAAGCCACTTGTTTCTATTGCCTTTAAATAATAATGAGAGCTGACATTTATTGTGTGCATTTTATGTGAGACATTTTTATAAGCACCTTACGTGTCTTAATTAACCATCACAACCACCTTATGAGGAGAATACCTTTCCCCATTTGAGAGGTGAGGAAATTGAGGCACAGAGAGGTAAAGTAACTTGCCCCAGTCACCCAGCCAGATTTCAAAACCAGGCGTCTTGTCTCAGAACCTGCTTATGGGACTTCCCTGGTGGCGCAGTGGTTAAGAATCTACCTGCTAGTGAAGGGGACACGGGTTCGAACCCTGGTCCGGGAAGATCCCACAAGCAACTAAGCCCGTGTGCCACAGCTACTGAGCCTGCATTACCACAACTACTGAAGCCCGTGTTCCTAGAGCCCGTGCTCCACAACGAAGAGTAGCCACCGCTCGACACAACTAGAGAAAGACTGTGTGCAGCAACAAAGACTCAATGCAGCCATAAATAAGTAAATTAATTAATTAAAAAAAAAAGAACCTGCTTATGGTTTTGGATTATAATGTATAGTGTATCGTTATATGTTCCTCAATGTATATGCTATTTATATGTTATGAAATTAGTTTTCTCTCTTACTTGGATTTTAATGTTTTGAGCACTTATGTATACAAACACTTACTTGTATTTTGTTGTTCTTGGCACTGGACTGGACGCTGTAGAACAGAGTAGGCACTCCTAACCTTCTCTCCTCTCCTCTTTCACACAGATGAGATGAAGAGGCATCAGTGAAGACAGATTATTGGATTAGGGTTCATACTCATGGCTGTAATAGCATTTAAAGTTTCTCCTGTCATTTCAGTTTGTGCTCAGGAATTGGCACCTGCTTTTGTGAATCACAAAGACCAGCTTTTTTTTTTTTTTAAATTTTATTGACATGTAGTTGATTTGCAATGTGGTGCCAATCTCTGCTGTACAGCAGAGTGACTCAGTTATACACATACAAACATTCTTTTTTTTAAATATTCTTTTCTATTATGATTTATCCCAGGAGATTGGATATAGTTCCCTGTGCTATACAGTAGGACCTTGTTGTTTATCCATTCTATATATAATAGTTTGCATCTGCTAACCCCAAACTCCCACTCCATCCCTCCCCTAACCCCCTCCCCGCTGGCAGCCACAAGTCTGTTCTCTATGTCTGTGAGTCTGTTTCTGTTTTATAGATAGGTTCACTTGTGTCATGTTGTAGATTCCACATATAAATGATATCATATGGTATTTGTCTTTCTCTTTCTGACTTCATTTAGCATGATAATCTTTGGTTGTATCCATGTTGCTGCAAATGGCATTATTTCATTCTTTTTTTTTTTTTTTTTTTTTGCGGTACGCGGGCCTCTCACTGTCGCGGCCTCTCCCGTTGCGGAGCACAGGCTCCGGATGCGCAGGCTCAGCGGCCATGGCTCATGGGCCCAGCCGCTCTGCGACATGTGGGATCTTCCCAGACCGGGGCATGAACCCGTGTCCCCTGCATTGGCAGGTGGACTCTCAACCACTGCACCACCAGGGAAGCCCTATTTCATTGTTGTTTATGCTGAGTAAGTAGTATTCCATTGTGTATATGTACCACATCTTCTTTATCCATTCATCCGTCAGTGGACATTTAGGTTGTTTCCATGTCTTGGCTATTGTGAGTAGTGCTGCTATGAACATAGGGGTGCATGTATCTTTTTGAATTATAGTTTTCTCTGGGTATATGCCCAGGAGTGGGATTGCTGGATCATATGGTAATTCGATTTTTAGTTTTCTGAGGAACCTCCATACTATTTTCCACAATGGCTGCACCAACTTACATTCCCACCGACAGTGTAGGAGGGTTCCCTTTTCTCCACACCCTCTCTAGCACGTGTTATTTGTAGACTTTTTAATGATGGCCATTCTGAGCGGTGTCAGGTGGTACCTCACTGTAGTTTTGATTTGCATTTCTCTAATGATTAGTGATGTTGAGCATCTTTCCATGTGCCTACTGGCCATCTGTATGTCTTCTTTGGAGGAATGTCTATTAAGGCAGTGGTCCCCAACCTTTTTGGCACCAGGGACCGGTTTCATGGAAGACAGTTTTTCCACTGGGGTGGGGGGTGCAGTGGGATATGATGGTTCAGGCGGTAATGCGAGTGATGGTTAGCGGCATATGAAGCTTCGCTCACTTGCCCGCTGCTCACCACCTGCTGTGTGGCCCCGTTCCTAACAGGCCACGGACCTGTAGTTGTCCGCGGCCCGGGGGTTGGGGACCCCTGTATTAAGGTTTTCTGCCCATTTGTCTTTTTTTAAAAAAGATTTTTTTGATGTGGACCATTTTTTAAAGTCTTTATTGAATTTGCTACAATATTGCTTCTGTTTTATGTTTTGTTTTTTTGCCCACGAGGCATGTGGGAATTGTAGCCCCCTGACCAGGGATCAAACCCGTACTCCCTGCATTAGAAGGTGAAGTCTCAACCACTGGACTGCCAGGGAAGTCCCCTTCTGCCCATTTTTCGATTGCGTTGTTTGTTTTTTTGTTGTTGAGTTGTATGAGCCGTTTGTATATTTTGGAGATTAAGCCCTTGTTGGTCTCATCATTTGCGAATATTTTCTCCCATTCCGTAGGTTGTCTTTTCTTTTCTTTCTTTCTTTTTTTTTTCTTATGGTTTCCTTTGCTGTGTAAAAGCTTGTAAGTTTATTAGGTCCCATTTGTTTATTTTTGTTTTTATTTCTATTGCCTCTGGAGACTGACCTAAGAAAGCATTGGTATGATTTATAAGACCAGCTTTTAATGTAAAGCCATTTAGAATTGGGTGATGAAACTATTTTTAAAAGTAAAATTTTATTTTCTGAGATTTTTCCTAATAAAAAATTTCACATTTATTTTAGTTGTATATGCTAAAACTTTATAAAAAGACATCAAATAACTATTTAAACTTTAATTCGTATGGATTAAAATATATGTTGGGATACCTCTTGTCATCAGGTTTTTGTTATTGCTTACCACTTTAGCTTGTAAGGCAGATTTATTTTTTGGAAATAATAAAATAACGTATCATACAGTTTTCCCATTTTAATTCATTTTATTTGGATTTTCTCCCTATTTTGGCCTTTCCTTTCTGTATTTGCCTGTGGTTAGGACTTCTCAGAGGAGTTGAGAAGCACAATAAAATATATTTTATTTTACAGGCAGTTTTGGTCTCTTTGCCATCACATGGTATAGTTAAGAGGGATTATATAATGAGATCTGTGTTAATAGATATTACAAGACGTTTCTCTATGTATTAATTTTTCTACTCTTGTCAAAATTTGGTCTCGCTTTTGGCTGCACTGGGGTGGGGACACATAATTTTTAGTAATTATAACAATAACTCGTTTTCATGGAACCGTTCCACTGTGCCCAGTTTTAGGCTGATCACTTCACGTTTATCTCATTTAACCCTTCTAACATCGCTATGAGATTAACATCATTGTACCCACTTAACAGGCCTAGTTGATTAGGCAGTTTGCCCAAGGTCACATAGTTGGTGAGTGGCAGAGCCAGGATTTGAACTCAACTAGTCTGTCTCCAAAGTCTGATGTCTTAACCATTGCACCATGGCTTCTTCCCAAACTAAAGATTGTACCCAGTGCCTGGCATGAACATACTACCCCAAGAATAAGAGTCTTGGTGTCTTGTCAGCTGAGCCAGCAAGCTCTTTTTCTTTTATGACAGACTCTCTATTATGATGTTGTGTAATGACATCCTGAAGAATTTACTTGGGGTTTTTTTTTTTTTTTTAATAACAGTACAGCCCACCAAAGCTCAGATATGGGCAGCCATAGGTTGGGCTACACTTTTACTTCTGCCTTCCCTGCCTCATTTTGTGTCTCACCTCTACCCTGTGTAGTGTCTACCTCAGCCACTGCCACTTCCAGCACTGGGGTGGTTGGAGCAGAGGGGTCTGGGGAAGCAGAACAGGGCAGTCATTGGGAAAGCTTTTGTGGGGTCACACTCATGGTTCAAACCCAGCTTTTCCAGTTCTCAGTGCTGCCCGTGTAATTGTGTCTTTCTATTAAATTTTCTGTCTCATGGTTTTCTAGCCAGCAAATGTTTGTCCCACTATATGCCAGTCACTGTTTTAGGTAGTGGGTATCCAGTAGTGAATGAAACAGGGAAGCCTCTGCCCTCATGGAGTTTATGTTCTAGCAGTGGGAAGACAGATAATAAACATACAGATAAGGTGGTGAAGAGTGCTTTGGAGAAAAAGAAAGCTGAGTAAGAGAAAGGAAGTTTTGCAGGATGGGTGAGTGGATGAGAAGTGGGAGGACTTGCTTTTTATGTAGGTGGAAGGGAAGGCCTCTCTGATAAGGTGACATCTGAGCAGAGGATATGTCATGGGAATGCCTAGAGAAAGACCATTTCAGGAAAGGACACAAGTGTAAGGGTCCTGGGGCACTGCCTGGTGTGTTGGAGAAACAGCAAGGAAAACAGTGAGGCTGGAGTGGAGTAAGACGTGGCAAGAGGGAAGACCAAGGTAGTCAGTGAAACCAGATCACCTAGGACTTATAAGCCATTTAAAGGAGTTTGCCTTTTCCTTTGAGGGAAGGGGAAATGATTGGTAAAGTTTAAGAAGAATGACAGAATATGACTTATATTTTATAAAAGGACCATTCTGTCTGCTATGTGGAAAATACATGTGGGGTAGGAGGAAGGGGAGAAAGGACAAGAACAGAGGAGACCAGAGAGGACATTATTATGGTGCAGTCATCCATAGGATTGGCTGTGGAATAGAAAAGAAAAGGAAGTCAAGGATGGTTCAGTGATTTGAGCCTGAGCAATAGGAACAGGTTGTCATTTGCTGAGATGAAGACTATGGGAGGAGTAAATTTAGAGTAGGAATGAAGAAAGGAGTTGGTTTTGGACTTGATAAATTTGTGACCCTTATTAGACATCTAAAATTGAAAGGCACCTAAAGCCACACAATTACGTTTTCAGAAACAGTGGGATATTTTAAAAACACAAACTTAATTGAATCTTGAAATAATTAGATTTGGAAGAGACTTTTGAGTTTCTCTAGTACAGTCCTTTCATTTTACAAATTAGAAATACTGAGAGGTTAAATGCCTTCCCCAGAGTCAAATAGCCCTTACTACCTGTTGTGCAGTACAAAGAACCCTAGACTTGGAGTCAGGAGATACAAGTTTATACTGTAGTTTTTCTGGGGTTTTTTTTTTTTTTTTGGTTGTTGCTTGTTTGTTTTTAATGCTAAACCTTGGGCAAGTCATTTATCTGCTCCAAGTCTGTTTTTCTTCTATCAGAATGGATAATAAAGACTTCCACTTTCTGTTAGGACTTGGAAAGTTGCAAAAATTAGACATTGCTGTTTCTACCCTAACAGTGGGAAAAGATAGAGAAGCTAGTAGATCACAGTTCTTTAAAAACCCTCTAGAGAGCTGAGGACACAAAGAAATCTAAATGAATTAAAATCCAGGATGTAATGTGCCCTTCCCAGAAAAAAGGAGACACATAGGTAACTTTCATCCGTGGTGGGGACAGCAGGAGGAAGAAGACTCTGCTATAGACAGCTTGGAGAAATCAGCCAAACTTTTACTGCATGGGGGCTGGAGTGACATTTGGAACCCTGAGGAACCCCAGCTGCAGAGCTAGGCTGCACCTACCTCTCTTTCCCATGGGCCTTCACTGAGTACATGGATGTAGACCTGTGCTGGAGGCTGGGGCCAAGGGAAGAGAGCTGAGAACATCCTTGTGGTGGGCGGAGCCTTCTGAAGGCTTGGGGCAGGGCAGGAGAGTAGCAGAAACCTCTCTGAGGCGCTAGGGGCTTTCGCCAAATGTAAGGCAGGGCCACAATGGATGGGGCCCAGGGGAGAGCTAAGAAATGTCCCTCTATGGCTATCCAGGTTTTCAATCAGGACAAGGCAAAAGGCTTTCAGACGGTGGAGTTAGAGTAACAGGGCAGAGAGAGAGCTCCTTAAGGAATGGACAGTAGAGCGTGCCTCTGCAGAGCAAAGTACTCCCCAGCTGGTAGCCAGAATGTAAAACAGAGAGTGCTCACTAGCAGCCTGGTTGTACAGCTCAAAGAGATCTAGTGCTCAGATCCCAACTTCTCTTGAAGGTGAGCTTCTGATGTCACCCTAAAAAAATTTTAAACCATTCTTGAACTGAATCTGACTAATGCTACAACAAATCTGAAACCCAGGTCAACTAGAGATTAAAAGGATTCAATACCCACCCCCGCGCCCCCACCCCCCAGCAACCTAATTGAAGGAGGAACTGCCCTTTATGGAGGTAAATTGCTTTAAAAAAATTCAGGTGTAATTGACATATAACATACTAGTTTAAGCTGTACAACAGAATGATTTGATATTTGTATATATTGTACAGTGATCACCACAATAAGTCTAGTTAACATCTGTCACCATACATAGTTAGAGAATTTTTTTTCTTGTGAGGAGAATTTTTAAGATTTACTCTTCTAGCACTTTCAAATATGCCATACAGTATTAATCACTATAGTTACCATGCTGTATATTACATCCCTATGACTTATTCATGTTATAACTGGAAGTTTGTACCTTTTGACCCCCTTCATCCATTTTGCCCACCCTCCCATTCCCCACCTCTGGAACCATAAATCTGTATATATATGAGCTCATTTTTTTTTATGATTACACATATAAGATCATTTGTCTTTCAAAGTGTTTGTCTTTCATTGTGTGACTTATTTCACTTAGCATAATGCCCTCAAAGTCCATCCATGTTGTTGCAAGTGTGAAAATTTTCCTTCTTTTTTATGGTTGAATAATATTCCATTGTATATATCTACCATATTTTCTTTATCCATTCATTTATCGATAGACATTTCAGTTGTTTCCATATCTTGGCTATTGTACATAATGCTTCAGTGAACATAGGAGTGCCTATATCTTTTGAAACAATGTTTTTGTTTTCTTCAGAAAAATACCCTGAAGTGGAATTCCTGGATCGTATGGTAGTTCTATTTTTTAATTTGTTGAGGAACCTCCATACTGTTTTCCACAGTGGCTGCATCAATTTACATTCCTACCAACAGTGCATAAGGGTTCCCTTTTTTCCACATTCTCACTAATACTTGTTATTTGTTGTCTTTTTGGTAATAGCCATTCTGACAGGTGTGAGGTGGTATCTCATTGTGGTTTTGATTTGTATTTCCCTGATGATTAGTGATGTTGAGCACCTATTCATGTACTTGTTGGCCATCTGTATGTCTTTGGAAAGATATCTACTTAGATCCTTTCTCAATCTTTTAATTGGATTTCTTGTTGGATATTAACTTCTTATCAAATATATGATTTGTAAAATCAGTAGGTTATATTTTCATTTTGTTGATGGTTTGCTTTGCTGAGCAGAAGCTTTTTAGTTTGATGTAGTCCAACTTGTTTATTTTTGCTTTTGTTGCCTTTTCTTTTGGTGTCAAGTCCAAAAAATCATCTCCATAACTTATGTCAAGGAGCTTACAGCCTGTTATTTTCTAGGAGTGTTATGTTTTCAGATCTTACATTGAAAGCCTGTCAACCATTCTAAGTTAATTTTTGTGTATGGTATAAGACAGGGATCCAGTTTCATTCTCTTGCATGTGGCTGTCCAGTTTTCCCAGCACCATTTATTGAAGAGACTGTCTTTTCTCCATTGTATATTCTTTCTTCCTTTGTCATAAGTTAATTAACTATAAGTGTGTGGGTTTACTTCTGGGCTGTCTATTCTGTTCCATTGATCTGTGTATCTGTTTTTCTACTAGTACCATACTTTTTGATTACTCTAGCTTTGTAGTATACTCTGAAGTCAGAGAGCATGATTCCTCCAGCTCTGTTCTTCTTTCCCAAGATGGTTTTATTTATTCGAGGTCTTTTGTGTTTCCATACAAATTTTGAGATTATTTGTTCTAGTTCTATGAAAAGTGCCCTGGGTATATTTTGATAGGGATTGCATTGAATCTATAGATTGCCTTGGGTAGTATGGTCACTTTAACAATATTAATTTTTCCAATACAAGAATACAAGGTATATCTTTTCATCTGTTTGTGTCATCTTCAGTTTCTTCACCTTATAGTTTTATAGTCTTAATGTCTTACAGTTTTCTGAATACAGGTCTTTTACCTCCTTAGGTAGGTTTATTTGTAATTATTTTATTCTTTTTAATGAGATGGTAAATGAGATTGTTTCCTTATCTTTTTATTTTTCTTATAAGATTTAATTTTATTTATTTTTGGCTGTGTTGGGTCTTCATTGCTGCACGTGCACTTTCTCTAGTTGTGGCGAGTGGGGGCTACTCCTTGTTGCAGTGCGTGGGTTTCTTGTTGCAGTGGCTTCTCTTGTTGCGGAGCACAGGCTCTAGGTATGCGGATTTCAGTAGTTACAGCATGCAGGCTCAGTAGTTGTGGTGCATGGGCTTAGTTGCTCTGTGGCATGTGGGATCTTCCTGGACCAGGGATTGAACCCATGTCCCGTGCACTGACGGGTGGATTCCTATCCACTGCGCCACCAGGGAAGTCCCTGTTTCCGTATCTTACAGTTTGTTGTCAATGCATAGAAATGCAACAGATTTCTGTATATCAGTTTTGTATCCTGCAACTTTACCAGATTCATTAATAAGCTGTAGTAGTTTCTGGTGGCATCTTTAGGATTTTCTACACTTAGTATCATGCAAACAGTGACAGTTTTACTTCTTCCTTTCCAAATTTGGATTTATTTCTTTTTCTTGTCTGATTGCTGTGGCTAGGACTTCCAGTACTCTGTTGAATAAAAGTGGTGAGAGTGGGCATGTAATTAACCCACCTAAATGCTTTCAGCTTCTCACCATTGAGTATGATGTTAGCTGTGGGTTTGTCATATATGGCCTTTAGTATGTTGATGTATGTTTCCTCTAGGCCCACTTTCTAGAGAGTTTTTATCATAAATCAGTGTCGAATATTGTCAAAAGCTTTTTCTGCATCTGTTGAAATAATCATATGGTTTTTATTCTTCAGTCTGTTAACGTGGTGTATCACATTGATTTTGAAGATATTGAAAAATTCTTGCATCCCTGGGATAAATCCCACTTGATTATGGCATATGATTCTTTTAATGTATTGTGGGGATCAGTTTGCTAATATTGTGTTGAGGATTTTTGCATCTCGTTCATCAGTGATATTGGCCTGTGATTTTCTTTTTTTGTGATATCCTTGGTTTTGGTATCAGGGTGATGCTGGCCTCACAGAATGAATTTGGAAGTGTTCCTTCCTCTGCAGTTTCTTTTTTTGGGGAGGGAGAATAGTTTGAGAAGGATAGGTGTTAACTCTTATGTAAATGTTTAGTAGAATTCACCTGTGAAGCCATCTGGTCCTGGTCTTGTCTTTGTTGGGAGTTTTTAAATTACTGATTCAATTCCATTACTGGTAATTGGTCTGTTCATATTTTCTATTTCTTCCTGGTTCAATCTTGGGAGATTGTACATTTCTAAGAATTTGTCCATTTCTTCTAAGCTGTCCATTTTATTGGCATATAGTTGTTTGATCACTGTTGTCTATGATCCTTTGTATTTCTGTGGTGTCACTTGTAACTTCTTTTTCATCTCTGATTTCATTGGGTTTTCTTGATAAATTTGGCTAAAGGTTTATCGATTTTGTTTATCTTTGCAAAGAACCAACTTTTAGTTTCATTGATCTTTTCTATTTTTTTAGTCTCTATTTCATTTATTTCTGCTCTGATCTTTATGATTTCTTTCCTTCTACTAACTTTGGGTTTTGTTTGTTCTTTCTCTAGTTCCTTTAGATGTAAGTTTAGGTTGTTTGAGATTTTTCTTGTTTCCTGAGGTAAACTTGTATCGCTGTAAACTCCTCTTAGAACTGTTTTTGCTGCATCCCATTGGTTTTGGATCATCGTGTTTTCATTTTCATTTGTCTCTAGGTATTTTTGATTTCCTCTTTGATTTCTCTAATGATCCATTGGTGGTTTAGTAGCATATTGTTTAGCCTCCATGTGTTTGTGTTTTTTGCATTTTTTTCCTTGTAGTTGATTTCTAGTCTCATAGCGTTGTGGTTGGAAAAGATACTTGATATTATTTCAGTTTTCTTAAATTTACTGAGGCTTGTTTTGAAGCCTAACATGTGATCTATCCTGGAGAATGTTCCATGTGCACTTGAAAAGAATGTGTATTCTGCTGCTTCTGGATGGAATGCTTTTTATGTATCAGTTAAGTCCATCTCGTCTAATGTGTCACTTCAGGCCAGTGTTTCCTTATTGATTTTCTATCTAGATGATCTGTTCATTGATGTAAGTGAGGTGTTAAATTCCTCTACTATTATGTTACTGTTGATTTCTCCTTTTATGTCCGTTAATATTTGCCTTATATATTGAGGTGCTCCTGTGTTGGGTGCATATATATTTACAATTGTTCTGTCTTCTTCTTGGATTGATCCCTTGATCTTTGTAACAGTCTTTATTTTAAAGTATGTTTTATCTGATAAAAGTATTGCTATTCTGGCTTTTTTTTGATTTCCATTTGCATGGAATACCTTTTCCATCCCCTCACTTTCAGTCTTTTGTGTCTTTAGATCTGAAGTGAGTCTCTTGTAGGCAGCGTATATATGGGTCTTGTTTTTGTATCCATTGAGCCACGCTGTGTCTTTTGATTGGAACATATAGTCTGTTTACAGTTAAGGTAATTATTGATATGTATGTTCTTGTTGCCGTTTTGTTGGTTGTTTGGGGTTTGTTTTGTCTTTTTCTTCTTCTTTTGTTCTTCTCTTGTGATTTGACTATTTTTAGTGTTATATTTGAATTCCTTTTTTTGTGTGTATATCTATTTTTGATTTTTGTTTTGTGGTTACCATGAGATTTTTATATAGCAATCTATATATATGTGATTAAGTCGCTGATCTCTTACTTTCAAATACGTTTTAATAACCCTGTCTTTGTACTCTTCTCCCCTCACGATTACTGTTTTTATATTATATCTTTTGTCTAATTGTTTCATGTATCCCTTAACTGCTTAAGTGATTTTGATAGTTATTTTACTACCTTCGTCTTTTAACCTTCCTACTCACTTTATGCGTGGATGATTCCCTACCTTTACTGTGTGTTGGCCTTTACTGATGAGCTTTTTCATTTCATAATTTTCATGTTTCTCATTGTGGCCTTTTCTTTTTTCACCAGGAGAAGTTCCTTTAATATTTATTGTAAAGCTGATTTGATGATGCTGAACTCTTTTAGCTTTTGCTTGTTTGTAAAGTTTTTGATCTTTCTATCAAATCTGAACGAGAGGCTTGCTGGGTAGAGTATTTCTTGGTTGTAGGTTGCAAGTTCTTCCCTTTCATCATTTAAAATATATCATGCCACTCCCTTCTGGCCTGCAGGGTTTCTGCTGAAAAATCAGCTGATAGGCTTATGGGAGTTCCCTTGGATGTTATTTGTTGCTTTTCCCTTGCTGCTTTTAAGATTCTCTCTTTAATTTTTTTGTCATTTTAATTACAGTGTGTCTTGGTGTGTTACTCTTTGGGTTAATCTTGTATGGACCTCTCTGCCCTTCCTGGACTTGGATGACCGTTTCCTTTTCCAGGTTAGGGAAGTTTTCACCTGTTAATTCTTCAAATATGTTCTCAGCTCCTATTTATCTCTCTTCTCCTTCTGGGACCCCTATAATGTGAATATTTGTGCACTTGATATTGTCCCAAAGGGCTCTTAAACTGTCCTCATTTCTGTTTGTTCTTTTTCCTTTTTTCTGTTTAGTGGCAGTGATTTCTACTACTCCATCTCTCAGCTTGCTGATCCATTTTTCTGTATCATTTAGTCTACTGTAGATTCCTTCTAGTATATTTTTTATTTCAGTTATTGTGTTCTTCATCTTTCTCTTGTTTTTTATGTTTTCTCTTTGTTAAAAACTTTTAACTTCTTACTCTGTGCATCCATTCTTGTCCTGAGTTCTTTGATCATCTTTATGATCATTACCCTGGACTCTTTCTTGGGTAGATTGCGTGTCTCCACTTCACTAAGTTCTTATTCTAGGGTTTTATCTTGTTCCTTCATTTAGAACATGTTCTTCTGTCACCTCATTTTGCCTAAGTTGCTGGGGTTTTTTTTTTTTTTTTTTGCGGTACACAGACCTCTCACTGTTGTGGCCTCTCCCGTTGAGGAGCACAGGCTCTGGACACGCAGGCTCAGCGGCCATGGTTCACGGGCCCAGCTGCTTTGTGGCATGTGGGATCTTCCCGGACCGGGGCACGAACCCATGTCCCCTGCATCGGCAGGCGGACTCTCAACCACTGTGCCATCAGGGAAGCCCCGCTGTTTGTATTTTTATGTATCTGGTGGGTTAATTATGTTTCCTGACCTTGGAGAAGTATTCTTCTGTAGGAGATGTGCTATGCACCCTAGCAGTGCAGTCCCCTATCATGGCCAAACTGTATGTTCTAGCAGTGCCCCCTATGAGGGCTGCATGTTTCCTTCTGTTGTGGCAGGCTGACTATGTGGACAGTCTGGTAGCCTTGGTTGGCCCCTACTCCGGTTGGTTGCCAGGCCATGCTTTGGCCGTGTTTTGGGAGGCTGTTGGCTACTGGTTGGTGGAGCCTAGTCACGAGGCAGCTGACTGCTGTACCCCAGGGGGCCCTGGGGCTAGTCCTGGCTCACTGGTGGGTGGAATCAGGGTCCAGAAAACTTTGGGGCTGTTGCCCACCTACTGATGGGTGAAGCCAGGTCTTGGGATTAATGCCGGACTACTAGCAGTCACAGTTGGGTCCTGGAGTCTGGCTGTAGTGCCCAGGGATCACAGAGCTGGTGTCAGATAACTGGTGTGTGGGGGTGGGGGGTGGGGGCGTTTCCTGACACAGTTGAGTATGGGGTCCAGGGTGTTGGGAAGCTTGTTTTGGCCTGCTAGTGGGAAGGATTGGGGCCCAGCTGGTCCCAGGGTAGGGTCTGGCCTGCTGTGGGCAGGCTGGGTCTGCAGGCTGTGGGATTGTGCCTTTCTTACGTATGGTGCCTGCCCCCTGGTGGGTGAGACTCATCCAATGGCTAGAGCAGCCTTCTGGGAGGGCAGGGCTGGTGCCTGCACATTGGTGGGTGGAGCTGGGTCCTAGCCCTCTGGTGGGCAGGGCCATGTTCAGAGGCAGGTGTGGGCTCAGGAAGTTTTAGGCAGCCTGTCTGCTGATAGGTGGGGTTGTGTCCCCATCCAATTAGTTGCTTTGCCTGAGGCATCCCAGCACTGGTGCCTACAGGCCGTTGGATGGGCCAGGTCTTGGTGCTAATGAGCTAGAGGGAGGGTTCCACAGTGGTGCCTGGCAGCACCATTGTCCACGCAGTAGAAGGAGCTCCCAAGATTGGCTGCTGCCAGTGTCTGTGTCCCTAGGGTGAGCCACAGCTCCCCCCCACCTTCCTCCAAGGATACTCTCCTAGACCAGTAGGTAGGTCTGGCCCAGGCTCCTATCAAATTACTGCTTTTGCCCTGGGTTCTAGAACATGTCAGATTTTGTGTGCGCCTTTTAAGAGCCAGGTCTCTGTTTCCCCCAGTCCTTTGAGCCTCCCAAAGTTAAGCCCTACTGACCTTCAAAGCCAAATGCTCTGGGGGCTTGTCTTCTTGGTGCTTGACTCCTGGGCTGCAGAGCCCGATGTGGGGCTTAGAACTCTCACTCCTGTGGGAGAACCTCTGCAATATAATGATTCTCCAGTTTGTGGGTTGCCCACCCCGTGGTATGGGACATGATTATATTGAGAGTCTGCCTCTCCTACCCATCTTGTTGTGGTTCCTCCTTTAATTGTAGAAGATCTTTTTCTGGTAGATTCTGGTCTTTTTCATTGATGGTTGTTCTGCAAATAGTTGTGATTTTGGTATGCTCGTGAGAGGAGGTGAGCTCAGTGTCTTTCTACTCTGCTATCTTGGCCAGTCTCTCCCTTTCTCTGTCAATTTTTTCTTTTCAGAGAAACATCTCTTAGTTTCATTGATCCTTGTAAATTAATTATTTTTTTATGCACAGTATTTGGTGTGAAATAACAAATTATGAGACATGGAGAGAAACAAAGAAATGTGACCCATGGTCAGGAGAAGAGCTAAGAGAAACAGTCAGTGATGGTCCAGATGTTGAACAGTTGGAATGGATGAACAGTTAGAAAATTTTAGCAGGAAGATGGAAGACTATAAAAAGACTGAACTGGGAATGCTAGAAGTGAAAGTATGACTCAGACATTAAATATTCATTTGATGGGCCTAATAGCAGACTGGACATAGCTGGCAAACCCCAAGCAGAATAAGTACAAAGCTGAGGAACATTTCTAACTTAACGCTATTAAATCTTCCAATTCATGAACATGGGATGTGTTTCAATTTATTCAAGCCTTCTTTAATTTCTCACAACAGTGTTTAGTGTAAGTTTTCAATATATAATGTCAGGCACTTCTTTAGTTAAATGTATTCCTAAGTTGTTTTTTGTTTCAGTTTTTTTTGGCTGTGTTGGGTCTTTGTTGCTGCACGCAGGCTTTCACTAGTTGTGGTGTGCAATCTTCTCATTGCAGTGGCTTCTCTTGTTGTGAGGCACAGGCTCTAGGTGCGCGAGCTTTGGTAGTTGTGGCACACGGGCTCAGTAGTTTCTGCATGCGGGCCCTAGAGCACACAGGCTTCAGTAGTTGTAATGCATGGGCTCAGTAGTTGCGGTGTGCGGGCTCTAGGGTGCGCGGGCTTCAGTAATTGTGGCGCGTGGGGCCAGTAGTTGCGGCTCTTGGGCTCTAGAGCACAGGTTCAGTAGATGTGGCTAACGGGCTTAGTTGCTCCACAGCATGTGGGATCTCTCAAGACCAGGGATCGAACTCATTGTCCCCTGTATTGGCAGGTGGATTCTTAAGCACTGCGCCACCAGGGAAGCCCCTTTTTTTTTTTGATTGAGGAACATTTTAATAATATCCCCTTTTTTTTTTCTGTAGGTTTTCTCAAATAATGATGAAGGCCTTATTAACAAAAAGTTACCCAAAGAACTTCTTTTGAGGTAAGTGTAGATAAACTTTAAAGATTTCAGATATGATTCAGTCATCAAGTTCCAAGACAATCTTCTTTCTCACTATGAGTCCATAGCTTAGAAAAACAGACAGAATTAGCCTAACTGACTTTTTGTTTTTGTTTTATAGAATGCTGTTCAGCTTGTTGTTAAATTTTACTTGGTCTAATCCAGAATGTACTAAGTATGTACGTAGCATTGGTCTGGATTCTTTTTGTAATGTGGTAAATATTGTAATAATCCTCAGTAGGTGCCACTGTTTGGGTATTAGTAGGTTATCTCAATGTAGTCAGTAACACGAGGAGAGATTATTAAGGTTGTGAGCTCCTGAAGTCATAGACATTTAGATGTTTTTCTGATCAATAATTACACTATATGTTCTTACTGAGCACTTAAAATGCTATCAGCCCAAATATTGATGTTTTTATTCACTTTATGAGAATTATGTGCTAATTGACACTACCATAGAACAGGCTTTTTGTGCTTTATTTTTTAGCATTACTGAATATACAGTTAATGGTATTTTGCTTGTCGTTTTGGGAAGTAAAGCTATCAGCCAACATTTGTTGAACCTGAGGCACTGCAGTTTCCTTTAGTACTCTGCAAGCATCAAGCAAATCTTATTTAATTTTGGATGTTATATTTTAATTGTTAACAAACAATTAATACACGTACACATGGTAATCTTTGAGTGGCATTTCCCAAACTCTTCATATCACTGATATTTCACAAAACAAAACAAAAAAGCAGGTTTTGTGATCAAGTAAGTATGGGAAAAACTGGGTTAACAAAACCAGTTTCTTTACCACGTAACCTCTCAGAGCCCTAATAGGCTAATATGCATGGTGATGCTCCCAGATGAATAGTTGTGGCATTTCAGATTTACTGACCATGGAACGCTTTTAATATTCCTTGGAAAATGCTGATATATAGTAAGAGATTGAGCAGCTTACTCTGTTCCCTGGCTGTGCTAAATCTCATTTTAACATTTAGGGAATGAGTATGGATGTGTGTTTTGTTTACATGTTGGAGTCCATCATAGAGTTACTCTATAAATGCCATGGATTGCTCACCTTTTTCCACCTTGTATGTTAGACTTTTGTTCTTGAGTCAGGAATGGGGTGAAGGCTTAGGGTCTTTGTGGTGGTGATCACATTTTAGGGGCTTCAGGGTGGCATTTCATTAGTCATCAGGTGTTGTTTGACACTGTTGCCGTGAGCTCATTCTACTCAGTTAATAAAGAAGAAAATTAATTCATGGCAGGATCACATGAAAAATACAGCAGTTATGTTTTATTTCAACAAAATAAATATTTGTTTAGTTAAGAGAGAATATTCTTTGGCATTTTAGACCACTTTAAAGTTAAGAAAGTGGTAACAAGGAAGGAATGATATGTTTATCACATAAACCCAGAGGGTCTTAATCAAGCACCGTAAGTTGTTAGAACCAGCGTGGTTAGGGTGGGCTGGCTGTTACTATGCAGCGGTCGGCGATGCCATCCACACCAGACCACAGAGTGAGTGATGTTTCCCAGAATTGTGCAATGTTTCATTCTTAGTCTGAACATTTTTCTAGCACAGACATCAAACTGTAATGTGAATATGTCATTTTTACCCTGGGGGCTCATAACCAGCTTCACACCGACCCACGTTAGTCATTTAACACTGGAGTGTGATTAAACTCCACCCTTCTCCTGAGTACTGCTGCTGTTTTGACTGAAGGGTGCTAACTTAATACTCTTTCCCTTTTGGTAGGGTTAGCTTTTATACTGTACTCAGCCATGGTACTGTTTCTACCTACTGACCAAGAAGGGCCGGTGGGGGGCGGGGCGGGTGTTGGAATTACATCACTTTCCGTGCTAGTGTGATTTCTGAACTGCCGTTTTAGAAGTATTAGATCTTTTAAACATCCATGATGGACCCAGCTTTCAAAAATCCTGGAGTTATAGTTTTTGAATTATGCTAAGGCTCATACATAGATCATTTTTAAAAAAGAATTGTCATTTGGGAGCAAATGTTCATAGATTTGCATTCCCACTTCTGTTCTAATTTTGGAGTCTGTAAAGGGAATTTAAATTTTAAAGTACTGCCACAACAGGTCTTCTCTGACTCTTCATTCTCAAAACTAACTCTAGCCAGATATTAATTTTTGTTGGTCTTTATATCATTTCTGCCATTTTACTCTCAGACTTTCTATTCTCAATAGTAGCAGCTCTCCCCTTTCCCGGCTACCCTTTTTAAGCAAAATTTTGAAGAAGGGTTTGAGCCAGGTTACCAAAGCAGACATCTTCATCGTTCATTAATTCCACAACAAAGTGAGTGAGTGCTACAAATTCCCCACCTCATGGAGCTTAAGTGTTGATTGGTTTTGCTAAGATAAATGATGTCTTCATACTTTCGGTCTATCTTAGGCTTACATTTTTACTTCATATAGTAGACTTCTTTGTGACAGAGCAGACTGTTGTTCCTGTTCTCGTTGAATTCCTATTTACTTTCAGTCTTACTTCATCAATAGGTGTGAATTCCTTGAGTGTACGATAATCTTATTTGCTTGCAGCCAAGGTCACTTTCTCTTCTGCCATTTTTTACTGCATCTGTTACCACCCTCTTAAATTCTCTGCTAGCTTCCATTACTGGTCATATCAAGTGAAGCTTCAGCTTACCCTCTGGAACCGTTAACAAACCTGGAACTGCGTGATTTTTTTATTTTTATTTTTTAATGTTTGTTTGTTTATTTATTTATTTATTTTGGCTGATCCTGGTTGTAGTTGTGGCACTCGGGATCTTTGTTGCGGCATGCGGGATCTTTTAGTTGCAGCATGCTGACTTCTTAGTTGTGGTATGCATGTGGGATCTAGTTCCCCAAACAGGGATCGAACCCAGGCCCCCTGCATTGGGAGCGTGGAGTCTTATCCACTGGACCACCAGGGAAGTACCTGGAACTATGCACTTTTCATCTCTCTATATCACTTTGAATCCACTCAGAAAAAATCTGAGTTTTTTTATCTGATCATCTTATTGCTAGTTTTAAGACTACCCGATATTATTAATTCACAGGTCCCTTCTGCTACCCATTTTTAGTTTGTTACTTAACAAGCTTTTACATTTGCTTTTTCTATCCAGCTTTTACTTATAAATTAAAGATATTCGAGTTCTCCCTCTCTACCTTTCACTCTCCCACAGTTCAACAAATAGCTTGTAATTTTACTGTTCCTAGGGAGTCAGTTATATAATGCTTATAACAATGGGAATATATAGTTTGTTGTAATGTCTATATCTGTTAGTGAGTTGGGTTCTCCTTGCATGTATTTATCCTCGTTGTTATTGTCTGTATTTTGGAGCTAAACTTGCTTGAGATTTCAGCTCTCCCCATTTACTAGTTGTGTGACCTTAAAGTGACTTCACTCTCTGGGCCATAATTTCCCATATCTGTAATAGTAATAGTTCTTACCTTAGGGGGTTGTTGGCTGGCTCTGAGTACCTGGCGTTTAATAAATGTTAAATAAATGTTAAATAAATGTTATCTCTTATTATTATTTTTAAAAAATATTTATTATTTATTTGACTGCGTCAGGTCTTAGTTGCAGCATGCGGAATCTTTCGTTGCGGCACGCGGGCTTCTCTCTAGTGGCGGCACGTGGGCTCTCTAGTTGTGGCACAGGCTCTAGAGTGCACAGGCTCAGTAGTTGCACTGTGTGGGCTCATTAGTTGCAGCACATGGGCTTAGTTGCCCTGCAGCATGGAGGAGCTTAGTTCCCCAACCAGGGATCGAACATGCGTCCCCTGCATTGGAAGGTGGATTCTTAACCACTGGACCACCAGGGAAGTCCCTCTTATTATTATTAATTAATATCAATTTTGGATCTCTGAATACTTAATAAATACTGTTGACAGTGCAGTTGGTTTTAATACAAACAACTGAAAAAAGCAAGCTGTCCTGATACGGATCTTAACATATGCTACTGATAACAGTCTCAGTAAAATACCTGATTATTAAGTAAGTTAATGTAGCCCGGTGCTTCATTTCATCAACCTACACTAATTCAGTCTCAGTGGAAATTGCATACTACCATCTGACATTAAACTGACTACTACTGGAGCTTGAGCAGAATAGTGGTGGTATTATGACAACTGTTAATTATTTTGTATTATAAAAAAGGCAGTCTCTTGGAAGGAAACATTCCTCTTTTGAGAAAAGTCTTATATGAGCAAATATTGGCTCACAACTCAGATTATAAATTTTAATATTAATTTGTTTGACCTTAAGTTTTTACTTCTGTTATGGTTGCTCTCAGGCGCTAGTGATGAAATGAAAATGCATGTAAACTTCATAGGAATAGGGAGTGCTACATGCAGTAAATATTTTAAAACGTTCTGAGAAGACATGGCTTTTGTTAGTAATAAATAATAAACCTCTTATTAGACATATT
Source organism: Grampus griseus (assembly GCF_964374135.1). Taxonomy (NCBI): domain Eukaryota; kingdom Metazoa; phylum Chordata; class Mammalia; order Artiodactyla; family Delphinidae; genus Grampus; species Grampus griseus. The sequence continues at coordinate 52,905,075 of NC_139004.1, forward strand.
TTTAAAAACTAAATCACCGTTATCTGTATAATTGTATTTCCTTTTAAAATGCATGTGGGGACTTCCCCAGCGGTCCAGTGGTTAAGACTCCGAGCTTCCAATGCAAGGGGTGCGGTTTCGATCCCTGGTTGGGGAACTAAGATCCCACATGCCGTGTGGCATGTCCAAAAAATAAAAAATAAAACAAAAATGTGGATCCATGACAAAATTAAATCCTGATCATGTTTGTTAGCTTGATGAAGGAAGGTTTGATGGCCTCAAACAGGAGAGGTGAGGCTAATCATTTCGGGCAAATGGAATCAACTACAAAATTACCTATAATTTGGCGGTTTTACTAGTTTGCTAGGGAAAATTATAAAATGAAGAAAAATTACAAGCTATTTGTTGAACTGTGTGAGAGTGAAGGATAGAGAGGGAGAACTCGAATATCTTTTATAAGTGAAAGCAGGATAGAAAAGGCAAATGTAAAACTTGTTAAGTACAAACTAGAAATGGGTAACAGAAGGGATCTGTGAATTAATAATATTGAGTAGTCTTAAAACTAGCAATAAGATGATCAGATGAAAAAAAAACTCATAGATTTTTTCTGAGTGGGTGTTCTTGCCTGCTGGTTGGTTGCAGCACTCCATGGACTTTTTCAAGGACTGGTACCTACACCTCCTGCTGCCTGTGATGCCTTATATATATTCCAAGGCAGCCTAACAGGTAAGATGATCTTTTGGGGGTACATATTACAAATTCATGTTTAAACATCTATGCAGACTTTTCTTTTTTGTTAAAGAGGTTTTTTTGGTTCGTTCATTTTTATTGTTGTTATTTATTTATTTATTTTTACCGTGCATGAGGACCAAATTAATGTGTGTTGAAATCAGATGCAGAAGCTTAAAGGCCCTTCCTCTGTATACTATTATATACTGTTTTAGGGTTGACATCTAAGTCCGAATCATGGCAGAGGCAAATCTTCCTTAGTCTCGGTTGGGGTTATGCTTATACATTAGACCTCTGATGATGCCTTTAGATTTTTAAATGTACATTGAGGTGGCATGAAACACCAGTAGAGCTCCACAGATAGGAAGGATGGATCTAGTACATTCTACTCCAGAGCTTTATCCCTGGAAAGTTATGTTAGAGACCTGTTAGTTTAAAAGCTGTGAATTCAGTAGTTAAAACAGAAAAGATTGGGAAGTTTGATTCTTTGAATAGTAAAATATGGCAAAATATACCATACCAAAGATAAATAGCATAGTAGTAGGTGAAATAATTCGAATACACATTATAAGCAAAGGCTATCTTCTTCAACATACACGCGCGCACACACACACACACACATACATCAGTTCTTAAAAATTATTAAGAATGAGGTGGATTAGCTCTTAGAAAAAGTTTGAAGACGGTCTGAACAAAGGAAGAAATACAAATGGCCAATAAATGTATGAAATTCCACTCGCTCCGAGTGGAATTGCTGGGGGTCATAGACTGTACAGGTTTTTAACTTCATATAGTAATGTTGTTTTTCCAAAGTGGTCTTATCAATTTGCCTTCATACAAACAATGGCTAAGAGACTCGGTTGAGTTGTTCCTTTCAAAAATTTAGTGTTTTTACATGTCTTAAGTATAGAATAGCATCTCATTGTGCTCTTTTTTTTTGCGGTACGCGGGCCTCTCACTGTTGTGGCCATTCCCGTTGCGGAGCACAGGCTCCGGACGCACAGGCTCAGCGGCCATGGCTCACGGGCCCAGCCGCTTCGCGGCATGTGGGATCTTCCCGGACCGGAGCACGAACCCATGTCCCCTGCATTGGCAGGCGGACTCTCAACCACTGCGCCACCAGGGAAGACCCCCTTTCTTGTTTTTAATACTACTGTATCATCTACATCTTTTCATCCAGTTTTTTCAAATAGTGTCTTCATTTAATAATCTTTTTAAGAGGATAATTTGGTGTTTTAATGATTAAAACAAGTATTTTATTCACTGCGATTATTATTGCAACTTTCTATCAATTTCTTTTTTATCTTACTAATTTTGCTTCTCTCCTCCTTAAAACCTTTCCTGTTGCCTTTAGTGTAAATTCCATGTAAATTGTTATGACTTAAATTATTCTCCCAGAACTGTCCACTTATTATCTCTTACTCTATCTCATCTCTCGCTCTTTTCCAACTTCCTTGTAAACTCTGGCAACTCTGAGTTATTTCCAGTCCCTGAAAATGTCATTCCCTAATTTGTTCTCTCCCATGTTCATTCTCCTTCTTGAAAGTGCCAATTTTTTAAAAAATTTATTTTTTATTGAAGTGTAGTTGAATTACAATGTGTTAATTACTGCTGTACAGCAAAGTGATTCAGTTATACATATGTGTACATTCTTTTTCATATTCTTTTCCATTATGGTTTATCACAGGGTATTGAATATAGTTCCCAGTGCTATACAGTAGGACCCTGTTGTTTATCTATCCTATATATAATAATTTGCATCTGCTAATCCCAAACTCCCACTCCATCCCTCCCCTCCCCTCCCCTCCCCTTGGCAACCACAAGTCTGTTCTCTCTGTCCCTGATTCTGTTTCTGTGTCATAGATAGGTTCATTTGTGTCATATTTTAGACTCCACATATGTGACATCATATGGCATTTGTCTTTCTCCTTCTGACTTACTTCCCTTAGTATGATAATCTCTAGTTGCATCCATGTCGTTGCAAATGGCATTATTTCATTCTTTTTTATGGCTGAGTAATATTCCATTGTATATATGTACCACATCTTCTTTATCCATTCATTTGTTGATGAGCATTTAGGTTGTTTCCATGTCTTGGCAATTGTGAATAGTGCTGCTATGAACATAGGGGTGCATGTATCTTTTTGAATTGTAGTTTTGTCTGAATATATGCCCAGGAGTGGGATTGCTGGATCATATGGTAATTCTGTATTTAGTTTTCTGAGGAACCTCCATACTGTTCTCCATAGTAGCTGCACCAACTTGCATTCCCACCAACAGTGTAGGAGGGTTCCCTTTTCTCCACACCCTCTCCAGCATTTGTTATTTATAGAGAAAGTGCTAATCTTTTGCTCACCCCTTCTTTCACCTAGTTCAACCTAAGACTTTCCCTATGTTTAGGGCCATGTTCTCTCCCTCTTGAGTGTGTATATAGGTTCTCTAAACATGTTATAATTTCTTGTGTTTGTCCTGGATTTTATGTTGCATAACACAGTAAATCTAATCTTTTTTTAAAAAAATTGAGATTATATGTATATATATATATAATTGACGTAGGTGTATGATATAATGATTTGATATTTGTACATACTGCACAGTGATCACCACAATAAGTCTAGTTAACATCTGTCACTGTACATAGTTACAGAGGTTTTTTTCTTGTGAGGAGAACTTTTAAGATTTACTCCCTTAGCTTTGAAGTATGCAGTACAGTGTTATTACCTATAATCACCATGCTGCATGTTACATCCCCATGACTTATTCATGTTATAACTGGAGGTTTGTACCTTCTGACCCCCTTCACCCATTTTGCCCACCCTCCCACCACCTCTGGCACAGATCTGTTCTCTGTATCTATTAGCTCAGTTTTGTTTTGTTTTTTTATCTAGATTCCACATATAAGTGAGATCATATGGTATTTGTCTCTCTCTCTGTGACTTATTTCACTTAGCATAATACCCTTGAGGTCCATCTGTGTTGTCACAAATGGCAAGAGTTCATTCTTTTTTATGGCTGAATAATTTTCATATATGTGTCTGTATCTCACATTTTTTAATTCATTCATCCATTGATAGACACTTAGGTTGCTTCCATATCTTGGCTGTTGTAAATAATGCTACAGTGAACATGATAGTGTGTATCTTTTGGGTTATGTTTTCATTTTCTTCAGATAAATACCCACAAGTGGAATTGCTGGATCATATGGTAGTTCTGTTTTTAAATTTTTGAGGAACTGCCGTACTGTTCTCCATAGTGGCTGCACCAATTTATATTCCCACTGATAGTACCCAAGCGTTCCTTTTTCTCCACATCCTCGCCAATACTTATTTCTTGTCTTTTTGATAGTAGCAATTCCAGTAGGTGAGAGGTGATATCTCACTGTGGTTTTGATTTTCATTTCCCTGATGATTAGTGTTGTTGAGCATATTTCATGTACCTCTTGGCCATTTGTGTGCCTTCTTTGGAAAAATGTCTATTTAGATCCTCTGCCCATTTTTTATTTGAATTTTTTTTTGCTATTGGGTGGTATGAGTTCTTTATAGATTTTGGGTATTAACTCATCAGATATATGGTTTGCAAATATTTTCTCCCAGTCAGTAGGTTGCCTTTTCATTTTGTTGATGGTTTCCTTTGCTGTGCAGAAGCTTTTTAGTTTGATGTAGTCCCACTTGTTTATTTTTGCTTTTGTTGCCTTTGCTTTTAGTGTCAAATCCAAAATATCATCTTCAAAACTTAGGTCAAGAAGCTTACCCTCTATGTTTTCTTCTAGGACTTTTATGGTTTCAGGTCTTACATTCAAGTCTTTTCATCCATTTTAAGTTAATTTTTGTGGTTGTGAGACAGGAGTCCAGTTTCATTCTTTCACATATGGCTGTCCAGTTTTCCCAGCACCATTTATTAAAGAGACTGTTCTTTCCCCATTGTATGTCTTGGCTCCTTTGTCATAAATTAATTGACCATATATGTGTGGGTTTGTTCCTGGGCTCTTTATTATGTTTCATGGATCTATGTATCTGTTTTTATGCCCAGAACATTGTGTACATTAGTATATATTTGTGTATGGTAGTATGTGTATTGGGCATGTTTATTTGTATATGGGAATGTATCTGAATGTGTACTTATGTGTGTGTATGCATATGTATGCCTGTGTGTGTGAGAACATTCAAGGCAGAGGAAACAGCTTGCAAAAAATCATGCTGTATTTGGGAAATCTTGCACAGTTTAGTTTCCTTCTACTCTTGGCCCATATATATATTTATTTGTGCTTAGTTGGAAGTGCTTGGAACGTAGCATTTTCCTCTGAGCTTTTTCCTACCTAACATTTAATGATTACTCTTCCCTATTACCACATACTTTTCATAATTACCACTTCAATGGCTGCTTAATAGTCCATGGAGTTTATGTCATGATTTACTTAACCTTTCGGTTGCTTTTTAAAAATTTTAGATAATGCTGAAATAAAATTTTAGAAAATGCTGAAATTAAAATTTTTTGTTTTGTTGAATTATTTCTTTATGATAACTTCCTGAAGAGGAATTACTGGATCAAAGGAGGAGAACATTTTTACAGCTCTTGATAAAGCCAGTGTTTCCAAAGGTGGTAACAGTTTTTAAAAAATATGTATTTGTATTTGACATATAACATTGTATGAATCTAAGGTGTACAACATGTTGATTTGGTACATTTATATATTGTAATATGATTGCCATTGTAGTGTTAGCTACCTATGAACACCACATAATTATCATTTATTTTTTGTGATGGGAATAATTAAGATCTAGTCTCCTAGCATGTTTGGTCTTAATACTACAGTATTGTTGTCTGTAATCACTATACTGTTTATTAGATCTCTAGGACTTACGTATCTAGTAGTTGCAAGTTCGTATCCTTAAACAACATCTGTACTATTCCCCCTCCCCCCAGACCCTGGTAACCACCATTTTACTCTATTTTTATGAGTTTGACTTTTAGGTCCACATATAAGTGATATCGTACAGTATTTGTCTTTCTCTGACTTATCTTACTTGGCATAATGTCCTCAGAATCCATCCATGTTGTCACAGAGGGCAGAATTTTCTTCTTTCTCGTGGCTGAGTAATATTTTATTGTAAGTATTACTACATCTTTATCTGTTAATTGGTTGACAGGCACTTACGTTGTTTCCATATCTTGGCTCTTGTAAATGATGCTGCAGTAAACATGGGAGGCCATATATCTCTTCAATATCCTTTTTTTATTTCATATGCCCAGAAGTGGAATTGCTGAATCATATGGTAATTCTATTTAAAATTTTTTCAGGAACATTCATATTGTTTTCTGTAGTAGGTGAACTAATTTACATTCCCACCAACAGTGTACAAGCGTTCCCTTTTCTCTACATCCTCTTGTCTTCTTGATGACATTGGTTTTATTATTTTCTATTATTTTCTTTTTTTCTTTTTTAACGATTTCCACTCCTAGCTTTTTATTTTTTGTTTATTTGGGGTTTTTTTGTGGTACGCGGGCCTCTCACTGTTGTGGCCTCTCCCGCTGCAGAGCACAGGCTCCGGACGCGCAGGCCCGGCGGCCATGGCCCATGGGCCCAGCCGCTCCGCGGCACGCGGGATCCTCCCGGACCGGGGCACGAACCCGTGCCCCCCCGCATCAGCAGGCGGACTCCCAACCACTGCGCCACCAGGGAAGCCCCACTCCTAGCTTTTTAAATCCCATTCTTTGTCTTTCTTTGGGTTAACTGTGTTTTCTTTAGCTTGCCTAAGTTGGACATTTAGCTAGTTATTTTTCAGCTCCCTCATCTAATAATAGATAAGTTCTTTGAGTGATAGTCTCAAAGCTCTACTTCTGTTGAATTTCACAAGTTTTGAAGTTTAGTGTTTCTTTTTACTGTTCAGTTTCAAGTATTTATCAATTTCCATTATTGCTTCTTTGAAACATTTTTTTCTTAAAAATGTTTTTATTATGAAGTATAATATATAGTTGGAGAACCACACAAAACATAAATATTAGACAAATACCCTAGCCATCACTTAGGTCAGTAAATAAAACTTTGCCAGTCACCAAAGAAGCACCTCCATTTCTCATCCAAATGATAACTGCTTCCCTCTCCAGAAATAACACTTTCTTGACTTTTATAGCTTTCACTGTATTTTCATTTCTTTATAGATCTATCATCCATATGTGCATCCTTAGTCATTACAGTTTAGTCTCACCCATTTTTTTTTTTGGCGGTTCTATAACTTTATTTGACAATCAACAGTTCTCATCCATATCAACTGTCTGTAGATTTTTGAAAATGGTGACAAGTACATAGGTAACCGACATGTAGAGCTTGTTTGGTGAATCTTCATCTTCATTACATTTTTCTGGACAACTGCACACAGATACGGTATGGGACAGTCCTTATTCCTTTGGCCCAGACAGCTTTGTTGAGCCTGGTGTCAGTGTGTACATCTGGAGTTCCCATCTCCTTCATGATGAATTTTTGGATTTCTTTGAGTGCCTGAGGGGCACGCTTCTTGAAACTCACTCCATGGATGTGCTTATGAATGTTGATAGTGTATTCTGTGGTCACCACCTCGTTGATGGCAGACTGGCCCTCCTTCTTCTTGCCACCCTTCTTTGCGGGAGTCATCCTGCTGGGCTCCAGTTGGAAAAAACAGCTAGTCTTGCTCATTTAATAAATCTTTAAGTCTCTAAATTAAACAGGTCTCCTGTCCATCTCTTTCTGTTCTACATGTTTTATCTGTTGAAGAACTTGGGTTATTTGATATGTATTGTGGAAGTTCCCACAGTCTGGGTTTTGCTAATTGCAGCCTCATGGTGCAATTTCAGCATGTTTCCTTTATCTGTATTTCTTGGAAATTGACAGCTGGATCCAGAGGTTTGATCAGACTCAGGTTCTATCCCTTTAGTAAGACTATGTGGTGGTGTGTTCTTTTATTAGGAGTTACACAATGTTTGGTTTCCTTTTTTTGTGCTGGCATCTATGTATGCTTATTGCCTAGATCATTAACTTATTGGGGCTGCAAAATGATGATATTCTTTTTCTTCATTTATTAGTTGGACTGCTTTAAAAAATTTTTTTTATTGGAGTATAGTTGATTTACAGTGTTGTTAGTTTCAGGTGTATAGCATAGTGAATCAGTTATATATCCACTCTTTTTTTTTAGATTCTTTCCCATATAGGCCATTACAGAGTATTGAGTTCCCTGTGGTATACAGCAGGTTCTTATTAGTTATCTATTTTATATATAGTAGTGTGTATATTGTCAATCCCAATCTCCCAAATTATCCCTACGCCTCTTATCCCCTGGTAACCATGTTTGTTTTCTACATCCATGACTGTACTTCTGTTTTGTAAATAAGTTCATTTGTACCCCTTTTCTTTAGATTCCATGTATAAATGATATCATATGATATGGAATGCTTTTATAAAGAATTACTTCACTTCTGTTTGATTACACAGTGATACAGTTTATGTAGAAGAAAGGCAGGATAAATGCTTGACGTTCTTTTCCTTTATTTACCAGTTTCGAAATAATGAGATATGTGAAGGTATGACGTGAGAAACAAAACGTTTTCATAGTTTCAACTAATCTCCCACAAGATATATATTAATTGCAGAGGGAAAAAATGTAATTTTATAATGGGGCACACCGGCAGAAATCATCTTAACCAAGTGATCAAAGTTGGCATCATCACTAATAGGACAAATGTACACCATATGCCCCTGATGTAATGCACAAGAAGAGCACAATGTCATTTCTGTGGCATTCCTGACAAAAATTATAACTTGAGTCTAATCGTGAGGAAATATTAGACACATGGCAGAACATTCTACAGAGTAACTGGCTATATGCTTCAAAAGTAGCAAAGTCATGAAAGATAAAGACTGAAAAAATGTTTTAGATTAGAAGAGACTAAAGAGACGTGGCAAATAAATGCAATATGTGATCCTGGGCCGGAAAAAAAAGTTTTTCTTTTGTTTTAAGGACCATTAATGGGACAATTGACAGATTTTGAATAAGATCTATAGATTATAGTATTGTGTCGGTGTTAGTTTTCCTTGTTTTGTTAATTGTACTGTGTTTCTGAAAAGAACGTCCTTGTTTTTAGGAAGTATGTGAGTATTTTAAGGGTAAATGAACATCGTGTCTACAACATACTCTCCAACATTTCAGACACAATTACATATATGTAATTACTACATCAGACCCAGATGATTTAATTGGTGAATGCTACCAAACATAAGAAAGAAATGATACTAATTCTCTACGTTGTCATCCAGAAAATAGAAGCAGAATAATTCCTAACTTATTCTGTGAAGCTAACATTACCCTAATACCAAAACCAGAAAAAGACATTATAGAAAGGAAAAGTACAGAACAATATCTCTCGTGAACACAGATGCAGAAGTCTTCAAAAAAAAGTTAGCAAATCAGATTGAACAATGTATAAAAAGAATTATATACTATAACCAAGTGGGATTTATTTCATGCATGCAAGGATGCCTCAACATTCAAAAATCAACATAATCAATCACATCAATGATCTGATAAAGAACAAAATCATATGGTCATATTAGTAGATGCAGAAAAAGTATTTGGCAAATTTTAACACTCATTCATGATTAAAAGTCTCATCAAACCCAAAATAGAGGGGAACTTCCTCAACTTGATCAAGAATATCTACAAAAAAACCCCTATGGCTAACAGTGTACTTAACAGTGAGAAACTGGTTGCTTTATCCCCAAGCTCAGGAACCAGAAAATGATGTCCCCTCTTACTACTCCTGTTCATCACAGTACTGCTGAAGTCCTACCTAATACAATTAGGTAAGAAAAGAAAAGAAAAAGTATACATTGGGAAGGTATACATTGGTTTTGTTTGTAGATTACATGATTGTGTATGTAGAAAATCCAAAAGAATTGACAAAATATTCCTGTAATTAATAAGCAGTTATATAATGTTGCACGATACAAGGTTAATATGCAGAAGGTAATTGCTTTCCTATTGCCATTTCTGGTATTGTTCACCAGCAGTGAACAACTGGAAGTTAAAATAAAAAACAATACCACTTACATTAGCCTCAAAAAATGAATACTTAGGTATAAATCTAGCAAAAGATTTATATGATGAAAACTCCAGCTCCAGTGAAAGAAATCAAAGAAGGTCTAAATAAATAAAGAGATGTTACACATTCATGGATAAGAAGACTCAATATTGTTAAAATGTTAATTCTTCCCAAGTTGATCTATGGAGTCAACACAATGCTGATAAAAAATACCACCGAGTTATTTTGTGGATATTGACAAATCTATTTTAAAGTTTGTGTAGAAAGACAAAAGACTCTGAAAGGCCAATGCATTACTGAAGAAGAACAGAGTTGGAGGACTGACACTACTGACCTATGAAGACTTAGTTTAGAGTTTTAGAGATCAAGACAGGGACTTCCTTGGTGGCAGTGGTTAAGAATCCGCCTGCCACTGCAGGGTATATGGGTTCGATCCCTGGTCCGGGAAGATCCCACATGCTGTGGAGCAATTAAGCCCTTGCACTGCAACTACTGAGCCTGTGTTCTGGAGCCCACAAGCCACAACTATTGAGCCTACGTATCACAACTACTGAAGCCCACGCGCCTAGAGCCTGTGCTCTGCAATAAGAGAAACCACCGCAATGAGCCCCTGCTCGCTGCAACTAGAGAAAGCCTGCATGCAGCAATGAATACCCAGTGCAGCCAAATAAATAAATCGTAAAAAAAAAAGAAAAGCAAGACAGTGTGGTGTTGGCAAAAGAATAGACAACTCAATGGAACATAGAGAATAGAATAGAGAGCTCAGAAATAGAGCCACACAAAGTCAGCTGATCTTTGACAAAGGAGAAAAAGCAATTTAATGGAGAAAATATATATTTTCAACACATGGCATTGGAACAATTGGACATTTATATGCAAAAACAGAATGTAAACATAGACGTTACACCTTTCGCAAAAATTGACTCAAAATAGATCGTAGGCCTAAATGTAAAACCCCAAACTATCAAACTTTCATAAGAAAGCATAGGAGAAAATGTAGGTGACCTTGGGTTTAACAGTGAGTTTTTAGATACAACCTCAAAAGCATGATCCATGAAAGACAAAATTGGTAAGTTGGACTTTATTAAAATTAAAAACTTCTTCTCTGAGAAGAGAATGAAAAGCCAAGCCACAGATTGGGAGAAAATATTTGCAAAGACATGTATGATAAAGGACGGATGTCCACAATATACAAAGAACACTTAAAATCCAACAAGAAAACAGACCAATTTAAAAAATGGGCAAAAGATCTGAATAGACACCTCACCAAAGAACATATACAGATGGCAATGAGCATATGAAAAGATGCTTGCTATCATGTCATTAGGGAATTGAAAACTAAAATAACAATGAGATATCACTCTATGTGTATTAGAATGGCTAAAATTTAAAAATTGAACAATATCAAATGTTGGCAAGATTCAGAGCACAGGAACTCTCATTGCTGGTGATTCAAAACGGTGTAGACACTTTGGAAGACAATTTTGCAGCTTCTAAACTTACATGATCTAGCACTCAACACTCCTAGGTATTTATCCAACTGAGTAGAAAACATATTCACCTGCATACAAATGTTTATAGCAAGATTATTCATAATCACTCAAAACTGGAAGCAACCAAGGTGTCCTTATATAAATGAATGGATAAACAGTGATACATCCATATAGTGGAATATCATTCAGCAATAGAAAGTAATGAGCTATCATGCCACTAAAAGACATGGAGGAACCTTAAAGACATGTGCATAGTGAAGGAAGCTAATATGAACAGCTACATACTTATGATTCCAATTATATGACATTCTGGAAAAGGAAAAACTATGGAGACATTAAAAAGATCAGTCGGGACTTCCGTGGTTGGCGCAGTGGTTAAGAATCGCCTGCCAATGCAGGGGACACGGGTTTGATCCCTGGTTCAGGAGGATCCCACATGCCGCAGAGCAACTAAGCCCGTGAGCCCCAACTACTGAGCCTGTGCTCTAGAGCCCACAAGCCACAACTACTGAAGCCCGCGTGCCTAGAGCCCGTGCTCTACAACAAGAGAAGCCACCGCAGTGAGAAGTCTGCATACTGCAACAGAGTAGCCCCTGCTCACCGCAACTAGAGAAAGCCCGTGTGCAGCAACAAAGACCCAACACAGCCAAAAATAAATAAATAAATTTATAAAAAAAACAAAACAAAAAAACAGTCGTTGCCAGAGGTTCATGAGGAGGATAAAAGGGATTAACAGGTGAAGCACAGGTGATTTTTAGGGTGGTAAACTATTCTATATGATACTATAATGGTGGATATATTGTCAGATCCATAGAATAGTACAATACAAAGAGTGAACCTTATCATAAACTGTGGATTTTAGTTAATAACAGTGTGTCAGTCTTAATTTATTAATTGTAACAAATGTGCCACACTAATGCAGGATGTTAATAATAGGGGAAACTGTGTGTGTGTGTTATGTGTTTCTCAAAATGGCAGTAATATATGGGAACTCTATGTACTATCTGCTCTTATATTTAATATGTTTTTAAAAGGGGAAATAAGCAAATGTTAAAGAGATGTTGTTAAAACCATGCATGTGCAAAGCTGAGGTATTTTATAGTGTGTAACAAAGTAACTTTAGAAAATTTAAAAGGCAGGAGGAAAGCCCTATAGTAAACATTGTAATCAATGATTAGAGTGACAGCTTTTTCTGAGATGGGAAAGAGAAAAAGATGTCTTTCATTACAATTATTGGTACTAGAGAAGATCACAGCCACTTCAGTAAGGCAAGAAAAAGAATAAAAAGTATAATTATTGGAAAGGAAGGAAGAAAATTGTCATTATTCTCAAATGTATTGATTTTGTTTGTAGAAAATCACTGGAATATATAAATGAATTTGGAAATGTTGCTGTATGCAAGCCATAGTATATGAAAGTTAAGTATATATACTAGCAACAATTAGTAAATGACATTTTAAAAATTCCATTTTAATAGTAACATCATCAAATAACCAGCGGGGAAAAATCTAAAAATGAACAAAACATCTATGTGGAAAACTACAAAAATTACTGTGAGAAATTAAAGAAGTCCTAAATAAATAATGGAGTATATCATGTTTCTGGGTTGGAAGACTTAATATTGTCAAGATCCCAATTCTCCCCAAAGTTTCTATAAATTCAACATAATTCCAATAAAATTTTATAAAGTTTTCTTGTGTAAATTGATATGCTGATCCTAAAACATAAGTGGAAATTAAAAAAAAAAAAGAGTAGCCAAGAATAACCAAGGTAATTTTGATGAATAAAAACAAAGTTGGGGACTTCCCTGGTGGTCCAACGCAGGAGGCCCAGGTTTGATCCCTGGCCAAGGAACTAGATCCCATACGCATGCTGCAACTAAGAAGTCCACATGCCACAACTAAGAAGTCTGCATGCCGCAACTAAACACGCTGCAGTCAAGATCCCACGAGTGGCAACTAAGACCCAGGGCAGCCTAAATAAGTAAGTAAGTAAATAAATAAATAAATATTTTTAACAAAAGAAAAACAAAGTTGAGCTTAACGTTACCAGACATCAAGAGCTTGAAGCTTCATGATAAAAACAGGGTCTCATTGGCACAGAGGCAGACAGACCAGTGAAGCAGAATACAAAGTCCAGCAGTACGGGCTTCCCTGGTGGCGGAGTGGTTGAGAGTCCGCCTGCCGATGCAGGGGACATGGGTTCGTGCCCTGGTCCAGGAAGATCCCACATGCCGCGGAGTGGCTGGGCCCGTGAGCCATGGCCACTGAGCCTGCGCGTCCGGAGCCTGTGCTCCGCAATGGGAGAGGCCACAGCAGTGAGAGGCCCGCGTAACACCAAAAAAAAAAAAAAAAAAAAAATCCATTCCTATATACTCCTGTGTGTATTTATTTATAACCAAGTTGCGATTTTAGTGCTTTTCTAATGAAGGGTGAAGTTAACACATTTGAGGTAGGAAGCAATTTCCAGGAAAAAAATAAAAAGTTTTGGAAGGGCCAGAACCTGATTTCTGACTACTCTTATTCCTTTAGCTATCTCTGTTTCTATTACCAATGTTCCAGGCTCTGTCATTCAGGGTGTTTATTTTATTCATTGGAACATGATTTGGGAATTTGGCTTAATTTGGCAGTTTGGAGTCTTATCACGCCTATTTTAAAATGTATTTATTTATTTATTTATTTGGTTGTGCTGTGTCTTAGTTGTGGCAGGTGGGCTCCTTAGTTGTGGTATGTGAACTCTTAGTTGCGGCATGCATGTGGGATCTAGTTCCCTGACCAGGGATCAGACCTGGGCCCCCTGCATTGGGAGCGCAGAGTCTTAACCACTGGACCACCAGGGAAGTCCCTTATCATGCCTGTTTAACTTGTGCACATTCAAGTATCTGTGTATGTGTGTTGGGGGGATAATGTAAATAATGAAGGCAATCTACTTTTTCATTCAGTAATCATAATGTTGGGTAGTAAGCATGAGATGAGAAATGCAAACTTGTGTTCCAGCTATTGATTCTCACTTGTGTCCGAATGTGTGAGCATCTTGTTTGAGTTAGTGTGATTTTAGTGTTTAAAGAGACATGTTTTGGGAATTCCCTGGAGGTCCAGTGGTTAAGACTCCATGCTTTCACTGCTGAGGGCTTGGGTTCGATCCCTGATCAGGGAACTAAGATCCCACAAGCCACACAGCTTGGCCATAAAGAAAGAAAGAAAGAAAGAAAGAGAAAGAAAGAGAGGAAGAAGGAAAGAAACATATTTTCCATACAGCATGCTCACTCAACACAGACTGCTTCATCTGCTGTGCAGTTGAAGAAATAGATTCTAGTCTAATCCTGAGGGAACAACAGCTGTGTTAAACTTTCTAGGGCACTTTGTGTAGGGTCATGGGCTTGGGCTCTCAAGCCAGACTACCTGGGTTCAAATTCTGGCTCCGCTCTTCCTATCTGTGTGGCCTTGGCAGGTCCCAGTGTTCCTATCTGTAAAATGGAGATCGTAATAGCACCTCATGGCATTGTTGTGACAATTAAAGAGTGACAGCTAGCACATGTAAGTGCATAATCAGTGTTAACTATGATTATCAGTATTGTTATTATTACTGAGAGTTGATAGAGTATGTTGGTCTCCAAGATGGTACATTCTTGAGGGATTTTCAAGGGAAACTTAGTTAACTCCTTTCTACCTTCAGCTTGTACTTTAGAACCCAATGCCAGTGTGTGATATGATTCTGCTGTACCATACTCATTTCTCTATCTGGTCCTTGTCTTTTCGTGAGCTGACGATCAGTTGTGGCTCATTGTGGAATGGTTGTATGGCACAGAACACAGACATTTGTGGTGGTGGGGCAAGATGTATTACCACAGAAGCAATGTAGATGTGCAGACACCCTGAAATATGTTTAATATATGTAAGTACACATTTCCAGCCATCGGCATTTTCCTATGTACAAAGTTCCATTGAGTCTTTTAAGATCAGTGCAGCCGTTATGCTTCTGTCCTTTGCTTTTCTCTAGAAAATGATTGGAGCCTATATTGTAGAACAGTATCTACGCTGTCACTGGCCCCGTGGTGCTGCCTGTGGGTGCTTTATTGTAGGGTGCAGTGCTCTGGTGTTTTATGGATCTACTATCTTCTCCAAGCCCATGGATTTTCCATGCACTGCTGATTGTTACCTTTGGAGAATTTTGGAGAACTTTTTAGGTGGCTGTTTGCCATTTCACCTTCCACACACACAGGCACAGACCCTCATATTTACCTTCCGGTACTCTGGGGATTGAGACCCTATTGTTTGTCCCTGACCTCGTCCCCATCTACTCTTTGTCTCTCAGGAAAGCTGCTCTTTGTTTTCAGCTGTGACTGCGGAGCGCTGAGGCACACACAGCTATTTGCCACTGTGCTATCATCAGCAGCTCATCTCCACTGCCAGAATGTCAGAACCTCCCTCTGACCCTGCCATGCTGACAGCTACTGCTTCCACTGGGGGACTGCTGGTGTCAACTAAGCTTTTGTTTGCTTCTCTCTGCTTTTCTTTTTCCCCATCTTTCCCATCTTCTGTAACTTCTTGGCTTTTGCTCAGGAAATGAGCTCCATCTTTCTACCCTGTGAGCAGATAGATAAAAAGTGAGTGGGTTTTATTGTTGAGCTTTTCTTGGCCGTGTTATTTGAGGCTCAGGCACCTGAGCCTGTTTCATGCGTCTACCACCAAAAGTGGGGTTTGCATAGGAATTAGAATGATTTAGCCCTCACTAGGCTCAATGCCTGGGAGATGAGAGATTGGTCTTTTTTTGTCTTTTTTTTAAAGTTGTCTCCTACAGCTCACTGATTGATGTTATGTTCATCTATTCATTTATTTATTTGGTTGCACGGGGTCTTAGTTGCGGCCAGCAGGCTCCTTAGTTGTGGCAGTTGGGCTCCTTAGTTGCGGCTCACCAGCTCCTTAGTTGTAGCATGTGAACTCTTAGTTGTGGCATGCATGTGGGATCTAGTTCCCTGACCAGGGATTGAACCCAGGCCCCCTGCATTGGGAGCTCAGAGTCTTAAGCACTGTGCCAGCAGGGAAGTCCCGAGAGATTGGTCTTTGAATAGAACAGGTTATGATCTACTGTTCCATGTCCATGACTTAGAACAAGGGAAATAAAAGTTTAATGAATTCTGGGTTAAGGGGACTTGTGTAGTGTGTCTAAAACAGCTTTGGAATGTGCAAACATTTAATATGTCATAGTAGTGATGAACAATTATAGTGCACTTGTGTATTACGAATTGAGGAATCTTGAAAAAGTTATGAATATCCAAATGGCTCATTAGATTTTATCTTTCAAGTTATAAATATTCTAAAATGTTAACACCATCTTATTTTTGTGCTTTTTTTCCCCTTTCTTCCTAGAATATTTTCCTTCTTGGATATAGTAACTTTGTGCCGATGTGCACAGATTTCCAAGGTAGAGTATTAACCAAATTTGTAATCAAGAAATACAAGTTTTATTAGAATGAGGATAAGTTCAAGTTAAAAATTAAAATGTCATCTTTTATATGTAACATAACACAATGTTACCATAATTCCACATTTGATTATCAGCTTAATGTCTATCATGAATAAACATTTGGAAATAATAAAGGTTGAATCAAGACTTTCCTTAACAGTCGCAATAAATATATCTTTTTCACCCTAATCTCTCCCAACCTCCCAGGCTTGGAATATCTTAGCCCTGGATGGAAGCAACTGGCAAAGAATAGACCTTTTTAACTTTCAGACAGATGTAGAGGTAAGTTAACCTTGTTTTAGACAAAAGACTTTTTTAAAAGATAAGTAAACTGCTCACTCTTTCCTGCCTTTTTATTTTGCTGCATTTAGATTTAATATGAAGGTGCCAAGGTGGAATAGAGAGGAAAAAAACCTGGAAGATATTTGCATACTTCAAGACCAAAATTCTGTTTGCATTTTACTTTTATCAGTAACAGACGTTTACTTTTCCCCCTTGATCATGTTTATAATCTAAGTTTTACCACTCAGCTTTTCAAAGCCTCACACCTGTATCATTAACACCTGGTTCAATGCTTATCTTAGGAGACTCTTGACAAATATTTATTGATCTGAAAACTCCATTGAGAATTCTAATTCAGCATCAGGAATGGAGAAATGGCAGAAGCAGGGACTCGGGAATGAGGCTGGAATTATGAGATATAACTACAGCTCAGCCACTTAAGACATTTACTCTCTTAGTGCCTCAGTTATATTATTTATAAAATGAAGAAGTGAAATAATCCTTAGAGCCTTTATAATTCCAGGATTCTGGTGTATTTATCTGGAAATATGTAAATATCCTCATTTAAGAGTGGTAAACCAGGTCAAATGAGAAAAGTTTATTTTAAAACAACTTTAATATTAAATACCAATTTATAACCAAAAAGAAACAGGGAAGTAATAAAGAGCATTGTACATAGTAATTGTTGGGAGTGCTGTTTTAAGGGTCTGGGGATGTTGAAGTTCATTATCTACCCAATGTTAGTAAAACCTTATTGATTTCTAGTTTAGCCAACTCAGTTACAATTGTATTTTTTTTTTTTTTTTTTTTTGCGGTACGCGGGTCTCTCACTGCTGTGGCCTCTCCCATTGCGGAGCACAGGCTCCGGACGCGCAGGCTCAGCGGCCATGGCTCACGGGCCCAGCCGCTCTGCGGCATGTGGGATCTTCCCGGACTGGGGCACGAACCCGTGTCCCCTGCATCGGCAGGCAGACTCTCAACCACTGCGCCACCAGGGAAGCCCTGGAATTGTATTTTAATTCAGTTACTCACATAGCATGTTTATCACTTGTTTTTATTGAAGTAAATTCTTTGTATCTTTTTTAATGGATAAGGAAATGAATGTGTTTAACAGTGAGATGGGCCCAAACAATTTCCTGTGACTCACTTAAGCTGGTGTTACCTACAAGAACTGATGGCCAGTGGTGGAGGCCCATCACCTCCTTCTCTAGGTTACTTGCTGCTTGCCAGGCTCTGGTCCCATCTCAAACCAGTGGAGCAGAATCCCCTACAGGAGGTGGGGCTGAGCACAGTATTTCCCACTGCTCAGGTTGCTGTGCTCTGAGCTTGGAAGCTGTCAGGGGCCTCAGGGCTTCTCATGCTCCCTGGAAAGATAAGCTGTAGCTCCTGGCTTGGACTCTGGTCCCTGAATCAGGAATTCTTTAATGCTCTTTCCAGATTTCACGATTGCAACAGTGCCCTACCCAAACATGCTGACATGTAATTCCCCTTCAAACTGATAATCTGTAGTTCGTGGTTCATTGTGTTACTTAGTGATGTTGAGGAGAACATTAAACTCCAAAAATTGTGGTCATTTCTTCTGGCCAAAGAGTCATTGTTTTAAAAAAAATTTGTAAAAAAATTTTTTTCTGTGGTTTTTTAATTGTCTCCTCAGTTTTCTTTGATGATTTTTCCAAACTACAACTTTCTGGAATGCACATAAAAAACTTTTAAATTCAGATATTAAAAAATACTATTTCAGGACTTTCCTGGTGGTCCAGTGGTTAAGACTCCATGCGGGTTTGATCCCTGGTCAGGGAGCTAAGATCCTGCAAGCCGTGCAGTGCAGTGCGGTCAAAAAAAAAAAATTCTATTTTAAGTAAATGTCATTACCTTGTGCATTATTTGATTTCACAATTTTAGCTGACTGCTGACTACAGCTATATAAACACATTGCAGAAGTACTTGAGTACTTCTACCAACGACAGACCAGTTTATGGTTTACCAGTTACGTAGAGAACTACATGTGAAAAATATAGTCTAATACTATTTAGTTACCCCTTTGGGCTACCACTTTGAGTCCAGGTTGATTCTGAACCAAGTGTGGGGCCTCCCATAGACACTAACAGGACCCTCTGGATGCTTATACTGGGAAGCATCCCATGGATAAACTCATGGTCTCAAATTCATTTCTTCGGGACGAAAGTGGTGATTTATGGATCTGTTGAGAGAATAGAAAAGGTGCCAAGGATCAGGACTAAGAGTATTTACTGTGTGCCGGGCACTCTTCTGAGCACTTTTTGTATATTAATTAATTTAATCTTCTCAAAAACACCATGTTGAAGAAACTGAGGCACAAAAAGTTTGAGTAACTTACCTGAGGTCCCTCACCTAGTAAGAAGAGAGAGTAGGTACCTTGAACAGTGGGTTTCATGACTTGAATTTCAAAGAAAAGGCAGAATAGCACATGCAGGTGACTAATGTGCATTGGGCCTCTCCTTGAGCATCACTCTCTCCTAAGTAAACATCAGGTTTCCCTGATGTTTAGGCATTTTCCATGCCTTTAAAAGTTGAACATTTTGTTGTTAGTCTTCATGGTCATTAAAGATTCTGTGAGGCCAAAAATGAGAAATAACCAAGTAGTATGTTATCTAAAACTCATAAGTCCAAGGGTCTCTCCATTAGGCCTTATTTTTCTGTAAAGCCCTTCTTTCTAAAATGCATACCTACAACATACTATCTAATAGATGTTACACAGTGTCATTTGCATTTGAAAAGGATTTACTCATTTTTTTCTCTTAGTTGGAAACAGTGGAACAGAAAATTCTGAATGTAATTTTTTTATTCCAGTACAAAAACTTTTACTCCAAAAAAGGAAGAATAGGAAGTTTGTATAAACGTGACTAACATGGAATGGAGAAGATAGATGGTGTGCTCTATTTGTAGACATTGGTGTGGAGTTGTTTTTGCTGTTTTATTTAGTACTTAAATATTTATCTTGGATTTCCAAGTCATAATGTTTTTCCTCCCACTGACAGAAATTTATTTTACAGGTGTCTGGAGTGTTGGTTCAAAAACTAATATTTATTTTTTATTTTGGTACGCGGGCCTCTCACTGTTGTGGGCTCTCCCGTTGTGGAGCACAGGCTCCGGACACGCAGGCTCAGCAGCCATGGCTCACGGGCCCAGCCGCTCCGCGGCATGTGGGATCTTCCCGGACCGGGGCACGAACCCGTGTCCCCTGCATCGGCAGGCGGACTCTCAACCACTGCGCCACCAGGGAAGCCCCAAAAACTAATTATTAACTTAGATAAGACTCAAGAAAGCATAGATAAAGTCACCAGCAATATCAGAGTTTGGATTTTCAACTGAATTAAGTTATTAGCCAGATATAATATGTGTGAGCCCTGCTTCTGTGATACTGTGGTTTGATGTGTCCTAGTGAATTCTTAGTGCTTAGAGTTCAGTGTCAAGATTGCTGTTTTATAAAGTGAGGATAATAAGTATTAAAAATGAAACAAAATGGCCTTTTCAATGTTTTCTCCCTTGTGGAGGTGGTAATTGTGCAGAACATACAGCTTTTAGAGTCAGTGAAACCTGTTATAAACCCCAATTCTACTACTCACTAAAGTGTAACCTTGGCAATTTAACCATTTAATTTCTTTATTTGAAAAATGAAGATAATGGATCCAATCTGTATTAGTCAGGATTCTCCAGAAAAACAGAACCAATAAGATACGTGTGTACTATTTACAATAGCCAGGACATGGAAGCAACCTAAGTGTCCATCGACAGATGAATGGATAAAGATGTGGCACATACATACAATGGAATATTACTCAGCCATAAAAAGAAACGAAACTGAGTTATTTGTAGTGATGTGGATGGACCTAAAGACTGTCATACAAAGTGAAGTAAGTCAGAAAGAGAAAAACAAATACCGTATTCACACACATATGTATGGAATCTAAAAAAAAAAAAGGTTCTGAAGAACCTAGGGGCAGGACAAGAATAAAGACACAGATGTAGAGAATGGACTTGAGGACACAGGGAGGGGGAAGGGTAACCTGGGACAAAGTGAGAGAGTGGCATTGACATATATACACTACCAAATGTAAAATAGATAGCTAGTGGGAAGCAGCCGAACAGCACAGGGAGATCAGCTCAGTGCTTTGTGTCCACCTAGAGGGGTGGGATAGGGAGGGTAGGAGGGAGACGCAAGAGGGAGGGGATATGGGGATATATATATATATATACGTATAGCTGATTCACTTTGTTATGCAGCAGAAACTAATACAACATTGTAAAGCAATTATACTCCAATAAAGATGTTAAAAAAAGTGTATATTAATATAGACATAGAGATTTATTATAAGGAATTGGGTCATGTGATTATGGAGGCTGAGAAGTCCCAAGATCTGCAGTCAGCAAGCTGGAGGCCCCGGAGAGCTGATATGTAGCTCCAGTCTGAGTCAGAAGGCCTGTGAACCAGCAGAGCCAGTGGTGTAAATTTCAGTCTGAAAGTTGGCAGGTTCAAGATCCAAGAGGAGTTGATGTTTCAGTCCAAGTCCACGGCCAGAAAAGACCAATGTCAGCAGTCAGGCAGGAGTTCTCTCTTAATCAGCCTTTTTTGTTCTATTCATGTCTTCAGTTGATTGGATGAGGCCCACCCACACTAGGGAGGGCAATCTGCTTTACTCAGTTTACTGATTCAAGTGCTAATCTCATCCAGAAACCCTTACAGACACAGCCACAATAATGTTTGGCCAAATGTCTGGGCACCCTGTGTCGCAGTCAAGCTGACACATAAAATTAATCATAAGTTCACCCTTTGTCAACTTGGCACCCATAGGCATGTCCTTTAACCATACTTAATTTCCAAATAAAGATGATAACAAAGATCATAATTCCACCTAATATGATACAGCTATCCAGCGTACAACCCGAAAGACACTCAGGCTTTCCTCAGAAGAGGAGGTAAAGTCCTAGAGTCAATTTCACTCTTCTTGATATTCTATGCCTTAAATACTTTGATGTAGAATTGACAGTACTTAAATACTTACGATATAAAGTCAGTACATGTTGTGTCACATGATAAGGGGATAAGAGAGGGAAAAAATACATATTTGTACCACACACACATGCATTCATAATAAAATAGGGAGAAAATACTTATGACAATTATAGTCCTAATTTCTGTAACTGGTCATGTGGTCAGAGTTGGTATTTATAACTACCTTCTGCTTCCCATTCTGTATTCTCTTTGTCTTCAGCAAGCACCTCAGCTGGTCGTGGTTCCTTACCTGGTAGAGTGACCCAAACCGTCATTCCTGAAGCCATGAGTAGTCTCCTTGGATTGGCTTTTAGTTTTCCATTGACTTTAATCAGAGGGCATATTAATACTAAGAGATATCCTAAGGGATTTCCTGTATTCCATACATAGACTCTTCCTTACTTCAGTGTGGAGCAGTAGTCCATGTGGTTGTTGTGAATATTAAATGAGCCATAGCAGGTACAAGAAAGTGTTAAAATCATGCCTGAAAAAGTAGAAGTGCTTAATCAGTGTTCATTTTCTTTTTTCCTCCCCTAATGTATCTGCCAGTACCAGCCAAAGTTCCCATTTTTAAAGCAAATGTGTTTAAATAGGGGATTGCTAAGAAGAATGAGGAGTAGGTTTTATGATACATCTTCAAATTTTTAGAGTGGTAATGTTTAGCTTAAATAGAATTTCTTTTTTTGAGCAACATTGTTTTATATCTCTGTGTTCCCAGCACAGCAGTGTTCCCAAAAAGCTTGACCTCAGAAAGCCTTGTAATTGATGGAGTAGCCATGAGCCCTGGCTAGGGAAGGCCTAACTCCAGAGTCAAGGCTTTCAAAAAATAGTGTGTGATTTAAAAAAAATACTTAATGTTTTCATTGAAAACATTTTTTCGGTGCTTGTAGCCCCTTTATACACTAGGAGCAGAAGTGGGATGTTGGAGGAATGTTCCAAAATACCTTCTATTACACCTGGAAATACATATTCAGTTCCTAAATTTCAGGTTATTTTGCTGTTAGATAAGCAGCATGAAACAAGATTTTTTCCAACTTTCTCCACTGAAGGGTCGAGTGGTGGAAAACATCTCAAAGCGATGCGGTGGATTCCTGAGGAAGCTCAGCTTGCGAGGTTGCATTGGCGTTGGAGATTCCTCCTTGAAGTAAGTCAGTCCACCGTGACTCACTCTGTCGTGGCAGCTTGTAGCTGACATTTTCATCAGCAAAAATAAACCAAGCATATTATTTGCTTTTCTTCTGTTAAAATCTTTCTATGGTAATTTGCATAGAGTAGTGAGAATATCATGATTTTGGAGCCAACAGGCCTGACCTAGAAAGCGAGCTCCAGTGTTGTCAGGGATGTGACCTTGGGACAAACACTTTGTTGTCAGTTCTGTCTTTTGCAAAGAGAAGGCAGTTATAGCTCTTTCATGAGAATGTCCTGGGTATCACATGAAATAACACATATGTAGTACCTGGCACATAATCATATTATGATATTAGTTCACCTCTCTTCCTTTCTTCACTTTCCCATCTTCCTAGGTTCCTTCTCATAATTGTGGCTACCTTCTTGTATAAATTATACTAATTAACAAAATAATTCTTTCAAAAAATTCCTTAGCATAGCCTGGGATTTTGCTTAACCATCATGGGTTGTGATTATCACATTCATTTAATAATAGTTTGTAATAGTTGGATATACCCTATGCAACCAAATGCTTGCCCACCTCTTACTGGATAGCCATTATTGGAAATGTTATCACTCCACTGTTAAGGACATGTGCTTTGAGCTTTTCTGGAGACAGGACATAATTAATACCTTTATGTCTTTATCCTTGTGGGCTCTTGTATTGGTTGAGGTTGGCTAAATTAGGACACGCACTGCCCCTAGAATCTTGGAGCGGACTACCTCTTGGAGACTTAAGCATATGACAGTATAATCAGTTCCACACCTCCAGTAAGAATGTGCAGTGTACAGTAATTTCAGACAGTAGAATTTGTAATTGAAACATCTGCACCATTGCTAAGAAAATCAATTCATAATATCAATATCTTTTAAGGATCAAAACATTCCCTCTGTTATGCAACACAGGGTTTGCTTTTTTTAATCAATTCAGGTCATCAGAATTTTCTGATACTTCAAAAGCTTTGTAAACCAGTGGAATAGATTGATTCTGCTTTAACAGGAAGCTTAAATGTACCGAATAGGTCCTAAGACGACTTGTAATAGAGAACATAAATCTAATAGTGGTTCCATTAAAGAAACTAAAATAAGTGTGAAGATATGGATTGTCAGTGAGGAATATCAAAGAAACACATTCTCATCTTGGCACTTGGAATAGAGCCAAGATGAGGAAAAAACTATCCTATAAAGTGAAACTATATCAAAACTATGCTGTAAAGCTAAGACTGTTATTGGTTTACCATAAATTTTAGAGCAGAAATCTATGTTAATATCTATATAAATTTTTAATACGTGAGGCCAGATTACTGTGAGAAATAATGATAAGCATAATCACAGAATCATGATTCAGAGAGCCCCGGCAAGCAGGGGCTACTCTTCGTTGCAGTGCACGGGCTTCTCATTGTAGTGGCTTCTCGTTGTGGAGCACGGGCTCTAGGAGCGCGCGCTTCAGTAGTTGTGGCTCGCAGGCTCAGTAGTTGTGGTGCATAGGCTTAGTTGCTCTGCGGCATGTGGGATCCGTGTCCCCTGCATTGGCAAGCAGATTCTTAACCACTGCGCCACCAGGGAAGCCCTCAGTGCCTTTTAAAAAAAATTTTTATTGGCGTATATTTAGTTTAAATATAGTGTTAGTTTCAGGTGTACAGCAGAGTGATTGAGTTATACATATATTCATTCTTTTTCAGATTCTTTACCCATACAGGTTATTACAGAATAATGAGTAGAGTTCCCTGTGCTATATAGTAGGTCCTTGTTGGTTATCTATTTTATATACAGTAGTGTGTGTACGTTAATCCCAAGCTTCTAATTTATCCCTCCTCTCCACATTTCCCCTTTGGTAACCATAACTTTGTTTTTGAAATCTGTGAGTCTGTTTCTGTTTTGTAAATAAGTTCATGTACCATTTTTTTTTGTTAGATTCCACATATGAGTGATACCATGTGATACTTGTCTTTGTCTGTCTTACTTCACTTAGTATGATAATCTCTAGCTCCATCCATGTTGCTGCAAATGGCTTATTTCATTCATTTTTATGGCTGAGTAATATTTCATTGTATATATGTACTACATCTTCTTTATCCATTCCTCTGTCGATGGACATTTAGGTTGCTTCCGTGTCTTGGCTATTGTAAATAGTGCTGCCATGAACATTGGGGTCCATGTATCTTTTCTAATTATGGTTTTCTCCAGATATATGCCCAGGAGTGGGATTACTGGGTCATATGGTAGCTCTATATTTAGTTTTTTAAGGAACCTCTATACTGTTCTTCATAGTGGTTGTACCAATTTACATTCCCACCAACAGTGTAGGAGGGTTCCCTTTTCTCCATACCCTCTCCAGCATTCCTTATTTGTAGACTTTTTTATTATGGCCATTCTGACCACTGTGAGGTGATACCTCGTTGAGGTTTTGATTTGCATTTCTCTGATAATTAGTGATGTGAGCATCTTTCCATGTGGTTTTTGGCCATGTATATGTTTTCTTTGGAGAAATGTCTATTTAAGTCTTATGCGAATTTTTTGATTGTAATGTTTGTTTGTTTTTTGTTTTGTTTTGGGTTTTTTTTGTGGTACGCAGGCCTCTCACTGTTGTGGCCTCTCCCGTTGTGGAGCAACAGGCTTCGGACGCGCAGGCTCAGCGGCCATGGCTCATGGGCACAGCCGCTCCGTGGCATGTGGGATCTTCCCGGATCAGGGCACAAACCCATGTCCCCTGCATCAGCAGGCGGACTCTCAACCACTGCGCCACCAGGGAAGCCCTGTTTTTTTTTTTAATATTGAATTGTATGAGCTGTTTGTATATTTTGGAAATTAATCCCTTGTTGGTCACATCGTTTGCGAATTTTCACCCATTCCATAGGTGGTTTTTTCGTTTTGTTCATGGTTTCCTTTGCTATGCAAAAGCTTATAAGTTTGATTAGGCCCCATTTGTTTATTTTTGCTTTTACTTCTTTTTTTTTTTTTTTGCGGTACGCAAGCCTCTCACTGTTGTGGCCTCTCCCGTTGCGGAGCACAGGCTCTAGACGCGTAGGGTCAGCAGCCATGGCTCACAGGCCTAACCGCTCTGCGGCATGTGGGATCTTCCTGGACTGGGGCACGAACCTGTGTCCCCTGCATCAGCAGGCGGACTCTCAACCACTGCGCCACCAGGGAAGCCCTGCTTTTACTTCTTTTGCTTTGGGAAAATTATCTGAGAAAGTATTGCTACAGTTTATGTCAGAGAATGTTTTGCCTATGCTCTTTTCTAGGAATTTTATGGTGTCATGTCTTATATTTAAGTCTTTAAGCCATTTTGAGTTTATGCATGGTGTGAGGGAGTGTTCTAACTTCACTGATTTACATGCAGCTGTCCAGCTTCCCAACACCACTTGCTGAAGAGAGTGTCTTTTCCCCGTTGTATATTCTTGCTTCCTTGGTCGTAGATTAATTGACTGTGGGTATATGGGTTTACTTCTGGGCTCTCTATTCTGTTCCAGTGATCTCTATGTCTGTTTTTGTGCCAGTACCACACTGTTTTGATTGCTGTATCTCTGTACTATAGCCTGAAGTCTGGAAGGGTTATGCTTCTGCTTCCAGCATTGTTCTTTTTCCTCAGGATTGCTTTGGCAATTCTGGGTCTGTTGTGGTTCCATATAATTTTTAGGATTATTCTAGTTCTGTGAAAAATGTCATGGGTATTTTGATAGGGATTGCATTAAATCTGTAGATTGCTTTGGGTAGTATGGCCATTTTAACAGTATTAATTCTTCCAATCCAAGAGCATGGGATATCTTTCCATTTCTTTGAATTATCTTCAGTTTCCTTTATTAATGTTTTATAGTTTTCAGCATATAGGTTTTTCACCTTCTTGGCCAAGTTTATTCCTAGGTTGTTTTTTTTTGATGCAATTTTAAATGGAATTTTTTTAGTTTACTTTCTCTTTTTGGTATTTCATTGTTAGTGTAAAGAAATGCAGCAGATTTCTGTATATTTATCTTGTATCCTGCTACCTTGCTGAATTCATTTATTAGTTCTAATAGTTTTTATGTGGCGACTTTAAGCTTCTCTACATAGAGCATCATGTCATCTGCAAATAGTGACGGTTTTACCTCTTCCACTCCAATTTGGATACCTTTTGTTTCTTGTCTCATTGCTGTGGCTAGGACTTCCAATACTATGTTGAGTAGAAGTGAGAGTGGGCATCCTTGTCTTGTTCCTGAATTTAGCAAGAAGTCTTTCAGCTTTTCACCATTGAGTATTATGTTGGCTGTGGGTTTGTCATAAATGGTCTTTATTTTGTTGAGATATGTTCCCCGTATACCCACTTTGGTAAGAGTGTTTTATCATGAACGATGCTGAATTTTGCCAAATGCTTTTTCTGCATCTTTTGAGATGATCATGTGGCTTTTGTCTTTTGTTGATGTGGTGTATCACGTTAATTGATTTGCATATTTTGAACCATCCTTGTAACTCTGGAATGAATCCAACTTGATCATGGTATATAATCCTTTTTATGTGTTGTTGGATTTGGTTCGCTAATATCTTGTTGAGGATTTTTGCATCTATATTCATCAAAGATACTGGCCTGTAATTTTCTTGCATAGTGTCTTTGTCTGGTTTTAGTATCAGGGTGATGGTGACTGCATAGAATGACTTTGGGAGTGTTCTCGTCTGTCTTTTGGAAGAGTTTGAGAAGGATCAGCATAAGTTCTTCTTTGTATGATTGGTAGAGTTCCCCAGTGAAGCCATCCAGTCATGGCCTTTAGTTTACAGGGAGGGTTTTTTGTTGTTGTTGTTTTAAATTACAGATTCTATTTCATTTCTGTTGGTCTGTTCAAATTATCTGTCTCTTGACTCAGTTTTGACAGGCTGCATATTTTAAGAAACTTGTCCATTTCTTCTAGGTTGTTGAATTTGTTGGCATCTAACTGTTCATAGTATTCTCTTATGATTTTTTCTGTTTATGTGGTATCAGTTCTTATTTCTCCTCTTTCATTTCTTATTTTGTTTATTTGGGTCCACTCTTTTTCTTCTTGGTGACTGGCTAGAGTTTTATTGATTTTTAAAAAATCTTCTCAAAAAACCAGCTCTTGGTTTTATTGATCTTTTCTATTTCTTTAGAAAAAAATTTTTTTCCCTTGTGATGAGAACTCTTTTTAAAAAAATTTATATTTATTTTGGCTGTGCTGGGTCTTAGTTGTGGCATGCGGGGCCTTAGTTGTGGCATGCGCACTCCTAGCTGCGGCATGCGGACTCTTAGTTGCGGCATGCATGTGGGATCTAGTTCCCCATCCAGGGATCAAACCCAGGCCCCCTGCATTGGGAGTGTGGAGTCTTAACCACTGGACCACCAGGGAAGTCCCTGATCTTTTCTATTTCTTAAAAAATCTGTATTGTATTTATTTCCTCTCTGATCTTTGTTATTTCCTTCCTTCTCCTGACTTTGGGTTTTTGTCTGTTCTTTTTAAAATTCTTTTAGGTGGTAGTCTAGTTTGCTTATATGAGATTTTTTTGTTTCTTGAGGAAGGCCTATATCACTATGAACTTCCCTCTTAGAACTGCTTTTGCTGTGTCACATAGATTTTGTAGGTCGTGCTTTCATTTTCTTTTGTCTCAAGGTATTTTCTGATTTCTTTATCTTATTGTTGACCCACTTTTTTTAGTAGCATGTCATTTAATCTCCATATATTTGTTCATTTATTTTTTCTTTCAGTGGTTGAATTCTAGTTTCTGGTTGTGGTCAGAAAAGATGCTTGAAATAATTTCTGTCTTCTTAAATTTGTTGAGGCTTTTATTGGTGACCTAGTATGTAATCTATCCTAGAGAATATTCCATGCACACTTGAAAAGAATGTGTATTCCTTTGGGTGCGTGTGTGTGTAGTATCCTGTAGATAGCAATTAAGTTCTACTGTTCTGTTGTGTTATTTAGGACCTCTGTTTCCTTACTGATTTTCTGTCTGGATGGTCTGTCCATTGATGTCAGGGGTGTTAAAGTCTCCTACTATTATTGTATTATTGTCCATTTCTCCCCTTATGTCAGTTAGTATTTTATGTATCTAGGTGCTCCTGTGTTGGGTACATTTATGTTAAAGAGTGTAATATCTTCTTGTATTGAACCCTTTATCATTATATAATGTCCTTCTTTGTCTTTCTTTATGGCCTTTGTTTTAAAGTCTATTTTGTTTGAAATGAGTATGCTACCCCCACTTTCTTGTCATTTCCATTTGTATGAAATATCTTTTTCCATCCCCTCACTTTCACTCTGTGTGTGTCTTTTGCCCTGAAGTGAGTCTCTTGTAGGCAGCGTCTTGTAGGTTCTTACATTTTATCCAGTCTGCCACTGTATGTCTTTTGATTGGAGCATTTAGCCCATTGACATTTAAAGTAATTATTAATAGGTATGTATTTATTGCCATTTTAATTCCTGTTTTCCAGTTTTTGTAGTTCTTCTTTGTTCATTTCTTTTGTGGTTTTATGTTCTTCTTTTGTAGCATGCTTGAGTTCCTTTCTTTTTGTTTTTTGTCGAATCTCCTGTATATTTTTGATTTGTGTTTACCCTGGAGTTCAAGTATGCTGACCCATAACTATATCTACTTGCTTTAAACTAATAGTCATACAAGTTCAAACACATTCTAAAAGATTTACTTTTTAATTTTAATTTAATTTTTTTGGCTGCGCTGTGCAGCATGCAGGATCTTAGTTCCTGGACTAGGGATCAAACCTGTGCGCCCTGGCTTGGAAGTGTGGAGTCCGAACAACTGGACCGCCAGGGAATTCCCAAGATTTACATTTTTATACTCCCCTCCCCCACATTTTGTGATTTCGATGTCCTATTTTACATCTTAATGCTTATTCTTTTACTATTTATTGTATTTATAATTGCGTCTACAAAATTTTTTGATTGTTTTTTAATCTATGTACTAATCTATTTAAGTGATCTTCAATCTTTTTGTATATTTGCCTTTCCTATTGTGATTTTCTCTTTTGTTTAGCTTTCTTGCTTCTCTATTTAGAGAAGATCCTTTATAATATTTCTTTTAGAGTAGGCTTAGTATTGTGAATTCTTTCAGTTTTTGCTTGTCTGGGAAATTCTTTATCTCTCCTTCTATTCTAAATGATAAGCTTGGTCAGTAGAGTATCCTAGGTTGCAGGTTTTTCCCTTTCAGGATTTTGCATATATCATGCCATTCTCTTCTGGCCTGCAATGTTTCTGCTAGAAATCAACTGATAGCCTTATGGGGGTTCCTTTGTAAATGACTCTTTTGTTTTTCTCTTGCTATCTTTAGAATCCTCTGTTTAACTTTTGCCATTTTAATTGTATGTATTGGTGTGGGTCTGTTTGGGTCCATCTTGTTTGGGACCCTCTGTGCTTTCTGGATATCTGTTTCCTTCTTTAGGTTTGGGAAGTTTTCAGCCATAGTTTCTTTCTTTTTTTTAATTGAAGTATAGTTGATTTACAATGTGCCAATCTCTGCTGTACAGCAAGGTAACTCAGTTATACATACATATATATGTATGTGTATATATATATATTTTAATATTCTTTTCTTTTTTTAAAATATTCTTTTCTGTTATGGTTTATCCCAGGAGATTGGATATAGTTCCCTGTGCTATACAGTAGGACCTTGTTGTTTATCCATTCTAAGTGTAATAGTTTGCATCTACCAACCCCACATTTCCAGTCCATCCCTCTCCCTCTCCCCATCCCCCTTGGCAACCACAAGTCTGATCTCTATGTCTGTGAGTCTGTTTCTGTTTTATAGATAGGTTCATTTGTGCCACATTTTAGATTCCACATATAAGTGATATCATATGGTATTTGTTTTTCTGACTTACTTCACTTAGTATGATAATCTCTATTACATCTATGTTGCTGCAGATGGCATTATTTCATTCTTTTTTATGGCTGAGTAGTAGTCCATTGTCTATATGTACCATGTCTTCTTTAGCCATTCATCTGTTGATGGACATTTAGGTTGTTTCCATGTCTTGGCTATTGTGAATAATGCTGCTATGAATATAGGGGTGCATGTGCCTTTTTGAATTACAGTTTCCTGTGGGTATGCCCAGGAGTAGGATTGCTGGATCATATAGTAATTTGATTTTTAGTTTTCTGAGGAACCTCTATACTGTTTTCCATAGTGGCTGCCCCAACTTACATTCCCACCGACAGTGTAAGAGGGTTCCCTTTCTCCACACCCTCTCCACCATTTGTTATTTGTAGACTTTTTAATGATGGCCATTCTGACTGGTGTGAGGTGGTACCTCATTGTAGTTTTGATTTTCATTTCTCTAATAATTTGTGATGTTGAGCATCTTTTCATGTGCCTGCTAGCCATCTGTATGTCTTCTTTGGAGAAATGTCTGTTAAGGTCTACTGCCTATTTTTTGATTAGGTTGTTTGTTTTTTTTTGTTGTTAAGTGTATGAACTGTTGTATATTTTGGAGATTAAGCCCTTGATGATTGCATCATTTGCAAATATTTTCTCCCATTCTGTAGGTTGTCTTTTTTTTTTTTTTTGCTGTGCTAAAGCTTGTAAGTTTGATTCAGTCCCATTTGTTTATTTTTGTTTTTATTTCTATCGCCTTGCAAGACTGACCTAAGAAAACATTTATGTCAGAGAATGTTTTGCTTATGCTCTTGGTGAGCCTGGCCAGAAGTTTTATGGTGTCATGTCTTATGTTTAAATCTTTAAGGCATTTTGAGTTTATTTTTGTGCATAACGTGAGGGTGTGTTCTAACTTCATTGATTTACGTTCACCTGTCTAACTTTCCCAGCACCACTTGCTGAAGAGACTTGCTTTTTCACATTTTATATTCTTGCCTCCTTTGTCAAAGATTAATTGGCCATAGGTGTGTGGATTTATTTCTGGTCTCTCTGTTCTGTTCCATTGATCCATATGTCTGTTTTTATACCAGTACCATGCTGTTTTGATTACCGTAGCTTTGTAGTATAGTCTGAAGTCTGGAAGAGGTATGCCTCCTGCTTTTTTTTTTCTTTCCCCCTCAGGATCGCTTTGGCAATTCTGGGTCTTTTATGGTTCCATATAAATTTTTGGATTATTTGTCTAGTTCTGTGAAAAATGTCATTGGTAATTTGATAGGGATTGCATTAAATCTGTAAATTGCTTTGGGTAGTATGGCCATTTTAATAATATTTATTCTTCCAGTCCAAGAACATAGGATATCTTCCATTTCTTTGAATCCTCTTTAATTTCCTTTATTATGTTTTATAGTTCTCAGTGTATAAGTTTTATATAGTTCTCAGTGTATAAGTCTTTCACCTCCTTGGTCAAATTTATTCCTAGGTATTTTTTTTTTTTGGTGTGATTTTAAAAGGTTTTTTTTTTTTTTTTTACATTCCCTTTCTGATATTTCATTGTTAGTGTAAAGAAATGCAACCGATTTCTGAGTGCTAATGTTGTATCCTGCTACTTTGCTGAATTCATTTATTAGATCTAGTAGTTTTTGTGTGGAGTCTTTAGGGTTTTCTATATATAGTATCATGTCATCTGTATATAGTGACAATTTTATCTCTTCCCTTCGAATTTGGATACTTTTTGTTTCATCTTCTTGTCTGATTGCTGTGGCTAGGACTTCCATTACTATGCTGAATAGAAGTGGTGAGAGTGGGCATCCTGGTTCCAGATTTTAGCAGGAAGACTATCAGCTTTTCACTGTTGAGTATTATATTGGCTGTGGGTTTGTCGTAAATAGCTTTTATTATGTTGAGATATGTTCCTGGTATACCCACTTTGGTAAGAGTTTCGTTTTTTAAAAAATTTATTTATTTATTTATTTATTTTTGGCTGTGTTGGGTCTTTGTTGCTGTGCGCGGGCTTTCTCTAGTTGTGGCAAGCGGGGAGTATTCTTTGTTGCAGTGCGTGGGCTTCTCATTGTGGTGACTTCTCTCGTTGTGGAGCACGGGCTCAAGGCACGCAGGCTTCAGTAGTTGTGGCACGCGGGCTCAATGGTTGTGGCTCACAGGGTCTAGAGCACAGGCTCAGTAGTTGTGGCGCATGGGCTTAGTTGCTCTGCGGCATGTGGGATCTTGGCGGACCAGGAATCGAACCCGTGTCCCCTTCACTGGCAGGTGGATTCTCAACGACTGCACCACCAGGGAAGCCCCTGGTAAGAGTTTTTATCATGAATGGATGTTGAATTTTGTCAAATGCTTTTTCCTCATCTATTGAGATGATCATGTGGTTTTTGATTTTTTTT
Source organism: Grampus griseus (assembly GCF_964374135.1). Classification (NCBI taxonomy): domain Eukaryota; kingdom Metazoa; phylum Chordata; class Mammalia; order Artiodactyla; family Delphinidae; genus Grampus; species Grampus griseus. The sequence continues at coordinate 52,938,491 of NC_139004.1, forward strand.
GTTGTTGTTAATGTGTATTACATTGATTGATTTGCATATGTTGAACCATCCTTGTGAACTTGGGATGAATCCCACTTGGTTGTGGTGTATGATTTTTTGTGTGTGTTGTTGAATTTGGTTTGCTAATATTTTGTTGAGGATTTTTTTCTTTTTTTGGTGATACTTTGTCTGGTTTTGGTATCAGGGTGATGGTGGCTTCATCACAAGTCTTTGGGAGTGTTCCCTCCTCTTAAGTCTTTTTGAAGAGTTTGAGAAGAATCGGTATAAATTCTTCTTTGTATGTTTGGTAGAATTTGCCTGTGAAGCCATCTGGTCCTGGACTTTCCTTTGTAGTGAGGTGTTTTTTTTTTTATTACAGATTCTATTTCAGTCCTAGTGATTGGTCTGTTCAAATTATCTGTTTCTTCTTGATTAAATTTTTATGGGCTGTATGTTTCTAGAAAGTTGTCCATTTCTTCTAGGTTGTCAAATTTGTTGGCATATAATTGTTCATAGTATTCTCTTATGAGTTTTTTGTACTTCTGAAGTATCAGTCGAGCTTTCTTCTTTTTCATTTGTTATTTTGTTTATTTGGGTTCTCTCTCTTTTCTTCTTGGTGAGCCTGGCCAGAGGTTTGTTAATTTTGTTTACCCATTCAAAGAACCAGCTCTTGGTTTTATTGATTTTTTAATCTATATTTTATTTATTTCCTCCCTGATCTTTATTATTTCCTTCTTTCTGCTGACTTTATGTTTTGTTTGTTCTTCTTTTTCTAATTCTTTTAGGTGGTAGGTTAGGTTGTTTATTTTAGATTTTTCTTGTTTTTTGAGGAAGGCCTGTATCTCTATGAATTTCCCTCTAATAACTGCTTTTCCTGCATCCCACAGATTTTGTGTGGTTGTGTTTTTATTGTCATTTGTCTCAAGGTATTTTAATTTCCTTTTTGATTTCCTCGTTGATCCATTGGTTTTTTAGTAGCATGTTGTTTAGTCTCCATGTAATCATTTTTTTCTCATTTCTTTTCCTGTGGTTGATTTCTTTTCTTTCTTTTTTTTTGTTGTTTTGAGGTTAATTTGTGCCTTTATTTGCCAGTATAATTTAACTACAGTGGCCTGCAAACTGTTCTGATCTAAAAAATACATTTTACATCACAGTCCAACAAACACACATACATATATAATATGTATACTTAAAAGTGAAAGAAATGTTTTGCCAAAAAGGTCTACCCTGAGTGTTAATTTTTTTTTTGAGACTTTTTTTAACGCAGTTTTGGTTTACAACAAAATTGACAGGAAGGTACAGAAATTCCCCATATACCCAGTCCCCTCACATGCGTAGCCATTATCAACAGAGGGGTACTTTTTTAAAAAAAACAAAAAAAAACAGGGATGAACTGCATTGACACATCATACCCACCAAAGTCCACAGTTCACCTTAGGGTTCACTTTAATGAAGTGAATAATGTTGCACATTCTATTTTGGACAAAAAGTATAATGACATATATCCATCATTATGTCATTCAAAGTATTTTCACTGCTCATAAAAACTTATACGCTTTGTGTATTCATCTCCCAAACTCCTGGCGACTGTTGATCTTTTTATTGTCTCCATAGTTTTGCCTTTTCCGGAATGGCATATAGTTCAAATCTATTGTGCTTTTTTCTTTCTCCTTGAAAAGAGAGGTTCAAAGCCTTTATGTTTATAAGACCACTCGTGACCTGCCCATACATGAACCACGGCTCTAGGTGGCAAACTCCCCCACTAAATACTGTAGCTTTTCTTCCAGTTTTGAGCCCTGTCCCACTGGTCCTGCCCAGCAGCCACATGGAGGTGCAGGGGAACACATGTTTGGTATTTGTTCATAGGAAGGCCACAAGTTTTGTGCCCCTTGTCACAATGAAACCTGTGGTCGAGTTCTAGTTTCATGCCATTGTGGTCAGAGAAGAGTCTTGAAATAATTTTTTTCTTTTTTTTTTAAGGGTGAGAGGCTTGTCTTTTTTTAAAAAAAAAAATATATACATTTATTTATTTATTTGGTTGTGTCGGGTCTTGGTTGTGGCAGGCGGACTCCTTAGTTGTGGCTCACCAGCTCCTTAGCTGAGGCACATGGGCTCCTTAGTTGTAGCATACAAACTCTTAGTTGCGCCACGCATGTGGGATCTAGTTCCTGGACCAGGGATCGAACCCAGGCCCCCTGCATTGGGAGCGTGGAGTCTTAACCACTGCGCCACCAGAGAAGTCCCTTGAAATAATTTCTATACTCTTAAATCTGTTGAGGTTAGTTTTGTGCCTTAGTATGTGGTCAGTCCATATGCACTTGAAAAGAATGTGTTCTGTTTTTTGTTTGTTTGTTTTTGGATGTAATGTCCTGAAAATATCAATTAAGTCTATCTGTTCTGTTGTATCATTTAGGACTTCTGTTGCCTTATTGATTTTCTGTCTAGAAGATCTGTCCATTGATGTGAGTGGGGTGTTAAAGTCTCCTACTGTTATTGAATTCCTGTCAGTTTCTCCTTTTATGTCTGTTAGTATTTGTTTTATGTATTTGTATGCTCCTATATTAGGTGCATATATGTTGACAAGTGTAAAATCCTCTTCTTGTGTTGGTCCTTTTATCAGCATGGAGTGTCCTTCCTTATCTTTCTTTATAGCCTTTGCTTTAAAGTCTATTTTGTCTGATATGAATATTGTAACTCCCTCTTGCTTGTTATTTCCGTTTGCATGAAATATCTTTTTCCATCCCCTCACTTTTTTTTTGTGGTACGCGGGCCTCTCACTGTTGTGGCCTCTCCCGTTGCGGAGCACAGGCTCCGGACATGCAGGCCCAGCGGCCATGGCTCACGGGCCTAGCCACTCCGCGGCATGTAGGATCTTCCCGGACCAGGGCACGAACCCGTGTCCCCTGCATCGGCAGGCGAACTCTCAACCACTGCACCACCAGGGAAGCCTATGCTGTCTGCTGTTTTGATTGGGTAATTTCCATTATTCTATCTTCCAGATCACTTATTCTTTCCTCTGCATTATTTATTCTGCCATTCAGTGCCTTTAGCTCAGTTTTCATCTTGGCAAATGAGTTTTCTCATTTTTCTTGGCTCCTCCTCATAGTTTCTAGTTCCTTTTTACAGTAATGTGCATTTCTGTCAGTAGCCTTTCTTGATTCCTTCAGTATTTTCATTTGTTCCTTTTTGAACTCAGTGTCTGTTAGACTGAAGAGGTCTGTTTCATTGTTTGTTCCTTCAGGGGAATTCTCTGGGTCTTTTAACTGGGAATCGTTCCTCTCCTTCATTTTGCTTATATTTCTCTTACTTTGTGAGTTTAGGAGAAACAATTATCTACTGTAGTCACGGCGGGCTGTTTATATGCAGGAGCCTCCCTGCATAGCTTGTGTAGGTTCAATATTTTTTTGCTGTGAGGGCTGTTTTTGGTTTGGATGCTTGCTGTCTCTTTCCTCCACGTGTGCTGGTTGTTATCCCCTTGATAGGGGGTGTGCAGGTGCATGTTCCATTCATGCTTCCAGGAAGGCAGGGACAGTGCTTGGCTCTTGGTCGCGGGACCCTTGGTGGCAGCGGTGGCGGGCTGCATTCGCTCCTAGGGAGGGGAGGGCAGTGGTTGGCACTGGGTTGCGGTACCCTCAGCGGTGGTCGTGGTTGTTCCCAGGGAGTTGGGGGCAGGAGTTGGTGCCTGGTCACGGGACCCTCTGTGGCAGTGGCGGTCTGCGCCTGCCTCTGGGGTCTGAGATGGCAGTGCGGTGGCTCACACCAGCCCCTGGAGCTCGTGTAGGTGGTGCCCTGCTGCCTGAGGGAGCTCATGGAGAAAGAACCTCCTATGGTGGCCTGCCCTTTGAGTGCTCCCCAACAGTTGTGCCCTGCCTCTCTGGTGGGCCCAGGCCTCGTCCCATACTCCGTTGGTTGTGTCTCACCACACCCTAGCCCCCTCAGGGTGTCTCCATGCAGCCAGCCCCAGTCCTCTCCTCCAGATTTGACCTCCGAAGCCTGAGCCTCTGCACCCAGCCTCTCCGGCCCCAGCAGATGAGCGTCTCAGGCCAGGGAGTGCTGGGCAGCACTGACCTTCTGCGCAGGTCTCTCTCCACTTTGCCCTCTGCAAACCAATTGCTGCGTTCTTCTCCAAGGTTCTGAAGCTCCCCCTCTGTCCCAGCTGATCTCAGTGAAGGGACTTCCCAGTGTGTGGAAACCTTTCCTCTTTCACAGCTCCCTCCCAGGGGTGCAGGTCGCGTCTCGATTTTTTCTCTCTTTTTTTTTTTCTTTTGCCTTACCCAGGTACATGGGGAGTTTCTTGCCTTTTTGGAAGTCTGAGGTCTTCTGCCAGCGTTCAGTAGATGTTCTGTGAGAACTGTTCCACATGTAGATGTATTTGTGGGAGAAGGTGAGCTCCATGTCCTACTCCTCCAACATCTTGATCCAATCTCCCATAATTTCTTTAAATACATTTTCTATCCCCCTCTCTTCCTTTTCTCCTTCCAGAACCCCTATTATGTGTAGGTTGGCATGCTTTATATTATCCCATAGATCTTGTATGTTGCTTTCAGTTTTTTTCATTTGTCTTTCTGTCTGCTCTTCTATTGGGTGATTTCCGTTATTCTGTTTTCCAGATCACTTATTTATTCTTCTGTGTCTTTTAGTCTGCTCTCCATTGTTTCTAGATTGGTTTTTCTCAACAATTGAATTGTCTACTTTTGAGTGGTTCATCTTTATAGTTTCTAGTTCCTTGTTACAGTGACCTTGCTATATATTTCTATTGCTAATCCTTCTTGATTCCTTTATCTTTTTTGTTATCTCCTTTTTGAATTTGGGGTCTAATAGACATTATTTGTTCTTTCAGGAGATTTCTGTCACTGTTTAATTGGTAGTAGTTCCTCTGCTTTTTCATTTTACTTAACTTTCTTTGTCTCTGTGAATTTAGGAGAAACATCTACTGTGGTTTTGAAGGGCTGTTTTTATGTGGGAGCATCAGTGTGTAGACAGTTTGTGTCCAGTGTCTTTGGTGTGAGGGCTGGTTTTGGTATGGATGCCAGCCACATCTTTCCTCAGAGTGTGCTGGGTGGTATACCCTTGATAGGGTACAAACACAGATAGGGGCTGTGTTTGGTGGTGTAGTGTATTGAACTTGTGCTGGATGTGAGGCGGGGCTTTCTGTTTGCTGCATCGTTGTCACTACCCTGTCGAGGGCAGGGTCTGCTCCCTGGATGTTGGAGTAGGAGCTCTGAGGGTCAGGTTTGATCAGGCTCCATTGTCCTTGAGGGCATGTCCTGCGCCAAAGGAGCTTATTGCTGAAGCAGGTGAGCCTGTGTGGTCACAGCAAACCTGTGTACAACCTGTGTACCACCTGTGTAGGCATCGGCAGTCCCACTCTGAAGCAGCCCAAGGTTGCATCCCTTTCTCTGTTGTGTTTATCCCAGATCTAGCGCAAGGCCATGGTGTGGAGTAGGCTGGGGCTCGGGGCCAGGGCATTGTGGCTGCAGGAATTGAGGTGGCTGTGCTGCCACCTGAGATCTGGGCTGCCTCTGTGGTAGTCTTCTCACAGCACCTGTCTGCCCCAGGTCTAGGGCTAAGCTAGAGGTGGAGCCCTTGGGTGGAGTCAGAGTGCTCTTGCTGGAAAATGAAATGCTGCATGCATACTGCTGCCCAGGGCCTGTCTGCCTGGGATGCAGCACTTAGCTGTTGCACATTCTTGGAGTGCTCCCCAGTGTGCACACATACAGTGTCTGCCACAGCTAGACTCGCTGCCCTATGTGAATGTTGACAGTGGTATCTGCCGCTCTGCCTGGATCACACCCTAGGTGTGTGTCTGCATAGCTAGACTGAATCTTTGCCCAGATCTCACACCAGGCTGTGGCGTGGAGTGAGCAGGGCCGAGGTGTTCTCCCCTTCAGGTTGGGAAGTGCAGCAAGGCAGCAGCCGCCAGTGCAAGGCTCTCTCCGCCCTGATTGTTAGCAAGCCAGAACGTGCACACTCCTCACAAGTAGAGACTAGGCTACTCCAGCCCTTCTGTGCCTCAGTGGATTCCCAGCAGGCAAGGGGGCTTGTCTTCTTTTGCAAGACCCCAGGCCTGGGATGCCCAGATTGTGAGTCGACTTGCTCCCTCCCCAGGGCAAGGGTCCACCGGTGTGGACTTTCTCTTCCTTTCAGATCCTTCCCAGGGGTACAGATCCCGACCTGATGCCCTCCCCCCACCCTGTGCCCCCTGCCATTTTTTTGGTCCTACCCAGTTACATGGAGATTTTTCTTGCAGCTTTGGTTGTTTAGGAGTTGTGCCAGTTTCTAGTTCGTTTTCTGTGAGAATTTTTCCTCATGTAGACGTATTTTTGATGTGTTCATGGGGGAGATGAGCTCCACATCCTCCTACTCTGCTATCTTGATCCCCTTCTTCCTACATTGGTTGATGTTTGAATGTTAAACCAACCTTCCACCCTTCAGATAAGTCCCTCTTGAGTTGTCATGTACTGTATTTTTAACATGTTGTTGGATCCTGTTTGCTAAAGTTTTGTTAAAATTTTTTACCTCTGTGTTTGTGAGGGATATTGTTCTGTGGTTTACTTGTGATATTTTTGTCTGGTTTAGGTATCAAGGTACTACTGGCCTTTATAGAATGAGTTGAAATGTGTTTTCTCCTCTTCACTTTTTTTGGAAAAGTTTATGTAGAATTTGTATTGTTTTTCTTAAATGTTTGGTAGAATTCACCATTGAGGCCAGCTGGGCCTGCATGTTTCTTTTGTGAAAGGGTTTTAACTGCAAATTCTATTTTTCTAATATATATAGAACTGTCCAGGTTTTCTATTCCTTCTTGAGTAAGCTTTGGTGTAGTTTTTACCTTTCAAAGATTTTGTCCATTTCACCTAAGTTCTAGAACTTTTGGCATAAAGTTGTGAGTAATACCCTCTTACTATCATTTTAATATCTGTAACATCTGTAGTGAAAGTTCCTCTCTTTATTCTTGATTTGGGTAATTTTGTTTGTTTGGTTTTTTTACTGTATGAAAATAGTTGCCACGTCTAATAAAAATCACAATGATTGTATAGTGCCTATTGCAATATATATATTCTTTGAATTTTTTACTGACATCGATACCAATTTTTAAAGAGTAAAGATGAGTAAATTTCTCTGATATTGGTAATTTTTGTCTTTTTTTCCTGGTCAGTCTACCTAGGGGTTTATTAATTTTATTGATATTCTCAAAGAACCAGCTTTGGATGTCGTTGATTTTTTTCATTGTTTTTATGTTTTCTACTTCATTGATTTCTTCTCTGGTCTCTATTATTTACTTTATTTTGGGTTTCATGTGGTCTTCTTTTTTCTAGTTTCTTAATGTGGAAGCTCCTTCTTGTAACATATATATATATATATTTAAATTAATTATTTTTGGCTGCATTGGGTCTTCATTGCTGCGCACAGGCTTTTCTCTAGTTGCAGCGAGTGGGGGCTACTCTTCATTGCAGTGCGTGGGCTTCTCACTGCGGTGGCTTCTCTGGTGGAGCACGGGCTCTAGGTGCACACACTTCAGTAGTTGTGGCTTGCAGGCTCCAGAGCACAGGCTCAGTAGTTTTGCGTGGGCTTAGTTGCTCCACAGCATGTGGGATCTTCCTGGACCAGGGCTCAAACCCATGTCCCCTGCATTGGCAGGCAGACTCTCAACCACTGCGCCACCAGGGAAGCCCATAGGTTGAGTATTTTTTATGATTACATTTTATATCTTTTTTTTTTTTGCCTAGTAGCTATAACTCATTATTTTGTAATCTTAGTGGTTATTTTTGAGTTTATAGTGTAGATTTTAAAGTGATTTTAGTCAATCCTAAAATTATATTACATCATACTTCCATTTTCCTTTGCTCAGCCTTCATGCTGTTATTGCCATACACTTTAAAATTCCAAATATGGTATGAAATCCACACTAGATTGTTAGTATTTTTGTTTTAACAGTCAATTATTTTTATTTTTTTATTTTTTTTGCGGTACGCGGGCCTCTCACTGTTGTGGCCTCTCCCGTTGCGGAGCACAGGCTCCGGACGCGCAGGCTCAGCGGCCATGGCTCACGGGCCCAGCCGCTCTGCGGCATGTGGGATCTTCCCGGACTGGGGCATGAACCCGCGTCCCCTGCATCGGCAGGCGGACTCTCAACCACTGCGCCACCAGGGAAGCCCAACAGTCAATTATTTTTAAAGAGATTTAAATAATTAAAAAATTGGCTCTCTATACTCAAGTGGTTACTATTTCCAGTATCCTTCATTTCTTTGTGTATACACAAATTTTCATCCTATGTCATTTTTTTTTTCTGCTTGGAGAATGTTCTTTAAGATTTCTTGCACTGCATATCTGATGAATTTTTTCAGCACTTATGCCTGAAAAAATCTTTATTTTCCCTTCAGTTTTGAAAAATATTTTTGCTGAATATAGAATTCTGTGTTGACAGTTTTTTGTTTTCAGTATTTTAAAGATGCTACTCCTCTGTTTTCTTTTTTGTTATCAGTGAGAAATCTTCTGTCACCCTTATTTTATTCCTCTGTATTAGGCATATCTTTTTTCTCTGGGTGCTTTTAATGTTTTTTCTGTCACTGGTTTTGACCAATTTGGTTAAGCTATGCCTTGGTGGATTTTCCTTCATGTTTCTTGTGCTTGGAATTTTTTGAGTTTCTTGGACTTGTAGGTTTATAATTGTCATAAAACTTTTGACCTTTATTTCTTCAGATTTTTTCCCCCCGCCCCACTCTCCCATTCTTTAGGGACTCCACTTGCACGTTCATTAGGTTGTTTGAAGCTGTCCCACAGTTCTTTCATGCTCTGTTCTTTTTTTCTTGTTTTCTTTCCATATTTCATTTTGGATACTTTCTCCTGCTGTGTCTTTAAGTTCACTAATCTTTTCTTCCTCAATGTCTCATCTGCTGTTAATCCCACCCAGTAAATTTTCATCTCAGCCATTGTGGTTTTCATATTTAAAAGTTTAATTTGTATCTTTGTATATCTTTCATGTCTCTATATAACGTGTTTAATAAACATAACATGTTTAATAAACATGAGATGTTTAATGTAACATCTTCACTCCAGCTTCATAGAACTGTATTCTACAGAACATAGTTATGATAACTTTTAATGCCTTTGTCTGCTATTTCTAGTTTCTGGGTCAGCTTTGATAGATTGAATTTCCTCCTCATTATGGATATATTTTTCCCTCTTCTTTGAATGGGTGGTAATTTTTTGTTCAGTGCCAGACATTGTGAATGTTACTTTGGGTGCAGAATATTTTTGTATTCCTATAAATATACTTGAGTTTTGTTCTGAGATGCAGTTGAGTTACTTGGACATAGTTCCTTTGAGATTTTTTTTTTTTTTTTAATTTGTTGGGTTGGACCAAAGCAGTGGTTAGTCTAGGGATAATTGTACTCCACTCCTGAAGCAAGACGCTTCTCAGTACTCTACCCAGTGCCCCACAAATTATGACATTTTTCACTGTTGTCTGGTGGGAATGGGTACTTACTATTCATGGCCCTGGGTGAGCTCTGGCTGCTGTCCCCTCTAATGCTGCTTGTTGAGTCTTTCCCTGGCTTTGGGTAACTTCCTCACATGCACACTCTGACTAGTACTCTACTGAATTCCTGAGGGGAACGCTCTGCAGATCTCTGACATTTTCTCCATTCTTGTACTCTTCTCTGATACCTCTGATTGCCTTGCTCAGACTTTTGGCTGTATATCCTCAGCTCAGGGAGTCCACCAGGCTCCAGCTGAGTTCCCTTTCCCTGTAGCGTAGCAGAGCGGAAGTAACAGGTAAGAGTGACATCTGGTTTGAGGCCAGGTTTTGGAGACGTAGGGGTATGCATGGAAGCATCAGGATTCAATCCTATAAGATACTGCAGAAGCCATATTTCAGGAAAATGCAGATGACCTGAGCCAGTCCTTGCTGAATATGTTAAGGAATAAGTGGTGAGTAAGGGATGTTTAATTTTCTGCTTCTGGCCTTGCTGCCAGCCCACAAATCATTGAGGACATCACCCTTCATGGCTCAGTGTCCTCAATTACTGACCCTATCGGTGGCCGGAGATGGCTTCTCCAGAAGGGCCCTGGGGTAACCAAGTGACAGCATGGCACAAGACTCAAGCCCCCTTGCTGCCAGCTGATTTTTCTACAGAGGAGAAGGAACAGGGAGCCAGATCTCTACTCTCAGATGACCGCCAAAATCTGAGTGAAGAAGAGTTTCAACTGATATGTAGTCAGTCTAGGGCTTTGCTTTCCAAAGTGGTGTCCCCAGAGTAGCAGCACTAGTATCGCTCGGGAACGTCTTAGAAATGCAGACCACCAAGCAATTTGCCTGGATCTACCATCAGATTCTGCACTATGAGAAGAACCTCAGTTGTCTCATGTGCTCATCAGAGTTTGAAGAACACTGGTAGCTGTAGTCAACAATTATATATTATACACTTAAAAACTTGTTAAGAGGGTAGATCTCACGTTAAGTATCCTTTCCACAATAAAATAAAATTTTGAAGAGCATTGTTCTAAATGTAAATGGTTATACATGCCCTCTAGTGGCTGCCTAGCAACTTGCAGGGAGTTTTAAAATGTTTTCTCATTTTAGGACCTTTGCACAGAACTGCAGAAACATTGAACATTTAAACCTCAATGGGTGCACAAAAATCACTGACAGGTAAGTAGTGGAAATTACTTTGGTGACTGGTTGGCCGTGGAGAGAGTGAGGGGAGAGAAAGGTGGTTGAAAATACCTTTAGTGCATCTGATTTTTTTCAGCACGTGTTACAGCCTTAGCAGATTCTGTTCCAAGCTGAAACATCTGGATCTGACTTCCTGTGTGTCCATTACAAACAGCTCCTTAAAGGGGATCAGGTAAGAGAACCTGTTGTTAGTGGTCATGAGCAATACCCAAAGCTCTGAGCATTTTGGTGTGTCTGAAACCTTTCTCATGGTCCCATTGGAACAGGAAGTGGGCGACTCGGGTTACAGAGGTCTCTCTCCCCTGAACTGCTTGTGGGCTACTAAGCTCAGAGTTGGTCCTAAAGTCTCCGTGGGATGGACTGCACATGTGTGGTTTTGTTTCCTGTTCTCCAGTGAGGGCTGTCGGCACCTGGAGTACCTGAACCTGTCATGGTGTGATCAGATCACGAAGGATGGCATCGAGGCCCTGGTGCGGGGTTGTCGCGGCCTGAGAGCCCTGCTGCTGAGGGGCTGCACGCAGGTACCGGGAGTCCTCACGGCCTGGCTTGTCTAACGTGTATCTAATGTTAGGTGTGTGCACGTGATTATGGAACCTGTGCCCTACTGTCCCCTCACCTGGTTCCATCTCTTTTTTGTTTTCTCCATTCACTCAGCTAGAAGACGAAGCTCTGAAGCACATTCAGAATTACTGCCATGAGCTTGTGAGCCTCAACCTACAGTCCTGCTCAGTAAGTAACATGCCTTTTACGTGAGCTCCCTCCTGTTCCTGTTCCCTCCGTCAGGAACCTGCTGGGGCCCTGCTGGGAAGCAGCCCAGGCAGGTGGGAGGATTGCCACACCCTTATTTCACATCCTGTGTCCTTATGTGAGCTCCCAGTTGCCCACAGGATGGAAGAACAGCAATCTAAACAAAAAGGCCAATACAAAGCCATGGGCATTTCCCCTAAAAACAGCATAGATCAGGGTCTTGGTTTATTTTAAGACATCAGGAATGCTGTGAACTAGTCACTAACCTAAACAGTTCCTGGTAAGGTCTCAGTGTCTTGTCTTTACTTATAAACTGGGGGTGATGACACCTCTCATGGTGTCTCAGTGGATAAAATGAAATAACAGATATGAAAGTGCTTTGAAATATAAAGGGCATATTCAAGAGCAAGGTGTGATTTTCATCAGTGCATTATTAGCCTGTGAAGGATGATTTTTCTTCACTGCCATTGTAAATATTGGTAATTGAAGAGGGTGCTTGCTATGGCCACCTGGGTTTCTCAAGGAGAATGTCAATTTTGAGAAAAGAGAAATCCCTTGTATTTGGCACTTAGTAAATGAATCATAAACCTAAGTTCCCTAATGGTGGGAGGTAAAGCAGAAACTATCTTCTGGGCAAATATTGACCTTATGGGGCTGCACTGTTCAAAAATAGGACCTTGAATTGCATGTAGGGCAGCACTGGCAGGTGGCTTGAAGTATGATATAAATGTATGTTTATTTCTGCATAAATTAGCATATTCAAATAAAGATTAATTTGAATCTTCATGGCTAAATTCATAGAATTCTAAGCCATTTATTAATAATTTAGTGATTTACTTAATTTTGCTATTTTCTAAAACATTTCAGGCAATATAAAAATACATGTATGATTTATATAGTAGATATCTAAAGCATTAATATGTAGAAATTCAACCAAAAATTAATGTCACTTAAGCAAGTCTCATGAGCTGTTCATTAAATCTGATATTTAACACAAGTTTATGAATATTTCCTGAAAAAAAAATCGAACGATTCTGGGTAGAAAAATGGAATTTAAAAATTTTACTCTCCATTAGTAATGCTTGAATATTTTAAAGCTGTTCAGAAATAACATAAATATCTGTCTTCCCTGTACTTCACCTTATTTTGATTAAATTATCAGGATAAAATGCTAGTAACTGGCAACCTAAACTAGTTGACTAACAGGAGACTCCATTTGTCTGCGGCTCCCATTTCACTGTTGCCCGTGCCTTCTGATTTTCCTTTCTGCTTTGGTTCTCCCCAGCGTGTTACGGATGAAGGCGTGGTGCAGATTTGCAGGGGCTGCCACCGGCTGCAGGCCCTCTGCCTGTCTGGCTGCGGCAACCTCACGGATGCCTCCCTCACAGCCCTAGCCTTGAACTGCCCAAGACTTCAGTGAGTGCACCACGCTTTCAGCTTTGCAACTCAGAGCTTGGGGCTGACTGGGAGGGCTTCCTGCAGGAGGAGAAAGGCCTGGCAGTGGGTTGAGGAGGAGGCAGTGGTTGTGTTGTTGGCTTTTGTCAGATGTATTGGGGTGTGGGACACTGTAATCTAGTTCATTTAAGGATGTGTGGAGAGTCCCACACTGTCCACCACCAGGGAATCTGAGCCTTCATTTCCTGATGGACTTCACTCATGTGCCCACCTGATTTGCCTCGCCCTGGTATTACTTTTTTTTTTTAACATCTTTATTGGAGTATAATTGCTTTACAATGGTGTATTTGTTTCTGCTTTATAACAAAGTGAGTCAGCTATACATATACATAAATCCCCGTATCTCCTCCCTCTTGCGTCTCCCTCCCACCCTCCCTATCCCACCTCTAGGTGGTCACAAAGCACTGAGCTAATCTCCCTGTGCTATGCGGCTGCTTCCCACTAGCTATCTCTATTACATTTGGTAGTGTATATATGTCCACTCTCTCACTTCGTCCCAGCTTACCCTTCCCCCTCCCTGTGTCCTCAAGTCCTTTCTCTACGTCTGTGTCTTTATTCCTGTCCTGCCCCTAGGTTCTTCAGAACCATTTTCTTTTTTTTAGATTCCATATATATGTGTTAGCATACGATATTTGTTTTTCTTTCTGACTTACTTCACTCTGTATGACAGTCTCTAAGTCTGTCCACCTCACTACAAATAACTCAGTTTTGTTTCTTTTTATGGCTGAGTGATATTCCATTGTATATATGTGCCACATCTTCTTTATCCATTCATCTGTTGATGGACACTTAGGTTGCTTCCATGTCTTGGCTATTGTAAATAGAGCTGCAGTGAACATGGTGGTACATGACTCTTTTTGAATTATGGTTTTCTCAGGGTATATGCCCAGTAGTGGGATTGCTGGGTTGTATGGTAGTTCTATTTTTAGTTTTTTTTTTTTTTTTTAATTTTTGGCTGCATTGGGTCTTTGTTGCTGCATGCGGGCTTCCTCTAGTTGCGGCGAGCAGGGGCTACTCTTCGTTGCAGTGCGCGGGCTTCTCATTGCAGTGGCTTCTCTTGTTGCGGAGCACAGGCTCTAGGTGCACGGGCTTCAGTAGTTGTGGCTCGCGGGCTCTAGAGCACAGGCTCAGTAGTTGTGGTGCACAGGCTTAGTTGCTCCATGGCATGTGGGATCTCCCCGGACCAGGGCTCGAACCCGTCCCCTGCATTGGCAGGCAGATTCTTAACCACTGTGCCACCAGGGAATCCCCCATTTGTTTTTGTTTTTATTTCCATTTCTCTAGGAGGTGGGTCAAAAAGGATCTTGCTGTGATTTATGTCATAGAGTGTTCTGCCTATGTTTTCCTCTAAGAGCTTTATAGTGTCTGGCCTTACATTTAGGTCTCTAATCCATTTTGAGTTTATTTTTGTGTATGGTGTTAGGGAGTGTTCTAATTTCATTCTTTTACATGTAGCTGTCCAGTTTTCCCAGCACCACTTATTGAAGAGGCTATCTTTTCTCCATTGTATATTCTTGCCTCCTTTATATAAAAATAAGGTGACCATATGTGTGTGGGTTTATCTCTGGGCTTTCTATCCTGTTCCATTGATCTATATTTCTGTTATTGTGCCAGTACCATACTATCTTGATTACTATAGCTTTGTAGTATAGTCTGAAGTCAGGGAGCCTGATTCCTCCAGCTCCATTTTTCGTTCTCAAGATTGTTTTGGCTATTCGTTGCCCTGATATTACTTTGACATGTGAGCAGACAGATAGCCTCATGTCCAAATGGCACCAGGTTCTCCTCTAAACCAGCTGCTAAATGCACAGAAGGAGGAAAAATCACAGCCACCTTATTTATCATTTTTCCCTAGCAAGAAGAAAAGTTTTAACAAATAATGATTTATTTTCTGATTCTTCATGTAATATTGTGAATATTAAAACTTTAATAATGGCACCAAAATACTAATCATGCTTAACATCAGTTGAACTCATATATGTTCCAGGCTCTTTGTTAGCACTTTCACAAGCATTGTCTCACTTAGTCCTCACTGCATTGCTAGGAGGTGTAGGTACTGTATTCTCACTTGTTTTGCAGAGGAGAAACTGAGACTCAGTGAAAAGCACATGGGGCTTCCCTGGTGGTGCAGTGGTTGAGAGTCCGCCTGCCGATGCAGGGGACACGGGTTCGTGCCCCGGTCCGGGAAGATCCCACATGCCACGGAGCGGCTGGGCCCGTGAGCCATGGCTGCTGAGCCTGCGGGTCCGGAGCCTGTGCTCCGCAACGGGGGAGGCCACAACAGTGAGAGGCACGCGTACTGCAAAAAAAAAAAAAGCAAAGCACATAATTTATCTTGGGTCACAGGATAAGTAAGAAGTAAAACTAGAATTTGAACTTGTAGAGTTTGATTTTAGAACCAGCAACCTTAACCCCTACAAAAGAGGCAGAAAAAAGATACTTGTTTTGTTATTCTTTACTTATCGGTGAAACTGATCCATTTTTCATACACCAGTTAGATATCTTTTTTTTTTTCCTTTGGCTGCACCATATGGCATGCAGGATCTTAGTTCCCTGGCTGAGGATCGAACCCACGACCCCTGCAGTGGAAGCGTGGAGTCCTAACCACTGGACTGCCAAAGAAGTACCCCCCGCCCCCCCCCTTTTTTTTTTTGGTTATATACCTTCTGAGGATTGTCTTATTTTGCCTTTTCCCCATTTTTCTTACTGTTGAATTAGGGAAGATTCTAGAGAATTTTGATGTTTCTGCATGGTAGGAATATAGGTGGTCAAAACTGGTCAGAAAGGAGGTCAAAATTATTGCTATAAGGGAGTAATTTAACTTAAAAATATTATTTAAGCATCCATCCCTGTTAAGCATGGATGTTTTCACTGGCTGTGAATTTTTAAAATTTCCTTTAGGGTGACTGGGAATTTCAATAAATGCAGTATATCAAGATGATTTTGTTGAGTGAAAGTACATTTTAATTGTTTAGAAGTCAACACATATTAGAATAATATCTAAAAACAGCAACCATGTGCTGGTATTGTGGGAAGATTCCTGGATTTACTGACCAAGTTTGGGATGGGACTTTGGGCAGGTCACATTCCTCCTGAGCCTCCTTTTTGTGTCACAGAGTGGAATAAACTCCAGAGCATTGTAAAGAACGCTTTTCTGTTGTTAACCAGTCGCCACTTTGTCTTCTGTGCACTCCTTATCCCAGGATCTTGGAGGCTGCCCGATGTTCCCATTTGACTGATGCAGGCTTTACACTTTTAGCTCGGGTAAGACAGAGGTTTTACAAAGTCAAACCAAACTCTAATTCACCTCCCTCAGTCAAAGTGAATTGGAGTGGTCTTGGAGTGTGCAAAAAACTACCTTCAGAAATGACAGGCACCAAGTAGAATAGAGTCCTTGTGGGGGGTGTTCTGAATTTTCCCCAGCAGGCTGGAAAGCTAGGCAGGTCCTGTACCAGGCGTGGACCTCACTCTCACTTGGTCAGGTGGGACCCCAATGAGAAGAGCCTCCTCCCTGCCGGGAGATGCCCTTCCTCACACAGACCCCGACTCAGCCTCTCAGTAGCATCCCTCAGCTGGGCTGGGCTCTGCCTCTGCCCTCTCTCTCCACACTGCCCTGCCAGTGCCAACCACTGTGGGGCCCCTGTGGCCTGCTGCCCAGAACCCATGACCTCCTGGGGATGCTGATACACTCTTCCTCCTACCCCAGCCCTCCACCATCCCCACCGTGGCTGAGTGCCCACCCCCACGACCTCCCAGAGCCCATTCCATGGCTAAAATCTCTGTGCTGATACCTGTGAGCCACTGGGAAGGTGCAGACAACTGCCTTTCCAGGATGAGAGAAGGAAATGCAGCCCTAATGCCCATTTCCAAAGTGAATATGATTCAAAGGGCACCTGCTCAAATGTGCTGGCTCACTGGGTCACCTTCGGAATGGGGTGTCTTATGGACTCTTATGGACTTTTTCAGAATTGTCATGACCTGGAGAAGATGGATCTCGAAGAATGCATCTTGGTGAGTGGACTCCTGACAGCTCTGCAGGGTGCCCCTCAGCCACTGACAGGCGTAACCAGAGATGCCAACTGGCCATTGTCTGGACCCTCCTTGCCCCAGCGTAGGTGTAAGGGCTTGGGAACCTGTGAGGGCCACGGGAGGGGGATGCATAAACTTTGGGCTGTTCTCAGTCATCAGAGTTACAGCCAAGTTCAGGATAGCACCATCTTTTGCCAAACATTAAAAAAACAAAAGGACTCATTTTCACAAAACTTAAGGGAGAAATAAGCTTGCATGTCCAGTGATGAGGTGACTCTACAGAGAAGAATCTCGGGGGACCCTCTTTGTCCCTTTGTCCCTCGGGCTCCCAGCCCAAGTGTGCTTGAGATGAGTTTTTAATTCTCTTTTGCACCTTTTGATTCTTGTATTCAGGAGAAGCAGGATTAGGTATTAAGTTCTGGTGTAGAAGCCACACTGACACCACGTGTTTCTCTCCAGATAACCGACAGCACACTCATCCAGCTCTCCATTCACTGTCCTAAACTGCAAGCCCTGGTGAGTCTGAGCTTTTTGTGACGTTACTTACCTCTTAGGGATGAAAGAACCCCCGTACTACAGCAAGAGCCTTCCTTTCCATAGGGTGTCATCATTCTTGGTTTCAAAGGTCTGTGCGTTGGGCTCACTTGGGAGGCAGGGTATCTAAATGTCACTGCTTTCATTTTAGGGTGTGAACCTAATATAGGGACCAGCGTCCTTACTCAAATTCATGTTCATCATGTCGGGTATAGTGAAAGTTAGCACGGTTAAAATGAGGCCATCCTTATATTACATTTCATATCTGCTCAAATATCTATGGGGGGGGAATTAGAATATACTGAAAGATCTAGAATGAGCAATGAAGAGTGTCATTGACACTCTTAGCCATGCAGACGTCGCATGCACGTTTCCCATCCGGCTGCTGGATGTGAAGCAGGGGTGGAGTCCCCATTTGGCTGCCTGCTCCCACCAGATACACTGACTCACTGAATCCCAACACAGCCCTGTGATGTGGGCACCATGGACATCCCTATTTTATCAGTGAGGAAGCTGAGGCTCAGCGCGGTTAAGAAGCTTGCCCAGATTTACACAACTGCCCAAAGGACCCAGATCTCGTGGCTTCCGTGGGGTCTGGTCTTTCCACTGCCCTGAGATACACGACAGATTTTTAAGCCAGCTCTCTCTATCCCCTTTGAACTTGCTCTGTCAGCAAGGGCTAGGATTTTATAACATCATTAGAGCTCCATTTGGCCTTGAGTTACTCTCCCCACCAGTTTTCCTTATTTCCACATTCCTTCTGGATGCTTCTCCCTCAGGCACAAGTGTGCTGGGCTTTGGACAGCTCTGGGACTTTGAGTTTGGTGTCAGACTTCAGAGATAGTCAGAAACCTACCTGTTTCCAGATTCTCTGCTGAAACTGTTTCCCTCTACACACCTGCAGATAATTTTGTCTTTCTAATGTCTTTACTCCCAAATTAGTTCTGATCTGGTTTTATAATTGATAGAACCAGTTGTCTGATGGGCTTTCTCCACCCCTTGTCCCCGTGTCCCTGAGATGGCCTGCTTCTCAGAGGTGTGGGGAAGGTTAGGAGCCCCGTGCTTTGTTTCCTGTTTTAACCTCCCTCCTCCCTGTTGCCCAAGGGCTCTCTCCCCGACTCGGAGATACCCTGGACTTGGACTCCCACCCCTTGGGCAGTGTCGTCTCTTGTGTGCACGGGACAAGGCCTTCCACCAGCTCCCTAACTCCTGCTTCCTCAGGAGTGCAGGCCCACCTCAGCGACGGGTCAGGAAATGTCTTCCAAATAGTGTTCTCCCCAGCGGGGATTCTGGTGACTGAAATCTTCTCCATCTTCCCCGATATTCATACAAGCTACTTCCAGAAAGGGGACTTAGAGTAAAAGATAAACTATAATAAAACCCAGAAGTCCAAGATAAGAGCCTCAAATGAAAATAAAAAAGAAAAATACCTGGAGGATTATTAGCAGAAAAGCAGGGAAACAGTTGCAGTTGAAATCTAAACTTAGCTTTGGAGATGCCTGGTAGCCCACACAGAAAAGGGAAATGCTGTGGATTAAATCTGATTATATTCATCAAATTCACTCTACAAACACCTCTTGAGGACCATTACACGCCGGGCACTGTTCTAGGCACTGGAGAGTGAAAAGATCATTCATCAGAAGAGACAGACTTTATCGTCACTCAGAAATTGCACAGCAGTGTGTGTCTGGATCCTTGTTAACGGATACTCCAGGGGCTCTCCCTGCTACGGACATGGTAGCAGCGCCTCTGTCAGCCCCCAGGTAGAGCCAAGGGTGAGTGGAAGCTCAGGGTTGTTGGATGTGCGTTTCTGCTGCTGCAGGTCTCACAGCACAGATGCAGAGTCTTGGTGCGGGGCAGCCCGGGTGCGCCTGGGACACGCGGTTAGGAGCAGCCGGTCCCCACCTCCCTGGGGGAGGGCCAGACAGTGCTCTCCATGCTGGAGCCAGGGGTCCACCCCAGGGAGTCCTCCCCCAGCCTGGGGAGCTCAGAGGAGCCAGTGCTATTGGGGCAAAGCTCCATAGATTCAGAATTTTGAAATCTGGTTTTTAGCTTTTACTAAAGATCTGCAAGCAGGAAGAAATGAGGGAAGTGACCACTAGCCCCGAGCCAGGTAACTATCACACCTCATTTGCTAAACTTCAGTTCCCTGGTTCTTCTTTACATGTGAAGGAGGCAAGTGTGCACATACCCCACCCCTTCCAGGAACTGCTCTGTGATCCTCAAGGGAGGAAGGGCCTTGTACTTTCACAAAAACCAAATCTAGAAGGCCATTTTGAAAGGGAAACTCATCATGTTTCTTTGAAAATAAGTCAAATATACAGTTGCAAACAAGGGGAACTCCAGATTCAAAAGAACACAGAGGAGTTCATGAAGTTTGTTCAAAGGAGGTTAAGGATCCTCTTCGTTACTTCAGTTTTTAGTTTGTAGGATGTCATCAGCAGGTTCTATTGATAATTGAGGGGCTGGTTTCCTCTTCAGTACCAGAGCCAGTTTTTTTGACTTTTAAAATATTAATGCAGCTCATTGGTCCTAGAAGCTATCTAAGAATTTTAGCTATTAAAGAATAAAGAATTGCAGCCAATAAAGACTATATTATTTTCTTGATGCCACAGAGTTTTATCTTTCACCCTGATTTATCACAGCCTTTACCAGTGAGATTTGTACCTTCATGTTTTCTTGTTACTAATTAGTGCCCTTTTCAGCTTAACAAAGTCCCTTTAACATTTCTTGTAAGGCAGGTTTAGTGATGATGAACTAGTTTAGCTTTAGCTTGTCCGGAAAACTCTCTCCTTCCGTTCTTTTTTTGTGGCCACGCTGTGTGGCTTGCAGTATCTTAGCTCCCCAACCAGGGACTGAACCTGGGCCCCAGCAGTGAAAGCGCTGAGTCCTAACCACTGGACCGCCAGGGAATTCCTATCTCTCCTTCAGTTCTGAATAACTTTGTTGGGTTTAGTATTCTTGGTTGGAATTTTTTTTCATTTCTGTCAGCACTCTGAATATATTGTGCCCCTCCATTCTGGCCTGCAAAGTTTCTACTGAAACGCCTGCTGATAGTCTTACGGGGAGTTCCCTTGTACATAACAAGTTGTTTTTCTCTTGCTGCTCTTAAGATTCTTTAATTTTTGACATTTTAATTGTAATGTGTTTTGGCGTGGGTCTCATCTTATTTGGAATTCTCTGGGCTTCCTGAATCTGGATGTGTTTCCTCCCCCAGCCTAGAGAAGTTTTCAGCCATTATTTTCTCCATTAGCTTTTCTGCCTCTTTCTCTCTCTTCTCCTTCTGTTACCCTCATAATGAGAACATTAGTCCACTTGATATTGTCCCATAAGTCTGTTAGGGTATCTTCTTTACTTTTTTTCATTCTTTTTCTCTGCTGCTCTGATTGGGTGATTTTCACTGCCATGTCTTCAAGTCACTGATCCTTTTATCTGCTTCATCTAGTCTGTTCTTGAAACCTTCTACTTTATTTTTCAGTTCAGTTGTATTCTTCAGCTCCGTGACCTCTGTTTGGTTCTTTTCCCAGATAAGGGCGTAAACTCCTGTCTGGGGGGATACTGACCAGGGAGAGTGCAGAGATGGCATGTACCTGCACCTACCTTTGCTGAGAGCACATCTGTAGGCCTCTAGATGTGTACCAGACCTGAAGCCCGCCCTGTAAGCTCCAGGACAAGCAAATAGGCCTCTTTCCCAGAAAGGCTGGGGGTGTGTTTCAGCCTGCTGTCTGTAAAGTGCCCTGGGGGTGGTAGCCTGCCAAGAACTCTTTCATGTTAAAGTCCCATGGGACCCAGGAATACAAGCCTTCTTTGGCCATCAGGGCCAGGTGAGCAAGGAGCATCCCATGGGCACCTTATACAAAGACTGGGGCACCAGAAATAGAAACCAGGTCACCAGGCAGATGTAAAAGCTCCCTCTGGGAGATCCTGGTGCTCTGGAGCACGGCAGAGGGGAGAGCAAGGACAGCATCAGCCTCCAGGGTCTCTAGGAAGGATTACAGTCAGCCCTTGGATGTGTGTTTAATTAGAAACTTGTGCCCCTGGCTGCAGCTGTGAGGACAAGCTCCTAGTCCTCCTTCCGAGAAAGACGGCTCCTGGGTGTTTTCTCTTGCTGATCCCGGGACGTGGGAGCCACGTAACAATCTCTCCATTGGTTACAGTCCCGTGGGACCCCGCAGGCCAGGAGATGGACGTGTCCCCTGGCAACAGCTGCAAAAACGGGGGCACCAGACACACGTGAAACTCTCCCCCTGAGAGAAACATAGAGACAGAGAATGAGGATGGCACCCTGGTGCAAGGCAGAGGCAGGGCCGGGAGAGGATGCGAAATAGTGCTCACCGGGAAGGAAGAAGCCCAGAATTTAAAAAAGAAAATGTCATCCAGTGGCTGGAGCTCGGCAGAGGGAATGTGCAAAGATGGCCCCCGCCCATCCCTAGGCCCTGGGGGCACCCCAGCAGGCCCCCCAATGTGTCACCTAGCAGGCGAGCCTCCCACACCCGGGCTGGGCTCCCCTCCATCATCTGGGCCCTGGGGGTGGGGAGGGCCCGGGTGTGAAAGTCCTTTGAATTCCTCCTCACATTGCTGTGGTCTCTGGGTCTCTCGGAGGTCAGCGGGTTGGTTTTTCCAGCTAGACGTTCAGGTGCCTAATGTGGGGTTAAACCGTTCTAAACCGTTCGCTCCTCAGTGAGAAGCTCCAGGTTATGAGTTCCCTCCTGCCCGGGGGTCTCCGCGCTTGGGGCCGGGGTTCATGACAGACTGGCCCAGCCTCTCCTTCCGCTTCCAAGTGGGCCTTCTCTCATCTGCCCAACGTGGAGAGTCGTTCAGCCAGTTTTTATGTTTTTTTCTGGAGGAAGCTGTTCCCTGTGTAGCTGTAGATTCGCTGTTTGCGGGAAGAGGTGAGTTCAGGATCCTCACGGCGCAGACCGCCCTCTGCAGTGTCGGTTCCCATCTTTACCTGGCGGGAAGGTGAGAGAAGCCGCTGCCCATGGGCCCACAGCTTTGTGCTCCATCCTCCCGCTGCTCAGTGGTTCCCAGGGACGCTGCCTGGGCCGGCTTCCCTGCTCTTCCTGGGCCGTGAGCCTTGGAATGAGAGGGTCCAGCAAACATCTGTGCTTCCCCTCATTCCAGAGCCTGTCCCACTGTGAGCTCATCACGGATGATGGGATCCTGCACCTGAGCAACAGCCCTTGCGGCCACGAGAGGCTGCGGGTGCTGGAACTGGACAACTGCCTCCTCATCACTGACGTGGCCCTGGAGCACCTGGAGAACTGTCGTGGCCTGGAGCGCCTCGAGCTGTACGACTGCCAGCAGGTCACCCGCGCGGGCATCAAGCGGATGCGGGTAAGTGTCGGGCAGCAGCCACACCTGGCAGTTTCTCAGCAAACGACAAATACACCAAGAATCAACATCCATTTTCTACATTCTGTCCTGGGCCAATAGTTACGCAAACTATCCTCTTAGACTTCTTCTAAATTTCCTCATTAGACCCCACCCTGGAAAGAGTCGACTTCTAGAATGGGTCTGGGTGGAGGTTCCATGTGGTCTGTTGATTAGCAAACTTACTAGAAGGAAAGGGACTTAAGGCCGTTATCAGTAGGCTTGATCTTTGCTAATTTCTACGTATAAAGTGTCTTAATAACTGTGGCGTTCTTTCCGCATGTAGTTCACCTCCGTCGTTCTTGAATACGCTTTAAGTTTAGGCAACTTTGCACTTAGACCCCTAAGCAGCCCCAGGTGCTTCAGCTGTTACATCTCTACTTGGTTTGCACACAGGGACAACGACCACCCCTTTGTCTTTAAAAGGTGCTGTTTGGGGAGACGTGCATGTCGACAGGAGCAGCGTTAGCGCACACCAGAAATTCTATTGGGACTATCTGCCTAATGGTAGAGTGAACTAGATTCTATAGGAGAACTGTGGGCTTTTCTAGGATTATGCCTGCAATCCCCAAACTATCTTATGACTACACTTTTCCTTTCTACTTTCAGGCCCAGCTCCCTCATGTCAAAGTCCATGCCTACTTTGCTCCTGTCACCCCGCCGACAGCAGTGGGAGGAAGTGGACAGAGGCTATGCAGGTGCTGTGTCATCCTCTGACAGCAGCTGCCTAGCCCAGGGCTTCACGAGGTGTCCCTTCCTCCCGAGGACCCGAGTCTTTCTGACGTAGTCCACCATCATCCAAATCTGTTGATTCTCCATTGGGAAAGGCATTTACAGGTAAAAGACTTCTGCAGGGACTGCAGTAACTCTCGTGATAGTTTTTACCTTTATTCTGCTGTGATGCAATCAATTCGAAGCCTTGTGTCAATTACCACAGGGCAAGAGTGGTCATAGTGCAGCCAGGACCACGCAGGAGCCCTGGATCTCTAGAGGTGGGTGCCTCCCTCGGTACAGGACTCCTGCCCTTGGCTTTGTCAGCATTCCTCGAACAGACCATTAGTGTTAGCACAAATTGAGCAGAAAAATAAGCTGTTGATTTTCTACCTGATACTTCAGCCAGTGGCCTACTTTTATTCACAACGATTCCATTTTGATTAGCAGGACTTTTCCACTTTGAAGATTAAATAGCAACTTTATCAAAGTGACTATACTGCAAATTCATAATGCCTGACAGTTTTCTATGTAGCGACTTACGTGGAAGGCAAGTTAATAGGTTTCCATGAGACACCAAAGAATGAGGACTCTAAACAGGGTGAAGCAAGGTCTTCACCTTTCTGTTTCTGTCAACTTGTCATATATCCTTTTGGGGACCAAAAACTAAACAAAAGCAACTCAGTTTGTGTTGCCTGATTGGAAATCATAAGCTCTGGCGTAGGCTGTGGCACATAATGTGTTGTTGTTATAGAAAAGCTGATCATGTCATGTCTCACAAACTTTGGGGGACCTTAAAGAAACAGAATTAAGGCTCAAGTTATCTATAATATAATCAATTAAAAATAATGGATGCATGTAGAATGGGTGTGATTTTTTTCCAAGTTTATTTTAAAATCTTAGAAATCAAGTTACACCAGGACTATTCAAAAATTTTACACACTTAAAACTAAAATCAGTAAAGTGTTGGCACCTTTGAGACTTATATAAAAATGAATAAACCACTGCAATGCTTAAGCCAGAGGGTTTTATTGCTATTATCTCATGGCAGACAAATCTGAGCAAATCCATCTTCCAAATTCAGGCGTTCCTAATGTTACCTGAAATCTGATAAGATGATCTGGTTTCTGCTCTGTGCTGTCCACATTTGTGACCTTTACTGCATCTCTGTGTTAATGGTAGCCAACCCTTCTTAGTAACCACGCCCCAAACTGAAGAGCCCAGAGCTCACGAGAAGCTGAGGGAAACAGCAAAAACGAGAAATTTCCCCATGACGAGCAATACTTCTAATTGGGTTACGGTTCTATTAGGTGGAGAGTTTTAGAAGCATTTAGGATACAAGGCCTCAGCTGCATTCTGGGGAGAGAAGGCAAATAGATGGATATACAACTCTATAAATCAATCAACAGGATTATCAGAATAAGCATTAAAGTCCTGATGATTCTGCTGCCTTATTGTGTGTATACCATAGCAGTTATCTAAATATACATTTACACCACTGTGTGGGGGAAAAAATGGCTGTTGCAGGAAGCTATGAATATAGTTTCTATTTTAAAAATTTAAATGACCATGGGCCTTCTATACATTATCTCTTTTGAGCCCGGACACAACCTCTCACAGCTGCTGGACTCTGGCTGAATGACGTTGGACCACATCTACAAAACAGGAGAACCTCTGTTAAGAAAAATCAGGTTTGCTTCCCCTTTAAGTGTGGCACAGTCACTGGATAAGCTGTCCTCAGTTTGCATCAGCTTTGAGGAAACAAACTGAAAACACACACTCCCATCAGCTCTTATAACAACATTGGGACTGGTGTGTACTCAGAACATACACAGTGAACTCCTTGATTCTATGACATGAGGTGACACACTGGCAGGAACTTGGATTTTAAATGAGACACACATTTGCAAAACAATCGGAAAACATTTATTATACTGAAATGTGTACATCCTACTATTAAAAAAACAAAGTAGCAAATTTGCTGGTGCCATAATTTAACCTGTTTCACTGGGACAGACTAATGTGCTGCTTGGTGTCATTTCAAGTTTGATGAGCTTTAATTATTTTTACCCCACTTGTAAAACCTGATGAGGAATTCAAAATAGCACACAGCATTAAAAATGACATTTATTGTTCCATAAATCTTGAGACTCAAAAAGGAATGCTAAATAGACAAGCAAAACTCTAAACAATTAATTAAGAGAGAAGCTCACTTCTTTCCCAAGTGACTGGTACAGAAAACATGTGGTCATACAAAAGCAAAGGGAAAATGACGGAAAGGAAAGCTCTCCTGCTTTAGGGTCTATACAAGTTGTTATGGATATTTTCAAACCAAAGATGGAATATTTAGAGACATTACTTTTTCATATCAAATAACCCCCTTTATGAATAAAACATAAAATGCCAAAGCTTTCACCCACTGAAGTAGTTTTGTCTTCTGGGAGAGATTTTAAACTCAAAATTACCCATTCTTATTTCTGCCTGAACAAAGATAAGGATCAAATAATACACTCAAAACCAAGACACTGGGTAAATGGACAGAGATGGTATAATTAAAATGGAATCGAAGTTTGAAAAGAAAATTGTGTCTAGTACACCACAGGCCTCAAATGCTTGCTGATGAATTTTGGGAAGGCTTCGGGTGAAGGGAAGAGATAATAATGATTGATTGATTGATTGATAGTAGAAAAAATTGCAAAAACAGTGATTCCCTTTGGAAAGTATACTGGCCAACAAGCACTGGTTTTGTGAAAGAGGCACTCTTTTTATAGAAAAAGAAGCTATTATGTGGTGGTGTATAAAAAAGTCCCTAAATAATCACCAGAATGTTACCCGTGATTGTACTAAAGCTCCATATTAGAGAAATGTGAGGAATTTTGATGGTACAATATAGTGTTTGTGATGTCTAGTGTTCCACAAATAAATTTCAACTCTTGATAATGAAGACCCCTTAACACCAAGTCAGAAACTATCACACTGTTTTCTCCTGCTTAGGTGTATTTCCAATGTTGGGGACAGGTCTTTAAAAAAGTTCAACAACAGTATGGTGCAGGGTGGAGTGGGTGGTCAGAGACAGAGAGAGGGAGGAAAAGGAGAAAGAAAACCACATGAGTTTAAAAGGCATTGGGGCTTCAAAAATGAAAACCAAAATGCTAAAAACGGAAGCAGAAGCAAAAAGTTTTTCAATAAATCTGTGACAAAGCAAAAACACAAAAGTCTTTGTACCTATTAGGATTTACACTGATCCTCTCACCAAGGTACTCTTGATAATGCAGTTTGCTTCACGCCCCTCTTCCTGGCTTGGGGCTTCTCCGATCTGGCATGATCACGGCAGATGCGCACCCTTAGACATGATTTTTTCCAAGAAGGCGCCAAGCCTCTCCCCTGACCAGTGATCGGCCCGTATCAGCGCCGGCCTCCCTCTCTCCACACGTGGATTTGGCACTGGCCCCGCAGCAGCCAGTGCCCCCCCCACCCCGACCCAGGTCAGCATAAGGTCCCGGCAGCAGAAGCCGAACTGGCCCAGAAAGGTAAATGCCCACAGTACGTCTTTACATTCATTTCCAAACCGCATACAGTGTAAAAAGACAGCGAAGGCTGCTTCTAGGGACTGTGTCTACTGGCCTCTCTGGCAGAGAAGCAGGCGGCCTACCTGCACCGGGGCCCGACGTGCTCACTGTCCCGGGCCGAGGCCGAGGCAGTGAAGCGAAGGAGACGTGCCTCTCATCCAGCTTGTGAGAAGGGTCATCCTGTGTTTTCAATATGAAACATTTCATACGGTAAAATCCAATCCCAAGACTTCTTGGATTCAGTCTTCACACACTTTTAAGCGTAACTTTAACTGGTGCTGAATAGAGTTCAGACTACGTCAAGACGTCACTTCAAAATTATGTGGACGCCACCGCCGTTTTCAGCTGTGGAAAAAAGAAAGGGACGTTAGGCTCAATTTTTTACCAGGCTGGAGAATCAAGACTACGTTGAACACTCCTAGAACTCTACAACCCCCCGCCCCAGTTCAGAGGGTACCTTTAAATATTCTAGAGGAAAACAAGCTAACTTGCTCCAGTCCCTCTTGCCTACGGCAGCATCACATGCACATTCCCTTGGCCCGCCCCACCCCCGACCTGAGGGCAAGGCACAGGGCACAGACTATCCAATGAACTGGGTGCTTACATCCACCTTTTCTGGAAATAATTTTTGAACTCCTCAAAAGTAGATCTGAAACATTTTAAAAAAACACATCACTACTTTTGCGCGATGGCCTAGTGTTTCTCGGGAGATGGCGAGAAGCAGCAGTACAGGCGGTCATCAAGGAACAAATGAATTTTTCCATAAGGACCAATGTCTGAAAACAGTACACTGAGCAAGCCGGGGACGTCCTGTGATGCCTGACACCAGAAACCCCACCGCCTTCACAGGACGCAGCCACACGTTCACTGTACGAGCTGCCTCTTTTATAGACAGTGTGAGTTTTGCAGAGTAAAAACTGCATTGTTTTGAGAACGAAAAATTGAGCCAGAAGGGTGCTAAACTAAACATGTCTGATGAGAAAAGATAAAGTGGGCCAGTTCACAGACTGAACAGCCCTGCACCGCAGGTTAACTTGGTGGCTTAGGAGACACGTCTGGCACAGGGTGAAGTCCTAACTTCAGCCCCTGCCTTCTAGGTGGGCTGCTCTCTTCCCAGGAAAGGGTGACACGTGACATCATGCTCTTTGAGGTGCAGCTTTAGATCTTAACTCATCAGACTTTCAAACGTCTCTTCTCATAGTAACTTTACATTTAAAAAACCCCTCCTTTATCCAGCCCTGTAACTGGAACTCTACTGAACCCCGTCTGGGCCCGCTCTTCACATTCTCTCCCTCCATAACCTCAAGAATTTCTACTGCTTTGAGTCACGGCGGACACACTGAAGGCTTCCAGGTTTACACCTCAAGCCCAGGCCTCTCTTGCCAGCCCCAGCCGGCTATGATTTCCACGTCCTAAAACAGAAGCCTTGGCCGCTTCCCCCAAGCCCGCCTACCTCTCCACCGGGACCACCGACCACCGCCTGCCCAGCTGCTCCTGTGAGAGTCACAACCACTCCTCCCTCCAATGTGGAGCCCAGCAGGGCCCTGTCTATCAGCGTCCAAGATCCCGTCACCTCTCATCTAGATGACATCTCCTGCCTCCAGTTTTCCCACCTTCTTATCTGTCTCCACAGAGTTGCGAGTGGAAGAAAAGAAAAACCTGTTCACGTTACTCGTCTGTTTAAACAACATCGCTGACTTTGCAATGCATTTCAAATAAAATCTAAACTCCCACCACCCCCAGGCATTGCCTACCAGACCCGCCTCCAACTCCGCTTGTCCTCGCCCTGCACAGCAGCCACGGGCCCTCTCAGGCCTCCAGAGCAGCCACGCTCCTTCCTCTGCACCCGGCCCCGCGCCAGCTGGGGTGCTGCTCCTCGTGTGTTCAGTTCCCCCTCAGGCTCCAGGTCTCAGCGTTCGTGACAGCTCCTCAGAGAAGCCTCCACAGCTGCGTGGCCCCCTCATCCACAAGCAACCCCACTTCCCCATTCATTCATGGCACTTAAATTACCTATTTGTAATCTGTGTGTATTTATGGACCAATTCTGGTTTCCTTTCCCCACTACAGGAGGGGAAGACCTTTCTAGCACCAACGGCATGTGTCTGACATGAGGTGCTCAGTAAAATGTTCGCTAAATGGACTGGGGTTTTTCTCCAGGCATCCAGAAGGACTGATTCCTCTTCCTTACTTGCTCGTTAATTTCCACAATATTTCAGTCACTAGAAATATTTCCTTGATTCCTTTTTCAAACTTCTTAAAATTAGTAAAGCCAGCATTTCCAAAAGTAAATATGCAAGATGACTGCTGATTTCAGGCACACACTATCTTTCATGATTCTCGCATTTCAAGACACACGTACCTTTTACTGTGGAGAATAAAAAACAACTCTCATCTTGAAAGTTCTGAACCATCTAGAAGGATAAAGCAGATGTATAATTAAGATCCAAGTGTCTTTTCTTAACTGAGTAAAAGTAGTAAAAGAAAAATGTCATAATCTATATATAGCTGTACAAGTACAGGACTCAACGGCCAAAATGGTAATTCAAATAGGCAGTGTGAGGTAGCAAGGGCTTACACCTGCTGTACTGGCCAGCTCGGTGCTGACCGTGCTTGCCCATGGGGGCCCGGCGATCTGGTCAGTCACCCTCCAGCCCACGGGCAGGCATTCGCTGCTGGGTTCTGTGATAGTGACTAACAAAAAGTTGCTGCCAAAGTGCTCTTACTTGCTTGTCACTGAACACGGGGCGGCAGTGAACTGCCCTTCTAACCTCACAGCTTTTTAAAATCAGCCATCAAATAGTACACAAAAGGAAAACACATTCAAATGCCTTGCTAAAAAGGGCCAAAGGCTCGCTAACCCAGAGCCCCCCAGTGACCAGTGTCGGAGTTCAAAGAGGGCGGGATCGGAGCTCCGGTTCTCCTTTACCTGTATTCCTTCTACCACCCAGGACACCTAGAACTCTTGGTTATAAATTCTTCCCAATCTTGATTCCCAACTCTGAAAATGATTCTCATGAGTACTTGCCAAAGGAGTCACAGACTATTTTTCTATAGCACTTCAGTAATACATATAAAAGTAAATATCAGTGTGAAAGGGAAAAGGGCATGCCAGTTACCTGATCGCTAACAAGAATGTGAATACCGGTGGGACCCTGTCTGTAAACCTGGTTAATTTGGTGGAAAGGAATATTAAACACCAACGCAAGTTTTCGAGCAACTTCTGAAGCAACCATTTCTTCTAAGTAGATTGCATGATAAACTGAAATAAAAAATAAGAACAGCATTTTAGCAGTAATCTTTGATCTATTTTCCACCTCATCTATTGGAAGATCACTCCTTTCAAAGTACTAAAGAAATATAAAAATTATAAAGATAAGAATACTTCTCCCCTTACTACCCATATGAATATAATAATACATTATCTATGCTCACACATAATTTAATTAACATTAACCTCTGTACAAAAGTATCTGAGGTTTTATCTTAAAAGCAAGCAGGAAGTGACTGCAGATGGGCACAGATGATCATTCTGGAGTAATGGGACTAAAACTGGATTGTGGCGATGGCTGCAAAACTGTAAACTGATTAAAGTATCGCTGAATTGTGCGCTTGCAGTGGGAGGACTTTGTGGTATGTAAGTTACACCGAAAGAAAGCCATTTTCAAAAATGCTATGTATTTCTAGCCATATATAAAAAGAACTCTAAAAAGGTCATAGTTTTTGATTCAGTAAACCTACTACTGGGAATTTATCCTAAAGAATAAAAGCTACCTCTCCCCTCTTCCTTTCCCCTAAAGAATTAAAAACAGTGTAGAAGACGGCACACGAGAAGCTAAGGATGTGGACCACGAGGCCTCCTGCTTCTCCACAGAAAGCCCAGCTGTTTTTGGAACACGTGACGATGCAGCAGCCCTTGTCTGCAAAGCGTCAGGCACATCTGCAGTGAGCCTGAGTCTCGCAGGTCCTGCTCTACTACTGACTCAAGCCAAACACGGATCAGGAATATCAGTGCTTTTACTTTGCTTCCCCAAACAAGGGTTTTTTCATGTGTGTGAGTACAGAAACCTTTGCTTAGAATTTGGAACTACAATTAAGGTAAGACTACAGAGAGGCTCTAAAGCAGGGGTGCCATACTCTGCCCTACACTTGTTCTTTTAAAATTATATTTTATCATAACAACAGCCGAGAAGGGCCACTGCCTCTCACTGCTGCCAGGACAACCCAGTGGTCCCCACCAACTCAGAAGGACAGTGGCAGGAAGCCGAGTGTCCTGGCCCCCCCATCCCTGCCCGCCCATACCCACCGTAGGGTGTGGCGGCGCTGCTGTCGCCCCCGCCACCCGCTGCCTGCTGCTGCCCCTGCGGCGCCGGCTGCTCGCGGCAGACGTAGAGGGTCAGGCGGGGCCGCACCGACCTGCAACCAGAAGACAGCGCTTGTGAGCCGGCAGGAGGGCTGCACGCGCAAGCGACAGCTACAAGAATCTAGGGTCTATTTCCTTAGGAGAACTTTACAACGTTACTTCATTATACGAAATAATTTACTAGGAAGAATATAAAAACACACACCTCACACCAACTATCACAGGTTATCACAGGTGGTCTAATCTGATGATCCAGACTCTAAACCATTGAGATGGTCGGTCAGATGCTGGTAAATTTAAGTTTCAAGATTATGTCAGCAATGTAACATCAGTAAAATTCAGTTTAATGGAATTCTCACACCACAAGTCTAGAAATACCAACGATAGTAAATGGATCTTAAAAGCCAGCACAGTTTACAGTTCTATCATTTTAATTCACAATTAGAAGTTTACATTTTTAATAACTGTTTAGTAGTGTCACATGACCTTGAAAACCATAGATTCTGTATAGCTCACCTAAATGAGAAGTTTGTTTTCTTGGCAACAAACCCAGTCGTCTTCCAGACCACAGTCCTGCCCATGTGCATTTCTAGTCTTACAGTCTACCTCTGCCCTCAGTGCCTGCATCATATCTGGGCCTGCCTGAAGGTGTACACAAAACAGTCTCCTCGTGAGCACGGCGGGCCAGCGGCCACAGCGCAAGGGCACACGCCGACGTGGCGTGGACACATCCTGCCCGCAGTCCCCACGCGAACAAGGGCACATTCTTATTTCAAGCAGAACAGTTCCTTTTAAACACGGTATTTTACCTTGACTTCAGTGAATTATAGAGCCGAATTCCATCGGCTGCACCACAAATTTGTACTAGATCTTCCTTTGTCAGTTTTAACAAGTCGGCACCTGGAGAAGAGCAAAAAGAATCTTCTCAAGGAAATGGGAGAAGAACCAGCAGTACAGGCTACTCTGCAGCATCTGTCTTCACAGTTTAACGTCCTTCGAAGCCATCGCCAGGTCTCCTGTGTATACACATACACATGAACAACACACACACACATACCTGTCCCTCACAGCCAAAGAGAATGCTGGCTCTCCATGTTCTCTATCAAGAAGGAACTCAGAAGCCCAGAGGCTGGAAAATCAGAGCAATGAGCCAAGAGCAAAGGGCCGACAGGAATGTCTCTTCCCAATACAGGATTTCAGTGCCTGCCTTATTCTGGCTGGGTGGAGCTCGTGAAGATGAGCATGATTCTGACCCCAGACAGTTCACCTTGAGATGACCCAGACCAATCTTTAATTTACAAAAGGAAGAAATGGAAGTCAGAGTTTGGGGGACCTGCCCAAAGGCACACAAGTTGGCAGCAGAGCTAGGACTAGGTCTCTTTTTTATTTAGTTATTTATTATTTTTGCGATACACGGGCCTCTCACTGTTGTGGCCTCTCCCGTTGCGGAGCACAGGCTCCGGACGCGCAGGCTCAGCGGCCGTGGCTCACCAGCCATGGCTCACCAGCCCAGCCGCTCCGCGGCATGTGGGAATCTTCCCGGACCGGGGCACGAACCCATGTCCCCTGCATCGGCAGGCGGACTCCCAATCACTGCACCACCAGGGAAGCCCCAGGACTAGGTCTCTTTATACTGTAACATGCTACATACAGTGCAACATTCTATAACAAACAACTCCATCACAGCAGCCAGTTTTAATACAAAAGCATGACAGAGAATTGCATATTATACTTAAGGTTTCCCCCATAAGTATTTGGTGTGTAAGTGACATGGTATCTAGCATTTGCTTTAAAGTAGGACAGAAAGGGAAGGTGGGGGGAGTGGGAGAGAATGACACTGATCTAGGCTGGACGTCTCTGGAGCTGGGTGTGGTGACACAGGAGCTCATCAGACTCTTTCTTCTATGTTTTACGTTTGAGTGTGTCTACAATCTTTTGTTTTACCTTTTATTGACGCTCAGATGTAGTTTATTGGGAGAATGAAGATGCCCTCTGGGATTAAAGCATGACCTCCATATGATAAATATCCACTTACATATGTAACGAGATTAATGGAGTTATCTACTTTTGAGGGCTTGAATGTTAAGAGCCTAATCATCTTCTAGTTTGTAAAAGGACAAAGACCAGAGAAGCACATCTCCCATGAGGCACGAGCACTGTTGGAGCTGTTTATGGAGTCAGGTAAGCAGAGACAGACGCTGTCATCTCTACCAGGGGGCTTTCCATACACACCTCTGCCAACAGGGCTCCCAGGAGGGACCAGAGACGTGTGTGCCCATCCTTCACCCACACACAGAGCTGGACAGACACTGCACAGCCCTCTCCAAAACATGACTGCCTAACACGCTAAGAGAAAGAAGCCTCCCTCTCCTCCCCTTTCTACTGTTGGGAAGCTCACAGGGGAAGGAAAAGGCAGGAGGCCAAGCCACCGCGATCACCACTCAGAACTACAACACGCATTGTCTGACAGAACAGGAACCTGGGCCCTCGTGGCAGAGCCTTCCGACTGTGCAGTGCTCTCCCTGTCTCCCCTGTGAGCATCCAAGATGCGCCCCACATCCCGCAACACGCTGAAATTTTTAAATGAGTTTTTCACAGATAAAAGGCTTACTTAATCATAAAAATGTGCATCCCAGCTAGCCAACGACTTTCACCCAGCACTTTAATTTTAAAGAGACAAAGCGCTACCTGGGGAATGACTAACCATGACACAAGCACAGAAATAAAGGGCTGATGTAATAGAAAACCACGTTCTTTGTGAAACCAGGCTTTCCTCTAGGCCAGCTGTGTGCACACATGTTCTCTCCTCTTAAAAGGCTCGAGCTGCATTTGGATGGTCCCCCAACACCATGGGCTAAGGAGAGCCAGCTGCTACTTCACCGTGGCCCAGGAGGAGTTTGGCCAGGACATGTTACTAAGTGTTCTGTCGGGAAAGGGTCCCAGGGCCAAATATGTTTAGAAAATGCTGCCCCTGCCCCAGCTGGCGTTATCTATTACTGTCCCTCCAAACAGGCTTCTTATAGCACCAGCTGAAGCAGCACCGCCCGGTCCTTTCTGAAATTACATCTAAATACTCCCGTAGCTTACTAGGCAAGAAAAAAACTTAAGTCTATAAAAACCATATATGAGTACATTCATACCCTCTAATGCTACATAGCAATAAAGAGGAACAAACTATTGATACAACATCTTGGATGGAAGTAAGGGCCTTGTGCTGAGAGAAAAAAAGGTAACATACTGTATGATTCCATTTATGTAACATTTTCGAAATGACAAAATCATGGAGACAGAAAATACATTAATGGTTGCTAGGTATTAGGGATCGTGGGGGAGGGGTAATTAGGGAGATCCCTGTGGTGATGGCAAGATTCTGCATCCTAACTTCGGTGGTGGTGGGCATACAATCTATACATGTGATAAAATGACACAGAACTATATACACACATAGCACCAATGTCAATTTCCTGGTTTTGATACTGTATACTATGTAAGTATGTGAGAAACTGAGTGAAGGGTACACTGGAACATATCTGTGTTATTTTTGCAACTTACTGCAAAGCAAAAATTATTTCAAATAAAAAGTTAATAAAATCAAAAAAATTGCATATATCTATATACACGTATACAAAAATGAGGGCATGTAAACCTGGTGAAACAGCATCGAGTTCCTGTTCTGATCCTGCACCATAGGTCTGCAAGACACTACCACTGGGGACACTGGGCAGCTCCCTGTACAGGTACACAGGAGCTCCCTGTACAGGTTTGGGCAACTTCTTACGAATCTACATACAGTTACTTCCCCAAAATTTAATTACAGCTAATAAAAGTACAAAAACAAACGTGTGCGTGTGCACACACGAACACAAACATACCTAAAAAATTGGAGAACAGTCTTGTGTAGGAAGAGAATCTGTTTTTGAGCAGCCATTGTTGTGTTTCCTGGATCGTGGCTGAAGGCTGAAGTTGCTATTAACAAAGAAAATGAACACAAACAGAAGAAACTATTAAGGCTTACAAAAAATAATCCAAGTCACTGGCATGTTATAAAGAACATTTAAACAAAACACAGAAATCCTCCAGGTTTAAAGTTTAAAACACCCACGAAGAGCACAGGTGTGATTATTCAGTGACCCAAACAATGACTCAAACCCCTGTCAGAGGCTTCAAAATGCAGGACCCTGAAAGCATGATAGCTCAGGGTAAAGATACTTACTTCACTAGAGGCCTGTGAAACTCCATCTCCTTGATGATTTGGGGAAGAAGAATTGCTGGGGAGAAGGAAGGGGGGAAGGAAGAAAAGAATGATTATTATGATATATATTTTTTAATCAAGACATTAAAGGCTATTAAACTAGGTGAATTTAAAATAATACTGTGGGACAGAGCAATGTAACTATGCAAAAAGAGTGCACAACTGGTCAAGGAGTCAATATGTTGATAAGATTAAGACACAGAAGGGAATTCCCTGGCGTTCCAGTGGTTAGGACTTGGCGCTTTCACTGACATGGCCCAGGTTCAACCCCTGGTTGTGGAACTGAGATCCCTCACAAGCTGCGCAGTGCGACCAAAAAAAAAAAAAAACAAAAAAAAAAGTTAAGACACAGAGGACGGTTTAATTTGTGCCTTCTCCTCCTACATCTGTTCTAGTAAAAAAAGTCATGTTTCATGACACAAAAGGGCTCCAATGATTTCCAGGGGTGCCAGGAAAATGACAGATACTCATTCATTTTAGTTAGGAAAAAAGTTTGAGAATCAAATAAGATAAACAGTTGAAAATAACTGCAAAAAAATCTGATTATGAGCTATAAGAAATGATATAGTAAACCTAAGCCAAAATAAAAATAATATCCCTTTAATGATTATATTTATCCATGATTAAACAGGGTGAAATTCAAGAGAACAAAAGAAACAAACTTGTGCCACTAACCCTGTGTTTCCAGGGGAGAATGAGGACAGCTGCTCAGGGAGTGCATCCACCTTTCTGGTCCCTTCTTAGCACCTGTACCCCAGTTACTTAGGTTTACCATGTTGATTGTTTACTGTCCTCTGCCCACTAGAACTTGAGCTCCTTCAGACAGGGCTTTCTCTCACTCACATCACAGTACCCGGAACAGTGCTGGGCACCGTGGGCTCTCGGGAAATATCTAGTGAGCCTGTGTGTACACGAATTCACAGCTCCTCTCTGAAACTGTTGTCATTTTCTAGGATTATTCAGTCCCCTGCATGGTGACATGCTGGTCCCAGAGTCCAGGAGTGTCCCCCTACCCTGAAGCACAATAACCTACATGGAAACAAGCTGCCTCTTGGTCTATCCATCGCCTCTGGGAAAAGGCATGTTCTCCTTTGTTTTCTCACCAGACCCTGCTACAGACTGAATGTTTGTGTCCCCTCAAAAACCACCGGTGGAAACCTTACCCCCAACGTGCTGGACAGTATTAGGAGGTGGAGCCTTTGGGAAGTAATGAGCATTAGAAGAAGCTGTGAGAACGGAGCCCCAAGAATGGGATCAGTGACTTCGTTAAGAGTCGTAAGAGTCTGCCTCCTCCCCTCTGCTCTCCGCTGGGTGAGCACACAGGCTGGTAGCCTGCACCCGGAGAGAGTCCTCACCAGAACCCGTTCCGGCCAGCATCCAGCCCCTGGACACGCAGCCCCCAGGCTGGGAGAAATGAATTTCTATTGTTTATAAGCCACTCAGTCCCTGGTGTTTGTTATAGCAGCCCGAGCTGGCGTGACCAGAGTACAAAAATGAGAACCCTTTCCTTTTTTTCTTTCTTTTCCCCGCACCCCGTGGCTTGCGGGATCTTAGTTCCCCGACCAGGGACTGAACTGGGCCACAGCAGTGAAGGCACTGAGTCCTAACCACTGGACCACCAGGGAATTCCCTCCTTTATGGTCTTAACTTTCATAATTTTACTTCCCAGCAAGAAATGTCATAACAGCGGGGACCTTCTGATCTGACTACTCAGCAGGAGCTCCTGAGCAAAGCCCCAGGAAGGACAATCTCCCCGGGGCATTGCTGACCAGCAGCTAATAGTCAAGGCCAGAAACTAGGATGAACAGAGCCCACCATTCCCATTTCTAAAACCAGAGCAAGTCTTTAAAATGGAAAGTCCTTCCTTTAAGTTTTAAAGACTTAATTAAAAAAAAAAAATTAGTGTCTTTGGGAGGGAGAAGAAATAGGGTAGAAAATGATCTTTGTTCGACATGGTGAGCATTGAAGTGTACTTTACCATAAACTCAATTGTAACATATTCAAGTCACAGTTTCACCTTAATAACTCACTGTCCTTTTCTCTATCCATGAAGCCCATTAATGCTGATTTTATCTCACAAAGAATATACCTTGAAAATGCAACCTTTTCTATAATTTCCACAGTTGTGAGTGTGTGAGGCACAAGGGGGCTAGGAGCAAAAAGGCGGGAAGGTGAAGAAAAGACAGTTTTGCCCTGCAGCAGGCTATTTCTAATTACCACATACCCCAGATACACACACAAAGAGGCTGCGTAACTTGACAGGAAGGGACATAAAGGAGCACGGGCACTCGTCACGCACGCCGGCTACCTGTCCGGGACGCTGCAAGCGCTCTGCTGCGGGGCCGTGAAGGTGGGCGCCGTGGAAGGGCTGCTATTCACATAGGCGGTGGGGGTGTCGGGCCATGGAGAGCACTGCGGACAGAAACAGAAATAAATTAATGGTTCGCTTCTAAAGTACATGGGAGTAATAGCCTTGTAATTCACTCTCTAGTCTGGCCAAATGCAAGATCGTGAAACACAAGACACCTAACATTCATCAAGCAACCTCACAGAAACGCATCAAACTGACTGGTGTGTGGCAGGGAAAATGTTACCTGCTGTGCGTGTCTAGACACTGATTACTCTCAGAGAGGACCTGAGGTGACGACAGCAGCAAACATTTCTAAAGGTGTTTTAAATGTGTGCTTAAGTAAAATGTGCTTTCAAGAACTTTCACCTCCCTCTTCATCCATTCCCCAGTAGGTACCTATCGAGGTTTAAAGAACAGCAGAGGCAAGAAAGGATTCAGAAGCAACGTTTGACATCGCGTGGTGACAAGGACAGTAGATCTGTCCCACCTAGTGCTCTTTCCACCCTCTTCCCCAAGGAGCAGCCTCACCAGTACCCATGTACTTCCCTGATCTCTCTAAGGTTCATGATCATCCCCAAGTAAGATGAGACAGGCCCCACATCAAAATACATCAACTGTGGATGGTACTGCCTGTAGCCATCTACCTACCTACCTACGTTTATTGTTTATACTTTCTAGAAGGAGCAGGGTGGACTTAAATATTTTTCAGCCCTTGGCACAATTCTGACCAAAAATAGAGCCAAGATACAAAGACACACTAACTATTCCAATTAGGAATACTGAAAAAGCTAAAGTCAAAACATGCTGAATAGGCCAGGGTGGCCTCAAGTGCTGAGGAAGGAGGGAATTCATCTCACTCCACGGTATTCTTTCTAAGGCTGAGAACACCCTGGGTTTCAAAGGTCCCCTTTCATAAGCACTCTCCTCCCATTTCACACACAGACGGCATCCTGTCTCACCATGGCTGTGGGGTGTAAGGCTCTGCCAAAAGCCAAGTTAAAGACCATTCAGAGAAATCAGGGTAGACACTAAGAAAGTACACGACTCTAAAATTCTTCTCTACGTCAGGGGGTTTTCAATTCTTTGCTTTCAAAATAATTCAGGAGGACATCTTGTCAGCTGACAGACACTGAAATAATTTATTAGATCATACAAAGAGAGATCATTGGAATTTCTGGCAGGTATCTCAGAAGGAGTTCCAAGACCTGAATGACACTGCTGAAAGAAAAATAAATTTATCTAAACAAAGTTTCTCTTACCTATAAAAAATCTAGAATTTAAGTATGTTCTACCCTGTCTCATCATTCAAAATGCATTTCCAATAACATTTCTATTTTTATAGTTAAAAATTATTCATCAAAATTTGTATGATTTGTTGTTTTGATAAACTGGTAAAAATAATAAGTTTTAAATTCCTCAACTGACTTAAGTCTTACATGGTCACAGGAAATTTTAAAAATTAAATTTCAAGTTATATTGTTTGTTGTAAAAAAGTAATTAAGGTGACCATTAAAAGATTTCCAGGCATGAAAGTATGTCCTATTTGGACAATATTATTTAAGGGGAGTGAAGGAGAAAACATGAGAAGAAGAAGGAAGAGCAGAGTAAAATTTCAGACTTAACTAAAGTGATGGCTTCACCTTAAGTTGTAAATACAGATATTCAAGTATGTCAGAAAATTGTTTCCTTTGCAGCTATTTAAAAAAAATTTTTATTGCAGTACAGTTGCTTTACAATGTTTTGTTAGTTTCTACTGTACAGCAAAGTGAATCAGCTATATGTATACATATATCCCCCCCTTTTTTGAAATCCTTTGGAACTATTTAAATTTATGATGAAAACTTTCAGATGTCAACCTAAAAATGTGCAAGGAGTATATTCTTTTTCAAAATTCTTTTGAGTGAAGTTAAGACCACTACTGTGAAGGACTCTGAGCTCAGAAACCAAGTCTCCCCAATGGTTACAGGAGCTTCAAACAGCGTGTCTGACACCCATCAACAGCATGGGTACAGGGCTTCCTTGGTGGCGCAGTGGTTAAGAACCCGCCTGCCAATGCAGGGGACATGGGTTCGAGCCCTGGCCCGGAAAGATCCCACATGCCGTGGAGCAACTAAGCCCGTGTGCCACAACTACTGAGCCTGTGCTCTAGAGCCCACAAGCCACGGCTGCTGAGCCCACGAGCCACAACTACTGAGGCCCACGCACCACAACAAGAGAAGCCACCGCAATGAGAAGCCCACACCACAACGAAGAGTAGCCCCCACTCGCCGCAACCAGAGAAAGCCCACGCGCAGCAACAAAGACCTGATGCAACCAAAAATAAATTAAAAAAAAAAAAAGCATGGGTACAAAGAAAATAAAACAAATCCCATCATCTCAACATTCTTTACAACTACCCATTAGGTATCCCCTCAGAAATGGGGAAAATGACTGCAGACTTAATGTTTCAACTATTATCAACTTTCAAAAAAGAAATCTAATTTGGCTGGAATGCATTGCTAAACCCTCTCTGCATGTTGTACCAATTTCACTATAAATGACATTTTACACAATGCCCATTCTTTTTAAACTAGGGTCTTTTGTTTTTCTTTCCAGTTTACAAAGTAGTACCTCCCCAGCTTATACAGTTTGAGGAACCCAAGATGCTGTGGGCCGCCTGGCAGGTCTCCTAACTTGTGGGTGTCACATGCTCATGGTCACCTCTACTACTTGGAAGATCTTCCTGCTACACCATTCTCCCCAGATACAAAATATTACAACACGGCATAACACGCACATCAAAACCGTATAGACCTTTCAATATCATCAAGTCTCCCCAGATCTGCTTTGGTAATTATTGCCAGCTGTTTGAGGAAATAAAGCCATCAAAAGCTCCAAGTGAGCATGGCAGGTGATACAGCAAAGACACCAAATTTACTGAAACTCCATAAACATACCTATTTCACTTTTACACATCTAGATTCTTCTAGCAGTAGAAAAGCAGGGCTGTTTGACATCTAAAACTTGCCCAATAAGTAGGAGACTCAATTCACAGAACACAGGAAAACTAGCATTCAATGAAAACTGGTCCTGTTAGGAGGCCTCTACTTTTAGAAATGATGGATTCCAAGTTCTTCAATGGCCAGGCCGGATGAAACACCAAGGCTCTCCCACCTGCTTTTTTCGTAAGTTTCTCTTACAGTCTTGACCCAGGGGAGTACAGGCATACCAAGGAATATTTTCAGTGTTTCTTCTACCTTGTCATTCTTCCCTATCTTTAAAAGTAAGCAATGGTACTGATTCATCAAGGCTCCAGCGATATCTGGCCTGGCCTTGTAGAGTCACAGCTTTGGTACACTATGAACAAAGTCCCTCCCCAGGCAGATTAGAAAATGAGGACTCACTGCAGACTGTAGACACTGGCAAGCCAGATTTGAGCCGATGAAATACAGCTCAGATGCAAAGACCAACAGAGACACTAAGGGTTTGGTTGTGCTGTGGCTCTCGGGAACCTACAGTGCTGCCTCTATTCAGTGCAGGACCATCTCACACAGCGCCATGTAGCTTTGACAGGTAAGTCTGGATACCCTTTTCAATTGAAAGCCAGTTGTAACTATCAGAGAACTGTAAGAAATGCTGGCCTTCTTTTGTAGGTGCTTGAAGAAATATATAAAATGCTGCGGATTTTCTTTTTTAAGGGATTCATCTGTACCTTGCTTTTAATGAACAGGTTTCCAAGAAGACCTCTAACCACCCCTAGAAGTATCTTAACCAAACCAAATGCAGCCCTGGGGAAGCAAGCAATGCACACTTGGAAGATGTGAAATCCCAGGCCAGTGAACTGCTGACGTTTTGCATACTTTAGACTTGCATCTTCGGATGAGCTCTAGGCTATAACAGATTTCTTTAATTTACAAATTATCAGAACCATTCCTTTTA
This sequence comes from Grampus griseus, assembly GCF_964374135.1. Lineage (NCBI taxonomy): Eukaryota > Metazoa > Chordata > Mammalia > Artiodactyla > Delphinidae > Grampus > Grampus griseus. Next base: position 52,980,443 of record NC_139004.1, read on the forward strand.
ATTAGTTTACAACAAAAGGGGAAAAGTGATTTGAATTACCAGTGTCTCCCAAAAAAAGTTTACTAAGAACCATTTGTGTCTTCAGCTGGGAAATTAGGAGAATAAAAAGATAAAACTGGAGGGGCGGGCGTTCTGGGGAAGGAGCATACAGTTGTTCCATACAACTTCTGATTTGAATCAAAAAAGCCCACTTAAAGAAAGTGCAACATGGTGTGCTCCCCTGCCCCTCAGAGAGGACATTTTCAGTTTTATTGCATATATTATTTAAATGCATATAGAAGCATTTAAAATATTTTCACTCAATGCTTTAATTTGGAAATAATGTTCCTGTGATAATGCCTGTGGCTTTCATAGTCTACAGATAATTACAGATACATGTGTAAGAGTGAAAACTCCATTTCTGGCACCTTGATAGTATAAACACTGCAATGATGAAACAGTAACCATTAATATGTATGATAAGTTATTTTTAAAAATTATTTAATGTTCTCTGTTTACATTTACTGCTGGTATATAGCTGATCTAAGTTTATATAACAAGATAACCCTTTGTCAACTGTTTGATGAAGAACTGTGTTATAAAATAAAGATCTGCTCTACTTAATAAGCTGGCAAAGTTCATATTCAACCAAACCCCCCCTGGACTACAGTGGGGAACCAGGGCTGAGTGTAGCAAGGTGTCCTATGCTGGCCTGAAGCATAAGGTCACAATGCAGGTGCCAAGAGGAAACACTAATGCAGTCAAGGATTGTTTTTCTACCAGTGCTGCCAGTCAGGCTTTTAAACGCAGACACATTCTTACGCTCCATGCAGGGAAATGGGACACAAAGTACTGCGTATGTTAACGTCAAGCTTGCTGCCATAATTTCTCCAAATATCTGTGACACTTTCTTATCAGTTACACACACGAAAAAGCAAAAACCTTTTTTAATTACACAAAAATAACTATTTTACTAAAGAAAGTATTTTCAATTAATTTCAGTGCTCGTAAAGCAAGTGTATGTGCAAAGGAGAGAGAGGGAGGGAGGAAAGGAAGGAGACAGGGAGGGAACACATTTTTGAGTGTCATTTGTTTTCTCTCCAAAACCACCCAATATGGTCAACTTTGTTTGAAAGTGTTAGATTTAGGAAATTTTCCTCAGTGAGGAACAAACAGAAAGCAGGAAGTCTAAACAAAAGCAAATTAAATCAAGACAAGGACATCAAAAACAAATTTGGCTTTACTTTTCAGTGGAAGTTGGTCCTATATCTAACACTGCACAAGGTTTCTTGCACAATGAAAAGAGAAGCAGAAGCCCTTACACTGCCTCGCTTTGCCAGAGAATCACCGTAGTCTGCTGGCAAAGTCCGCTTGCTGGACTTTTTCTGCTCATGTTCAACTGCATCTTCAATTATAGGCTCAAGCCTCATCTGGACAAACACCAAAGATTGGGATCAATGTCTTTTCATTATACAAAGAAAGATCTAATACCCTGTTTATGCCTCTGCCGTCCAATTAAACAAACGTATGACTAGCAGGATTCAAAGGTAAGGAAGATGCAAAACCCCAGCAGTGACAAACATCGGACATTCTGGGCCCCAACATAATTTCTATCAACTCCAAGGATTTTAAGGTCTGTTTCTGAGACCTGACTGGGATTTCAGCATCTTCGTCCACGATCCCACCCAGGAAACGAATCTATTAAAATCCCCAAATTTAAAGAGAATATCTTCCCCACAAATTTCACCAAGAACATTATGTCAATCTACCACCCAATCTTCCCAGACCCTTTGCAGCCAAACTCATCCTCAGAGGTGGTGCCAGAGTGCACAGCCCGGCTTCTCCTCAGAACCGGAATGGTGCCCGCATTACCTCTGTGAGGACCGTGGTGTCATAGGACGGCTGGTACTTCTCCTTCTCATGAGCGGTTCTCTTCTCCATCTTCTCTCGATCAGTTTTTTGTTTCCTATCTGCACCTTTCGGCTTAAAAACAAAGTAGACTTTTTCATCTATCAGGCTTCAGACAAACACCTTTACCAGCAACACTGGGCCTCACTTCCTCAAAGCCTAGTTTCCATCTCTTACCTTAAAAACTTTGATTTGGCAGCTAGCTGAGTGTAGATGATCTGTGTATTCTCCATTTTCATTCTGCTTAAAGGTGTCAACCTGGATCCTAAAAGGCACTCCCTTTTCACCTCCGTGCTTCCGGGGAGTAAATTCTGTGCTGATGCAGTGTACCTAGAAAATGAGTCAGGCTGAAATGGATTCAAAGTCTTGTCCACTGATTACCCTTCTACTTTGCTCCCTTTCAGATGTTGGGCCACAGGTATGAATTCAAGATCCTTTAAAAGGAACTCCCACCTATTACTCAGGTGTCTGTTGTGAATTTCTAACTGTTTTAAACATGTATGACTTTCCTTTCACAAATCCAGCTGAGCCCTCCTGAACTTTGTGGGAATGGGCTCTGCCCCATTCCAGTGCCCTCCTCGAAGGCAGGACTTGCTCCAATGATGAGCGCATCAGTACAGTAGCTTCCTGTGTCTGTCCCCTACTCCCACCCCAGACTGGACCCACGGTCCTCAGCCTTGCGTGGGGCTCAATCCACAGCAACCATCACCTCGTTACTCAGAGCCCCTGCTGTTTGCCCTCTACTGCCATCACCCCAACTCCAGCCAGCTAGTCACCTCACTGCTGTTCCTACGGTCATCAACTCGTGATCCTTCGCCTGGGGAGCTTCCACAGTCCACCAAGCCCACTCCTCACTCCACCTGCATCCATCTGAACTCTCCTGTCAACGCTTCACAGTTCACAGAGGATCCTGAGGGCAGTATTCATTTTCCCACCACTTCTGCCCACTCTTGCAACAACACCATGGTGACAGCTCCAGGGCATGGCACAGTGTCATTAACAAGACCTTGGTAATTTCTGACTGCTACACACCCCCTCTTCTAAGGACTCAAGGTTAAAACTGATTTCTGCACCAAGACTGTACACAGCCTGAGAGGTAAGGCCAGCTCTTCCATTGCTCTCATTCACCACATACCCAGTCACCCTGTCAGATGAACAATATGAGAAAATATTCAACTAATAGGAACCATGGCCCTACTGATTATTAGCTGATGGGTGATACTACTTGGAAGACCACGAAAATGCAAAATACTAAATTCTCTATAGTTCACACAAATCATAGCCTACTTCGGCCAGTCAGCAATTAACTGATTTTCCTTCTCTATATAAAGATTACCTACTCAGTAGTTTTCATTTCACCATTTACAAATTTGAACATACTATTAGAATTACTGTTGATTTTATTTTACATATAATAATACCATATCTGTTTTTCAAAAACTAATCTCTTAGGACAGCAGTCCCCAACTTTTTTGGCCCCAGGGACTGGTTTCATGGAAGACAATTTTTCCATAGACTGGGGGTGGGGTGGGGATGGTTTTGGGATGATTCGAGCGCATTACATTTACTGTGCACTTTATTTCTATTGTTATTACATTGTAATATATAATGAAATAATTATACAACTCAGCATAATGCAAAATGAGTGGGAGCCCTGAGCTTGTTTTCACTTGCCACTCACTGAGAGGGTTTTGATATGAGTCTGCAAGCAATTGATTTATTATGGTCTCTGTGCAGTCAAACCTCTCTGCTAATGATAATCTGTATTTGCAGCCGCTCCCCAGCGCTAGCATCACAGCCTCAGCTCCACCTCAGGTCATCAGGCATTAGATTCTCATAAGGAGCATGTAACCTAGATCCCTTGCACGCGCAGTTCACAGTACGGTTCACATCCCTTGCATGCACAGTTCACAGTAGGGTTCATGATCCTTTGAGAATCTAATGCCGCCACTGATCTACAGGAGGCGGAGCTCAGGTGGTAATGTGGGTGACAGGGAGTGGCTGTAAATACAGATGAAACTTCGCTCGCTAGCCTGCCGCTCACCTCCTGCTGTGCAGCCCGGTTCCTAACAGGCCATGGACACTAACAGTCCGTGGCCCAGGGGTTGGGGACCCCTGTCTTAGGAGACACAAACTGAGTATTCATGGGTGAAATGAAATGCCTGGGTGCTGCTTTACAGTATTCCACCAATAACCAAAAAGGGGAAACTACTAATAACTGTCGAAGCCAGGAGATGGGCACAAGAGGATTCATTATTATCCTCTCACTTTTGTGGGGGATTGAAAATGTCAGTATTAAAATATTTTTAAATAAAGCTAGACAGAATCTTAAAACTACACTTTTTTCAATCATATCCTTTAAAACAGCAGGTTTTGTTCAAGAGAAATGCATCTTAAGAAGAATGGAAGTTTTGATTATTGTTACTACCAGTGGTAAAAGTGATATTTAAATAATGCTTTACATATTAAGATTGTCTTTATAGGTTAGTCCATAAATGATGAATTTAGTAGATTAACTCTAACTTAACAGAGTGTGTTGTGTGTGTGTGTATAAAAAACATTACAAGATAGTTTACAAATAAGTACTTAAAGAAAATGATATCACGTATCAAGAATTCAAGCTCACCCACAGCCTCCTGAATGACGCTAGTATAACTCTAATAATGTAAGAATCCAAACCTGAATGAAAGCAGATGTGCGTTTTGCAGGATCCCACAGAAATTCAACTGCATTTAACTGGCTTGGATTTGTCTTTGTGTCAATTATTCCCACAGACATTGGAATATCTGTATTTTAAAAAGAAGTGACACAGAAACAAAACTATGAATGATTAAAAGGTTACAATCTACTATGATTCTGTTCTAATGAAATTATTATACCTCCCTGCTGAACTTTTCCCTTCAATGTTCTCCATGGTCAATCATTTCAACATAAAAACCCACCTAATGTGTATCATACTTTCTCCCACCATGATTTCTATTTCATTTTATTAAGAATATGATGGATGATGCCAATCAAAAATGAAATAAATGGTTTAAAACTCATAAAATTCCTGGCTCAGTTTCGTTAAGCACCAAAAACAACTTCATTTTTAACTATAAAACTACTCAAATAGTATGGAGGTTCCTTAAGAAACTAAAAATAGAACTACCATACGAGCCAGCAATCCCACTACTGGGCATATATCCTGAGAAAACCATAATTCAAAAAGAGACGTGTGCCACAATGTTCACTGCAGCTCTATTTACAATAGCCAGGACATGGAAGCAACCTAAGTGTCTATCAACAGATGAATGGATAAAGAAGATGTGGTACATATATACAATGGAATATTACTCAGCCATGAAAAGAAACGAAATTGAGTCATTTGTAGTGAGAGGGATGGACCTAGAGTCTGTCATACAGAGTGAAGTTAAGTCAGAAAGAGAAAAACGAATACTGTAGGCTAACACATATATATGGAATCTAAAAAAAAAATGGTTCTGATGAACCCAGGGGCAGGACAGGAATAAAGACACAGACGTAGAGAAAGGACTTGAGGACACAGGGAGGGGGAAGGGTAAGCTGGGACAAAGTGAGAGAGTGGCATGGACATACATACACTACGTGTAAATGTAAAATAGATAGCTAGTGGGCAGCAGCTGCATGGCACAGGGAGATCAGCTCGGTGCTTTGTGCCCACCTAGAGGGGTGGAATAAGCAGGGTGGGAGGGAGATGCAAGAGGGAATGCATATGGGGATATATGTATGCATACAGCTGATTCACTGTTACACAACAGAAACTAACACAACACTGTAAAGCAATTATACTCCAATAAAGATGTTAAAATACATACATACATAAAACAACTCAAGTCACACAGGTGACTAAAACTCTCTACGCAATCACCCATGGTGTGGTGCTAGCATATTAACAGGTATAGCTAAACAACTGCCTCATCTCTCCGTGGTCTTCTGACTTGTACCTAAATCGAGGAGTCTGTCTCCTGGGCGATTCCACTTCCAACCTTCAAGTTGCTGATGCTCTGTATATTGGAGCCGTCTGTCATGGAACACAACTCTTATGATGCTCTATGGAATAAGTAGGGGAAATGAGCACTTCAAAATTGTTCCAGCTAAAAAGCACAAGTGTTTTCACTTCTTATGCATTAGCCTATAATAGAAAAGCATACAAAAACAAATTCTGGGGCTTCCCTGGTGGCGCAGTGGTTGAGAGTCCGCCTGCCGATGCAGGGGACACGGGTTCGTGTCCTGGTCCGGGAAGATCCCACATGCCGCGGAGTGGCTGGGCCCGTGAGCCATGGCCACTGAGCCTGCGCGTCTGGAGCCTGTGCTCCTCAACGGGAGAGGCCACAACAGTGAGAGGCCCGCGTACCACAAAAAAACAAAAATGAATTCTGCTTTAAACATTTTGTAAGTGTTTTACAAAACACTGTTTTGTTCTTGGATACCTGGGTATGGGTACAATTATTTGGTGCAAAGAATTATTACTATCATTTTTTTTAACTTTTTTTTTTTTGATGTGGACCATTGTTAAAATCTTAATTGAATTTGTTACAATATTGCTTCTGTTTTATGTTTTGGTTTTTTGGCCATGAGTCACGTGGGATCTTAGCTCCCCGACCAGGGACTGGACCCACAACCCCTGCATTCGAAGGTGAAATCTCAACCACCAGACCAGCAGGGAAGTCCCGGTACAAAGAATTATAACTCAAAAATAACAAGAGCAAATAAAATGGATTCTTAGGTTAAATTTTTTTTTTTTTGCGGTACGCAGGCCTCTCACTGTTGTGGCCTCTCCCATTGCGGAGCACAGGCTCCGGACGCGCAGGCTCAGCGGCCATGGCTCACAGGCCTAGCCGCTCTGCAGCATGTGGGATCTTCCCGGACCAGGGCACGAACCCGTGTACCCTGAATCGGCAGGCGGACTCTCAACCACTGCGCCACCAGGGAAGCCCTCTTAGGTTAAATTTTTATTAAAAAATTTGATACTGTAATTCAAAATTAAGGTCCATGTCCATAAAAAATTAGTAAGAATTATATTTCTATAAAGAAAACATCAGGGAATCCCCTGGTGCCCAAGTGATTAGGGTTTTGCGCTTCCACTGCAGGGGACCCTGGGGTTCGATCCCTGGTCGGGGAACTAAGATCCCCGAGTGCTGTGAGGCACAGCCCCGCCCCCCAGAAAACAAAAGTCAAGGGCAGGGGGGTAAATCTGCCCACCACCCCAAAAAGAGAACCTATATGCAAAATTCATCCTCAACTATTTAACCTGCAAGTGAGATTATCTGAGGTAAGCAAGGGAAAAACAAAACAAAACAGATAAAACACAGGTAAACTTCATCCAAACACTCAGGTTCATTCCTAGGGAAGGCTTTAACTCAACGCCACAAACTCTAGGCCATTCTCTGCTCTCCACCCATCCCACCCTCACCTCCCACAGGTTTGGGCTGCCAGCTGCTGTTCCATTCCAAGAACAGGATAACAGGTCATCAAAATGGATTCAGATACCAGATTTGCACTAATTAGTGTTTCTGACATGTTTATAAATAACTGTTTCTCAGACTATGATGCAGTAAGATAATCGTATTTCCAGTAGACGCTCTGCTGGTTTGAGCAGGAAATAACTTGTTAGCGATACATATCAATACTATCTTTAGTGCCCCTGCCTTCCGCACCCCCAAAATGCTGTCCAAAACATAGCTGATAAATATTTTGAAGGGAACCATTTAAAAGTAGAAATACTGTAATTTGAAATAGTTTAAAAAGAGGCCAAGTCAGTCATTAGGACCTCTGTGGACGTCTATGAAGGCACAGTTGCCACTCTGATCCACACCCAATTCCCCACCAGCACCCACTTCACACAAGTCCTGCTGGCAGCAAAGCCCTCACAGAGTGATGGTGCTTGAGCCAGTGGTGGCTCCTGGTTCACAGTCACCAGCAGGTTGATCTCTCAGAAGTGCAGCACAGAAAATGTCATGATTTTGATTCTTCCATATTTAGTAAGAACCAGATCAAATCCACGAATTCAGATGAAAATAGTATGAGAATACAGGTATTAGTTTTAAGTGCTTTACTAAACCCCATTCTAGGTCAGACTAAGACATAAGACAGTAAAATAAGGAATATGGAGGCCCACAGTTAAGAAATGGCAAGATATAAAAGAAAACCTCTTAAATAAAACTGGAAGGGGAAAAGCTGTTATCTGGAAGTTCTGACTAAAAGGAGACAATACACCTAGAGAATCAGCCACAGATAAAGGGGCCCTAACAATAAGACAGAAAGAGAACAATCAGAGAAAGCACGTCACTGAATATTTTAAGCAGGTCAAGAAGTTCCAAAGCACCTCTGATCAGCGGCATTTGATCCCGAAGACCGCCCCCCTCAATAGCAGAGTCAAAGATCATGGGGCCAGGAAATTAAACTCTAGATGGCTGCAGAGTATTTTAGGGATCCTCTAGATGAAGAAGCATGTGGTCTTTAAGAAAGTTATCCTGTAGTCTCTGGCAGTAGCAGACTGTAACTCTGAAACCCAGGCAAGCTCTCAGGATGTAACTGGATGTATTCTGCCACATCCACCAAAAATCAGACATGTGGCTTATCAAGTGGAAGATGAAACTAAGACTTCTTAAAAAGTAACCCTGTGACTTTCACAATGACAAGAGTTCACTCACATCTTCCCTTAAACAATATATTACTAGGCTGAATTTTAACCAGGTGTGGTACAGTTTGGCAAAGATTTGCCGGGGTGCCCAATACTTGTCTGACAATGAATGACGAGCTGGGAGCAAGACATGCTGAGAGAATCTTCAACACTGCTAGCCTTCTAGACTCTGAAAAATGAGAGCTGTTGCTCCTTGACCAAACCATAGCTGTTTGTCACTAGAGTCCAGCAGAGCATAACCAATTCAATAGGGCTTGCTCACTGGGAACAGTGCTGATGCCTTTTTAAAAGGGTGAATCTAATTAGTGTTCAATACAGGTGAGAAAGCCAATAGGAGGGAATAAAAAAAATAAGGCCATCTGACCCACCCTTTAGGGAAATGATCAAACCCATTGATGGAACACAGACATGACAGACTCCATGTTCAGATGGCACACGTGAGAATGGGTAAATAACTTCTCTCCTTCTGTTCTGAGAATGTTGGGAGCCTCAGGAGTCAGAAGAAACCTGGGAGCTTACTCCGGGTTGGCAAGACAATGATCCACTGGGGACTAGAACCTCTCACAGGATTGGGAGCTTCCTGCCCCCAGGAGTGGGAAGAGTACTCCAAAGACTCTCAGGCCTCCAGTGCTGAGCAGCTGCTTTCTGGACAAGCCTAATTTGTTAGCATTAGTACTGCTGTCCACTCCCCCCACAGGCTGCCTTCCCCATGCTCGCCAGTCTGAAAAGGGATGGGTCTTTCCAATGGAATGCCTCTCCACAATGAGGGCCCAGCAGCACTCGGGCCCCAACAGGCCTCTCTGTAGGAAGATGGAAGGACCGAGAGAACTCATCCTGCTTCTCCCTTGCTAACAGTTAGCCACAATGAAGTTTTCCCTTTTCCCAATTAAGCTTCTTCCGTAACCCTTGCCCTGTAATGCTCTGGAGTTTATGATACTGTGTGGTGCGTGACAGGTAGAGGCTAGAAGGACCCACCTTGCATGACACTGCAGGGGCCGGGGATGGGTCTGAAGGCACATCCATCCTAAAAGGAATGGGTTGGCTGCGCCTCCTAGGCCTGGAATAACGGACTCTTCATTCAGATACACCAGTAGCGTGAAGAGATCAAATTTTACTTAGAGAAATTTTAAGAGGTGAAATAAAAGTTTCAAAGTAACACTTATATTTTCCCCCCACACTATCTTTTACTTTGAAAGAGAAAGTTTCCACACTATCTTCTACTTTTAAAGAGAAACAAAGTTTCCACACTATCTTCTACTTTTAAAGAGAAACAAAGTTTTTGTTGTGGTAGGGGGTTTTTCTCCCTCCTTTAGCTGCAACTAACTTTTCTCTGGCGCTTTGTTTCCAGAGGGCCTTCACATTTACTTCACTCAGTAATTACTATAATTCCTATTTTACAGAGGAGTAAACAAAATATAGCTCAAAAGAGTTTTAATATAGCCATTACTTTCTTAAAGTGAAATTAAATAATTTTTAATAACTCCTGCAACAAAAAACAAAACTCTTGCAGTAAAACTGCTACTTTTTTGAGTCACTGCAGTATCTTTTAGGAATTTAAACAGATGGTCCTTACCTTTACCAGTTTTCCAGTGATCTCAGGCACATCTCCCATTTTCCGATTATCCAGCATGCGAATTTCGTAAGACTGACCTATTTTTAAAAATTGTGTATCAAAAACAATCCATATAAAGAACATCACTCTGTGTAACAAAAATTCAACTCAAACATACGACTGCCCAATATTAAATTCTAAAGAAGCAAACTCAGGTTAATCTTTCTCTTCCCTGCAAATCATATTTTCCTCCTTCCACTCTCAAAGAAGACTGAAGAGTTCCTCAGTCAGTTTACTTTCCTATTATCCTCTCACACTCATTATCTGAGACCAATTTTTCATAACAGCTTTATTGAGGTATAACTTACATGCCATAAAATTCATCCTTTTAAAGTGTACAATTAACTAGTTTTTAGTAAATGCAGAGCTGTGCAGCCCAAACTGCTATTAATTTTAGAGCACCTTCATCATCAAAAAGAAAACTCATACCCGTGAGCAGTCCCTTCTCATCCACCCACCCCCAGCCCCTCACAACCACTCATCAATCTACTTTCTTTCTCTTGGGATTTGGTTGCTTTAGACAGTAGATATAAATGGAATCACAAAACAGGTGGCCTTTTGTGACTGGCTTTTTCACTTATAATGTTGCCAAGGTTCATCCAGGTTGTAGCATGTGTCAGTCTTTCCTATTTATGGCCAAATTATTCAACTGAATGCATACAACACACTTTGTTTATTCATTCAACAGTTGACAGACATCTGGGTTATTTCCACTTTTTGGCTATTATGAATAATGATACTAGGAACATTTGTGGACAGGTTTTTGTGTAAACTAAGGTCAAATTATAATCCTGGAGCTTTCTCCCTTGTGTCCAATGAACCCAACTCACATCTTGTCACTGCTCAATTAGGGTCCATAAAAAAAACACGAATAGAAACTCACACACCAATCTATTTAATTAGGAAAATAAGCTGCTGCTGCCAAGAGTTAGTAATATGCTCCAAATCCACAAAAAAGATGTTTGGATTACCTGCCATTAAATAATAAAAATGACAGCATAATTTGATATGCAGAAAATTAGCAGTAATTAAAGAGTGCTTCTAGTAACATGAAGTTGAGGCTCTTTATAATAAAACTACCAATACCTTGCCCACACTCCACTGGGCTTACAAAAATATACAAAGAGTACAAGATCATAGGGTCAAAACATAAGTTACCAAAATAAGACTAAATCACTCCAAGGTTGGTGAAGGAAAACAACTGCTGTATACACCACTAAGGAACAGTCAAATTCATTCAACACACTGAGAGAGATTAAACTAAAAACACCCTTATGGTAAGAGAGATTTTTTAAAAAGTTAAATCTGCAGCATACTTAACAATGGATCTGAACCTGGAAAAAGAATAAACAATAACTTCTTTAAAAACGGAAATGAATATCCAGGAGTGGTCACGAGCCCCTACTGCCACCCTCCCAGACCCCAGGAGTGGTCACGAGCTGCTGCTGCCCCCACTGCGTGCTCCGAGGGTGTGCCTGAGCCGCTGCCAGACCAGACACCAGCCATGGCATCTACACACCCCGCCCCTCTCGGGGGTAATGACCAGCACACACTGAGTAAAGAGGCAACAGGCATCCATACTAAAAACAGCCTCGTATCAAATATATTAAACACGTACAAGCTACACAGGGACACCCCCACATAAACAGCCCTCTAAGACCAAAGTAGGTAACTTTCTCCTAAACTCACAGAGTAAGATAAACACAAGTAAAATGAATCAGCAGAGGAACCACTCCCAGTTAAAAGACCAACAGAATTACCCTGAAAGAACAAACAATGAAGCAGACCTCTTCAGTCTAAGACACCGATTTCAAAACAGAGGCAATGGAAATACTGAAGGAATTAAGAAAGGCTATTGACAGAAATGCAGATTACTGTAAAAAAAAAAAAAAAAAACAGCTAGAAACTATAAAGATGAACCAAGAAAAATTAGAAAACTCATTTGCAGATGTGAAAGCTGAGATAAAGACAATGAATAGCAGAAAGAATAATGCAGAAGAACAAGTCAACTGGAAGATAAAATAATGGAAACCACCCAATCAAGACAGAAAGCCAAATGAAAAAAAAAAAATGAAAGCAACATAAGAGACCTATGGGATAATATAAAGCATGCCAACCTATGCATACTAGGAATTCCAGAAGAGGAAGAAAGAGAAAAGAGGACTGAAAAAATATCTGAAGAAATTATGGCTGAAAAGTTTCCAAACCTAAAGAAGGAAACAGATATCCAGGTACAGGAAGCACAGAGGGTCCCAAACAAGATAAATCCAAAACAGACCTACACCAAGACATATTATAACAAAAACAGCAAAACTTAAAGAGAGAGGATTTTAAAGGCAGCAAGAGTTCATTACAAGGGAACCCCCATAAGACTATCAGCTGGTTTCTATACAGAAACGTTGCAGGCCAGAAGGGAGTGGCAAGATATTGGGTTGGCCAAAAAATTCATTCAGGTTTCCCCGTACCGTCTTATGGCAAAACCCATACGAACTTTCTGGCCAACCCAATATATTCAGTTCTGAGAGGGAAAAATGTGTAACCTAGGATACTCTATCCAGCAAGATTATCATTTAGAATAGAAGGAGAGATAAAGAATTTCTCGGACAAGCAAAAACTAAAAGAATACAGCAATACCAAACCCATCCTAAGGGAAATATTGAAAGGTCTTCCCTAAACAGAAATGAAGAATCTATAGGAAAGAGAAAATCACAACTGGAAAATAAATCATTTAAATGAGCTAGTACAGATTTAAAAAGATTAAAAAATTTCTGTGAAAGTGATGATAACCACAATGAACAGCAAAAGGATAAACATGAAGATGTAAAAGAGGACATCAAAATTGTAAAATGGGGGCTTCCCTTGTGGTGCAGTGGTTAAGAATCTGCCTGCCAATGCAGGGGGCACAGGTTCAAGCCCTGGTCTGGGAGAATCCCACATGCTGCGGAGCAGCTGGGCCTGTGCGCCACAGCTGCTGAGCCTACACTCTGGAGCCTGTGAGCCACAGCTGCTAAGCCCACGTGCCATAACTGCTGTGGCCTGTGCACCTGGAGCCCATGCTCCACAATGGGAGAGGCCACTGCAATGGGAAGCCCGTGCACCACGGCAGGGAGTGACCCCTGCTTGCGGCAACTGGAGAGGGACTGCCTGCAGCAGCAAAGATCCAACGCAGCCAAAAATAAATAATTAATTTAAAAAATTGTAAAATGCGGAGCAGGGAAGAAAATGTAGAATCTGTTCTCCCTAAAATGTGCTTGAGCCTATATGACTATCAAAGGCAAGTAGATATAGGAAAGGGTTAACATACTTGAAAAACAGGGTTATCACAAATCAAAAACATAGAACAGATTCACAAAAATAAGAGAACATAAGTATAATATCAATACAAAAGAAAATAATCAGAACACACACACATGCACACACACACACAAGAACAAAGAAAAAGGGACAGAGAAGAAATAAAAATCAATGGGAAAATAAGGTTTAAAATGGCAATAAACATTGGGTTGGCCAAAAAGTTCCTTTGGTTTTTAAGTAAAAATAAGATACGTTTTTCATTTTTACCCAGAACTTTATTGAACAATGTATTCACCATTTTCTTCCACTACCTTCTGCCATTTTTCAGGAAACTTCATAATTCCATCTTTGCAAAACTTTTTATCTTTTTGAGTAAAGAACTGTTCCAGATGCCTTTTATAGTCTTCCAGGGAATTGAAATTTTTTCCATGAAGAGAATTTTGTAAAGACCAAAATAAATGTAAATCTGAAGGTGCAATGTCTGGTGAATAGGGAAGACGAATCAGAACTTCCCAGCCAAGCTGTAACAGTTCTTGTCTGGTCATCAAAGAAACATGCTGTCTTGTGTTATCCTGATGGAAGATTATGTGTTTTCTGTTGACTAATTCTGGACTCTTTTTGTCAAGTGCTGCTTTCAGTTGGTCTAACTGGGAGCAGTACTTGTTAGAATTAATCGTTTGGTTTTCTGGAAGGAGCTCATAATAGAGGACTCCCTTCAATCCCACCATATACATAATAGCACCTATTTGGATGAAGACCCGCCTTTGGTGGGGTTGGTGGTGGTGGTTCATTTCGCTTACCCCACGATCCCTTCCATTCCACATTATTGTACAGCATCCATTTTTCATCGCCTGTCACATTTTGTTTTAAAAACAGAACAGGTGTGTTACGTTTAAGTAGAGAATTGCATACGGAAATCAGTCAAGAAGTTTTTTTTTTTGCTTAACTTACGTGGAACCCAAACATCAAAGCGATGAACATAACCAAACTGGTGCAAATGATTTTCAATGCTCGATTTGGATATTTTGCTTATGTCGACTATCTGCTGCGTGGTATAACACTGATTGTTCTCAATGAATACCTCAATTTGATCGCTATCAACCTCAATCTCTCTACCTGACCGTGGAGCAACGTCCAGCAAGAAATCTCCAGCACGAAACCTCGCAAACCACTTTTGATATGTTCAATAAGTCACAGCACCTTCTCCATACACTTCACAAATTTTTTTTGCGTTTCAGTTGCGTTTTTACCTTTCTTGAAATGATAAACCATAATATGCTGGAAACGTTGCTTTTTTCTTCCATCTTCAATATTAAAATAGCTACACAAAAATTCACCAATTTTGATGGTTTTTTTAATGCACACTGATATGACAGCTGTCACAATAGAGTCTAACAAAATTGTTTCAAATGAAGTTAAGGATAACTAAGCAATACTAAAGCCAGCTTACAGAAAAAAAGCAAATGAACTTTTGAGCCAACCCAATACATAGCTATCAATAATTACCTTAAATGTCAATGGACTAAATGTTTCAATCAAAAGACAAGAGTGGCATACTGGATTAAAAAATAAGAGGCTACAATGTGCTGCCTACAAGAGACCCACTTTAGGGCAAAGGACACACACAGATTTAAAGTAAGGGGATGGAAAAAGATACTTCATGCAAACGGAAATGATAAGAGAGTGGGGGTCACAATACCCATAGCAGAAAAAATAGACTTTAAAATAAAGGCCATAAGGAAAGATAAAGGACACTATATAATGATAAAAGAATCAATACAAGAAGAGGATTTTACATATATGCACTTAATAAAGAAACACCCAAATACATAAAACAAAGACTAACCAGACATAAAGGGAGAAACTGACAATACAACAATTTAACATCCCACTGACATCAATGAACATATCTTCTAGACAGAAAATCAATAAGGCAACAGAGATCCTAAATGACACAAGTTAAACTTAATTGATATTTTCAGGACATTACATCCGAAAAATCCAGAATACACATTCTTTTCAAGTGCACATGGAACATTCTCTAGGACTGACCACATACTAGGGCACAAAACAAGCCTCAACAAATTTAATAAGAGTACAGGAATTATCTTAAGCATCTTTTCTGACAACAATGGCAGGAAACTAGAAGTAAACCACAGAAAAAGATATGAGAAAAATAAAACACGATTACATGGAGACAAAACAACATGGTACTAAAAAAACAATAGGTCAATGATCAAATCAAAGAGGAAATTAGAAAATACCTTGAGACAAATGACAATGAAAACACAACCATACAAAATCTATGGGATGCAGCAAAAGCAGTTCTTAAAGGGAAGTTCACAGCAATACAGGCCTTCCTCAAAAAACAGAAAAATCTCAAACAACCTATCACTTAAAAGAATTAGAAAAAGAAGAACAAACAAAACCTAAAGTCGCAGAATGAAGGAAATAATAACTATCAGAGAGGAAATAAATTAAGAAAAAAATAAAAAACAATAGAAAAAAAATTCAATAAAACCAAGAGCCAGTTCTTTGAAAGGATAAACAAGACTGACAAACTGCTGGCCAAGCTCAACAAGAAGAAAAGAGAGAGAACCCAGATAAAGTAACAAATGAAAAAGAAGGCTTAACAACTGATACTGCAGAAATACAAAAAACCATAAGGGAATACTATGAATAATTACACGCCAAAAATTCGACAACCTAGAAGAAATGGAAAAGTTTCTAGAAACATATAGCCCACAAAAACTGAATCAAGAAAAAATAGATAATTTGAACAGACAGATCACTAGAAGTGAAATAGAATCTGTAATAAAAAAAAACTCCCTATGAACAAAAGTCCAGGACCAGATGGCTTCTACCAAACATATAAAGAAGAACTCATACCTATCCTTCTCAAACTCTTCCAAAAAAACTGAAAGGGGGGAACACTCCCAAGTGCATTCTATGAAGCCACCATCATCCTGATACCAAAACCAAAGATACCACGAAAAAAGAAAATTACAGGCCAGTATCTTTGATGAATATAGATGCAAAAATTCTCAACAAAACATTAGCAAACCGAATCCAACAACACATAAAAAGGATTATATACCATGATCAAGTTGGATTCATTCCAGAGTTACAAGGATGGTTCAACATATGCAAATCAATCAACGTGATACACCACATCAACAAAAGACAAAAGCCACATGATCATCTCAAAAGACACAGAAAAAGCATTTGACAAAATTCAACATCCATTCATGATAAAAAAAAAAACTCTTACCAAAGTGGATATAGAGGAAACATATCCCAACATAATAAAAGCCATTTATGACAAACCCACAGCCAATATAATACTCAATGGTGAAAAGCTGAAAGCCTTCCTGCTAAAATCTGGAACAAGACAAGGATGCTCATTCTCACCACTCCTATTCAACATAGTATTGGAAGTCCTAGCCACAGCAATCAGACAAGAAAACAAAACATAAGGTATCCAAATTGGAAGGGAAGAGGTAAAACTGTCACTATATGCAGATGACATGATACTATATATAGAAAACCCTAAGGACTCCACACAAAAACTACTAAATCTAATAAACGAATTCAGCAAAGTACCAGGATACAAGATTATCATTCAGAAATCAGTTGCATTTCTTTACACCAACAATGAAATGTCAGAAAGAGAACATTAAAAAAAAAATACCTTTTAAAATTGCAACCCCCAAAATAAAATACCTATGAATAAACCTGACCAAAGAGGTGAAAGACTTATACACTGAGAACTATAAAACATTAATAAAGGAAACTGAAGATGATTCAAAGAAATGGAAAGATATCTCATGCTCTTGGATTTGAAGAATATTGTTAAAATGGCCATATTACCCAAAGCAATCTACAGATTTAATGCAGTCCCCATCAAATTACCCATGACATTTTTCACAGAACTAGAACAAGTAATCCTAAATTGATATGGAACCATAAAACATCCAGAATTGCCAAAGCAATCCTGATGAAAAAGAGCAAACAGGAGGCATAACCGTCCCAGACTTCAGACACTACTACACAGCTACAGTAATCAAACAGTGTTGTATTGCCACAAAAGCAGACATACAGACAAACAGAACAGAACAGTGAGCCCAGAAATAAACCCACACACCTACGGTCAATTAACCTTCGACAAAGGAGGCAAGAATATAAAATGGAAAAAAGACAGGCTCTTCAGCAAGTGGTGTTGGGAAATTGGACAGCCATATGTAAATCAATGAAGTTAGAACACACCCTCTCACCGTACGCAAAAATAAACTCAAATGGCTTAAAGACTTAAAAGACATGACACTATAAAACTCCTAGAAGAGAACATAGGCAAAATATTCTCTGATGTAAATCATACCAATATTTCTTAGGTCAGTCTTCCAAGGCAACAGAGATAAAAATAAAAATAAATGAGACCGAATCAAACTTACAACGTTTTGCACAGCAAAGGAAACCATAAACAAAACGAAAAGACCACCTACAGAATGGGAGAAAATATCTGCCAACAATGCAACAGACAGGGTCTTAATTTCCAGAATGTACAAATAGCTCATAAAACTGAACACCAAATTTACAAACAACCCAATCGAAAAATCAGCAGACCTATAGAGATATTCCTCCAAAGAAGAAATACAGATGGCCAGTAGGAACATGAAAAGATGCTCAACATAGTTAATTATTAGAGACATGCAAATCAAAACTACAATAAGGTACCACCTCACAAAGGTCAGAATGGCCATCATTAGAAAGTCTACAAATAACAAATGCTGCAGAGGGTGTGGAGAAAAGGGAACCCTCCTACACTGTTGGTGGGAATGTAAGCTGGTACAGCCACTATGGTAAACAGTATGGACATTCATCAGAAAATTAAAATAGAATTACCATATGATCCAGCAATCCCACTCCAGGGCATATATCCAGACAAAACCATAATTCAAAAAGATAAAGGCACCCCTATATTCACAGCAACACTATTCATAATAGCCAAGACGTGGAAACAACCTAAATGTCCACTAACAGACAGATTGATAAAGAAGATGTGGTAAATAGATAAAATACAATACTACTCAGCCATAAAAAAGAACAAAATAATGCCACTTGCAGCAACACGGATGCAACTAGAGATTATCATACTAAGTGAAGTAAGTCAGAAAGAGAAAAACAAATACCATCTGATATCACTTACATGTGGAATCTAAAATATGACACAGGGGACTTCCCTGGTGGTCCAGTGGTTAAGACTTTGCCTTCCAATGCAGGGGCTGTGGGTTCAATCCCTGGGCAGGGAGCTAGGATCCCACATGCCTCGCGGCCAAAAAACCAAAACATAAAACAGAAGCAATATTGTAATAAATTTAATAAAGACTTTTTTTTTTTAAATAAGACCTCTGCTGGGTCTTTGTAGTGGCATGTGGGCTCTTTTAGTTGGAGCATGCAAACTCCTAGCTGTAGCATGTGGGATCTAGTTCCCTGACCAGTGATCGAACCCAGGCCCCTTGCATTGGGAGCATGGAGTCTTAGCCACTGGACCACCAGGGAAGCCCCAATAAAGACTTTAAAAAATGACACAAATGAACCTATCTATGAAACAGAAACAGAATCACGGACATAGAGAACAGACTAGTGGTTGCCAAGGGGGACGGGAGCGGGAGAGGGAGGGATTGGGAGTTTGGGATTAGCAGATATAAACTAGTATATATAGAATGGATAAACAACAAGGTCCTACTATATAGCACAGGGAACTACGTTCAATATCCTGTGATAAACCATGACGGAAAAGAATATGAAAAAGAATGTATATATATATATATATATATATATATATATGCGTGTGTCTGTGTATAACTGTATAACTGTATCACTTTACTGTATAGCAGTATTTAACACACTGTAAATCAACTATACTTCAATTTAAAAAGTTAAAAAATAAAAGATTTTTTAAAAGCAAATGAATAGATATCATTGATAAATACAGCATTACATATCTGAAATTACACTCAACCTCAAGAATTTAGGACACAAAAACTAACAAAATGTTTGTGATTATCAGATCAACAAAAAACTGTTTAATTAATTTAAAAAATCAAGTGGGTAAAGATGGGGGAGAAATAAGCACATAAAATGTGGGGAAATGTAAACTGATAAACTGTTTCTGAAAGATAGTCTGCTTGCACCTGTTAACAAGTTAAACACTGCATCTTTTGACTCAGGGATTCTGATTATCAAGAGGGGGAATATTTGCGCCTCACATTAGTCACAGAGGGCTAATCTCCCTAGTACCAAAGGAAAAGAACTCTTACAAAATTGCTAACAAATGCCCAACAACCCTAGCAGAAAATGAGCAAATGACATGAACATGTACTTCACACAAAAGGAAAGCCAACAGTTCTTAAACATACTAAAAGAGGGCTTCCCTGGTGGCGCAGTGGTTGGGAGTCCGCCTGCCGATGCAGGGGACACGGGTTCGTGCCCCGGTCCGGGAAGATCCCACATGCTGCGGAGTGGCTGGGCCCGTGAGCCATGGCCGCTGAGCCTGCGCATCCGGAGCCTGTGCTCCGCAACGGGAGAGGCCAAAACACTGAGAGGCCCACGTACTGCAAAAAAAAAAAAAAAAAAAAAAAAAAAAAAAAAAAAAAAAAAAAAACATACTAAAAGACATTCAAGGGCTTCCCTGGTGGCACAGTGGTTAAAGAATCCACCTGCCAAGGAAGGGACACGGGTTCGAGCCCTGGTTTGGGAAGATCCCACATGCCGTGGAGCAACTAACCCCATGCGCCACAACTACTGAGCCCCCACACCTAGAACCCAAGCTCCATAACAACTGCAACTCGCCACAACTAGAGAAGGCCTGCGCGCAGCAACGAAGACCCAACGCAGCCAAAAATAAATAAATAAATAAATTTATTTTTAAAAAAAAGAAAGAAAAAGACATTCGACGTCTGGGAATTCCCTGGTGATCCAGCAGTTAGGACGCCATGCTTCCACTGCCAGGATGCCGGGTTATATCCCTGGTCAGGGAGCTAATAAGATCCCGCAAGAAGCGACACACGGCCAAGAAAAAAAAAAAAGACATTCAGACATTTGAACTCCATCAGAGACATGCAAGTTAAAGCCATACTGAAATGGCTTTTCACCTATCAGATTAGCATGAATCTCTCAGTTTGAGATGTCGTGGCTAAAGGGAAACAGTCACTCTCATCTATGGACAGTAGAGGTGGAGATGGTTTAAGAAGCAGTTGTCACTCTGGAGAGATTCTGAAGGTAGAGCCTATGTATTTTCTGGTATATTAATTAAAGTGTGAGAGAAAGAGCAGCTGAGGGTTACTCCAGATTTCTGGCTAAGGAACTTCCTGACATGGGGAAGATCACAAGAAGCAGATCTCAGAGAGAAAATCAAGGAGTGCAATTGCATACATTTTACCAAGTTGATTTATAAATCTGAGAATAACCCAAAGAAAAGCAGTCTGTGAGATGGGAGGTGGACCAAATGCACAAGGAGGGAGGGAGAACTTCTCTCGCCAGGATTCCCTTGTGGTCCTCAAAAACTCAAAATTCTAAGGATTGAAAAAGATCAAAGGAAGAAATCTCAATGTGCCTTATCTTCTTTTGTATTATTTTATCTTCTTCTGTATTATCTTCTTTTGTATTATTTTTCCTCCTCAACCTTAGGATATTTCTGTGCTCAATATAAAGTTCAATCTGTTTCCACGAACAGATCTCAGGCTTGGCTGCTCCTGTATTAAAGCACTATAGATTTTTATTCTTCTGAAGTCAAAAGCAGGTTTTTAAAAAAGGCTCTGTAACACTTATTATGCTTCAAATGATTTCCCTGTTGGAAACTATATATGACCTAGCTTTCTTCCTTCTTCAGTTTTATCCCATGTCTCTCACTATTTAGAAATCCCTCTCTACCAAGTTTTACTCAATGGCAATATCCATTGATATACTACCAGACTTTTATTGGTTCAATTTCTCCTTCTATTTGATCCCCCTCCATAATTCTCCTAATAAAACAACTTCCTGAAATGTTAGTCTAGGTTCCAAATGAAATGTTAAAAAGGTCCCACTACCAACGAAGTATAAAGTTAACACAAACTGCAATACTCTAAAAGTTACTAGTCCTATTTTTAGCTTTATCTTCTGAATTTACCTGTCATGTTTGGATTTGTTTACTCCTTTCTTGGCTTAGAAAAGCAAAAGCACTGACAGAATTGAAAAATGTAAGTGCTATGAGTTCATGTCCCCACCTACCTTTGAATATAGAGTGTAAGATGGACTCTAGAGCAAAATGGAGCCCAAGGTGTGACAGAACCACCTTGGTTAAGTTCAAAGCATTTATTTCTAAGGTCCTAATACAGAACTTTAATCTATAACAAGAACCAAAGCTAACCTCAAGGAAATCTACCACAGTGTAAAACGAACTTACCAAAAAATATATTTTCTTTTTTGAAGCGTCAATCATTTAACAGTATTTTTAATCCAATAGACATGCTACTTTATTTCCTAGACCTAAAACTTGTTTGCAAGGTAGCTAATATTGGTTAATTAACAGGGTGCTCCAAGTAGAATTTGGCCTCCATATGAACAGGTATTTCTGATCTAATAGCAGCAATAAGCTGATCTGGAATAAAACAACGGTTTAAGATCAGAAGTCTCACTCATGGGACTTCTCTGGTGGCACAGAGGTTAAGAATTAGCCTGGCAATGCAAGGGACACGGGTTTGATCCCTGGTCCGGGAAGATCCCACATACCACCTAAGCCCATGAGCCACAACTACTGAGCCCATGTGCCCTAGAGCCTGTGTGCCGCAACTAATGAAGGCTGCATGCTCTAAGGCCTGTGTGCTGTAACTACTGAGCCCATGTGCTGCAACTACTGAAGCCTGTGCACCTACAGCCCGTGGTCCACAACAAGAAAAGCCATTGCAATGAGAAGCCCATGCACCTCAATAAAGAGTAGCCCCCGCTTGCCGCAACTAGAAAAAGCCTGTGCGCAGCAACGAAGACCCGACACAGCCAAAATGTAATAATAAATTAAATAAATAAAAATGAATAGCGGGTTTCCCTGGTGGCGCAGTGGTTGAGAGTCTGCCTGCTGATGCAGGGGACACGGGTTCGTGCTCCAGTCTGGGAAGATCCCACATGCCGCAGAGCAGCTGGGCCCGTGAGCCATGGCCGCTGAGCCTGCGCGTCCGGAGCCTGTGCTCCACAACGGGAGAGGCCACAACAGTGAGAGGCCCGCGTATCGCAAAAAAAAAAAAAAAAAAAAACAGAATAGTAAGATATTCCTATTAAAAAAAACCCCAGAAAACAAGAAGTCGTGTCACTCATATCATGGTGGGGAAGTATCATGGATTCAGCTGGGGCTACTGGACAAGGGGCAGCCTATTCCAGCCAGATCCCTGCCCAAAGGGATAGGCAACTGCTTACTCCCCTTTCTGTGGCTCCACATTGGAACTACAGTTTTTTTACTCCACAAAGTTAGAGGTTTAGGGACCTCCCTGGTGGTCCAGTGGTTAAGAATCTGCCTTCTAATGCTGGCAATGGGGTTCGATCCCTGGTCGGGGAACTAAGACCCCCACATGCTGTGGGGCAACTAAGTCCGTGCGCTCCAGAGTCTGCGCACCACAACTAGAGAGCCCACACGCCACAACGAAAGATCCCGCATGCCGCAACTAAGACCCGATGCAGCCAAATAAATAAATATTTAATAATTTTTAGAAAAGTTAGAGGTTTAAGTTTTCTCATTACCTAAGAGCTGAAAAGGACAGCTGCCCAGGCATAACCAGAAAAACACAAATACAGCTTTTAAACTCTGTACTTCTATCATTCAAAACAGTACAAAAACCGACACTCTAAAGCATCAGTACTTGTTCCAATTTCTACCTGAGATGAAGTTAAGACTACACAAGATTATTTTTCTTTATGTTGCACAATGGTATTACACAATGGCAAATATTCTTTAGCAACAGCTGCTCCGGAGGCAGAAGGTGAGCAATGAGCTTGAAGGGGAGGCTACTAGGAGTGACCAAGCTATGGCCTAAGAATAGCTACAGCCCCACCTATGTGTCAACGCTCCTCTGAGGAAATCTGTCTATAAGAAGTGGTGGTGAGGGGACGCTCACATATTTGCCTGAATATTCAAAGTAATAAAAAGTTGAAGCATGGTCTCCAGACCAGCAGCATCGGCATCACTTGGAAACTCGTCAGAAATACAAATTCTCCAGCCCCGCTCCAGACCCACTGACTCAGAAACTCTATCAATCATGTTTGACAAGTCTTCTAGGTGATCCCAATGCATGCTGTCGTTGGAGACCACTGCTCTGTGCAAAGCTACAAATATCCAGTCAGTCAATGCTGTTTCTAGCACAAAGCATTCGGGACCTTCTCCTGGGAATAACTTGTCTATGCCCAAATTAAGAACTAAGTCATTCTAAAGCTGTTTAAAGTAAATTACATTATGATTCCTTTATAAGCAACCAAAATTCATTAAACAGTCATTTATTATTTGACAGGATTGTAAATCCTGTAACAGTCTAGGATAGCTCTCACTCCAATACACACACATGCTCCACAAATCCACTTATCCTCATGTATGTTCATTACACATGTGTATACAGTCCATATATTTGAATATACATATATGTGCACATTTACACACACACACACACACACACACTCATGCGTGCAAGGGCTCAGGGTTCATTAGATGCCCATGTCAAGACCCAGCTTTGACTGGGCCTTCAGAGATAAGCTAGGAGGCAGTAAGTACTATAGTATGCAGAGTGTTTCTGTCTAAAATCTTAAGAGTAAATGACAGCCACACTATGAAAACAGCTCTGATACACAACAGTAGCTCATTATGCACCACTTTGGAGATCATCTACATAGTACACATTTGCCTTGGTTGATGGGTTAGTTTCCTATTGCTGCTGTAACAAATTTCCACAAACTCAGTGGCTTGAAACTATGCAAATTTATTATCACACAGTTCTAGAGTTCAGAAGTCCAGAACGGGTCTAGTGGGCTAAAATGAAGCTGTCAGCAGGCTGCATTCCTTCTGGAAGCTGTAGGGGAAAATCTACTTCCTTGACTTTATCTACTTCTTGAAGTAGCCTACATCCATTAGTTTGTGGCAGTCTTCCTTCATCTTCAAATCTCCCTCTGACTCCTGCCTCTCCTGCCTCCTTCTTTCACTTTTAAGTACCCTTGTGATTTCACTGGGCCACCTGGATAATCCAGGATAATCTCTTCATCTCAACAGCCTTAATTAAATCATACCTGCAAAGTGCCTTTTGGTATAAGGTTAAAATATTCACAGGATTTGGGGATTAGGATAGGAACATCTTCGAGGCACCATTATTCTACCTGCCACAGTTGCTAAGCAGTGCAAACATGTTATCTCTACAGTTCAAAACTCTGCTACAGGGGGACTTCCCTGGTGGTCAATATTGTTAAGAATCCACCTCCCAATGCAGGGGACGTGGGTTTGATCCCTGGTCAGGGAACTAAGATCCCACATGCCACAGGGCAACTAAGCCTGCCCGCTCTAGAGCCCACGCGCCACAACTAGAGAGCCTGCACGCTGCAACGAAAGATCTCGTATGCCACAAATAAGACCCGATGCAGCCAAATAAATAAATATTAAAACAAACAACAAACAAACTCTGCTACAGGCTTATTTAAAAGATTGTAGGGACTTCCCTGGTGGCACAGTGGTTAAGAATACGCCTGCCAATGAAGGGGACATGGGTTCGAGCCCCGTTCCGGGAAGATCCCACATACCTCGGAGCAACTAAGCCCATGCACCACAACTACTGAACCTGCGCTCTAGATCCCACAAGCCACAACTGCTGAAGCCCACGCTCCTAGAAGCCATGCTCTGCAACAGAAGCCCTGCACCACAACGAACAGTAGCCCTGCCCAGCTTGCCGCAACTAAAGAAAGCCCAGCTTGCCGCAACCAAAGAAAGCCCGCACACAGCAACGAAGACCCAATGCTGCCAAAATAAATTAAAAAAAAAAAAAGATTGTAATCATACTTGCCAACAAACCTGGCAAAAATCCTGAGTCATTACACAGGTATCTAGTCCCAGGGTTGCATTCTAACCATTTGTAAAAATTGCTCATCTATCTGCCATAGGAAACTAACACATCAGCCAAGGTCTAACCACTTGGTTTTCCAGTACAATCAGAAACCACTAAAGCTATCTAGTTATAAATAATAGTAACAGCAGCAAACGCTAGTGTTGTGCTTCCTATGTGCTGGCCACCTTATAAGTGCATTACACATATTAACTCAATTTAATTCTCAGCTACCTTAGGTGGGGGTTATTTTATTAAAGGAAATTGCCTGGACAAGCAAGTGGTGTAATGGGATCTAAACACAGGCAGCCTGGCCCCAGAGACAGCTAATGACAACCGCTCACTGCTGCCCTCTACCTCTCATCCCGCTACATGAAGAAAAACATTTAAATCACCAGTCACTGTAACGAGCTGACACATTTAAAAGGAACAAAAAGGTATGTGAATAATGTGTGTAAAGACGTCCCATATGCAGCAGAGGTGCATATATCCTGGGCAGTTCTATCTCATTCTTCTACCAGGCATTACTTTAGGGATGGAAGTTTTTTCTTAAATTTCATCCTTTAGTGACAAGATCATTATATTCACCACAACTATGCTTAAGCATATAATTCAGTCATCACAGAATAAGTTTATTGGAATAAATAAATTAATGATACAATATTTTTGTTATACAAAGGGTATCATTTAACAGGATTACAATCTTCTTAGGTGTCTAAAAAGGGTTCTAATTCAATGGCTACTTGGGGCCAGCGAGCAGAAGAGTTTTACTGTATACTCTTTCATACCTTCTGAACTTTGAACCATGTATATAAATCATTTAGTTACACTGTTAAATTTTAAATGGTGACCATTAACTGAAAAGTTAGAAAACACTGGAACTATTCTAGTAAAGAGACTCAGTGGTTAAGAAAATGAGGTTTGGAATTAGAAATCTCTGGGTTTAAGTCCCTATAAAAAGTATGGTCAATCTAAAAAGATAGCTGCAGGAAAAAATTACTCCCTCTAAAGCTTTAATATAAAGTGGGGATAACTGTGCTTTCACTGTCACTATTATTTCCAAGTAACAGAGAAAAAAGTGACTGCTTAATTTCTCTCTCACTTATTATAATGAGTGGGGAAGCTTAAAGGAATTAAAACTTGTGCTGATGAAGAACAACTTCAAGTGCCCTATCTAATCCCTTCTTTATAAAGCTTCTGTATCCTTTTTTGATAAACAAGGCAACACTGCCATGATGAGTCATTTTCCCTTGGTGGAGCTGAAGAGTTCATTTGAAGATAAGTAAATTAACTCATGAGTAAATCTGAATAAAAATCTAACTCCTAAGAACAGGAAGACTAAGGAGTAAATTATGTCAATATTTAACAGTCACACTGTTAAAGCTGATGCACAGATGATACTATACTAAAATGGGTCACTGAGACACATTTTACATACTTTGCAGAAACTTCCCAGGGCAATGTCACCCAGCTAAAAAATATCCATGGAATTTTACTGGAATTCCTAGATAAAAATCAATCATTTTTATTTTCCATATCTATGCCTGATTCTCTTTATATATTTCAGGAAAGTCTTCTGTAAAAAAAAATCAAAACTATACATGCACTACTTAGAATGTTTCCTTTTGAAAAGTGAGTCTGATCAACTTAAGATACTCTGCTAGGGGATCGGATGAAGATGGCAGAGTAGTAGGACGTGGAGCTCACCTTCTCCCACAAATACATCAAAAATACATCTACAACCTAGAGACTGTCCTACAGAGTGAAGTAAGTCAGAAGGAGAAAAACAAATACCGTATGCTAACACATATATATAGAATCTAAAAAAAAAAAAAAAGAAAATGGTCAGAAGAACCTAGGGGCAAGACGGGAATAAAGACGCAGACCTACTAGAGAACGGACTTGAGGATATGGGGAGGGGGAAGGGTAAGCTGGGACAAAGTGAGAGAGTGGCATGGACATATATACACTACCAAATATAAAACAGATAGCTAGTGGGAAGCAGCCACATAGCACAGGGAGATCAGCTCGGTGCTTTGTGACCACCTAGAGGGGTGGGATAGGGAGGGTGTGAGGGAGATGCAAGAGGGAAGAGATATGGGAACATATGTATATGTATAACTGATTCACTTTGTTATAAAGCAGAAACTGACACACCATTGTAAAGCAATTATACTCTAATAAAGATGTTAAAAAAAATACATCAACATGCAGAATGCTTCTCACAGAACATCTACTGGATGCTGGCAGAAGGACTCAGACTTCCAAAAGGGCAAGAAAATCTCCACATAACTGGGTAGGGCCAAAAAGAAAAGAAAAGAAAAGAAAAGAAACAGAAAGAGAGAGAAATGAATCGGGACAGGACCTATGCCCCTGGGAGGGAGCTGTGAAAGAAGAAAGGTTCCTGCATCCTGGGAAGTCCCCTACTGCCTGGGAGATCAGCTGGGACAGAGGGGGAGGTTCAGAGCCTTGGAGGGGAGCACAGCAACCGGGTCGTGCAGGGCAAAGTGGAGAGAGACCTGCACAGATGGTTGGTGCCACAGAGCAGCACTCCCCAGCCTGGGACACTCGTCCACTGGGTCAGGTGGGGGCTGGGTGCTGAGGCTCAGGCTTTGGAGGTCAGACCGGGAGGTGAGGACTGAGGTTGGCTGTGTGGAGACGGCCTGAGGGGGCTAGGGTGTGGTGAGCCACAACCGAGGGAGTCGAGGAAGAAGCCTGGGCCTGCCGGAGAGGCAAGGCACCATTGCGGGGGGCACACAAGGAGAGGGGTGAGCTGCCACAGAAGCTTCTTTCTCCGTGCCCACTCTCAGGCAGCAGCGCACCACCTACCCGAGCTCCGGGGGCAGGTGCAAGATGCCACTGCCATCTCGGAATCCAGAGGCGGACATGGATCGCTGCCGCCGCAGAGCGTCCTGCGACTGAGCACCCCTCGCTGTCCATGCCTACCCAGGAGCGTGCGCGACCTGCCACTGCTGCTGAGGGTCCCGCAACCGGGAGCCAACTGCTAGCCCCGCCTTCCTGGGAGTGTGTGCAGGCTGCACATCTGCACACCCCCTATCAAGGGGATAACGGCCAGCACACGTAGGGGAAAGAGATGACAAGCATCCAAACCAAAAACAGCCCTCGTGCCAAAAAAATATTAAGCCCACACAAGCTACACAGGGATGCTCCCACATATAAATAGTCCTCCAAGACTAGAGTAGATAATTGTTTCTCCTGAACTCAGAGTTAAGAGAAACACAAGTAAAATGAAGAAGCAGAGGAACCACTCCCAGTTAAAAGACCAAGAGAATTCCCCTGAAAGAACAAACAATGAAACAGACCTCTTCAGTCTAATAGACACCAAGTTCAAAAAGGAGGTGATGAAAATACTGAAGAAATTAAGAAAGGCTATTGACAAAAACGCACATTACTGTAAAAAGCAACTACAAACTATAAGGAGGAACCAAGAAAAATTAGAAAATTCATTTGCTGAGACAAAAGCTGAGCTAAAGGCAATGAATAGCAGAATGAATAACACAGGAGAAAGAAGAGGCGATCTGGAAGATAGAATAATGGAAATTACGCAAGCAAAACAGCAGTCAGCCAAATGAAAAAAAAGGAAAGCAATATAAGAGACCTATGGGATAATATAAAGCATGCCAACCTAGGCTTAATAGGGATTCCAGAAAGAGAAGAAAAAGAAAAGGGGGTTGAAAATGTATTTGAAGAAATTACGGCTGAAAACTTCCCAAACCTAAAGAAGGAAACAGATATCCAGATATAGGAAGCATGGAGGGTCCCAAACAAGATGAACCCCAACAGACCTACATCAAGACATATTATAATAAAAATGACAAAGTTAAAGATAAAAAGAGGACTCTAAAGGCAACAGGAGAAAAACTTAATTACAAGGGAACCCCCATAAAGCTATCAGCTGATTTCTCTACAGAAACACTGTAGGCCAGAGGGAGTGGCAAAATATATTCAAAGTCTTGCAAGGGAAAAATCTGCAACCTAGAATACTCTACCCAACAATATTATCATTTAGAATAGAAAGAGAAATCAGAATGTCTCAGATAAGCAAAAGCTAAAAGAATATAGCAATGCTAAACCTATCCTAAAAGAAATATTGAAAGGCCTTCTCTAAATAGAAAAGAGACCAGAAGATATAAGAAACAGGAAACCACAACTGGAAACTAAATTGCTTAAATCAGCCAGTATCAAAAAGAAAACCTATTTGTGCAAGTGATGATAAACTCACAGAACAGCAGGAGGATAAACATAAAGATGTAAAAAAGTACTGCATCAAAATCATAAAATGTGGGGCAGGAGAGTAAGAAAATACAGATTCCTTTTTTTTTTAATGGAATGCGTTTGAGCCTATATGACTAACAGCCTAAAGCAAGCAGATATAGGAAGGGGTTAACATACTTGAAAAACAGGGTAACCACAAATCAAAACCATACAAAAGATTCACAGAAACCAAAAAGAAGAGAACACAAACATAAAATAAAAGGAAATCATCAAACCACAAAAAGAAAAACAAAAAGAAAGGAACAAAGAAGAAACAAAAGAATCAACTGGAAAACCAGGTTTAAAATGGCAATAAATACATATGCCAAGGGACTGAATGCTCCAATCAAAAGATAGAGTGGGGGCTTCCCTGGTGGCGCAGTGGTTGAGAGTCCGCCTGCCGATGCAGGGGACGCGGGTTCGTGCCCCGGTCCGGGAAGATCCCACATGCCACTGAGCGGCTAGGCCCGTGAGCCATGGCCGCTGAGCCTGCGCGTCCGGAGCCTGTGCTCCGCAACGGGAAAGGCCACAACAGTGAGAGGCCCGCGTACCGCAAAAAAAAAAAAAAAAAAAAAAAAAAAGATAGAGTGGCACACTGGATAAAAAAACAAGAGCCTAGGGAATTCCCTGGTGGTCCAGTGGTTAGGACACTGTGCTCTCACTGCCAAGGGCTCTGCTCAGGTTCAGTCCCTGATGGGAGCTAAGATACCACAAGCTACATGTCACAGCCAAAAAAAACCAAAACAAAACAGGAGCCTACAATATGCTGCCTACAAGAGACCCACCTTAGGACAAAGGACACACACAGATTGAAAGTGAGGGGATGGAAAAACATATTTCATGCAAACAGAATTGACAAGAAAGGGAGTAGCAATACGCAGATCAGACAAAACAGACTTTTAAACAAAGGCTATAAAGAAAGATAAAGAAGGATACTATATAATGACAAGAGGATCAATACAAGAGGGTTTTACACTTGGCAACGTATATACACCTAATATAGGAACACCCAAAAACATAAATACTAATGGACATAAAGGGAGAAAGTGATGGGAATACAGTAATAGTAGGAGACTTTAACACCCCACTGACATCAATGGACAGACAATCCAGACAGAAAATCAGTAAAGAAACAGAGGTCCTAAATGACACAACAGAACAGATGGACTGAATTGACATTTTCAGGACTTTATATCCAAAAAAACCCAGAACACACAGTCTTTTCAAGGGCACATGGACCATTCTCTAGGACTGACCACATACTGGGGCACAAAACAAGCCTCAACAAATTTAAGAGTATAGAAATTACTTCAAGCATCTTTTCTGACCACAAAGGCATGAAACTAGAAATCAACAATAGGAAAAGAAATGAGAAAGAAAAGATTAAATGGAGACTAAACAACATGCTACTAAAAAAAAACAATGGGTCAATGAGGAAATTAAAAAGATACCTTGAGACAAACAACAATGAAAACACAACCATATAAAATCTATGGGATGCAGCAAAAGCAGTTCTAGAGGGAAGTTCACAGCAATACAGGCCTTCCTCAAGAAACAAGAAAAATCTCAAATAAACAACCTAACCTACTACCTAAAAGAATTAGAAAAAAAGAAGAACAAACAAAACCTGAAGTCAGCAGAAGGAAGCAAATAATCAAGATCAGTGAGGAAATAAATTAAACAGAGACTAAAAAATAGAAAAGAAAAAAAAAATCACTAAAACCAAAGATGGTTCCTTGAAAGGGTAAACAAAATTGACAAACCTTTGGCCAGGCTCAACAAGAAGAAAAGAGAACCCAAATAAACAAAATAACAAATGAAAAAGGAGAAATCTCAACTGATACCACAGAAATACAAAAAGAATAAGAGAATACTATGAACAATTATATGCCAAAAAATTTGACAACCTAGAAGAAATGGACAACCTTCTAGAAACATACAGCCCATGAAAACTGAATCAAGAAGAAACAGATAAGACTTCCGGGAAGATGGCGGAAGAGTAAGACGCGGAGATCACGTTCCTCCCCACAGATACACCAGAAATACATCTACGCGTGGAACAACTCCTACAGAGCATCTACTGAACGCTGGCAGAAGACCTCAGACCTCCCAAAAGGCAAGAAACCCCCCACGTACCTGAGTAGGGCAAAAGAAAAAACTAAACAGAGACAAAAGGATAGGGACGGGTCCTGCACCAGCGGGAGAGAGCTGTGAAGGAGGAAAAGTGTCCACACACTAGGAAGCCCCTTCGCGGGTGGAGACTTCGGGAGGCGGAGTGGGGGAGCTTGGGAGCCGCGGAGGAGAGCACAGCAACAGGGGTGCGGAGGGCAAAGCGGCCAGATTCCAGCGCAGAGGATCGGGCCGACCGGAACTTGCCAGCCGAGAGGCTTGTCTGCTCGCCCGCCGGGGCGGGCGGGACTGGGAGCTGAGGCTCCGGCTTTTGTCGGAGCGCCGGGAGAGGACTGAGGTTGGCGGCGTGAACACAGCCTGCGGGGCGTTAGTGCACCGCGGCTGGCCGGGAGAGAGTCCGGGGAGGGGTCTGGACCTGCCGAAGAGGCAAGAGACTTTTACGTCCCTCTTTGTTTCCTGGTGCATGAGGAGAGGGGATTAAGAACGCTGCTTGAGAGAGCTCCAGCCCCAGAGACGGGCGCGAGCCGCGGCTAAGAGTGCGGAGCCCAGAGATGGACATGGGACGCTAGGGCCGCTGCTGCCGCCGCCAGGAGGCCTGTGTGCGAACGCAGGTCACTACCCTTCCGGGGAGCCTGTGCAGCCCGCCACTGCCAGGGTCCCGGGATCCAGGGACGGCTCCCCCGGGAGAACGCACGGCACGCCTCAGGCTGGAACGTCACGCCGGCCTCTGCCGCTGCAGGCCCGCCCCGCACTCCGTGACCCTCCCTACCCCCCGGCCTGGGTGAGCCAGAGCCTCCGAATCAGCGGCTCCTTTAACCCTGTCCTGTCTGAGCAAAGAACAGACGCCCTCCGGCGACCTACACGCACAGGCGGGGCCAAATCCAAAGCTGAGCCCCTGGGAACTGTGAGAACAAAGAAGAGAAAGGGAAATCTCTCCCAGCAGCCTCAGAAGCAGCGGATTAAAGCTCCACAATCAACTTGATATACCCTGCATCTGTGGAATACCTGAATAGACAACGAATCATCCCAAATTAAGGAGCCCTGTGGATGAAAGGCTCTTGGTGCTGAAGCCAGGAGTCAGTGCTGTGCCTCTGAGGTGGGAGAGCCAACTTCAGGACACTGGTCCACAAGAGGCCTCCCAGCTGCACATAATATCAAACAGCAAAAATCTCTGAGAGATCTCCATCTCAAGGCCAGCACCCAGCTTCACTCAACGACCAGCAAGCTACAGTGCTGGACATCCTATGCCAAACAACTAGCAGGACAGGAACACAACCCCACCCATTAGCAGAGAGGCTGCCCAAAATCATAATAAGTCTACAGACACCCCAAAACACACCACCAGACGTGGACCTGCACACCAGAAAGACAAGATCCAGATTCATCCACCAGAACACAGGCACTAGTACCCTCCACCAGGAAGCCTACACAACCCACTGAACCAACCTTAGCCACTGGGGACAGACACAAAAAACAACAGGAACTACGAACCTTCAGCCTTCAAAAAAGGAGACCCCAAACACAGTAAGATAAGCAAAATGAAAAGACAGAAAAACACACAGCAGATGAAGGAGCAAGATAAAAACCCACCAGACCTAACAAATGAAGAGGAAATAGGCAGTCTACCTGAAAAAGAATTCAGAATAATGATAGTAAGGTTGATCCAAAATCTTGGAGATAGAATGGACAATAGAATGGACAAATTGCAAGAATCAGTTAACAAGGACCTAGAAGAACTAAAGATGAAACAAGCAACGATGAACAACACAATAAATGAAATTAAAAGTACTCTAGATGGGATCAATAGCAGAATAACTGAGGCAGAAGAACGGATAAGTGACCTGGAAGATAAAATAGTGGAAATAACTACTGCAGAGCAGAATAAAGAAAAAAGAATGAAAAGAACTGAGGACAGTCTCAGAGACCTCTGGGACAACATTAAACGCACCAACATTCGAATTATAGGGGTTCCAGAAGAAGAAGAGAAAAAGAAAGGGACTGAGAAAATATTTGAAGAGATTATAGTTGAAAACTTCCCTAATATGGGAAAGGAAATAGTTAATCAAGTCCAGGAAGCACAGAGAGTCCCATACAGGATAAATCCAAGGAGAAATACGCCAAGACACATATTAATCAAACTGTCAAAAATTAAATACAAAGAAAACATATTAAAAGCAGCAAGGGAAAAACAACAAATAACACACAAGGGAATCCCCATAAGGTTAACAGCTGATCTTTCAGCAGAAACTCTGCAAGCCAGAAGGGAGTGGCAGGACATATTGAAAGTGTTGAAGGAGAAAAACCTGCAACCAAGATTACTCTACCCAGCAAGTATCTCATTCAGATTTGATGGAGAAATTAAAACCTTTACAGACAAGCAAAAGCTGAGAGACTTCAGCACCACCAAACCAGCTCTACAACAACTGCTAAAGGAACTTCTCTAGGCAAGAAACACAAAAGAAGGAAAGGACCTACAATAACGAACCCAAAACAATTAAGAAAATGGGAATAGGAACACACATATCGATAATTACCTTAAATGTAAATGGACTAAATGCTCCCACCAAAAGACACAGATTGGCTGAATGGATACAAAAACAAGACCCATATATTTGCTGTCTACAAGAGACCCACTTCAGACCTAGAGACACATACAGACTGAAAGTAAGGGGATGGAAAAAGGTATTTCATGCAAATGGAAACCAAAAGAAAGCTGGAGTAGCAATTCTCATATCAGACAAAATAGACTTTAAAACAAAGACTATTAGAAGAGACAAAGAAGGACACTACATAATGATCAAGGGATCGATCCAAGAGGAAGATATAACAATTGTAAATATTTATGCACCCAACATAGGTGCACCTCAATACATAAGGCAAATACTGACAACCATAAAAGGGGAAATCGACACTAACACATTCATAGTAGGGGACTTTAACACCCCACTTTCACCAATGGACAGATCATCCAAAATGAAAATAAATAGGGAAACACAAGCTTTAAATGATACATTAAACGAGATGGAGTTAATTGATATTTATAGGACACTCCATCCAAAAACAACAGAATACACATTTTTCTCAAGTGCTCATGGAACATTCTCCAGGATAGATCATATCTTGGGTCACAAATCAAGCCTTGGTAAATTTAAGAAAATTGAAATTGTATCAAGTATCTTTTCTGACCACAACGCCATGAGACTCGATATCAATCACAGGAGAAGATCTGTAAAAAATACAAACACATGGAGGCTAAACAATACACTACTTAATAACGAAGTGATCACTGAAGAAATCAAAGGGGAAATCAAAAAATACCTAGAAACAAATGACAATGGAGACACGACGACTCAAAATCTACGGGATGCAGCAAAAGCAGTTCTAAGAGGGAAGTTTATAGCAATACAATCTTACCTTAAGAAACAGGAAACATCTCGAATAAACAACCTAACCTTGCACCTAAAGCAATTAGAGAAAGAAGAACAAAAAAACCCCAAAGTTAGCAGGAGGAAAGAAATCATAAAAATCAGATCAGAAATAAATGAAAAAGAAATGAAGGAAACGATAGCAAAGATCAATAAAACTAAAAGCTGGTTCTTTGAAAGGATAAACAAAATTGATAAACCATTAGCCAGACTCATCAAGAAAAAAAGGGAGAAGACTCAAATCAATAGAATTAGAAATGAAAAAGGAGAAGTAACGACTGACACTGCAGAAATACAAAAGATCATGAGAGATTACTACAAGCAACTCTATGCCAATAAAATGGACAACCTGGAAGAAATGGACAAATTCTTAGAAAGGCACAACCTGCCAAGACTGAATCAGGAAGAAATAGAAAATATGAACAGACCAATCACAAGCACTGAAATTGAAACTGTGATTAAAAATCTTCCAACAAGCAAAAGCCCAGGACCAGATGGCTTCACAGGCGAATTCTATCAAACATTTAGAGAAGAGCTATCACCTATCCTTCTCAGACTCTTCCAAAATATAGCAGAGGGAGGAACACTCCCCAACTCATTCTACGAGGCCACCATCACCCTGATACCAAAACCAGACAAGGATGTCACAAAGAAAGAAAACTACAGGCCAATATCACTGATGAACATAGATGCAAAGATCCTCAACAAAATACTAGCAAACAGAATCCAACAGCACATTAAACGGATCATACACCATGATCAAGTGGGGTTTATTCCAGGAATGCAAGGATTCTTCAATATACGCAAATCAATCAACGTGATACACCATATTAACAAATTGAAGGAGAAAAACCATATGATCATCTCAATAGATGCAGAGAAAGCTTTTGACAAAATTCAACACCCATTTATGATACAAACCCTGCAGAAAGTAGGCATAGAGGGAACTTTCCTCAACATAATAAAGGCCATATATGACAAACCCACAGCCAACATCGTCCTCAATGGTGAAAAACTGAAAGCATTTCCACTAAGATCAGGAACAAGACAAGGTTGCCCACTCTCACCACTCTTATTCAACATAGTTTTGGAAGTTTTAGCCACAGCAATCAGAGAAGAAAAGGAAATAAAAGGAATCCAAATCGGAAAAGAAGAAGTAAAGCTGTCACTGTTTGCAGATGACATGATACTATACATACAGAACCCTAAAGATGCTACCAGAAAACTACTAGAGCTAATCAATGAATTTGGTAAAGTAGCAGGATACAAAATTAATGCACAGAAATCTCTGGCATTCCTATACACTAAGGATGAAAAATCTGAAAGTGAAATCAAGAAAACACTCCTATTTACCATTGCAACAAAAAGAATAAAATACCTAGGAATAAACCTACCTAAGGAGACAAAAGACCTGTATGCAGAAAATTATAAGACACTGATGAAAGAAATTAAAAATGATACAAATAGATGGAGAGATATACCATGTTCTTGGATTGGAAGAATCAACATTGTGAAAATGACTCTACTACCCAAAGCAATCTACAGATTCAATGCAATCCCTATGAAACTACCACTGGCATTTTTCACAGAACTAGAACAAAAAATCTCACAATTTGTATGGAAACACAAAAGACCCCGAATAGCCAAAGCAATTTTGAGAACGAAAAATGGAGCTGGAGGAATCAGGCTTCCTGACTTCAGACTATACTACAAAGCTACAGTAATCAAGACAGTATGGTACTGGCACAAAAACAGAAATATAGAACAATGGAACAGGATAGAAAGCCCAGAGATAAACCCACGCACATATGGTCACCTTATCTTTGACAAAGGAGGCAGAAATGTACAGTGGAGAAAGGACAGCCTATTCAATAAGTGGTGCTGGGAAAACTGGACAGCTACATGTAAAAGTATGAGATTAGATCACTCCCTAACACCATACACAAAAATAAGCTCAAAATGGATTAAAGACCTAAATGTAAGGCCAGAAACTATCAAACTCTTAGAGGAAAACATAGGCAGAACACTCTATGACATAAATCACAGCAAGATCCTTTTTGACCCACCTCCTAGAGAAATGGAAATAAAAACAAAAGTAAACAAATGGGACCTAATGAAACTTAAAAGCTTTTGCGCAGCAAAGGAAACCATAAAGACGACCAAAAGACAACCCTCAGAATGGGAGAAAATATTTGCAAATGAAGCAACTGACAAAGGATTAATCTCCAAAATTTATAAGCAGCTCATGCAGCTTAATAACAAAAAAACAAACAACCCAATCCAAAAATGGGCAGAAGACCTAAATAGACATTTCTCCAAAGAAGATATACAGAGTGCCAACAAACACATGAAAGAATGCTCAACATCACTAATCATTAGAGAAATGCAAATCAAAACTACAATGAGATATCATCTCACACCAGTCAGAATGGCCATCATCAAAAAATCTAGAAACAATAAATGCTGGAGAGGGTGTGGAGAAAAGGGAACCCTCTTACACTGTTGGTGGGAATGTAAATTGATACAGCCACTGTGGAGAACAGTATGGAGGTTCCTTAAAAAGCTACAAATAGAACTACCATATGACCCAGCAATCCCACTACTGGGCATATACCCTGAGAAAACCATAATTCAAAAAGAGTCATGTACCAAAATGTTCATTGCAGCTCTATTTACAATAGCCCAGAGATGGAAACAACCTAAGTGTCCATCATCGGATGAATGGATAAAGAAGATGTGGCACATATATACAATGGAGTATTACTCAGCCATAAAAAGAGACGAAATTGAGCTATTTGTAATGAGGTGGATAGACCTAGAGTCTGTCATACAGAGTGAAGTAAGTCAGAAAGAGAGAGACAAATACCGTATGCTAACACATATATATGGAATTTAAGAAAAAAAA
Source organism: Grampus griseus (assembly GCF_964374135.1). Classification (NCBI taxonomy): domain Eukaryota; kingdom Metazoa; phylum Chordata; class Mammalia; order Artiodactyla; family Delphinidae; genus Grampus; species Grampus griseus. The sequence continues at coordinate 53,018,739 of NC_139004.1, forward strand.
ATGTCATGAAAAACCTAGGGGTGAAACAGGAATAAAGACACAGACTTACTAGAGAATGGACTTGAGGCTATGGGGAGGGGGAAGGGTAAACGGTGACAAAGCAATAAAGAGGCATGGACATGTATACACTACCAAACGTAAGGTAGATAGCTAGTGGGAAGCAGCCGCATAGCACAGGGAGATCAGCTCGGTGCTGTGTGACCGCCTGGAGGGGTGGGATAGGGAGGGTGGGAGGGAGGGTGACGCAAGCGGGAAGAGATATGGGAACATATGTATATATATAACTGATTCATTTTGTTGTGAAGCTGAAACTAACATACCATTGTAAAGCAATTATGCTCCAATAAAGATGTTTAAAAAAAAAAAAAAAAGAAGAAACAGATAATGTGAACACACTGATCACTAGAAGTGAAACAGAAACTGTAATAAAAAAACTTCCTACAAACAAAAGTCCAGGACCAGTTGGCTTCACAGGTGAATTCTACCAAACATACAAAAAAGAACTTATACTGATTCTTCTCAAACTCTTCCTAAGACTGAAGAGGAGGGAACACTCCCAAAGACATTTTATGAAGCCACCATCACTCTGATACCAAAACCAGACAAAGATACCACCAAAAAGAAAATTACAGGCCAATATCTCTGATGAATATAGATGCAAAAATTCTCAACAAAACATTAGCAAACCGAATCCAACAACACATAAAAAAGATCATACACCACGATGAAGTGGGATTCATCCCAAGTTCACAAGAATGGTCCAACTTATGCAAATGAAACAGTGTAATACAGCACATTAACAAAAGAAAAGTCAAAAACTACGTGATCATCTCAAAAGATGCCGAAAGAGCATTTGACAAAATTCAACATCCATTCATGATAAAAAACTCTTACCAAAGTGGGTATAAAATGAACATATCTCAACACAATAAAAGCCATTTATGACAAACCCACAGCCAATACAGTACTCAATGGTGAAAAGCTGTAAGACTTCCTGTGAAAATCTGCAACAAGACAAGGATACCCCGGGACTTGCCTGGCTGTCCAGTGGTTAAGACTCTGCGCTTCCAAAGCAGGGTGTGTGGGTTCGATCGCTGGTTGCGGAACAAAGATCTCACATACCACACAGCATGGCCAAAAACATTAAAAATTTTTAAAAATTAAAAAAAAACACTCAAGGATACTCACTCTCACCTCTTCTATTCAACATAGTATTGGAAGTCCTGGCCACAGGATTCAGACAAGAAAACAAAATAAAAGGTATCCAAATTGGAAGGGAAGAGGTAAAATTGTCACTATATGCAGATGACATGATACTATGCAGAGAACCCTAAGGACTCCACACAAAAACTACCAGACCTAACGAATCCAGCAAAGTAGCTGGATACAAGAGTAACATTCAGAAATCGGTTACATTTCTTTACACTAACAATGAAATACCAGAAAGGAATGTAAAAAAACAGTACCTTTTAAAATTGCACCAAAAAAAAAAAAAAACTAGGAATAAATTTGACCAAGGAGGTGAAAGACTTATGCACTGAGAACTATAAAACAGTAATAAAGGAAATTATATCCCATGGTCTTGGATTGGAAGAATTAATACTGTTAAAATGACCATACTACCCAAAGCAATCTACAGATTTAATGTAATCCCTATCAAATTACCCATGACATCTTTCACAGAACTAGAACAAATAATCCAAAAATCTGTATGGAACCATAAAAGACCCAGAATTGCCAAAGCAATCCTGAGGAAAAAAAAAAAAAAAGCAGGAGGCATAACTCTCCCAGACTTCAGAATACTACAAAGCTACAGTAATCAAAACAATGTGGAATTGGTACAAAAACAGACATACGGATCAATGGAACAGAATAGAGAGCCCAGAAATAAATCCACACACCTATGGCCAATTAACCTTTGACAAAGGAGGCAGGAATATAAAATGGGAAAAAGACAGTCTCTTCAGCAAGTGGTGCTGGGCAAGTTGGACAGCTGCATGTAAATCAATGAAGTTAGAAAACACCCATACATCATGCACAAAAATAAACTCAAAATGGTTTAAAGACTTAAACATATGACACCATAAAACTCCTAGGAGAGAGCATATTCAAAACATTCTCTGACATAAATTGTACCAATATTTTCTTAGGTCAGTCTCCCAAGGCAATAGAAATAAAAACAAAAATTAAAAAATGGGATCTAATCAAGCTTACAGGACTTTTCATAGCAAAGGAAACTATTAAAAAAAACAAAAAAAAAAACCATAATCTATGGAACAGGAGAAAATATTTGCAAATGATGTGATGCCACAAGGGCTGAATCTCCAAAATACACAAACAGCTCATACAATGCTACAACAAAAAAACAAACAACCCAAACGAAAAATGGGCATAAGACCCTTAATAGACATTTCTCCAAGGAAGACATACAGATGACCAGTAGGCACATGAAAATATGCTCAATGTCACTAATTATTAGAGAAATGCAAATCAAAACTTCCATCAGGTGTCACCTCACACAGGTCAGAATGGCCATCATTAAAAAGTCTACAAACAACAAATGCTGGAGAGAGTGTAAAGAAAAGGAAACCCTCCTACACTCTTGGTGGGAATGTAAGCTGGTGCAGCCACTATGGAAAACAGTATGGAGGTTCATCAGAAAACTAAAAATAGAATTACCATGTGATCCAGCAATCACACTCCTGGGCATATATCCAGACAAAACTATAATTCAAAAGATAAGGCACCCCTATGTTCATAGCAGCACTATTCATAATAGCCAAGACATGGAAACAACCTAAATGTCCACCAACAGATGAATGGATAAAGAAGACGTGGTAAATATATAAAATGGAATACTACTCAGCCATAAAAAAGAACAAAATAATGCCACTGGCAGCTACATGGATGCAACTAGAGATTATCATACTAAGTGAAGTACGTCAGAAAGAGAAAGACAAATGTATCACTTATATGTGGAATCTAAAATATGGCACAAATGAACTTATCTACAAAACAGAAACAGACTCACAGACACAGAGATCAGATTTGTGGTTGCCAAGGGGGGAGAGAGGAAGGGAGAGGGATGGATTTGGAGTCTGGGGTTGGTAGATGCAAACTATTACATTTAGAATGGATAAACAAGAAGGTCCTACTGTATAGCACAGAGAACTATATCCAATCTCTTGGGATAAATCATAATGGAAAAGAGTATGATAAAAGAATGTATATATGTGTATAACTGAGTCACTTTGCTGTACAGCAGAGACTGGCACAATATTGTAAATCAACTATACTTCAATTAAAAAAAAAAAAAAAGACACTTTGCTAAGTCCGGACCTTTGTTAACTTATCAGTTTAAAAGAGGTGGGGTGGGACTTCCCTGGTGGTGCAGTGGTTGAGAGTCCGCCTGCCGATGCAAGGGACACGGGTTCGTGCCCCGGTCCGGGAAGATCCCACATGCCACTGAGCGGCTGGGCCCGTGAGCCATGGCCGCTGAGCCTGCGCGTCCGGAGCCTGTGCTCCGCAACGCGAGAGGCCACAACAGTGAGAGGCCTGCGTACCACAAAAAAATAAAAATAAAAAAATAAAAGAGGTGGGGTGAAAGACACTCGAGCAACATCTCAATCAGGTTCAAACTTAGCCTGAATCTAGGAAAAGCTATGGATCCTCTCTTTAGAAAAATATACATTCATTAAAAATTTGAAAATGATTTAGGGGATTCACAAAAAATCTTGGGTTCAGAACCTTTTGTCAAAATATAATGTTAGGAGATAAATGCTAGGAGAGAAACCTGTGAAAGAACTGTCTGATATTCATGTAAGTTTAAAGTATTATAATTTCTTTTTAAAAAGTGTATAAAAGTAGAATGTCTTTATGGTTACTCAAATGTATTTTTAATGATTATTCAAATATATGTTTTCAAAAATGCAGCCTGTATATGTAGTTCACTTTTCCACTTTTTTTTCCTTAAAAGTCTGGGAGAAATTAAGAGGTAAATTAACACAATTCTACAACCAAGAACATACTCATCATAAATACTGCAGGGAGCATAGTCACATGCCAGAAAATCACTTGCACTTATTATACTGATCACCATGAACGTGGGTGTCAGCTGGCAGGGGGATACAAGGGAGCCTGCCAGGGTACTGGAAATACTGGACATAGGTAGTATTTTCAAGGGAATGATCTGTGTAAAAATTCATTGAGCTGTACACTTAATACTTGTGGGGAATTCCCTGGTGGTCCAGAGGTTAGGGATCCATGTTTCCACTGCAGGAGCCTCAGGTTAGATTCCTGGTTGGGGAACTAAAGAGTCCACATGCCAGGCGGTGTGGAAAAAAAAAAAAAAAAGACTTGTGCACACTACTGTAGATATTCAGTAACTATTTTTTAAAATTTAAGCTTGACCAAACTGACATTGAGCAAGTCTGTCAACTGCTCTAAGTTTCCGTTTTTAAAATCTGTAATGGATCAATAACACTTCTCCTCAGGTTATTGTGGGAAGTGAGACAACATACGTATAGTATTTAGTACACTGCTTCATACACAGTCAGCACTCTGTGAATGCAGGTCTAATACATTATCACTATAGATGGTGGACTGCAATTTTTATCAATGTGAGATGTCTTTATCCAGTTTAACAATAACAGTGATAAGTTATGGATATTCTCCCAGGCCAACAGACAGACATATCCAATGTTCTTTAAACAGAGGGGTGTATGTGCACATGCTCATTCATCCCATGGTATACATGTAACTTATTCAACTATTCCCTAAGTAAGAGAAATTCTGGTTATTTCCTTTTTTTGTCATTAGAAATAAAGCTACACTGAATATTGTAGCCTTACCTCTACAGTGCTTCTTCTCATACTTTTATAGCTAAAACAGATTACCATAGAGACTCTTAAGTTTCAGATTTGAAAGAACCTTAAGTCTCAAACTGAATGCCTACCCAAACAAATCCTAAAATAGTATTAACAACAAAATCAGTGTTGCCATAGGCTACAAATTAGAATTACCTGAAGTAAAACCTCATAAATTCTAAATTAATATGTTAAACGAAAAGTTAGAAGCTATTCTTCCACATTTTGAAATAATCACTAGTAAGTAGTCTAAAATCTATAGTTCCTTCCAAAAGTTTGAGAAATTAAAGAGTCTATTTAATGACAGAAAAATAATCAGAATATACTCTTAAGTGAACAGATGTTAATTCCCATTTTGTTGAAATAAAATATACAGACAAGGAAACACACCTAGGATGTTAACTGGTTCTCCTGAGGGGGATGTAACTGAAGTCCATTTTCAGCTTTATCCCTTGACATATTCCCCAATTTTTCTATGAAGTATGTACTATTTTTATAACAATAAAAACATTCAATTCTTTTTAAAAATAAGAGTCCAACATGCTTTCAGTATAGGTCTCCAACAAATGAATTCCTGCATAACTAAGTACTTTTGTTTACATTGGTAAGTCACATTGGCCAGTGCCCAAACGGCTGAGAGCACCTCAAAAAAAATCCTTTCCTCTTTCCAACTGTATATCCCACCCTCACATCTCCGTTTTCCATTCTGCCCACTCTCGCTTTCATATCACCGAAACATAGTATTCTCATTAAGTGTAGACAAGATTTGACGCATTTTACTTTAGCCACAGACTCCACCTTGCTGGACTCTATTATCAGCACAAACCTGCTTTGTTCCTGAGACCAAGTCCCTTGCTAGCTGGACTTCTGATTCATTCTCAAGTTCCACACTGAAACCATGTTCCTAAAAATAACTGACATCCTTTATTACCTGCTCCTCCTTTGGATTTTGTCTAAAGAAATCCTGTAATAAATCTTGTTCCACAGACCCTCTTTGTGCAAATAAGTTTCCACAAACTTATAATTTCTTTTTAAAAAGTGTATAAAAGTAGAATGTCTTTATGGTTACTCAAATGTATTTTTAATGATTATTCAAATATATGTTTTCAAAAATGCAGCCTGTATATTGCTTTGTTGGCTCACACTAAAATTCCTACAATTTTACAACTAAAGTTGTAAAAACTGAGAAAAAGAATCTAATTTTCAATTATTACCATTATTCTAGGCTGCAATGCCAAAACCCTATTTCAGATTTTTGTGAACTCTTAAAGTGTGATGCAGCCGTACCAACCTTGGTTCAAGTACGTGAGCGTTTCATCGTGCAGCTTCACAGCTGGTGACGTTGCTGCACACATCACATACTGGAAGGGCGGGTGTTTGGTTTCGTCATCCAATGGAAGGCTGGAATCTTCCTGCTTGAAAATTGGCAATGCCAAGACATCGCTGAAAAGCAAAAAAAAAATCAACACTGACCTTATTCTGGGTTTAAAACATTTAAAAACATAAAAATATTTAGTGGTAGTTTCTTTTAAAATTTAAGATCAGATATGATATGTAGAATAAAAGAACTATTAATGCTAATCTGGCTCCCCCAAAAGATAGTTTTAATAAACCATACCTCTAGTGTGAGTTGGGGGGGGGGGTGCCTACGATTAGGCAGAGCATTAAAATAAGAAATATTTAATAGTTAAGTCCAAACTACTGACAAAGAGATCAGGCTAATAATACATGTGGTACAAAAAAAAAAAAAAGTTATGTGAAAAAAATTAGTTAAAAACTTTAAACTCATTTCTATTAAAAAATAAATAAAAGCAAGAGTACATAGCCACCTGTTTTGAAAGGTAGGTCACACTGGCACCATGAAATCACAAAGAAGCATTTGATTAAATGGTATTTTACAAAAAGTTCCCTGCTGGTCCTAGCTAAACGCTGAGAGCATAAAGCTTCATACTTAGTCTACAACAATGGCTTCTTCTGAGAAGCAAACAGTAGCAGTAGAAACAGCTGCTATTTTTCCCTCCAAGAATAACTTGGGTCATTGATCGGGAGGGGGATGGGGAGGTCTTCTGGGGTACTGTCTATATTCTGTTAACTTTGGTGGTTAAACACACATGGATGTGTCTGGTTTGCCTTTAAAAAAAAAAAGGAGCTGAGGTATAATTTACATACCACAAAATTCACCCTTTTAAAGTGTATAATTCAGTGTTTTTTAAAATATATTCACAGAGTTGTACAGTCTTCACCACTATCTAATTCCAGAACATTTCCAGCACCTCAGAAAGAAATCTCATACCCTTAGCAGTCACTCCCTATCCCCCAATCCTGGCAACCACTGATTTGCTTTGTCTCTATGGATTTGCCTATTCTGGATATTTAACGCAAAAAGAATCATGTGGCCTTTTGTGACTTGCTTCTTTTAGTATGTTTTCAAGTCCATTCATGTTGCAGCATGTATCAGTACTTCATTCCTTTTTAAGGCTGAATGATATTCCATTGTATGAATATACCACATTCTGTTTATCCATCATTGGAGGTGGACCTTTGGCTTGTTTCCATTTTTTTGATTATGAACACTTGCATGTATTTTTGTGTAGACATGTTTAATTCCCTTGGATATATACCTAGAAGTAGAATTGTTGGGTCATATGGTAACTCTTTACCTTTTTGAGAAACTGCCAAACTGTTTTACAAAGTGACTGCGCCATTTTACATTCCCACCATTAACATATGAAGGGTGGGTATTTCTTTTTTTGAGATAATTCACTGAGCTGTACATTTATATCTCGATGGCTTTTCTACGTCCATTCCTCAATAAAAGGTAAAACAGCAAAATATCCAAATGAATAACTACTATAACAATAAGAACAGCAAAGGCTTGTCTGAATTGTTTATTTCTTCTTACAAGCTGTTAACTGACTCAGATATCTGGCTACCCCATTTTAATTAAATTCAATTTAAAAGCAAAATGTGGAAATAAATGAAATGAAAGGGAAGCCCTGCATTCCCTCCTCCCACATACATTTCTATTAAAGCACCAGACTGATTAGTCAGGGACTGAATTACCCACTAATTCTCCTTCTCCTTTATTTATACCTAGGAACTGTCAAAACACTCCTAAGTCAAAAGTATAAGTGAGGAACATATAGTCAGGAATGGTCCCCAGCCTTCCTCCAGGACAGGGATAAAAACCTTGGAGCAGATATAAAAACTTTTCAGGAAACTTACAAATGGTACTTTAAGATTCAGAGCAGCTCTCTTTATTAAAAACAACCATAGCAGTCAAAGTGGCTCCATGGTAGATGAAAATACATACATATTCTATGTCATGTATATGTAAGCGTTTCAAGTTCTCTTCGTGAGAGAATTCCCTGGCGGTCCTGTGGTTAGGACTCCATGCTCTCACTGCTGAGGGCCTGGGTTCAATCCCTGGTCGGGGAACTAAAAGCCCACAAGCGACATGGTGCAGCCAAAAAAAAAAAAAAATTTCTCTTGGTGAGAAAGAAATAAAAAATGAGATGAGAGCTATAACTCAGATGCATTTAGTTAATTATACTAAAAAGTGACATGGAGAATAATTTTAAGATCTTAACACTAACTGCTTGGGTTGATCATTACATACACGTCATCAAAATAAGACATCAGACTGCATAAGAATGGCTATTTGTAAGTAAACTGTTACACATAGTAAATAAAATTTTATTTGCTTCAGATTCTATAAGGCAACCACCATTTTATTCACTTGGTTATAGGCTACTATGCTCGTGGTAGGTGCTAAAAGACTCCTGAATAAACTTAACATATAAACACATAGAGATCATTTGTTAATGAAATCCCAATTAATTTTTTACTTAATTAGAAAGAAAATGCATTCCAACCAACACAGCAGCCAGAGAAAGCCTCTTCAAACAGAATTCAGATCATTTCATTCCTTTGAACTCTCCCCATCAGCTCACTTTCGAAACCAGGGTCCCTACAAGGTCCAACAAGGCCCTACTCAATCTGCTCTTCTTTCCTTTTCACCTACCCACCCTCCGTCTCTCTGCCTCAGCCAGTCTCCTTCCCCGCCTTTTCCAGGGCCTCTCTGCATTGGCCCCTCTTCTGCTTGATGTCCTACTGGCTCATTTCATTCAAATGTCACCTTTCCAGTGACAACTGTAATCTTCCCATCTGTACTCCCAGTTTCCCCTTTCCTGCTCTATCCACAAAGCATTTCATTTTCCAACAGTATACGGGACTTAAATTTGTAACCTCCATAAGTATATAACCACCCTCCAAATTGGTTTCTCTTTACTGACTAAATCCAGCATCTAGTACAAAGAAGGAGCTCAAATATCTGTTAAATTGATGAATGAATTGTAGCACTGGTAATCAATTATTACTAAAATGAAAAACTAGGTCTCCAGATAATTTGTCATAATTTCTACCAGGCTGAACCATAAGAAATTTCTGGTATTCACCTGATTTTGTCATCTCATATCCCAGCCAGGTAGGCCGCCCAGGGATCTGACAAGCAGATGAAAAGACTCAAGGCTTTGAATTATTCCAAGTAATTCTGAAATGCAAGTATCCAAAAATAACCAGGCACACAAAGACAAACACGACTTTAGGAGCAAGAACCAAGAGAAGACTCTGTCTGTTGGTATTCAGTTCTTTTCTGCCTTTGTTGCAGAGAGTTAGAGGCCTGAAAACTACATATACAAGACTTCTTGCCAGCTGGAATCTTCCTAGGTTGCTCCAAAGGGAAGAAGCACTGGTGGGAAATTAAAAGGGAGTGGGAAAGAGCAGAAGAGGCAAACATAGCTGCAGGAGAGCTCAGGGCATCAGCAGCCATGCCTCCCGCAGCCAACTCTCCTCCCTGAACCCTTCTAGCACCTTTGCAATCAAATACTTCACTAAATCCTTCTCTGCTTGAAACATCTCAGTGTTCTCTCTTTTCCTGATTGGACATAGACCAATACCCACTGAAGACTTCAAGATGCCAGAATTACTGTACCCGTATGATAAAATTAAGCTTACTCTGTTGAAAGAAATAAAAGATAAGCCTGAAAAGATCTGCAAGGAACAGGAAATTTCAAGGGACAGCAAACCTGTAAAGGAACAAATAGAATTTTGAGAACCGGAAGATAAAATTGCTAAAATTAAGAACCCACATTTAATAACAGCTCACACAAATGAAGATATATAAGGAATCTGGAATATAGGTAAAAGAAGTTATCCAGAAGGCAGCATGGAGAGCAAAATGATAGAAAATGCAGAAGAGATGTTAAGAAAGAAAAGACAAAGTGAGAAGTTTTTACATTGAAGTCTCAGAAAAGAATGGGGTAGAGGCAATATTTGAGATAAAGGCTAATAAGCGAATTCCAGAATTGATGAAATACACTAATTCACTGATTCAAGAACCCCAAATAACCAAAGAAACATAAATAATTTTAAAAACCACACCTAAATACACCAAGAAAAACTTATAAGCCAGTACAGTCATGTGGAAGTTCAATTTTCTCAGTAAAGTACCAAGTACGGAAATCAACTGAAAGTAGGCCCTAGGAGGAAGAGTTGTGGGTCTGAGATGGAACCACCCCATCCTTACGGAGAGCTGGAAAGGAACTGGACTGGAGAGGGACTGGACAAGGGCACTGAGGTGAGACCACTGAGCAGCAAAAGGATGCACTTGAGAGCTGAGGTCATGCACTTCCAGTGAGGCCCAATCAGTGCTTTCCTAGAGCCACATTCAGCTACCTAAGAGGTGAAGAATCAGATTTAATCAGGGTTATAGTTTTATTAAAATAAAAAATAGGAGAGGGGCTTCTCTGGTGGCGCAGTGGTTGAGAGTCCGCCTGCCGATGCAGGGGACACGGATTCGTGCCCCGGTCCGGGAAGATCCCACATGCCGCGGAGCGGCTGGGCCCGTGAGCCATGGCCGCTGAGCCTGCGCGTCTGGAGCCTGTGCTCCGCGACGGGAGAGGCCACAACAGTGAGAGGCCCGCGTACTGCAAAAAAAAAAAAATAGGAGAGGAGAATAAAGCAAGAGGGGGGCAAGGGAGACAAAGGTATATGCAAAAAGTAATTACAATGATTGACCAGGGAAACTTAAACTGGCTGGGGAAGAAAACAGGAGTTCAAGAGGGTAAGGAGCAGTGAACTGAGAGCAGCATCAGTGACTGTAGATCTTAATGGGTTCAGTGATGGCAGGAGGAGGGTAATGAGGTAGCGAGTGAAGGGCAGGGGGCAGCAGATGAACTCCGAATTTGAGATTACAGGTCGGCTGCATGACTGGTACTGCCAAGGTCTAACCTATGACCATACGATTGAGTAGCTGAGATCATGTCATTATAAGAAAGATAATCAAGGAACAGAAGTGTCACGTTACTGGAAGTCCCATTTAAATATCTTTTGAAATCACCAAGAATTAAGACAGTAGTAGTGGGGCTTCCTTGGTAGTGCAGTGGTTGGGAATCCACCTGCCAATACAGGGGACAGGGGTTCAAGCCCTGGTCCGGGAAGATCCCACATGCCACGGAGCAACTAAGCCAGTGTGCCACAACTACTGAGCCTGCACTCTAGAGCTCACGAGCCACAGCTACTGAGCCCATGAGCCACAACTACTGAAGCCCACGTGCCTAGGGCCTGTGCTCCGCAACAAGAGAAGCCACTGCAATGAGAGGCCTGCACACTGCAATGAAGAGTAGCCCTCTGCTCGCCGCAACTAGAGAAAACCCATGCACAGCAATAAAGACCCAGTGCAGCCAAAAATAAAATAATAAATTTTTTAAAAATCTGGAACTTCTCCTACTCCTGACAAACAAGAATCAAGTGCACAAAAGGACTGGTCCAGTGTGCCCTAAAAAATGAGATACAAGTCTAGGAGAGACTGATCAAAAAGAGAAGGCACTGATCAGTATGAGTAAAAAAGATATAACTAACAATATAAAAACTAATAAGATGAGAATATTAACAACTTTATGCCAACATATTTGAAAATATGGATAAGATGAACAGCTCCCTAGGAAAAAACACCAAAGCTTTCTTCAAGACATAAAAAGCAGGACTTCCCTGGTGGCTCAGCGGTTAAGAATCCACCTGCCAATGCAGGGGACACGGGTTCTATCTCTGGCCCTGGAAGATCCTACATGCCGTGAAGCAACTAAGCCCGCGTGCCCCAACTACTGACCCTGTGCTCTAGAGCCCACATGCCACAACTACTGAGCCCGCGTGCCGCAGCTACTGAAGCCCACGTGCCTAGAGCCCGTGCTCTGCAACAAGAGAAGCCACCACAATGAGAAGCCCGCGCACCACAATGAAGAGTATCTCCCGCTCACAGCAACTAGAGAAAGCCAGCGTGCAGCAACGCAGACCCAAAGCAGCCAAAAAAAACACACATAAAAAGCTTTAAAAAATAATCCTACAGAGACTGATATTGTGGTTAATATTCCTCCAGAGTAAACTTTCACAGGCGAGTTCTAGCGAACTTTCAATGGCAGCTCTTACACAAACCCTTCAACGGAACAGAAGCAGAGGAAATACTTCCGAAATCATTTTATGAAGACTTAGGTAATTTTGAAATCAAAACTAGGTACAAGCAAAACTAGAAAAGAAAATGAAAAGTTCATTTCAACTATAAATATAGATGCAAAACTCCTAAATTGAGTATTAACAAGTCAAATCCAAGAGATAATGACAAACCATGACAAAACATGATCTAGTTGGGTATCCCCAGGAACACAAGGACAGAATCCATAATCTGGAAACAGAACACCACATTTAGAACTTGATGGGCACTGGATTTATAACAGAATGGCAATATAAAGAGTTAAGAAGTAAACAGTCTTTTCAGTTATATTAGGTAAACTGCATATTCATACAAGGATAACTGCAATTAACTGGCCTCCTCTCATGCTACACCAAAAACAGAAGAAGAGAAAAAACAAAACTCTAGAGAGATTATAAACTTAGATGGAATATGTAAAGTAATAAATCTTCAGAGACGACTATAAGAATATCTTTATACCCTCAGAGCAGGGAAAGACTAACTATAAATGAAAAGGCTGGTCAATCTGACCATATCCAAATCAAGCACTTCTGTTCAAAAGCCAACATAAAGGGAATGGAAAGGCAAGCCAAGGAGTAGAAGAAAGTATCTGTGACATATATGCATAATCAAAGGCTAGTATCCAGAATATATAAAAAACTACAAGAAGATAAAGAAAACAAAAGAACTGAATGAAAACAAAGGTACTGCCTTCAAAACTTGGGAGAGAGGGACTTCCCTGGTGGCGCAGTGGTTAAGAATCCGCCTGCCAATGCTGGGGACACGGGTACAATCCCTGCTCCAGGAGGATCCCACATGCTGTAGAGCAACTAAGCCTGTGCGCCACAACTACTGAGCCCGCGCTTTAGAGCCTGCGTGCCACAACTACGGAAGCCTGTGTGCCTAGAGCCCATGCTACACAACAAGAGAAGCCACTGCAATGAGAAGCCCATGCACTGCAACGAAGAGTAGCCCCCACTCGTCACAACTAGAGAAAGCCCGTGCGCAGCAATGAAGACCCAATGCAGCCAAAAAAACAAAAAACCCCACAAAACCTTGGGAGACAGACTTACAGATAAATATGTAGCTGTAAATGCATCTATTAGAAAACACACACCAAAAACCAAGGACAAAGCACCTAACTAAAGAAGGTGGAAAATAACAAGCATAATCAAGACAAGAAGGAAGACAACAAAAATAAAAGAGAAAATGCAATAGAGGAGAAAAACAAAACTAAAATTTGATTTCTTACAAAACACTAGATATAGACAAACCTCTGCAATAGGTCACAGAAGAAGGAAAAGACACAAGCAATACATGGAGTGAAAGAAAGAGTAATCACAAACATCATGGAGATCAGTTAAAAAAAAAATCTGGAAAAAAATTCCCACAGCTGGGTAAGACAGATAGATTGTATATTTCCTATGCCCATTAAATAAATTACACAGGCAGTCAAACATCTACACATGCAAAAAAAAAAAAAAAACATTAAAATCACCAAATGCTGTATTCCAGGTGAGCTTTACAAAACCTTGAAGAAACAGTTAAGTCCCACCTCACACAAAAATGTTTAGCTCAGGGCTTCCCTGGTGGCGCAGTGGTTGAGAATCTGCCTGCCGATGCAGGGGACGTGGGTTCATGCCGGTCCGGTAGGATCCCACGTGCCGCGGAGCGGCTGGGCCCGTGAGCCATGGCCGCTGGGCCTGCGCGTCCCAAGCCTGTGCTCCACAACGGGAGAAGCCACAGCAGTGAGAGGACCGTGTACCGCAAAAAAAAAAAAAAAGTTTAGGTCATAAAGGGAACGCTCTCCTGCTCACTTGAAGCTGATACAGCCTTAATGTTTTTTTAAAAGGACAGGAGAACCAAAAAAAAGAAAAGAAAAGAAAATTGAGGACCAATCTCAGCTATAAACAGAGACAACCTATTTATGAAATTTTGGAAGCATTCTCTAATCAGTAAGAAGACTGAAGATTCAAGTTCTTAGTGCTTCTAAACAACACTGCAGTGAAGGCTAGACCACACACTAAGGCAAGAAAATGAAATGTGAAGATTACACAGGAAGTGGGACTTCCCTGATGGTCCAGTGGTTAAGAATACATCTTGCAACACAGGGGACGCTGGTTCGATCCCTGGCCGGGGAACTAAGATCCCACAGGCCACAGCGCAACTAAGCCTGTTCACTGCAATTACTAAGCCCACATGCCGCAACTACAGAGCCCACATACCACAGCTAGAGAGAAGCCCACTCACTGCAAAGAAGAGCCCGTGCACCACAACTAAGACCCGAAGCAGCCAAAAACTAAATGTTAAAAAAAAAAAAGATTACACAGGAAGAAATAAATCTATAATTATTTAAAGATATCAACTAGGAAGTCTGAGATCCTACAAATTATTAGAACTAATAAGTTCAGCAAGGTCCTGAAGAGAAGAAAAAGAGAATAAAAAAAGCTACAACAAGAAAAAAAAATAAATTTTATATCTATCTATCTATCTATATATATATATATGGCATTCCCAACTGATTTTTCTCCTATCCAGAAAGATTATTTTCTTCTACTTTGAGAAGACTTCTCAGTTATTCATTGGTGGGCAGCAAAGGGTGCAATGGAAAGAAGTGGAGGTCAGATCCCAACTCTGGAGCTTCAAATCCCAGCTCTGCCCTTTGTTGAGTGACACCAGGACTCTCTGAACTCTAGTTTGTTTTTAATTTAATAGAAAATATTTTAAGTATCCAAACTCTAGGCACACATTAGACCAGAGATTCTCAAAGTGTGGTCCATGGAATCCTGGGGACCCTGAGATTTTCAAGGGTTCAGGAGGTCATACCTATTCTCAGGATAACACTGAACCATTATTTGCCTTTCTCACTCAGTTGACATTTGCACAAAACCGATGGTGGTTAAAACTGCAGGTGCCTTGGCATGAATCAAGGCAGTGGCACCAAGCTACACTAGCAGTCATTGTATAAAAAGTATTAATTTTATTAAATATTGGTCCTTGGGTAGGTATAAGGTATTTCTGCTGCACATCTAAGTGCAATGGTTGTCTCAAGGAAAAGTTTTTTACGAAATTATGATCTGTGGGCTGATCTAGCAGCTTCTCTCACAGAATATCATTTTTACTTGAAATAAATATTGACAAACTATGATTATTCATACCTGAGTATCTGACAGAAATTTCCTCAAAAATGAATAAAACGAGCCTATCATTTCGAGTAAAACAACTGTGATAGCATTTGTTACCAATGATAAAATCTGCACCCTCCACCATGTACTTTCTCTGATGGGACAGTGGTGATACTAAGGAATATGATTTTTTGATACTGCATAGAGAAAAATGTCAACATTTAGAAGATCTGCATAACTCAAGAAATCATTATTTTGCAAATGACCAATGCATGCATATTTCAAAATTACTCAGGGTAAGAGACCCAATCAAAGTTCAAAACAGACAAATTGATTCTAATGTAACAGTACAAAAAGTACATTGATACAGTTTCAGAGTCCACATTGTAACTTTAAGAAACTACCACTTTTCAAGTGCTGGTATATTATCAGACGACTTTCCAAAATGATCTGAAAGGGCTATTAAAATAATCTCCCCTTTTCCAAACACATATCTACGTGAGGCTGGATTTTCTTCACATATGTCAACCAAAACAATATATTCCGATAGCAGATAAGAGAATCCATCTGCTTTTCTACACCAAATATTAAAGAAGTTTGCTTAGAGGAAAACATAGGCAGAACACTCAATGACAAATCACAGCAAGATCCTTTTTGACCCACCTCCTAGAGAAATAGAAATTAAAAAAAAAAATCGGACCTAATGAAACTTAAAAGCTTTTGCACAGCAAAGGAAACCATACACAAGACGAAACGACAACCCTCAGAATGGGAGAAAATATTTGCAAATGAAGCAACTGACAAAGGATGTATCTCCAAAACTTACAAGCAGTTTATGCAGCTCAATATTAAAAAAAACCCAAACAACCCAATCCAAAAATGGGCAGAAGACATAAACAGACATTTCTCCAAAGAAGATAATACAGACTGCCAACAAACACATGAAAGAATGTTCAACATCAATCATTAGAGAAATGCAAATCAAAACTACCATGAGGAATCACCTCACACCAGTCAGAATGGCCATCAACAAAAAATCTACAAACAATAAATGTTGGAGGGGGTGTGGAGAAAAGGGAACACTCTTGCACTGTTGGTGGGAATGTAAATTGATACAGCCACTATGGAGAACAGTATGGAGGTTCCTTACAAAAACTAAAAATGGAACTACCATACGACCCAGCAATCCCACTACTGGGCATATACCCTGAGAAAACCATAATTCAAAAAGAGTCATGTACCACAATGTTCATTGCAGCTCTATTTACAACAGCCAGGTCATGGAAGCAACCTAAGTGTCCATCAACAGATGAATGGATAAAGAAGATGTGGCATATGTATATACAATGGAATATTACCCAGCCATAAAAAGAAACAAAATTGAGTTATGTGTAGTGAGGTGGATGGACCCAGGGTCTGTCATACAGAGTGAAGTAAGTCAGAAAGAGAAAGACAAATACCGTATGCTAACACATATATATGGAATCTAAAAAAAATTGGTTATGAAGAACCTAGGGGCAGGATGGGAATAAAGATGCAGACCTACTAGAGAATGGACTTGAGGATATGGGGAGGGGGAAGGGTAAGCTGGGACATAGTGAGAGAGTGGCATGGACATATATACACTACCAAATATAAAACAGATAGCTAGTGGGAAGCAGCAGCATAACACAGGGTGATCAGCTCGGTGCTTTGTGACCACCTAGAGGGGTGGGATAGGGAGGATGGGAGACAGATGCAAGAGGGAAGAGATATGGGGATATATGTGTATGTATAGCTGATTCACTTTGTTATAAAGCAGAAACTAACACACCATTGTAAAGCAATTATACTCCAATAAAGATGTTAAAAAAAAAAAGAAATTTGTAAGTGTAAGACAATACTACTCTTCTCACAAAGTGTTTTGTTTCTGAAAAAAGTTTTTTAATAAAATATATTTGTGGTAATATATAATGGTTTGTAATTGTTATTTCAAATGAATTAATAAAATTTAAAAGTTCTTGCTTATGAAGAGACTACAAAGGACACAGCATACCATTCTATTCAGGTAGACTGAGACAAAGTAATCTATAAATGAATGACATCAACAGTGGTCCTACTCTACTCAAAATCGTTCTGCTGGGACTTCCCTGGAGGTCCAGTGGTTAAGACTCTGCACTTCCAATGCAGGGGGCGTGGGTTCAATCCTTGGTCAGGGAACTAGGATCCCACATGCTGCACAGCATAGCCATAAAATTAAAAAATAAAATAAAATAAAAATGAGCCTTTAAAAAAAATCATTCTGCTAAAATGACAGAGATCCTTTAAAAGCTAAATAGTATTCACAGGTATTCTATTGTTGCTTCCAAAAAAGTTTTATGTGTTTAAAAACAACGGTTCTGACTATTACATAGCAGAAGTGTCCGAGTCATAAAAGAGAAGGAAAGACTAAGGAATTGTTGTTGAAGGAGGTAAAGACTAAATGCAATATGGGATCCTAGATTGGAACCTGGACTAGAAAAAGGGCAATAGAGAAGAAAAACCTGTGAAATTCAAATGAATTTTGCACTTTAGGTAACAGTTCTGCACCAAGGCAGTTTTGAAGACTGTATTCCAGTTATGGAAGTAGAAGCTGGGTAAAGGGTATATGTCAACTATCTACACAATCTTTTTAACTTGTAAACATAAACTCCTAACTCAAACTCAGAAAGTTTAAAACAAAAAGACTCTACTACCAAGGTTCAACGCAGAAGAATTTCACAACCATGTATCAGATATGTCCCAAAGCAAGCAAAATAAATATTACAGAACTTCTTTTAAATTCAGTCACAGAAATTACAGCAAAATAAGATGAACCATCAGACAGTATTTCCACCAAAAGTAAATGTTCAAGTTGTCCTAGCAAACTAATAAGTGTCACTCTGATGAAACATCACATTTATGAGACCGTATCAATAAACTACCAAGTTTCAAATAGCCCTGATTGAAGGGCATAAACTGTACTGAATCTTACTTAGTGCGGGGAGAGAACACCTGATTTTAAAAATTGAACACAATAAAATCTATGGACAAACAATAGGAGGTACATAAATTAGCTGAGTTCTTAGTCTACATAAAAATTATTTTTTGAATATAAGGTTTCAATACTCAGCAAATGTTTTTCCAAGGCAATCAAAGTATATTATTAGAATCTAGCCTTTACAGCAGGGGTCAGCAAGCTACAGCCCAAAGGCCAAACCCAGCTGGCCTGTTTTTGTACAATCAGGACCTAAGAATGGTTTTTACATTTTTTTAAAAGGTTGTAAACAAACAAAACAGTGACAGAGACCCTCTGGCCTACAAAGCCTTAAATATTTGCTATCTGGCCTTTTATAGAAAAGATTTGCCAATCCCTGCTTTAAGGTAATAACAAATACAGATACTATACTCTGAAGTGAGTATCTTTTTTTATCAACAATTTATTAAAGTCTTTCAAGATTAAACGCAGAAAAAGTTTTTAAAATTTGAAATGAGAAATTTTATAGAAATTATTGCCGATTCTGGAAGCAGTCTCAGGTACCACCCTAATAAATTGTTCAAATTTCACTGATCCTGAAAATTTTCTATACTTCCAAGAAATGTCACCTACTCAAGGACATTCTGCTTTAGCATGAGACCCAAAGAAAATTATAAGCTATTAATAGCTACATAATAAACCATATCCTTTGTAATCTTTTACTAACTTAACACTGATCAAAGTTAAAATTTTCCCATTACCTCAAAGGGTCTATAAACTGACATTTTAATCTTTCAATCAACATAGGAAATCTGTCTTCACCCCAAACCAGTTTTGATTTAGCAAATTATTTGTAAACTATGAATGTACCTCTCACTTAAGAATATGTGAAGTATACCTTTTGTTTCAAAACAGATGTATACCATAGTGAAGTTTAAGAGGGCTCAGACCAATGCCCTTTGTAAAGTAATAATTTAATATTAAAAAAGTTTTTATGCATAAAGAATTCACATTACTTTTATTTTTCAAATTACTCGTGAAATCCTGAAAGTTAACTTATTATAGATTATACATTTCATGTGAACACTTAAGATGGAAATAAAATTACCAGGTGGCCCAAAAGACCCTCCTAGGAGAGTTTTAATGAGTTTTACTTTTTCAAGTCCTTTGGTTATCTGCTCCTTACTTCACAAAACATGAATGACCCAGATTTCAAGTTACAATGGGTTTCGGCCTTCATTTAGTGAGGGGAAACTCAGTCCTCACTTGGAATGGTGGTGCCACTGACAATCGCTTTAACAACTACAAACTTTGGTTTAAACACTTACAAGAAAAGGATTGGTCTATTAGCTTTCTAGGGTCTCTTCAAGCATTTATGACCTGCCTCATTTCAAACAGAATCTGCAGCAGCCTATGCCTCACATACAAATGGGGTACCAGAGTACACACAGAAGAACACAGACAATGAGAACGAGTGTAGAAAAAATAAGGGAAGCAAAGATTTTACCAGAAATTAGCCTCATCATATCCCAATACTATCAGCCTACATCATTCAATGCAAATATATATTTCTAAATTGTTAGACTACTGAGAGAAACCACATGTTTCTTTCATGCTATCTTCCTTCAAAGCTGAAGAAATCATTTCCTAAAGAAGTCTTTAGAAATACCTCTTGGTTTAAGCCATACAAAAAGCAAATACAGTAAGCGTACTTCAATTTGGGTTTTTTTTTTTTTTTTGGTCACACTGCGTGGCGGGTGGGATCTTAGTTCCCCTACCACTCTGGCGCAGAGTCTTAACCACTGGACCTCCAGGGAAGTCCCTCAAGCATACTTCACTTTGAAAGAAAAATGCAAAGCTGCCTCCAGAGCAAATTTTTATCAAGACGTCACTTTTCCAATAATTTCAAATTTAGCGCCTAAAGTTTATTTCTTGAATTTGAGAGAACAAATGAAACAGACAAGAATCATGAGCCTTACTTCCCTGGAGCTCGGGAATGTCCCGCTTCCCCGATGCCTGAGGAAAGGAGGCCATTGCCCTTGCAGAGAGGAGGCTGGGCACTTCCCAGCTCCAGGGCCGGGCGTGGGAAGCCTAAGAGCCATCAAAGGAGGACTGCAACAGCCTTCTTCAGACCTTCTTCAGATCAAAGCAATCTTGGAGTTTTCCTAAATTTGTATTTGAAATAATGGGCCTTGAATTTGCAAGAGGCAAGTACTCTCCTGGCTCCTCTTGAGGACCCAATTAAGTACAGAAAACTAAATAAGCTCCTTAAAAATGGTATTTGCCTTCAAAGATACTAGAAAATTCAGATTAAATGACACATACCATATAACCAATAACCAAAAACAATCAATGGAAAAAGTCCCCATGGAAAGTGTTGTAAAAAGACACAGAATTACAAAGATGTCAGAAAATACCTTTAAGGACAAGGTAATGAAAAGGTTTAATATCAAGATTTTCCTTCTAGACCATAAACAAAAGTTCACTAGTTGGCTGAATCACTGAAACACACAGAACTCGAGAAAAAAAAGTAAAAGCTCAAAATAACCCTCAGTAAGCAAAGCTCTCAGCAGCAAACCTTCACTTAACCATAATTGAGAAGAAACACTGAATCTGCCTCACCTGCCCTCTTCTGCCTTCACTGCAAGTCCAGGGTCTCAAGGAGCAGCATGGCCCTTGAGGCCCACACGTTTTCACTGTGAATCACTGCCTCTTGTACTGCCGACTGGGGTGACCTTATGACTTTCAGTAGCTCAATTTCC
This sequence comes from Grampus griseus, assembly GCF_964374135.1. Lineage (NCBI taxonomy): Eukaryota > Metazoa > Chordata > Mammalia > Artiodactyla > Delphinidae > Grampus > Grampus griseus. Next base: position 53,039,990 of record NC_139004.1, read on the forward strand.
TCAACACTAAGACAGTTGTTCTAGAAAATAAGCCACCTCATCCAGAGCCCTCAAGTTGCACAGCTGCAGAGAGAGGAAGTGCCAAGTTCAGGCAGACCAGCACAGACCCAATCAGGGTCAGAGACCGGCGACCTGAAGCTTTCATCCATGTGCTTCCACACCCTAAGAAACATCTCCACTTTTCAGCTCAGAGTTTCTGTTTAAGATTTAAAAGCCAAATTATTTCAGGGAGCAGCCCCTACCATCCAAGGCCTGCTCTGACCCAGAAGTCGTTCTTCTTCAAGACTTTAATGCTCCCTGTCCTCCCCCAGAGCTGCAGTGAGAGGTATGAAAGCTACTGGGAAACTGGACAGCTCGTCAAAGACATCAGTCATTACTTTAAAGAGTCTCTTCGCAAAATCTCATTTAATTCGCATTTACGAAAAATTGCCAAACCACTGAATTTTACACTTTAATCGGGTGAACGTATACTAAGTAAACTATATTTCCATAAAACTGCTAAAAAAATAAAAATACAGAGCTGCCAAACTGATAGGAAAAACCCAGTGTTCTTCAGGATAAAGGCGAGAGACTAAGTTCAGATCTGTTTCAACCTATCAAAATTAAACAAAATGAATGGCTGCTTTAGTCTCAGACAGCTGAGACTAAACAAACTCTTGTTTGTGGTGCAATCAGTGCATCTTAAAGCCTTCTTCAAAAGGAAACAGCCTCAGAGGGTAGTCCCCCCAGTGAAAAACTTCACTTTGAGACAATTAAAAAACCCAAGTTAATGTGCTTTTCCCCCCTGTGGCTACTTTCACTTATGATAATTACTATTGGAATATCAAGTGATTAAAATTTGCAACCAATAAAGACTACAATGTAGAACAGAATAGGAACTAATGCCAAAATCCTGGAGAGTGTTCTCCCAACACGAGTCCTAGCATTTCGTACACTGTATTCCAGCTCTAAGTGACTTGTAAATCACTTGCAAGGCAAGGAAGTCCCTTCCCCCAACTCAAGCCATCCTAACAGCGGGGCGTATTTTACAGCAAAAATGCAGCCCTCAGGGGCGGTCCCCGGGCCAAAGCTTGCGGGGCCGCCCTCCGTCGCCGGCCCCCGCCGTGGGCAGAGGCCCGCAGGGCTCCATGGCGCGGTCAGAGGCCCAGGGTCGTGCAGGCCTTTCCCAAGGAGACAGAGGCTTCCGCCAGCCCGTCCGCCCGCCCGCCCGCCCGCCCGCGCCCGGGCACTGGTACCTCATGCTGTAGGCGCCGGCGCCCAGCTCCTGCCCGATGCCCGAGAGACTGGCGTCGAAGTCGTGCACCAGCCCGGACTCGATCACCTCGTCCATCTTGAGCACCCAGGCCATCTTCCGGCTTCGCCGCCGCCCGGCGCGCAGCGCGGCCTCCGCGAGCGGGGCGAAGAGGCCGGAGCTCCACGGGCGCGTCCTGGGGGAGGGCGCGGGTGAAGCCTCCGGCGGCGCGGCGAGTGGTCACCAGCGGCAGCCCGGGCGGCGGCCGGGATGAGAACAGCCAGGGCCCCGCGGGCAGGGCACGGCGAACCCGGCGAGCAGCTGCAGCGGGAGCGGCCGGGCCGCGGGCAGTGCCTCCCTCCCGCGGACGCCGGCCCCGCGCCTCATGCCGCCGCCGCCCACCCCCTGCGCCGCTAGCGCTGCCGCCGCCACCGCCCGCCCCGCCCCGAGGCCCCTGGCCGCATCCTCCCCGGGGCCGCGCGGGGGGCGGGAGCTCAGCCCGCCCGTCACCCGACCCCCGGCCTCGACCCCCGGCCCGCTGCCCGCCCGCCCCGGCTCTAGCGCCCCGCCGCCCCGGCCAACCCAGCCGACGCCGTCCCGCCGGCCCGGACGCTGGCTTCGCTACGGCTCCGGCTCCAGCTCGCTCGCTGCTTCCGCCTCCTCCAGCCCCGCCCCGGCCGCGGCCCCGCCCCCGCGCTCGCACCGGGCCAAGCCCCCCTCTCACGGCCCCGAGGTTCGCTGCACTCCCGACGCTTCACGTTGAAGCAACTGTAGGGCCGTGCAGCGCGGCCCCGCCCACGCGGCAGGTTCCCAGCCGCTGCGGCCTGGCGACCTCCTTACACACCAGCCTAGGAAGAGGCGGTGCCAAAGGGCCCCAGTTTCCGCCCATCCAGAAAGTCGCGCTGATTGACAGGCGATCTGAACAATAACGGCAAGCGCTTCGTCGAGGCTCCCGTGAGTCTCTGTGCCCCTGTGCTAAACAACCAGTCAAGATCTTCTTCCTTTTGGGCGGACTCGAGGACTGAAGTTGCTGCCAAAAGAAAGAGTTCATTGGACCGCACTGTAGGAAGCCGCCCTAAACGCCACTTCTGGAGGTGTTTTTATCCTGTGTGGTCTTTGTGGGTACTTTCTGGGTTTTGCCCACACTACAGATGGAGAGCGCGGTTGTGCTAGCCAATAGGCTCACACCCTGTCTGGAGGCTGAAAGGTCCATTGGGCAGAAAGTCTTGATTGACGTGAGTGCAAGCCAATCATCACTCCCGAGGAAGGGCTCCGGAAAGTTCCCTCAACTGCTAATTCCCGTGAGTGGTTTGGCGAGCTTGAACTAAAGGAGGGGTTGGGTCGCAGGAACAGATGGCAATTACGCTGTTGTTATTGTTCTTGCTTCTGGGGTTCACTGGGCTTAGGGGATTCCCATCCAGGGCCTCTCCTATGAGTGCAGCTAAAATCATGTCAAGGGCTCCCATACTCATGTCTGATGCTTGATACTGGCTGTGGACCGGGACCTCAGTTGGGCCTGCTGGAATGCCTACACGTGGCCTTTCCATGTGGTCTTGATTTCCTCACAGCGTGGCATACGGGTTCCAAAAGCTAGTGTCCCAAAAGACAGGAAGTAGCAGTTGCTGGTGTTTTAGGACAAAGATTCTTTGCTTGGTCAAACTTTAGTCAATCTGCTGACCTCCTGTCCCATCTGTAAAATTCAGGTTTAGCAAGAACCCCACTAGGTCATTCTAGGAACCCTCTAGTTCCGTAACTGATTAGGTTTCTTAGCCTCCATCATCACCTAGGTCAGAGGTCCCCAACCTGTGGGCCGCAGAGCGGTACCTCTTAGGAACGAGGCCGCACAGCAGGAGGTTAGCAGCAGGCAAGCAAGCAAAGCTTCATCTGCCGCTCCTCATCGCTTGTATTACCGCCTGAACTTCCCCCCCCCCCCACACACACCCACCCATCGCTTGCATTACTGCCTGAACCACCCCCGGGCCGTGGAAAAATTGTCTTCCACGAAACCGGTCCCTGGTGCCCTGGTCAGTTGTGGACCGCTGACCTAGGTAATATCTGATCACCCTGGACTACCTTCAACAAGAATCCTGTTAGATAGGTTTAACCAGAAACCCCCTTACCTTTGATGTTTCCTCTTAGTGAATTTCCATCTGCTAACCCCCACACTGCTCTTTGGCTCTAAATTCCCAATTACCATGCTGTATTTGAGGTTGAGCCCAGTCTCCCCCACTGCAAAATCCCATTGCAGCCATCCCTGTACCAGTCACCGTCCTGAATAAAATCTGCTTACCATCTTTAACAACTATCTTTTTTTTTTTTTTAAACACGTAAGGCCTGGGACCAGAAACTGATACAGAATCTTTATTCTGCACTGTATTCTATTAGTCAAGCAGCCACAGAATCAGATTGATGGGAGGAGAGTTAAATAATTTGGGGCCCATGTTTTAAAACTTCCAGAATCCACCCTCTGGCCACAACTGTTTTACATTCTTTTTACATGCAGCATACACTCATCCCCTCCCCAGACCCCTGTAAAGTTCTCATTCCAATACAGCATTAAGGTCCGGAATCTTGTGAGGTCCTGGAGCAAATGAGCTCTTGGATGCAGTTCCTTGGGTGTAACTCAAGTCGTTCCTCTCCATATGAAGGTCTGTGAATTAAAAAGACAGGAGATCTGCACTAACCACTACCACATACATCACATGCAATGAGAGAGGCATGGGAAACTGTGTCTCTATAGGCATTTCCCTTCAAAGAGGAGAGCAATGAAAGGCACATAGTAGTCACTAGTCCACAGAAGTTCTGAAATCTAACTGGGTAAATGTTGCCGGTTCCTTGATTAGGACTCTGTCAACTTCCTGAGAGTACTCAGTGGCTCTTTTCTCCATCCACTGGGCTCTTGGCTCCACCCTCTGAGTTATCCTTCCATCTCCATAAAAGGTACCCATGTTTACAGTTAAATCATTTTCTCAGCTGCTTCCTGTCTATAGTTGTGAAGGGGTCTAAAGACCTCTCTTCACGTTGTACTGTCACTGTCCCTTTCAGTCCAAGCTGATACAAATCATTTTTAAACTTTGTGTGTCATGTGAATCAATTTATAATCTAGTCCAATAAGCAAAAACTTCACCAACACACAAGAGGGGGGGTGCAGCTTAACTGTATTCTTCTGGTTCAGAGTTTCTCATAAAATCACAGTCATGATATCAGCTGGGGCTTCAGTTGTGAAGGCTTAATCCGGGCAGGAGGATCCACTTCCAAGCTCACTTGCATGACTGTTGGCCAGAAGCCTCAGTGCCTCAACATTTGGGACAACAAGCCTGCTTGAGTGTCCTCAGAACTTGGCACTGGGGACTTCCCTGGTGGCACAGAGGTTAAGAATCTGCCTGCCAATACAGGGGACACGGGTTCGAGCCTCGGTCCAGGAAGATCCCACGTGCCACAGAGCAACTAAGCCCGTGCGCCACAACTACTGAGCCTGTGCTCTAGAGCCTGCGAGCCACAGCTACTGAGCCTGCTCCCCTAGAGCCCGTGCTCTGCAATAAGAGAAGCTACCGCAATGAGAAGCCCGCGCACCGCAATGAAGAGTAGCCCCCGCTCACCGCAACTAAAGACCCAACACAGCCAAAAAAAACAAAACAAACCATGGCACTGGCACAGAGTAAGTAAACCATGAAAGAGGAAGGAAGCTGCAGTCCCTTTTATGACCTGGTCTCCAAAGTCACACACCATCCCTTTCACTTTATTTCTGTTCCATAGAAGTAAGTCATTCAAGCCAGCCTTCATTCAAAAAGATGAGTCCATCTTTTGAAGGGATGAATGTCAAGGAACTTGTGAACATATTTTTAACCAGAACAGCCACATTCATCATTATCACTTAATAGGTTTTTTGGTTGTTTTTTTTTTTTTTTTTGGCTGCACCACATGGCTTGTGGGATCTTAGTTCCCTGACCAGGGATTGAACCTGTGCCCTCTGCAGTGGAAGCATGGAGTCCTACCCACTGGACCGCTAGGGAATTTCCACTTAATAGGTTTTTGAAGGCACTAAAACAGCAGAATTAGATCAGAAAAAAAAATTTGAGGTATAGAAATGGAAAGAAGGAGGTTAAGATTATCACTGTTTGTAGACTATATGCTCATATACGTGGGAATCTCATGGGAAACAAGTAAAAATTTAATAACACAGTGGCATATGCCATGAATATTCATAAATCAATAGCTTTATATAAACAAACAAGTTTGAAAATATAATAGAAGGAAAGGATCAATTTACAGTATAATTTTAATCTTTTCTTTTTTTTCTTTTTTTTTTTGGCCATGCTGCATGGCATGTGGGATCTTAGTTCCCCAACCAGGAATCGAAGCCATGCACCTGCATTGGAAGTGCAGAGTCTTACCACTGGACTGCCAGGGAAGTCCCTACAATGTAATTTTAAAAGGTAAAATACCTAGGAACTAACCTAATAATTGTAAAGAACTATGTGAGCAAAATTTTTTAATTCTCAAAATAAACACAACTGTACATTGAAAACAAAAAATACTACATCCAGGGACTTCCCTAGTGGTGCAGTGGTTAAGAATCCACCTGCCAGTGCAGGGGACATGGGTTCGATCTCTGGTCCGGGAAGATCCCACATGCCGTGGAGCAACTAAACCTGTGCACCGCAACTACTGAGCCTGCGCTATAGAGCCTACGAGCCATGACTGCTAAGCCCATGGGCCACAACTACTGAAGACTTCATGCCCTAGAGCCTGTGTGCAGCAACTACTGAGCCCACACGCCGCAGCTACTGAAGCCCTCGCACCTAGAGCCCGTGCTCCGCAACAAGAGAAGCCACCGCAGTGAGAAGCCTGCACACCACAATGAAGAGTAGCCCCTGATCACTGCCACAACTAGAGAAAGCCTGTGCACAGCAACAAAGACCCAATGCAGCCAAAAAAAATTTACTACATTCAGTTTTATAATGGTAGTTCTCCTTAAGCTAACCAATACATTTAATATGATTCCAGTAAAAAATAGTAACAGAATTTTTTAACTGGACAAGCTGATTCTAAGATTAATATGGAAAAATAAATGAGCAAAAACAATCCAAAAAATTTGAAAAAGTCAAAAGATATTAGGACATTGTAAAACCTAAATATGTAAAAAGTGTGCATTGGTAAATGAATAGACAGATGAGCAAGGGAAGAGAATGAAAAATCAATATGAATATGGAAATTTATGCAGTAAAAAGTGGCATCTCAAATCGTGGAGGAAAATGGGATATTCAATAAGTGATTTGGGAATCAACATTAACTATCTGAAAGACATATCAGAATAAACTCCAAGTGACTTGAAGTTTTTTGTTTTTCCAAGAAGGTTTGAAAGGATAGAAGCAAAATCGTAAAACACTAAAGAAAATATGAGAACATAATTTTAGAGGAGGAACATAATTTCCTTCAGAGGTGAAAAGGCTTTTTTAATTATGACACAAAATCTAGAAATCTTAAGAGGCTGATAACATTTGAAAACATAAAAATTGTACTTTTCTTCTTAGTAAACACCACCATAAGCAAAATGAAAAGAGAACAGAAAAAAACTGTTTAGAACTTAGATCATGGACCAAAGTTTTATTTCCCTAATATATAAATTTCCTATAAATAGATTAAACAAAGTACAGTGAAAACGGCGTTTGTACACTGCAACTCCAAAAAATACACAAATTGGAGCACATCTTTGAGATATACCCACACAGAAAATTTCATTGAAAAGAGCAACTAAATTGAGGGGCTACCTCTTGCAGGACGACCTGAAACCTCACCACTAGAATGTTATGTTGCCAGTAATGGTAAAGATGAGCCGCATCTGAAGAACACTCTGTTCTTGCTGTTTTGCAAAACTGCGAGAGCAGCTCTTACAGCTCTCAACAGAAAAACTGCTATTGCCATGGTCAGTGATCCCATACCTACCGTTTCCTCTCAGATGTGACCCTGGAGATCAGCCAATGAACGACTGTTCTTCTTACAGAGCCTTCATCCAATCAGTACTTAGTAACAGCTAATGACCAGGAAGACAGCTGGTAAACAGGAAGGACGAGCTCCTGATGGAGAAAATCGGGTCTGAGAGATGTTCACATTTGAGCGCCAGATTAAAAAGTGCTACCTCCTTGGACTTCTGCACAGCAAGAAGTCCTTGAGAAAAATCAATGATAAATAGTATGATTTTCAAATGCTGGCAAGTTAGCAAAGACACTTTCTGTGTGATGGTCCTTGGGCTTTGCTTAACCATTTCAAAATATGCATCCTTTCAGATTCTTTGTTAAGAGGTTCATGGTGCTAGTGTCTGTTGTGTTCCCTCAAAATTCAAGGTGATGGGAGGTGATCATGAGGGCAGAGCCCTGGTGAATGGGATAAGTGCTATAAAAAGAGACTCCACAGAGTTCTCTAGCCCCTTGTGCCATGTGAGGACACAATGAGAAGTCTGCAGCCCAGAAGAGAGCCCTCTCCTGTCTATGCTGGCCCGCTGATCTCAGACTTCCAGCCTCCAGAATTGTGAGAAATAAATACTGTTGTTTATAAGCCACCCTGTCTGTGGTATTTTGTTATAGCAGCCTGAAGAGATTAAGACAGTGGGGTGCTGGGTGTACCTTTGGGACATATTGAGGTTTTGGAAAAGCCAGTGCTAAGTACCCAGTGAGCTGGAGTGTCAGTTAGGTTTTGCTGTGCAACCAGCCATTTCAGAATTTAGTGACTTAAAACAACCAGCATTTACTTAGCTCATGCTTCTGTGGGTCAGAAATTTAGCTGGGCTCAGTTGGGCAGCTATTGTGAGCTCAGTGAGGCTTCCTCATGTTGCAGCAATGAGCTGTGGGATGGCCTTGCTGATCTTGGCCGGCTCTCGCCAACATCTGGGGTTTGCCTGCATGGCATGGCCTCCCGTCCTTCTGCAGACTAGCCCTGCCTTATGCTCATGGCAGTTGAATGGGTTACAAGAGACAACAGGACAGTGTAAGGCCTTCATCGGCCCAGAATGGGAACACCATCACTTGTGCTGAAATCTCTTGTCCAAAGCAAGTCATAAGACCAGCCCACGTCCAAGGGATGGGGAAACAGACTCTGCCTCTTAACATGAGGAGACGCAAAATCACAACAATTATGAGGTTATAAATGCTGACAGGGAGCAAAGATGATTTTTGTCTGCTGGTTCTTAAAATGCTTCACCATAATAAAATGCATGTTTTTTCAGATTCTCTGTTAAGAGAAATAGGGGCGGGATTGGGAAATTGTGGCCATTTTTGTAAAAAACATGCCACAACCAGTTAGGTAGGAAAATGTTTGAAATACTGCAAGTCAGCTGGATATAAAACTAGCAAAATTTGTTCCTGGAACAGTTAACAAATATGCTCATTCTGAGGTTGATGGATAACAATATCATTAGGTGGGATTTGATCAAAGTCCCTTTGCCTTTAAAATGAGAATGTACCTTCCTGGTTCTGTATGCGCATAGGAAGAATGCCCTTCAACCATATTTTGAGAACTGGGGACTATGTCACAAAGAATATGAACATCATGTGGAATACCTAACCACAAGTAAGGGCCAGGTACTCTTTTGAATGTGAGACACTGGTTGGACTCCGTAGCTAGCTTTGGATTTGAATTCCAGCTCTGCCAACTATTACTGTGTGATCTAGGGCTAGTTACATAACCTCTCTTTACCTCAGCTTCCTCATCTGTAAGATGGATATAATAGTATATCTCCTTCATGGAGTTGTTATGAGGATTAAATAAACTAATACATTGATTGAGCTTGAAACTCTGCCCGGTTCCCAGTAATCTCTGAAGAGCTTTTAGTCTTGGACCTATCCCATCAACAAGAATGACCTGACTACTATAGCCTGGATAAGAAGGCAACTCAAGCATAGACATCGCTCATGGTGTCTTTGACTATGTTGTAAAAACCAACAAAGGATGAAATGCTATTTGACCATATGTGAATGTGAACAGTCTTCAGCTTATCATCGTTTCACTGAGGCACCCCAGCCACTTGGCAGTTGCTTGAATATTTTACTCAGTTATGACTGACTGAAAAAGTTTTACTCTGGAGAATTGTGGAACTGGTAATTCATATGCTTCCAAATGCCCTTCATCTTGAGGAAAACAAAACAGGTAATTTTTTTCTCTCCTAGGCAAATTTAATGTAATATTATGCTTCTCCAAAAACTCAAGCCTTTCTTACTTTTTCTCCGACTATGTATTTTAAAATTTAAAAAACTTACAGAAAAACTGAAAGAACAGAAAAATGATCACCTGTATATTCTTTAGTCATATATTTGACTCTTGTTAATATTTTATTTGTTTTTTTCTCTCTTTACCTACTTATTTATTATTTGCTTAACCATGTGAAATTAAGTTGCATATTTCTTGACAATAACAATTAAGTTGCAGTATTTCATACGTAAATACTTCAAAATGTATTCTAAGACAAAGAAATTCTCCAACAGAATTGTAATATCATTATCACATCCCAAAACTTTTAAACTTCAATTGAGTTATTTAATTTCTATTATTATATATCATTAAATAATATCTATTAACATTCATTTCCAAATCTTTCCATTTGTTCCCAAATTGTTTATTATAGTTTTTTCTTTAATCCAGAATTCAATTAAGGCTCACAATTACATTTGTTTTTTCAGTCTCTTTAGTCTCCTTCAAAGCAGTTTTCGCCACTGCCCACCTGAGTTTTGTTGTTTTTAAATTTTTATTGACGTATAGTTGCTTCACAACGTTGTGTTAGTTTCTGCTGTACAGCAAAGTGAATCAGCTATACATATACATATATCCCCTCCTTTTGGATTTCCTTCCCATTTAGGTCACCACAGAGCACTGAGTAGAGTTCCTTGTGCTATACAGTAGGTCCTCATTAGTTATCTGTCTTATACATAGTAGTGTATATATGTCAATCCCAATCTCCCAATTCCTCCCACCCCCCCTTTCCCCTGTTGGTGTCCATATGTTTGTTCTCTACGTCTATGCCTCTATGTTTTTTAAAAAAAAATAAATTTATTTATTTTATTTTTGGCTGCATTGGGTCTTCGTTGCTGCGCGCAGGCTTGTGGGCAGCAGGGGCTACCCTTTGTTGCAGTGCATGGGCTTCTCTAGTTGTGGGCAGCAGGGGCTACCCTTTGTTGCAGTGCATGGGCTTCTCATTGCAGTGGCTTCTCTTGTCGCGGAGCATGGGCTCTAGGTGCACGGGCTTCAGTAGTTGTGGCACGAGGGCTCAGTAGTTGTGGCTCGTGGGCTCTAGAGTGCAGGCTTAGTAGTTGTGGTACACGGGCTTAGTTGCTCCGCAGCATGTGGGATTTTCCTGGACCAGGGCTTGAACCCATGTCCCCTGCATTGGCAGGCAGATTCTTAACCACTGTGCCACCAGGGAAGTCCTTTTTTTCTTTAATAAACTTATTTTTTATAACTGTTTTTTAGATTAATAGAAATATTGAGATGATAATACAGAGAGTTCTCATATAACCTACACCCAGTTTCCTTTTTATTAACATTTTTTATTAGTATGTTCCATTTGCAATTAATGATCTGGTATTGATTTATTACTATTATTATTATTTTCATTAAAGTTCATAGTGTGATCAGATTTCCTTAATTTTTACCTAATGTCTTTTTCTGTGCCAGGATCCCATCCATGATGCTGCATTACATTTAGTTTTCACATCTCTTTTGGTTCTTCTGGGTTGTGACAGGTTCTTCGACTATCCTTGTTTTTGATGACCTTCACAGTTTTGAGGAATACTGGTCAAGTATTTTTTAGACTGCCCCTTTATTGGATTTGTCTGATTTTCTTCACATGATTGGACTAATGTTACAGGTTTTGAAGAGGAAAACCACAGGGGTAAAGTGCCACTTCATCACATATATGAAGGGTCTACAGTATCAACATGACCACTGCACCACCAGGGAGGTCCTCCCCCACTACTTTTAAAGTCTAATAGTTTTACTAGGACATGTTTAAGAATTGATCATTTCAGAATAATTTTTCCAGGAACAGGATGGGCCTTTTCAATACGTTGATACAGATCTTTTTTTCTTTCTGGAAGATATTTTTGGGTTTTGGTTTTCTATTCTATTTGCTTGTTTTGTTTTCTTCTTTAGAAGCTCCAATTGTATGGATGTTAGATCACCTTTGCCTATCTTCTATCACTATGGCCTTTTCTCTGATCATTTTTACCTCTGTCCTTATTTCAGTTCATTCTCTTGGTTGTCTTTATTTATCTCCTCAATATCTCTCATTATGTTTTTCAGTCAAATCTCCTTCCTTGGAAATTTTAATTTAGTCTTCTTTTCTGAGTTGCTTTGAAATTTTTATTAAATTTCTGTTGTATGTTCTGTCAACGCTTTTCGTACCTTCCTGTTTTACATCTATTTGTATTTCTGAGTTTTAAAATTTTTGACTTTAGGTGTTCTTTATATCTGTAAATTCTTCTCTCTCTTTTTTATTAGTGAAAAAAAAAGATTCATTTGCGAGTATTGTGAATAGTCTAATGGGAATTGAAAAGCACTTACTCATAAAAGGATACATAAACCTATAAAGTCACAGCAGTATTCCTTTGCCTCAGCCTTTGTAATATACTAAACACAGACAGCATGTTTCAGGTACGGGCGTCACTAGATGCAGCCCCAGGTTCTCACTGAGTGAATAAGTAAGAGCTGAAGGTATAGATCCTCCTTCTTTATCTATTTACATTCATGCTCCAGATTACAAAAACCTTAAACTTGAGGCTCTCATGATACTATGGTGATGAGCTGATGAAAGTGGTTCTTAAGAAGTTCAAGACTCCCATTTTGAAGCAGGAAAGATGACCTTGGAAAATTGTTCATTATATTCGGGAACAACAACATTCCTTTTCTCTCAACATAGCTACTATTAGATTCCCATAGCTGCTGTGACAAATTACCACAAACCAGGTGGCTTAAAATAACACAAATGGGGGCTTCCCTGGTGGCGCAGTGGTTGAGAGTCCACCTGCCAATGCAGAGGACACGGGTTTGTGCCCCGGTCCGGGAGGATCCCACATGCCGCGGAGCGGCTGGGCCCATGAGCCATGGCCACTGAGCCTGCGCGTCCGGAGCCTGTGCTCCGCAACGGGAGAGGCCACAACAGTGAGAGGCCCGCGTAGTGCAAAAAAAACACAAAAAAACAAAACAAAAAAACACAAATGTATTCTCTTAAATTCTGGGGCCCAGAAGTCTGAAATCATTGTCCCTGGGTTAAATTTAGCTCCTGTTTCAGATGACTCTTTGCTGAAGCAAAGCAATACCACCATAGTTGTACAGGCAGTTACTGACCTGCAAATTCCTCTTTCTGTTTCCCACTCACCAGAATACCAAAAGCAGTTTGCTTTCATCTGGCAGGGACAACATTATATGTCCACTTTTCTTAGAGGTACATCAACTCTCGGGTTCAGTGTCCCTGTTTAGTTTGCAGGAACTATGATCACTCCATCATTCAACAGGTCTACATTTATTTACAACAGTGATGAAGTCATCCTGGTTAAAACAGCAAGCAGATGCCTTGTAGACAAATGTTTGGCAAAGCATGGTTGATAAATATCCATAAAAAGCAGGTTAAATGTGCAGTATTATTAGGTTAAGTAGCACTCAACTCTTGTAATCTACAAGAGATTGCGGCTCTGGAAAGCAGTGTATAAGCTGCAGCTTCTCAGGTAATCCATGATGAACTCAGCTCATGGGCAATTAGATCTTCAAGCAAAGATAGAATTATTTTCAACTCAGGGTTTCACAAAGAGTCACACTGTGGAGATATTTGCCATACATCTCCTTGGACTGGGGGTATATTTTTGGAAAGATACTTTTATGTTAGAAGGATTGCAGAACAGAACCTCAGTATTTAAGTGTCCCAGAACTGTGTAGCTGGGCACTGATAGGCACAGATATGAAAGAAAAATCTCAGGTTAGATTATGAGCACTTGTCATAATCTTATCTTGCATTTGATATCAAGGGAATCAGAAAAAAACCCTGGCTTCGCGGACATTCTTAAAGGGGGATTCTCTTGGAATAAAGAAGAATTTTATAGAGGGAAGGCAAGCTGTTGCACTATTTTTAATCACATTGTAGCCTTTTAATAAACTGGCAAGTTAAATTTGAGTCATCATGACCTAGGGCCATTTTCCAGAAATATTGAATAATGTAGTGCTGCCTGTCTTGAATGTGGGGTATTTTTCCTTCTCTGTTCTTCCTTTTAGCCAAAACACTCTATTGGGCTGTCTTGGCCACGTGAAAATTACCTTTATGGATTTTTTGTGCTAGGATAATTAATTGAGATTAATTTGATGGGTCAGTTAAGTTTGTTTGTTTTGGTTTTGCTTTTGCTTTTTACAATTTCATAGGATGTGGATATCAGAAAAAGGCTAATTGACAATAATTATTAACACAGCTATATTGTAATATTTTTGCTTCTAGTACCCTGATGAGAGAGATAGGTAATGCAGCACTACCCATGAGTGTGTGTGTGCATATAAAATTATATATAACATATACACATACACACACAATGTGCATGTGTATATGTGTATATATATGTATATACATATATATGTGTGTGTGTGTGTATATATATGTGTGTGTGTATATATATATATATATATATATATATATATTCATTCTAATCTCAGGCCACTTCTTTCCCCACAAAGTGGATGAGTCTGAAGCTCTCCCCCATAGGGAGGATTTCCTTTCACTACTACCTTTCAAGGCCGCTCCTGAGTGAGTGCCATATGCACCACACACTAAGATGAACCATCCATACACTAAACCCAGGCATTTCCCTGTTCCTACAGCAGGATGCACAGGACCTCAGCATGGCCGAAGGCATGTGCTGACCAGAAAGGGGCTGACAGCTGGGGACTGTGTGCTGACCACGCTCCCTGCCTTGGAACAGCAAGTCCTTCCATCTACTTTCATCCTAACTTCTCTCCTATTTAAAACAAAAACTGCAATGAAAACTGGAGTAGAGATATTGGGGAAGAAAGAGGAGAAGAAGAATCTAAATGCTAAAAAACTGTATTATTCTATTTCACTAGTATATGTTTTTCTGTATCTATGAATACTTTCTTTAATATGTGCTGTATGCTTTCTTTCCAGAAAAGCATGGACAAATTAAATACTCAAAATAAGTTGCCTTACATAAAGTGCTAACCACAAAAGTAAATACGGGGACTTCCCTAGTGGTCCAGTGGTTAAGAATCCACCTTCCAATGCAGGGGATGCAGGTTCAATCCCTGGTCGGGGAACTAACAGCCCACATGCTGCGGGGCAGCTAAGCGCATGTGCTGTAATTACTGAGCCCGTGCGCTCTGGAGCCCATGTGCTGCATCGAAGATCCCATGTGCCGCAACTAAGACCCTCCGCAGCCAAATTAATTAATAAATTAAAAAGAAAAAGTAGGGTCTTTCCTGGTGGTGCAGTGGTTAAGAATCCGCCTACCAGGGCTCCCCTTGTGGCGCAGTGGTTGAGAGTCCGCCTGACGTTGCAGGGGACATGGGTTCATGCCCCGGTCCAGGAAGATCCCACATGCTGCGGAGCGGCTGGGCCCATGAGCCATGGCCGCTGAGCCTGCACGTCTGGAGCCTGTGCTCCGCAACGGGAGAGGCCACAACAATGAGAGGCCCGCGTACTGCAAAAAAAAAAAAAAAAAAAAAAAAGAATCTGCCTACCAATGCAGGGGACACGGATTCGAGCCCTGGTCTAGGAAGATCCCACATGCCGCGGAGCAACCAAGCCCATTCGCCACAACTACTGAGCCTGTGCTCTAGAGCCCGCAAGCCACAACTACTGGGCCCTTGTGCCACAACTACTGAAGCCCACGTGCCACAACTACTGAAGCCTGCGCGCCTAGAGCTTGTGCTCTGCAACAAGAGAAGCTACTTGCTGCAACTAGAGAAAGCCCGTGCGCAGGAACAAAGACCCAATGCAGCCAAAAATAAAAAATAAATTAATTAATTAAACAGAAAAAGTAAATATGGCTACGGAACTGCAGGTAAAATAAATTCATTTGGTAAAGTAAACAGAACTTTTATCCGAATGATAGGTAACGAAAGACTAGAACCACCCTTTGTTCTTACTCATCCCCTTACTTGGAGTGCTTGTCTCCCCTTCTTGAGCATAGCTACTGCCTTAGTTTTGTGTGGTCATGTGACTGAGTTCTGACCAGTGGAATATGGGCAGGAGTGACCTGAGTTACTTCCAGCCTTGGCCATTTCAAAACTCTTATGAGATTCTTTGCATTCTCCTGTTTAGGGTAGCATATTCTGGTTTCCTTTAACATCCAGACCTGATGGAAAGAATTTCACATCACTGGAGATCTGGACTTTGAGTGGGGTGAATTGACTGGGACTTGGGGTTACATCCCTTGCAGAAAGAGTTGACTATGTTCTATGTACAGGATAAAGGTATACACAGACACTTGGTCACGTGAAAGGTGGATTGTAACAGATTTGTTACTAAACCAATTTCCTTTTGTTTAGGCACATAAAGTACAGTTCCCAGTCTCTCTTGGAATGTTAGAGGTGGCCTTGTAATTACCCAAGTTCTGGCCAATGGCACACAGGTGGAGGTATCTTTTGCCTCCTCCATGCTCAGTCATTTAAATTTGCCTTTGTGATCATCTATGCTCTTTCTTCCTGTATCATCAAGTCAGCAGAGGACTGTGAGGCCTAGGGCATGGTGGAGGCACTCTCTGGGCCACAGGAGCTAGATCCCTGAATGCTTCTGTGCCGCAGAGCCCCTAGACAACGTGCAGTACATAAGTGAAATAAACGTTTGTTTTATAAAGCCATTGTAATTTTGGAGATGTCTGCTCAAGCAGATAACTTGTCTCTACAACCACAGGTCTAGCTGCCTCTATTAGTTTCCTATTGCACTGTAACAAATTACTGGGTGGATTAAAACAACACAAATTTATTATCTCACAGCTCTGGAGGTCAGAAATCTGCAATCAGTATCACTGGACTAAAGTTAAGGTGTTGGCAGGGCTGTGTTTCTTCTGGATGTTCTAGGGGAGAGTCTGATGCCTTGCCTTTTCCAGCTTCTGGAGGCTGCCCGCCATCACGTCTTCATTTACTCTGACTCTCCTTCCTTCTTTCACTTATAATGATTACATTGGGCACACCTGGATAATCCAGGCTACTCTCTCCACTTCAAAATCTTTAAGTTAATCACATCTGCAAAGTCCATTTTGTCATGTAAAGTAACACATTCACAGTTTCCCAGAACTAGGATATGGACGTCTTGGGAGCCATTATTCTGCTACTGATAAAATAAATTGTTTTAAGATGGGACAAGAAATTTTGAACATAAAATTCCCTCTCTGCCCATTTGAGCCACTACCCTCTCCCCTTCAGTGTGCATTGTGCATCTGCATTACACATTAACTAGATCCCCTTGAAACACACAGAAATGCCACCAAAAAAAAGCTATTTCCTTCTGGTGCCAGCAGGGTAACTCCTTAGGAGACAACATTCCTTTCTCAATCCTGTAAAGGCTAACAATAACCCACTGTTATTAGTGGATTATTAGTCTTGTTGGACTATGTAAACTGTCAGTATGTTATCTGTAC
The DNA here is from genome assembly GCF_964374135.1 of Grampus griseus. NCBI lineage: Eukaryota > Metazoa > Chordata > Mammalia > Artiodactyla > Delphinidae > Grampus > Grampus griseus. The sequence goes on from NC_139004.1 coordinate 53,056,844, forward strand.
AACCCTTTGTCTCAAATTCTTATATAAATGTGCTTTGACCTCTAGGGGTGGAACAGTCCTCAGAGCTTTCTGAAAGTCTGTCTCCTGGGTTATAATCCTCAGGTTGGCTCGAATTAAACTTTCCACTTCCTTCTTAGAGTGGCTCTTCATCGATTTTTACGCTGACACTTCCATACTTCACTTCCTTCATCTCTTTGCTCAGTATTCTGCTCTGTTAGGTCTTCACTGCCGGTCTTTGTTAAGACTCTATCACATCCTCACATTTTTTCATCCCCCCTCCCTGATTTTTTTCCTTAGTCTTCATCACTATCTCAAGTATGCTATATTTTTCTTACTTATCTTTTCAACTAGAACATAAGTTTCATGAGGGAAGAAATTTTTGCCAGTTTTGCAGTATGATATTCCTAATGTCTAGAACAATGCCTGACATTTGAATAGGTGCCCAAGTACTTGTTGAATAAATGACTTTTTTTTTTTTTTTTTGCAGTACGTGGGCCTCTCACTGTTGTGGCCTCTTCCCGTTGCAGAGCACAGGCTCTGGACGCACAGGCTCAGCGGCCATGGCTCACGGGCCTAGCCGCTTCACGGCATGTGGGATCTTCCCAGACCGGGGCACAAACCCGTGTCCCCTGCATCGGCAGGTGGACTCTCAACCACTGCGCCACCAGGGAAGCCCGAATAAATGACTTTTTAAAAAATGGAATGGAATTACATATGTTTTGTAGTATTTATTGCTCAAACAATAAATTTGATTGGTAACTTGAATCAGCCTACTTGATACTTCACCATGATACAACGTACATTTCATTGTTAGAGGCTGTGTGATCATAGGGTGCAGTACTAGGATTCCCAGGGTGTAGTTAATAAATTTGTGCATAGATTTCCTATGAGAATGTGTAATGTAAAAAAAAAAAAAAAAAAGCCGCTAACTGGAAAGATTCAAAGTGGAGTCCATAAACTGCTTGACAATTGCTAAAATAAAAGGATTCTAAAATCAAAGAACCATGCAATATAAATAACATTAGTGCTGTTTATCATAAATACCTCTAGATCACTGCTTCTCATACATTAGCATGCATATGAACTACAAACCATAACATGCATATGAATTACCTGGGAGCTTGTTAAAAAATGCAGATTCTGAGGTGAGGCCTGGGATTCTGCACTGATGAATTTCTGAGTGATGCTGATACTGCTGGTCCATGGAATAGCAAAATCTTACATGATATTAAAATCAGAAATTTCAAAGGTAATACTTCTTTTGCAGGAAAGGTGTTAAAAACCAAGGTCTGGGGACTTCCCTGGTGGCATAGTGGTTAAGAATCCACCTGCCAATGCAGGGGACATGGGTTCGAGCCCTGGTCTGGGAAGAGCCTACATGCCGACGAGCAACTAAGCCCGTGCACCACAACCACTGAGCCTGTGCTCTAAAGCCCACGAGCCGCAACTGCTGAGCCTGCATGCCACAACTACTGAAGCCCATGTGCCTAGAGCCCGTGCTCAGCAACAAGAGAAGCGATTGCAATGAGAAGCCCACTCACCGCAACAAAGAGTAGCCCCTGCTCGCCGCAACTAGAGAAAGTCCCGCATGCAGCAACGAAGACCCAAAGCAGCCAAAAATAAATAAATAAAAAAAACCCAAGGTCTGGGGACCTAAAGCGAGCATCAATCTTCCCCAATCATCATTGATGTGGTAAGGGATTTTCTGAACTGAGATATCACTTTTTTTTTTTTTTGACCAAACATCATACACCAAAGACTGGTGTTTGTAATGTATAAATACTGGTTTGAATACGGAGGCAGGAAAAAAGGCAGATTGGGCCAAGGAAGCAGAGGAAAAGACCAGAAGTCTCAGTTACATTTCTGTAGGGATAAGACTTTAATAAAACAAATATATATGAAGTCATACAAATGAAGTCATACCCCACATCTCAAATGGTCTTTTTCCTCTCTTCCTCAGTTCCTCCTGTCTCTATATCCTAGATTTGCAATCTTGAATGTACCCTTTTTTCCCCCAAACTTTAAAATCATATATCATGTACATGTTAGTTTTTTTTTTGGTTGTTGTTTTGCACCATGAACAATACACATCTGGAAGTGCTGGTGTAATTCATTTACTTTTTAAGAAAATCAAAGTGGTAAAAGTACATAGCTTAAAACATCCATCAATAACAAAGCACAGTCCCCTGCCCCAACCTCCCTTCTCATGACGTTGCTAGTTTCCGAAGCAGCCACTCTCAACCTTTAGCTATATCTCCTGATATTGTATGTGGTTTTAGACACTATCTATTCACTTTCTTCAAGGGAAGGTAAGGATTCGGTAATCTATATACCTCCTACCCAATCAGAGCTAAAGCAGCTTTTTGGTGAAGTCAACTTTCATTAATACCATCATTATGTGTAAATATTCACAAATAAGGATATAATATATTATGATACATACTTTGCTTTTCATTTGCTTGTCCAATTACCTACATTCACTCCCAAAGTCTGAGAAAAACCCTTCTCAATATATTAGCTCATCACGAATCCCCCTCTTTCTTTTCCCTTTTCCCCTCTTCTTGGAGACATTCCCTTACTATACCTGTATTCCAGTCTGGGCTGACTGCCCCTCCTTAGGGCTATTGTATGGTGTCTTCCTGCGACGTCTCTTGCCAACCAGGCTTGAAGACAGGCAAGCAAAGGAAGGAAGGACAGTTAGAAAGGATGATGAAATAAGTATTAGTCTCAGCGAGATGTCAGGGCTGGAGCTTAGCTGCCCTGCCTAGCCACACTTTGGGTTATCAGGCATCTCCAAGACAAATGTTTGGGTTGAATTATAAGGCCTCATTTTATCGGTGCTTCCAGGACAATAGAGGATATGGAAATTGCATCCTCTTCTTTAACTACTATGGATATTATTTTTACCTATTCTGAGTACTTCTGTACTTCCCTAGGTGAGATGTGTGCATTTTTAGAAACTCACTATTTTTATGCACCAGATTTTCAAAATACCTAAAGAGCAGTTTCTTTTTAATTTTTGAATTTTATTTATTTATTTATTTATTTATTCATACAGCAGCTAGAGCAGTTTTGAAACGCCATAGGTGGTGGCGTTTTTTTTTTTTTTTTTTTTTTTTTTAGATCTTAAAGGCACCACTATTCACAAAGTTGGGAGGGGACCTAAAAAATGTTCATGTACTATAACTAGAGCCTTTATAGCACAGAGATTAAGTTTTCTATCTCTGGCCTCAGTCTGGATTTAAAACACAGCTTATAAGCTACAGGACTTGGGCAAATCAATTAACTTCTCTAAGTCTTAGTCTCTCTTCTGTAAACTGGAGATGATGATGATAATAATACTTGCCTTGTAGGATTAGAATGAAAAGTTAATGCATCTAAAGTACTCGGCACAAAACCTGACACACAGGAAAGAACAATTAGTATACAGTATTTATTACATATTTTCATGCTAAAATATAAAGCAGCAACAAAAGTCAGAATGTAAAGACACATAGAACAATTTTATTGTTTTTAGGAGACTGGGATAGTCTAAAGACTCACTGAATTAATTTATTCATGTATTCATTTATAAAACAAGTATTAAGACTTGCTATGTTCAAGTACTGTGGACAGTGCTAAAAACACATAAATGGTTTAAAAAAAAAAAAAAGGCCTGGGCAGCATTACAGCAGCCAAGAGTTGGAAGCAACACAGATTTCCAAAATAGATGAATGGATAACGAAATGTAGTATATACACACACTGGAATATTATTCAGACTTAAAAAAGGAGGCAATCCTGGCACATGCCACAACATGGATGAACCTTGAGGACATTATGCTAAGTGAAATAAGCCAGTCACAAAATGATAAATATTGTATGATTCCACTCCTATGAAGTATCTAAAGTAGTTAGAATCATAAAAACAAAAAGTAGACGGATGGGTGCCAAGCGCTAGAGAAAGGGTAATTAGTGTTTAATGGGAGTAGAATTTCAGTTTTGCAAGATGAGAAAGTTCTAGAGGTCTGTTGTACAACAGTGTGAATGTGCTTAACACTATTGAACTGTACACTTAAAAATGGCTACAGCGGTTAAGTTTAATGTTACATGGTTTTTTATCACAATCAGAAAAAATTTTTTTAAAGCCCCGCAATTAGCAAATGAAATGCTGGGTCTATGATGGCTGGGTGGAGCAGCTCAGGTCCAAGGCTGGTGAAATAAATGAGCACAAAGGAAGACAGCAGCAGCGCTGGGAGTCAGCTGGATGGCTGCACCCCGTCTAAGACTGCAGCTCTAAAGGCCCTCACATGTGGAGTGTCAGGCTATGACCAAGAAACAGGCATTATTTCATTTAGTTCCATAATATTCTTATGTGATAAGTGCTATTGTTTTTGCTGCTCTGTAGATGAGGAATTGAAGCTTTGAGAGATTAACTTGCCCAAGTGGTGGAAATAGTGATTTTGCACTTGAGCAGCTTCACTGCATAATCCATTCTCTGCTACTATCCTCTCTTGGGAAGGTGAGGAAATCTAGGACAGATGCCAACTAGTTGATACAACAGCAGAAGGCAAGGGTGGTGACAGGAGGCAGAAGGTGCCTTAAAGGAGGCAGGACTTAGTCAAAGTGGGTCTCATTCCATATGCCAAATTTAGAAAAACCCATCAGTGGTGAAGTCAGAATCACTGAAATCAGTGAATGAACAAAATGAGCAGAGTGCAGGAGAGGAAGCCATGATTGAAATTTTGCAATCTTTGTGGGCAACACATCTCAACACAACACAGCAACTTTTAAAAGAATTGCTTTGGGACTTCTCCGGTGGTCCAGTGGTTAAGAATCCGCCTTCCAATGCAGGGGACGTGGGTTCAATCCCTGGTCGGAGTTCTAAGATCCCACATGCTGCAGAGCAACTAAGCCTGCCCGCCACAACTACTGAGCCTGCACGCCACTGCTAGAGAGAGAAAACCGCATGCCACAACTAGAGAGGAGTCCGTGCGCCACAATGAAGATACCGCGTGCCGCAACTAGACCCGACACAGACAAAAAATTAAAAACAAAATAAAGAGTTGCTTCAATTTGCCTACTCTGCTCTTTTATATACTCAGTATATATATATGTGTGTGTATATATATATATATATATATTATACACCATGGGTATCATTTGATATATTATTTACCCAAATATCTTTACATAGAGTTGTTCACAGTAATCAGGTGGTGAACAGAGTTCTTAATTACTTTTGTATTTTGACCTCATTTTAATGACCATTATTTATTTATTTAAAAAAAATCTTTGAGGGCTTCCCTGGTGGTGCAGTGGTTGAGAGTCCGCCTGCCGATGCAGGGGACACGGGTTCGTGCCCCGGTCCAGAAAGATCCCACATGCCGCGGAGCGGCTAGGCCTGTGAGCCATGGCCGCTGAGCCTGCGCGTCCAGAGCCTGTGCTCCACAACGTGAGAGGCCACAACAGTGAGAGGCCTGCGTACCGCAAAAAAAAAAAAAAAAAAAAAAATCTTTGAGGCACTTTTTAAAAAAGAAATTTTATTTATTTATTTATTTTTGGCTGCGTTGGGTTTTCGTTGCTGCACACAGGCTTTCTCTAGTTGCGGCAAGCGGGGTCTACTCTTCGTTGTGGTGCACGGGCTTCTCATTGCAGTGGCTTCTCTTGTTGCAGAGCACGGGCTCTAGGCGCGTGGGCTTCAGTAGTTGTGGCATGTGGGCTCAGTAGTTGTGGCTCGTGGGCTCTAGAGCGCAGGCTCAGTAGTTGTGGCGCACGGGCTTAGTTGCTCCTCGGCATGTGGGATCTTCCCAGACCAGGGCTTGAACCCGTGACCCCTGCATTGGCAGGCGGATTCTTAACCACTGCACCACCAGGGAAGCCCATGACCATTATTTTTTAAATTATTTTTAATTGTGGTAAAATACACATAACATAAATTTACGATCTTAATCATTTTAAAATGTTTAGTTCAGTGGTATTAAGTATATTCACATTGTTTTGCAACTGTCACCACCATCCTTCTCCAGAACTCTTTTCATCATTGCAAACAGTAACTCTGTGCCCATTAAACAATAACTCCCTATTCCCTCCTCCCTGCAGCCCCTGACAAACACCATTCTACTTTCTGTCTCTAGGTATCTCATACAGGTGGAATTACACAATATTTGAATATTGACTTAATACTGGCCAACAAACCTCAAGGCCATTCTTCTGAGTCTCCTCGGTCATCCACACTGCTGCAGACCTGGAGGAAACCTCACTGTACGGAAATTCTCTGACCTCAAGAGCTAGAAATCAGTTCTTTGAAATAAAAATCACCATTTCTCTTAGAGGAAAATTTGAAGGACTACCCTAGCATTGGACTGAGACTTTAGAATGGAGTAAGTTGTAGGAGAAAAAGTAGAAAATAGTTTGGGTTGAGTTGGGGATCAATGACTTGTGTTCAATGTTTGGCATGTGAGCCCATACGTATTAAAAAATGGGAAAATTTATCCTAAAATTCAGCTGGAAATGAGTTCTGGATTGTTCACTTTTGTGTTCAACATTAGTGTAAAAAACTGATTCAGTGTTTTTAAACTGGGCTGTATTACCCATGGAACTATCCATGGAAACTCCTTTGCTTTGGTGCAAGTTTTCTCAACCTGGGAATTACTGACATTTGGGGCTGGATACTTGTTTTTTGCGTGTGGTGGGGTGGGTGGTAAGGCAGTCCTGTCTATGTAAGATGCTTAGCAGCGCCTTTGGCCTGTACCCACTAGATGTCAGTAGCACTCCCCCACCGAGTTGTGACAACCCCAAATACCTCCAGACATTGCCAAATGTCTTCCAGTGGGCAAAATCACCCCTAGTTGAAAACTATGGCTTTAGGAGGATGGAGAAGAAAAGGCACATTTCTTGCTTTGTTGAAGAAATTCAACTCTAAGTCTTTACTCAGACCTGAACTTAGGTAAAAATTAATGTTGTCAAATTGGCTTTAGACTAAAACCAGCAAGCAATCCCTTTTTGCACTCATTTCCAATAAAAATAACAGATTCACACTTTCTTAAGGGAAAAAATACTGGGGGACCGGGGCTGCATGCAGGGCTATCTGGTCAGGATGGTTTGCAAGAAGCACCACCTTCTACCTTGAGTTACAGGCCGGTCCCTCCTGTACCGATCACATTTCTGAAAGCACCTTAATGCATCTCTCCTATTACCAGATCCACAGCTACATATTTACAGCAGACAGATTTTAGAGGTGTCAGATGCAGGGCAGGTGCTCAAATATTTAGTAGGTAAATAAGGGTAATCAGAACCAGATTCATAGAGACCAATCCATAAAAAAATTGTAACCTAAAAACGAACTCACTTCTGATGTTTTCAGAGTACGTAAAATTGAGTTGTTTGTGATGTTAATTCTAACCATGCTGTTCTTCAGTTTAAGTCTTCAGTGAACTCCTTAGTTCAGTTAGATTATATCTCAGAGTATCTAGTACTCAATCCGGGGTCATTCTCCACTGGCATCCCATGTTCCAGCTAAACCAACCTGTGTAATGATGCCCAGCTGGGGAGACATAAATGATACAGTCTGGAAAGCGAATTCAATATTATAACTTTGTAAGAAAAGGAAAACTTTTGAACTAAAACCCCTGAAAGAAAAGCTATAGCCAAGCTTTCTTGATTGTGAGAAGGCACAGATTTTTTTTTTCTTTTTGAAAGATATTTTATGGGGACTTTTAAGAGAGTAAATGAGATTTCTTTTACATTTTCCAAAACAAATCATGGTTTAAAAAGTTCCAGTGACATGACGTAATGCTTCTTACTTCATAGAGCACTGCCTTGCTCTTTGGCTTCCCTCTGCTCTCCCTACCCTGTCACCCCAATGAGCCTCAGACCCATTGTTTCCAGACTAAATTTAAACATCACCTCTTCTCTTAAGAAGCCTTCTGTGATTACACCTTATGTGTACCCCCACCCCCATTCTCTAGCTCCCATCAGCACCCTGTGTTATTCTCTACTATAGCACTAACCACACTGTATCATGGTTATTTGCTCTACTCTGTCTCCCTGAAGGCAACTACTCACATATCTTCTGCATGGATGAATGTACGTAAGTTTGAAATACTGAAATTCCGATACATTTAAAGATTTCTTGTATTTTCCTGTTCTATTTTAGATTACTATTATAAGAGTACTTTAAACCCAGCTATTTATCAGTATATCTTTAAATAAGGATTGTTTTTCTGTATTTAGTAATTTCATAGTAAAGGCGTCTGTAAAATTGCCAAGTACGAAATAATTGGAGATGTGCCAAAGATGTAGCTATTTGTTATAGGAATATCCAGTGAAGATCAACAACCCAGGATTATGCTGCATACATACCAATGAATATTTTGCTGCTGTTAGAAGTCATCCTATAGAAAAACAAAGAAGGAATATATTCAAAATGTATTGTTTTTGTTTTGTTTTGTTTTGTGGTACGCGGGCCTCTCACTGTTGTGGCCTCTCCCGTTGTGGAGCACAGGCTCCGGACGCACAGGCTCAGCGGCCATGGCTCACGGGCCCAGCCGCTGCGCGGCATGTGGGATCTTCCCGGATCGGAGCACGAACCCGTGTCCCCTGCATCGGCCGGCGGACTCTCAACCACTGCGCCACCAGGGAAGCCCTCAAAATGTATTGTTAAATACATGCACAGAACAGAAGCATTCAAAATCTTAGCTAATTCTAATCTTGTCATTCTCTGGTTAACAAAACTTAATGTTCCCTTACAGTTTTCAGCATTAAATCAAATTGATTATCTTAGCACGCCACAAAATAACAACACAGATCATCTAAAGTGGTGCTATGAGAGGTAATTTTTTTCCTTCAGTTTTTCATTATTTTCCAAATATTCCACAATAGAGATGGATAACTTTTTAACTGACAGGTTTTTTTAAAGCTTAATTCTAGACCTTTCATTTGCATGGCTATAAAACTATACTGATTAACTGCAATAAAATGAACTAGAACAATACAGGAAGCAAAGATGTCAAAGGTTAAATTAAAAAAAAAACCTCATGTATTATGGAATAACATTAATCCTCATTTCTATTTACTGTAAATGTTTTTCTAAATTAACAATAATAAGAAACACTTGAATTTACAAATAGATCTGGCCTGAAGATTTTAGTTTTTTACTGTAAGACATAACTTGATGAAAAGTCATTTTGACCTGAAGTTTATAATAAAATATGAAGAAATATAGCAAATTTACTCCAAATATGAAACCTCAGGTTCAAATCATATCTTACTTGAAAATGTCAGAAGTCTATTACAGATTCTGAAAACCCACAAGAAACAAACATGTTTTAAAACCTGGAATTATATGTTTTAATTGGTTCTCAGCAGCGTGGGTAAATGAATGACACTGATGATTAACTTAGGGGAGAAAAGCAGAAAGAAAAAAATTTAACCAGTAGCTTTTTATCACCACTCTTTAATAGCTGACATCTTAATATGGTTCTGGAATGAACAAATTAAAGGTATTATATATAGCAATCTGAATAGTCAACAGTAACTTTCTTATAGTCTTATCAACTGAAATAACAGAATTTTAAACATGACTTAGCTTTCACTTCGTCACATTAAACCATACTCTTCTGTTACTCAGTTCATTCATTTCTTGAGTGCCTGCCTTTAGATGCCAGGTGTTTGATCTAAGTTTTCAAGTAGAGTTATTATTCAGCTTAAGCCACTCTATTTAGTTGTCAACAGTAGTTAGAGCAGGACCTTAAAGAAGAGGTCAAAATTAGATCAATGTTTAGATCCAAAATGATTATAAAACATACTAAAGGTCGTGGAACATAAAGCATTACTGAGACGAGTTCAATGTTTAAAATACCTTTTCTTTTTAACGATAAGCTATAATATATACATGCATATAGAGCTATATACATTGGACTGTGGCTGCTACTCCTGACAGATCTTTTCTCCTTGGATGTACTTACAAATTCATGAGAATACCACGGAAACAGGACTTTCTAAACATTTTAAAAAACCTAGTTATGAGATAAGTGACTTGTCACACAGTGAGACGGAAAAACAACTGATATACATTGTTAATTTGTTCAAGTAATGTTATGTACAGTTTTATTGCCAGTATATGCACAACAGTAAGCATAGAACTATAAATACACAATGTAATTAACAGTAGAAAACAAAATTGTTACAGATAAAGGGGGGGATATAGAGAAACTATTTTCCTGCTGCTAGAACAAAAAGGAAGGAAGGTAAAAGCCTATCACAAATCATCCATTCAGAACTCTTGCCTTAAATTCTTTACATACATTTCTACATTTTTTTGATTAAACAAAGAAAGTACAGATAACTCTGTAACAAAAGCAAATTGCCTCCCTAATAGGTATTTGCCTTTCCAGTCAAATTCACTTTATGTTAGGATTTTTTAAAAAGTCAAGATGAGAAATCATTAGTATCCTGGTTCCAAATTACCAAATTTGCCTTCCACCAAAACTGGTAATTTTTGAAAGTTGGTTGCACATGAAAATAAGAGGTGTAGCAAAAGGTGATTAAAAAAATTTGTTAAAAAGTAACAGAAAATCACCCTTTTAATAGTTTTCCAAAAGACACTATAGGCAGCAGCTCAGTTAAAAGTATTAGCCCTGAAGAGGTAGAGAATTTGAGCCCATTATACAAAGATAATAACCTTGGCACCATCTTCTCTCTCATCAGGATCAATGTTTTCAAGTAAGACAATTTCATGGTAAAAGGAAACCAGGTTCCACCATTTAAAGAAAAGGTGCTGTCGACTCCCATGTCTCAATAATTAGTTTGTTTATTAAATGAGAAACAGAAGACGGTCAAGGACACACATGCACTTGATTTTTTTTTTATGTTTCCATTATCAAGTTTATTCATAAGTGAATTTGATATTAATAAATAAAAAAAGCATCATTCACAACAAAGATAAACAAACCAAAAAACCCTGCAATGAAACCTTCTATTTCAATAAGTAACAGGAAAAACACAGGCTGATGATTTGGTACAGCTTTCTTAAGGGATCATAGAGGGGACATGGTTTTAAATAAAGATGGCAAGATCAACAACCAACAAAGGATATCAGCCTTACAGAACTGGCTGATTCTGTAACATTTCTTTGAGGTCTTAGTTTTAAACTACAGATCACCCCAAAGAAGTTGCAACTAATTAATGACGTGTATCACCATCACACCAACAGAGTCCAGCTGTAGTTCAGATTAGTCCTGCTTTATTTCACATCATTTCAATATTTCTAGCATAGGACATGATACGGAACAAAACTCAAAGTAGCAATAAAAATATTATTCTGCATTTGAATAAAGGCCAAAAAATGTTTTAGACTGTTAAACTTTTAAAGCTTTAAGCATTCCTGTTTAACCAGCATTTTAAAAAATGTATACAGTCATAACACTGGCAAAGGTTAATGGGAGGACAAAGAAGTAAAACATGTGAAATGATGAATTAGATTAAAAATTACTTTGTATTGACCAACTGATGTTAATACTGCTTCTTTTGAATTTGGAATAACTATCATAAAAGTTACATGCAGACTGAGGATAGCCCTCTGTTACAGAAAATACAAAACAAAACAAAAAACTAAAACTGGGAAACAATGGTAACTTCCAAAAGATGTATTTGAAAATTTCCTTTCATTGATGAGGGTGGTCTGTCTGTCCTTTCTTTGAGAGACCTGGTTCACTTCCATCAGCTTCACTAACTTTGTCCAGAAACATCAGTAGTGGGATCAGCTCCTCCAGAACCTGTTTGTGCGCGTTTGATGTAAAGATTCAGTAGCTTCATCTGCAGATTCAAGCCAAACACGTCATTTGAGAAAGCTGCTCTAAATTATTGTAAGATGCTCATTAAAAAAAATTATACATATGTGAGCTTCAAAAGATATTTTAGACTGAGGGGTTATTATAATGCCCCAGTTACTGTTGATAATTAAGAATTTCAAAAAAAAATTTTAAGTCTCAGTTTGTTCAGGACAGTATTCTAGCATGCCTTTTCAAAAAATGTTATAGTGATAACATACAAAACTTAGAAAAAGAAGTCACCATCAAGACAATAATGATAAACATTTGAGCAGTATGTGCTATACAATATACTGCCTTAAATTCTCTCTTTTTATCTTCACAACATTTTACAGATGAGGAAATCGAGATACAGGATGTGCCATCCCTGCCTAAGGTCACAGGGGTAGAGAGAAGTGGGCCAGGAGAGGCAACTAGGCACTTGGGCTCCAGCACCCAAGATCTCAGACAACTACGTCACTGCTCTCCTAACAAGAATGTTTTTGATTTCTCTGTGTCATTTTGCAGTCGTTATTGTATGAGATCATATTTTTATAGTTTGGAATCAAAGCACATCCAATTCTGTTTTCTACTTTTTTTTCACCTAATGTCATTCTCAGATATTTTTCCTACTTACTGTCTTCACATGCAACATTACTACTGGCTGCCTAGTATTCTGGTAAAGTGCTGAATTTTAATTCTTCTACAGACAACTCTGGATTATCAGGACCTAACTTAAATTTATGACAAAACTCAGGATACATTTTTCTCTGAAAACCACTTTGTTGTTCAAAGTTTGCTTTTTTAACATTGTCTTTGACCGAAGGGTTTTTAAACCTGGTGTCCACAAGATTCAGAGGCTCACTGAACGCCCCCCGCACCCATGAAACTATGCGTAAAATTTATCTGTATGCATTTATTTTTCTTGGGATGAGATTATAGCTAAAGCTCAAAGTGGTCTGTAACACAGAAAAGGTTAAGAACCACAGCTTTCTCTTTCTTTCTTTCTTTCAGCCACGCCACACAGCATGTGGAATCTGAGTTCCCTGACCAGGGATCAAACCTGTGCCCCCCTGCAGTGGAAGCACAGAGTGTTAACCACTGGACCTCCAGGAAGTCCCTAGAACCACTGCTTTAATCTATCTATAACTTGTATAGGTATTTATTGTAAGGTATACACCTGAGCTCTTTTTCTTTCTATGTATTTTTTCTTCCCTTTGCTACTTAAAAAATAAATTTGATGATAGTAATGACAACTGTTAGGATTTGGGGAAACTTTTTATATGAAGGTGAGTGTCTTGCCAGTTAACTGGTTCATAAACCGTAATTCAACAATCATAGTTTATCCTCACCCCTTAGAAAAAATTTCAAGGTTTTGATAGTATCAAAGAAATGAAGAAAGCAAGACTGATTTTGTGTTTTTTTGCATCTTAAGGACTAATTGGAAAATTTATTTTAACATAACAAATCAAAGTTAAACATTTATTGTGATCATGATAAGAACAGAAAGAGGAAAAACAAATACTTGATTATCATAGTTCATAAAGGAAAATTTTTTTAATGTTCAATTTTTCCATATTTGGGGACATATAAATCCATGGATATATAACTATTATTTATTCTTAATTAAACAGCCCTTGGGGGTAAGGATTTCGGTGTGGGAGTGAGGAGAGTCAGTTGGTGATCAATAAATAACCAGAAGCTGTAGGCATTTTTTTCACAGCAGTCTACCAACCACCCTACCAAACCGCTGACCTCACCTGAGTAACAGATGTGAAAGTACAAACAGCTAAACTGCAAACGGTAAGAGGAATAAGCTGGATTCGCAAAGCTTAATTAAAATCCGAATAACAAATTTACTCTTTTTATTTAAATTAATTAATTAACTTTTGGCTGTGCTGGGTCCCCATTGCTGCGCGCAGGCCTCCTCTAGTTGCGGCGAAAAGGGGCCAGTCCTCGTTGTGGTTTGGGCTTGTCATTGCGGTGGCTTCTCTTGTTGTGGAGCATGGGCTCTACGCACGCGGGCTTCAGTAGTTGTGGCTCGCGGTCTCTAGAGTGCAGGACCAGCAGTTGTGGCACACGGGCTTAGCTGCTCCACAGCACGTGGGATCTTCCTGGACCAGGGCTCAAACCCACGTCCCCTGCATTGGCAGGCGGATTCTCAACCACTGCCCCACCAGGGAAGCCCCCAAATTTACTCTTTAACACACTCAAAGAACTAAATTTTGAAGAAGGACCCACAGCCACCATCTTTAGAACAGAGCAGCACTACTTACTTTACTGCCAGTGAGCTGACTGAGATGTGGTTTTAGTTCATCACCAATTACCGCATGAACAGCCACCAGGCAGAAGACACAAGCTTTCCGAACACTGCTCTCCGAATTATCATAACCCTGGGAAGAAAAGTCCTTGTTAGCACTCCTGCAGGATCTGAGGAAAGTACCATTCCAGAGACAGACGTGCAACTCAAAGAGGAGATCCCAAGTATGCTGAGGAGACAGAGCTTTCCTGACTGGACAAAGTTAATTTCTCACCTTTTCAGGCAGAGACGTGCCCTTCCCTCCTCCACCTCCCCTTCGGCATCCCCACTCCACTGTCAGACTTCCTTATCGGGTTCTTTCTTACTTAGCTTGGAAAGCTGCAATCCTCTGACTCTGGGGCTGCCCCTCTGCCAATCCACCCTGCCAAAGTCTCTGAATTAACCTTCCTAAAGCATTCAGCTGTAGTGAATTCAACAGCTCCTCACTATTGAATAAAACCTAAACTCCTTGGCCTGGCAGTCAAGGTACTCCTGTAATCCAGGCTGAATTAATCTTAACATCTGGCCCATCCCTACCATTACTCTAAGTTATTCATCCAACAAACATTTATTCAGTACCCACTGTATGTAAGACACACACCTATTATGTATATTCTGTTCTTAGCACCAAAGCACAGATAAGAAAGGAAAAGATTTGGATCTTATCTTCAAGGACCTCACAATTTAGTAGTATTCGGCTTAGAACAGTCACAAAGGTAATACTATAGAAGCACAAAGAAATGAATGATTAACGCTCTTCAGGAGGGATCTTAATATACATACTATGTAATATTAGTCATTAAAATTACATTATAAGATATTATTTATTGGATGGAAAAAGTTCACAATCTATGATTAAGTTAAGCAAAGCATGTTACAAAATATGATCCCATTTTTTAGAAGTATTTATATGTATGGGTTTGTATGCATAGAAAAAAATCCACATTAAATGGTAAGTTACCATGCTAAATGGTAAGTTTTATGTTATGTATATTCTACCACACACACACACAGCTAATTACAGAAAGTCTTTGCTCCTAAGACAGCTAAGAACACCTAAGACAGCAGGAAGGCTTGGTCATGCCACTAGTGTTGCCTGGCAAGTGCCTAAAATAACTGAGTCCCAAATGTATCACACATAGCTTATTCCTCCAAGCTTTGCTGCTTACCTGTATTAGGCCTGGCATAATCTCTGGCAAAAGCAGGTTAAGGGTTTCCTTGGAAACTCTCTCTATCACTTTTGTTTGCATTTTGATTGCAGCCAGATTAATTGGGTAATCTGCAGTTTGGATGATGGGACAAAGCACTTTGATGCACTGCTCCGGACTGATTGAAGTGGCCAACACTGACGCAGCTTCCTCAGCAGATCTCACCACCTAAAACAAAGAGGTCAACATTTAGCAGGGAAGTAATTTTGTAAAACGTATACTGTGGCCTGGATGTATACATTTCATGAAATAAGTCCTAGGACGTGATATCTGGGATTTTCTTTGAAAACACTAAACAAACAAACATAAAAGGTGAGGGTACAGATAAAACAGGTTTGATAACTGTTGAAGCTAGAAGATGGAAACATGGTGCTTTTTTACATCATTCTTCCTTCATTTGTGTTCTCTTAATGTTGGCTTGATTCAGTGATTAAAAGCAACTTTAACATGATATTGTGGTCTAGTTCTGCAGGGGAGTGGAGGCTCTGTCCACCTAGACTACACTGTGACTGGAGTCCTCTGCATCAGCCACGCTGAGACCCTGCTCATTGTTAGGACCCTCAACTCCAGGAGGGCTTGTGCCTTTTATCAAGTTATTAACAAAATAAAATAAAAATCATTTCATTAATATGTTATCAAGTTAACAGGCTATTTCCCCTACTGTTCATAATGATTTTCTTTCCTTCTATATTGGACTTGGGGAGGGTAAAACACTGGTTCTGCAATGAAGAGAAGAAACAGTTATCTATATTTTTATTGGAAGCTGTAATCTCTAAAGATGGTCTTGAAAACATGTAAAAATTATTGCTTTTGCTGCTACTTTGGTATTATCTCATTTGTGCTCTCAATCTGTGAGAGGTACTTAGAAAGGTATAGTGGAAAATACACTGCAAGTCAGAAGACCTAGGGCTAATTTCAGCTCTAACAGCTTAAGAATGTCAATTTTATCTTTGGTAAAAACTGGTATGCTACAAGGCCTTATTTAGGTCAGAAGGTGGATAACTAAAGTACAAATATTACATAGCTTTTTTAAGCCTTCAGCAAGATGTTACACATGTACCACTACTAAACACCAAGTGGATATTTTAAAAAATCGGATTAAAAATCCAGGTAGATTTAAAAGTTATGGCTCACTCTCCTGTAAGATTCACAGTCACAGCTTCTGAAAAGTGAATTACCCAGAGGGTTTCGATTTTTTCATATCCTCACCAACATTTCTTCATGTGTGTGAAGTGTGGTATTTCATTGTGTTTTTAGCTGCATTTCCCTAAAGACTAATGAGGGTGAGAATCCTTTTATGTGCTTATTGGCCATTTGTATATCTTCTTTGAAGAAATGTCAACTCAGATCCTTTGCTCGTTGAAAAACTGAGTTATTTACCTTTTCATTGTTGAGTTATGAGAGTTCTTTATATATTATGGTGGTTAGTCCCTTATCAGACATGATTTGCAAAAATTTTCTCCTATGTTATGGGTTGTCTTTTCACTTTCCTGAGAGCATCCTTTGAAGCACAAGAGTTTTTAATTTTGATAAAGTTCAACTTACTCTTTTTTTCCTTGTTGATTATTTCTGCTTTTGGTATTGTATCTAAGAAACTATTGCCTAACCCAAGGTAACAAAGATTCACACCTATGCTTTCTTCTGAGAGTTTTACAGTTTTAAATCTTATACTTAACTTTAATCTATTTTGTCTCACTGCTGCTTTAACTTTCTTTTTTTGACTTGTCTTTTGCTTATGTATTGCTCTGATGCTTTCTCTTAGAGTTGCAGTCCCTATTTGAAACTTGCTTTTCTAATTATTTTAATGAAAGTCCTTATGATTATCTCATCTCACTGATTATCTCATCAGTGTCATTGGTCATGATGGGGATATCCTGACTATAATGTAACAAGACAGGTTTACAGGACTCTTTCAGGAAAGCTGTACTCATTGTTTTACTGAGTAAACTTTTAACAGACATCTAGCTCCTATAGGCAATTTACCACTTTAAAATAACAATGATTCTTATCTTCATTAGTTATTTAAAAAAAACAAATTCTTATTGGTAAATGGAAAGTGAAGTTAAGATTGGTGAACTCTAAATGGAAATCTAAAAGTGAATTATAGGAGAAAATGAAATCATATAAATTATATCCTAGAGCTCACCTATTTTAGGTAAAAGGCCATGGTATCAATATAATTAGTTAAACAGAAAAGATTATATGTTTGCTTCTCAATCAGATACTACCTTGAACATTAAGAAAATGCTTGCTAAGAGTACTTTCAAACAACGTTTGTATGTTTCATGCAATAATATCAGAAGTACTGTCAGGTCACTTACCTCCTTATGAGGATCTTTATGTGCTTCCAGTGTTTTCATGACAGTCAGTTCTGCATAGTTTTTAAATCTTGCTGGTTGATGCCTTAGGATTTCTCTTAAAACCTTTAATGCCAAAGCCCTGATTGTAGGCTAAGAAGAAATATTTTAATGTTTTTAATATTTTGGGTTGTAGACAATCTTTATATTTTCCATTTCTGTAACTTAAGGGTCTTAATATGGGTTGGGGGAATTGTAGACAACTGCATAAAATATGCGGTATATTACACAATTAAGTTTTCACATCTCTAGTTGAAAACTAATACTTCTTAAAGAAACCAAGAACCACTACATTCTATTAAAAAGGAAGTTTTACTTTTGAACAACTAATTCAAATATGCAAAAAAAAGTACTCTCCTATAAAAATTTTGTCAGCAACCTTTCATTTTCCCTGTTGTCAACTGTTGAAAATCACTGAGCTGCTTGGTTGGGAAGAAAAAGTACTTTACAGTGAAAATTTCAGGCAGAAAGAAGCAGCAGAAAAGATCATTTTCCCAATTTCCAAATCTGTGTAGCACTTGATTAATAGGCAATGACAGGCAATCCAAGACAGGAAAAACAGGCTATTGTTTACATATTCTGCCGTTTTACCTCTTTATCCCCAAGGGTTTCAAGCAATAAAAGTAATATTGTTTTGAAGTGTTCATCCCAAACACTGAAAGATTCTTCCTGTGTCAGTTTCATGAGTTCATAGAGGGCGATTTTTCTTTCTTCTACACGTTCATTATGGTTAGACAACTCCTTCAATAACTCTGCAACCAGGTCAGAATGGTCTAGGGAAAGATCTGTCATAAGGACATGATGTTAATTCTGTAACTTTATAGGTCAACTTTCACAAGTATGGGGATGACAACGTTATAACATCATGAACACAAACAGAAAGTTGCTTGTAAAAAAAACCCCCAAAACAAAGAAAAATGACCAAGTAATACTCTTTTCCATTTGTCATCCCCAAAACCTCAATGCTAGTTTAAAACCATTTATAATAAAAATTCACAGGAGAATTGTATAATGAACCCCCATGTGCCCATCACCCAGATTTAAAAATTATTAAGATTTTACCATTCTTACATCATCTTTGTACCCCCCCCCAACTTTTTTTCTGAAAATTTTTTAGCAAATCCCAAATGTATCATTTCATCCTTACACACTTCAGCATGCACTTCTATGTTGTCATGCCAGGAGGCTCACAGTGTCTGGGTACTCAATTTTCAGCGATACTAATAAATGATCACTGGATTTAACTGGTAACAACTTGATCCCACCGTTGTAAAGTTCCCCTTCAACCTTTTAACTAATGATTTCACCCACTGATGTTGCTAAATCAATTATTTTATTAGGAGTTAAAAATGGGCTGGAATTCTTTGAGAGTGAGTTTATCAACTAGAGCTATTTTGATTGCCCTGAAATGCAGTTTGATAGAAAAGGCAGAATACCTAATATATTTCCCTTTAAATTTCTAAGTCAAGAGTTGGGCCCAGTGGTTATCAAGGAGTTTTCATTTGTTTTTGCTTTCTTTTTTTAAAGTATAAGTATGAACTCATGAATTTTATGAACGTTAAAGGACACATTGTTTATTTTTCGAAGTCATCAGATAATGCTTTGAGAAATCTTCGTAGGAAAGACAATTAAATCCAAAAGCTCACATTAGAACATTAAAAAATACCAGAGTTCTTCCTAAATTCTTTTGATGATAAAATACATGATCAATTCAGGTTTGAGGGACTTGGGCAGGCATTTGCTTGAGCTTGTGCCATAGATTCTTTTCCCTTCTAACTCATTCTCTGGAATAAAATAATCACAGAACATGGTGCCTGAGCCTAGAAGGTACACCTGGGGTCACTCCCTCTGCCAAGTCTCCAGGAAAGACAGCTAACACTGTGGAGCTGTGTTCTCCGTGGCTTCACTTGGCATGAGTATGCTGGCCTTTTGGAGAGGGTTGCTGCCTACAAAAGGAAATGCTCAAGAGGAAAGAGCACTTTTCCCAAAAATGAACTTTGAGGTTGTAGTTTGCCAG
Source organism: Grampus griseus (assembly GCF_964374135.1). Classification (NCBI taxonomy): domain Eukaryota; kingdom Metazoa; phylum Chordata; class Mammalia; order Artiodactyla; family Delphinidae; genus Grampus; species Grampus griseus. Next base: position 53,076,513 of record NC_139004.1, read on the forward strand.
ATGGTTCACAACTGGTCCATAAAAACAGAAGCTACTGTGCCTCATCCTGCCAGCTGGTTAGCCACTGACCTAGAGATACCAATGGCCTGACATTATAGGTCTCAGGGAACCCACAACTACAAGTAGGGAAAGAAAAGTTATATTTCACTTAAGAGGATTCAGAAAACTGAGGAAAGGAAATCAAGCTGAACTACTAGAACAGATGACTTCTACTGGAACAAAACTAACAGATGATAGGGAAGGGAAATTGAACCAAAATGTAATGATAATATTCACTGCCTATAAAAAAGGAAGTTTGTTAGGACAACTTTTGTGGAACTATAATAAGAGCACGAAGAACTTCTGGTCCCCAAACACTCATACACAGAGCACAAAATGTGATTACTGAATTTAAAAACTTGAGATAATCTGGAAAGAATGATCACTGAGGAGAACTAAATTAGGGTTTTGGAAGATCAGGAAGAACCTCTGCAAAATGCAGAGCAAAACCATGGAAAATGAGAAATTTGAGTTCAAAGATCTTAACTTGGAGAATAAAAACTGTCTTATAATAATTTCATTTGTATAGACCAACATTAGAACAATATTGCTGGCTTAACAAGAACTACTGCAGCAGGATCAATACATCTCTATAAACCACTCAAAAATCACTCCTGTGAAGTTACATTATCAGACTTTCAAAGATGTCATAAAATCATTCTGATAAGAGTATATTTTATTTCAGCTGAATCAAGAGAAATCTCAAGAAAATGCTTTGTTTCAAGGGAACTCAGTTCTCCTCTTCATGAATATAGGCTTTGTAATTACTCTAGAAGATAATTAGAAATGACTTGTCATATAATGGTCTGGACAGATGACTGACAGGAAAATAACTTCTGCCAAAGAAAGCACATAAATTATTTGTTAAAAACTGAACTATTTATGTCGTACAAACGAGATAAACCTAACGTACTGAATTAATTAAGATAAAGTATAATCAACTGTATTTCCCCTTCTGACACATAGAAGCGTTGTTGTTCTGTGAAAAGAACACAGGCTCTGGAGTCTCACCAAGCCTCTGCCCCTTAGCCTTTGTGTGATAGGAGCACACTCTCAATTATTGTGGAGGCTGGGTTTTCTTATCAGTAAAATGGGAAAATAGCACGCACTTCCTAGGGTCATGGTGAGGACCTGGGCCTGAAATATGAGTCTCCCTTGAATAACAGTATCACCCTCACTAGAGGTAGTACATATTCTGGAATATTATAGTCCCTGGTAAACTTTACAAAGGTCATAATTAGAACTGGCCATTAGTGGGTTTGACTTGTTAGTTTTGATAAATGTATCACTAATGTGTGTATCTGTCTGTAATATGTACAGACACATCTGAGTAAGAGAGATACTTAATAAGTCTCAGAATTTTAAAACAAATTCCTACTTGAACAAAATAATTATCTCCTGCCAAAAGTTTTATATTTTAAAAACAAAATAAGGAGAAATTTTACTTGGGGGCAGGGCATAAAAGAAAAATTAAAACAGCAAAATGGAGGTCAATATGTTAAAAAAGATAATGTCAGCAATGTTTACAATAAAATAATGTCAAATAAGGTCTTCCCCACCTCAAATTTAAAAAAGAAAATAGACAGTAAATGAAAACAATTGCTATATGAAGCTTGGAACAACTACTATTTTGGTGTAACTGAAGGCTTATTTATCTTCAAATGTTTCAGAAGTCAATCAAGTATTATGCTGTGACGAAATAACGTTCTCAAGTTCAAAAATATTCTACCCAGTTAGGTTTCAGTTATATAATTTCCAAAGATATTTTCCTTTAACAAATGAGAAATATATGATCCTTAGTAAAGGAGAAGAGAATTAGACAATAAGGGGGTGACCTTGCTAAGTTGTCATAATTTTGGCTTTGTGGTACTTGTGATATATCAAGCCTCAACATGAGAAACTGGTAAAAACACAATTCCTCAATCTCATAAAATGAAGATGTTTTTCCGTTTATCAAAATTACAGGCCTGGGGACAGATTCCCAGGCAGAGTACGGAGGGTTTCCACATGTGAGAGTGGGAACGATAGGGTTTCAAGAGCTCAGCTAGAACAAGAAGTGAGTCCACATGTAGTGGCAACCAGGTGTGATGTGTCAGAGCCCAAGCAGAATGGCATTGAGGCCAAGGAAGTTGAGGGTGGAATGGTAGAGCCCAGCAGGGTGGGGAGTGCATCCGCGCAGGTGAGGAGGTGGTGGCAGAGACGGAGAACTGGCTGCACACAGGAGGATTGATCAAATAAGTAAGTATATTCAAGATAACGGAAGTCAGGTTTCTCACAGGGGGTTGTTAATATGGAAAAGGAGAAACTAAAATTAACCTTATGGTGCTAGACTAGAATTGGAGTTATTGGTATAAACACATAGCTTTTGACAGATACAGCAATAGATATAAATCAGCGTGCACGTGTGTATACACACGTACGTGCATACACAAACACACACACTCCTTAGCTCTAGTCACTTAAGAGGTCTGGGGAGTAGTGATGTCCCACCAGCACTGAGTACACCTAGTGCCCAGACTTTAGTCTTTAAAGACCATTTTCTGTTAAAAGAAACCAAGGATCAATCCTTGGAGAAATGATTGATTCCAGGACTGAAGCAAGGACGGTCTAAGATTTTGCTGTGTCAGAATGTAAGAATGGGGACATGTTAAAAGGACACAAAAACCAGCTTGAATGGGATCTTGATGGTCAAATTAAGGACAATTTGAGCATCAAAATAAATAAAAACAGTTAAACATTATAGCCCATTGAATACAACAGGAAACTATGTGTCTTTACAGTTATAAATATTTATTTTTTTAAAATAAATAAAATTTAAGTTTAATGAGGAACAGGATATTTACAGTTTTAAAGTACCTCTCCACAAAACACTTATTAATTACAAAATGAGTAACTTCATAGTGGAGAAGCCTGTTAGCAGCACCATAATCAAGTGATCAAAATTACATCACCAATCTTGGGGCAAAGGGAAATCATGTGTTAGTTGAAAGATGCACTGACACTTCTGTGATACTGATGCCAAGAGTACAAAATCTGAATCCAATCATCAGAAACATCAGACAAACCTAAATTGAGGGAAATGCTACAAAATAACTGGTCTTTAACCATCAAAAGTGCCACGGTCATGAAAGCCAAGAAAAGACTGAACACTGAAGGAGACGTGATGATTAAATGCAACAGACATTCTGAACTGGATACTCCACTATAAGATATTATCGGGACAAGTGGAAAAACTCTAAGGATGGATAGTTATTAATGTAGCACTGATAATTCCCTGACTTTGATGAATATATTGTAATTATGCAGGAGACTGTCTTTGTTTATAGAAAGTATGTCCTAAAGTATCTGAAGTGATGGAGCGTCAGTTTGGCAACTTACTCTCAGATGGTTCAAGAAAAATTTCCTTCTACTGTACTCCCAACTTTTAAGCTTTTGACTATTTTGAAATAATACTTAAAAAAAACCCCTACATATATATATATATATATATATATATATATATATATATATACACACCTATATAGTGCATATATATGTGAGATATACATATATATAGCGGAGCCGAAGCAAGAAATGTCAGTTGTGACCTCTGTGCATAAATACTTTAAAACCAAATTAAATTAAGCTGCTAAAGCTAGGTCTCAATCTCCAGGCTGTTGCTACTATGCAGGGTTCCAAGGGCACTTTGCTGCTAGGTCCAATTCATACACTTCTGTTATGCTGCTATCATGACTAAACCTCAACAGCATAGTCAACTATTTATGATAGATTAAAATACACCAAAGTGCATAATTGTGGCAATTTTATAGATTCTTATGTAATTTAGACAGTTTGGTATGTTGTCATAATTTTGCCTTTGTGATATATTAAAGTCTCTTAACATGACATGTTGGCCAAAATATGATTCATTGACCTCATTAGTAATCAAAGAAATTCAGAAGTGAAGATATTTTTCTATTCATCAAAATTAGAAAAATTAAAAAATAATCTGATATCTAATTTCTCAGTCTTCCTAACAATTAAGGAAATGCTCATTAGGATGACCTATTTTATATCCATCACAATGACAAAAAATAAAAACACTTAAACATTCTGGGTTGGTGAGGAAATCAGTACTACTTAAACTGGCCAAGTGTTTTGAGTTGGTAATCGGTAGTAACTCTCAAAACAAACTTACAGATATCCCTTAATTGGGCAATTCTATCCCTAGAAATCTCTTAGAATTACCTGTATGTGTACATAAATTTTATGCAGAAATATGTTCACTGACAGCAACACTGAGGGAATAAAGGGAAAATCAGAAATTACCTAAGTATGAAATCATGAGTGTTGAGGGGGAGACTTTCAAGTTTATTTACATAAAGTTATATATTACTATACATTACTTAAGAAAAGAATTAATGGATCATGTAATTTGTTAAGGAAAAGAATGTAACTCCTTACTATTAAAAATAAGTAAAACATTTACAGTGTTCTGTACTTTATAGTCAGTTCTTATACACCTTATCCAAACCTTACTGCATACTGTGATCAGAAGGGCAGGTAACATAGCATCTCCAACCTAGGGACAAGTGAGATTCAGGAAGGTCAACCAACTTCCCAGGTGATGCAACATAGTGTCAGAGCTTAGACCTAAGCCAACTCCAAATCTTAATGGTAGCTTTTCCCATATTTGGTTCTTGAATGTATCTTATTAAAGAGTTTATGACTTCACACTCAAAAGGCTATTGTAAAGAATGGGTATCCTTTCAAAGGGTTTTGTCATTCTGGTATAAAAATTAATAACTAAATGAAATGTGTCTAGAGATAGACTAAATTTATAAGCTACAACTGGTTTCAGTTGTTTCTGGGAGGTCACTGAGGTTTTCTTAATTTCAAGGATGATATTAGGATGATTAATCTGTCTCTTATTCAGGGTCAGAAAACCACCAAACCACTAGAAATGAGCTCCTAGAAGATGGGAGAGAATGTTCCCACCCCCAAAGATCCTTACTTTTTAGGGAGTTACAATAAAAGAGCATGCATATTTCATTTGCTTCGTTGATTATCAGTCCTCCAAAACACAGACAGTAGCAGCAGGACCCAGGACATACCATCAGGAAACTGGTCAGCATCATCATCAAACATGGCTTCCTTGAGGGCAGACTTATTGAAGGGACTGATGCTATCTGAGTAGTTATACGGATTATAGTCTCGAGAGCGTGGAGAGGAGTGAGCAGGCATCGAATGGAGCAATGAAGTTTTATTATCAAGGGCTGTTTGGCTTGAGTCAGTAGCATCACCTCCTGCTCTTGGGTCAGACATCCCAGGACCGCCACATGTCTATTAATGGGAAGGGGAAGGCAGAGCAAATTAACTCCTTTTTAAATCTCTTTGAAATTCTAAAAAGATATTTCCCTACTGCTTCAAAGGCTATTTTAAAAAGGTAACAATAACCAGCCAAAAAAAAATTAAGTAATGGAAATCAACATGACGAGTTAAAACTTACATGCAAAAAGTCACAGTTTTTTATAAAGAGATGTAAAGAAACCACAGCCATAAGGGCAAATAAGAACTGTAAAAGAATGCTATCTCTCCTCCTAGAGAATGGACTTGAGGACAGGGGAGGGGGAAGCGTAAGCTGGGACAAAGTGAGAGAGTGGTAGTGTATATATGGACATATATACACTACCAAATGTAAGATAGATAGCTAGTGGGAAGCAGTCACATAGCACAGGGAGATCAGCTCGGTGCTTTGTGACCAGCTAGAGGGGTGGGATAGGGAAGATGGGAGGGAGGGAGACGCAGGTGGGAAGAGATATGGGGATATATGTATATGTATAACTGATTCACTTTGTTATAAGGCAGAAACTAACACACCATTGTAAAGCAATTATACTCCAATAAAAATGTTAAAATAAAAAGAATCCTGTCTCTAATGATTCCTATAGTTTCCTTGCCAGTGGCTTGATCAAGCAATATATACAATGTGACTAGCAACAGTTTCTCTATGCCAGTTAAAGATACAAAAGGACTTTCATTAGCAACACTTTCATTAGCAACACAGAACTAAAAGCTTAAGGTTGTAAATTATACAATGACAGTGTGTCCAACAAAGTATAAAAAAACCAAATTAAAAAAAGGCCTACTTAAGAAAAAATAAAAACGTCCCAAAAGGACTGCATAACTTTTGGAAGGATGCCTGATGGAGTTCGGGCACATTAACATACTTATCAAAATATCAATTGTGATCATCAATATCACCATTACCACCATCTACTGAGCAACTCTGTGCCAAGTCGTTAGCTAGGTGCTTCACAAATATCCTTTAAATATTTGCTGTGCGCCTTTTCCATGCTAGGTATTATTCTTGGCACTGGGGATATATTCTTGAACAAACGAGAGAATGCTGATTATCCTCATGAAGTTTACATTCTAGTGGAGGGACAGAGACATTAAGAAAACATAATGAATAAGTAAAGTATGTGGTACAGTAGGAGGTAATTAGTGTATGGGAGGCAGTACAGTATTAAAGGGATCATGAGTGCCGAGGTGGGAGAGAGGAGGCTGAAGATTAAATAGGGTGGTCACTGAGAAGCTACTGGAGCAAAGACTTGGAGGAAGTGAGGAAACTGGCCATGGCTATCTGCAGGAAGAATCTTTAAGGCAGAGGGAATAGCCAAGACAAAGGCCCCGAGGCAAAAGCATGCCCAGCGCAGTGGTTAAGAATCTGCCTGCCACTGCAGGGGACACGGGTTCGATCCCTGGTCCGGGAAGATACCACATGCTGCAGAGCAACTAAGCCCATGTGCCACAACTACTGAGCCTGTGAGCCACAACTACTGAGCCCGCACACCACAACTACTGAAGCCCACGAGCTCTAGGGCCCACGTGCTGCAACTACTGAAGCCTGCATGCTGCAACTACTGAAGCCCACACGCCTAGAGCCCGTGCTCCACAACAAGAGAAGCCATTGCAGTGAGAAGCCGGTGTACCACACCAAGAGTAGTCCCTGCTCGCCACAACTAGAGAAAGCCCGCATGCAGCAACAAAGACCCAACAGAGCAAAAAAAAAACCCATGCCCAGTAAGTTGAAGGAACAGCAAGGAAGCATGTAGCTAAAGCAGAGGAGAGTAGTAGGAGATGAAGCCAGAGAGGTAAAAAGGGAAAAAAGTCTACTGTATAGACTGTGGCTTATATTTTGAAGATGGAGTCAACAGATTTCCTGCTGGACCGAGAAGGGAGGATGAGAAAAAGAGATGAGACGAGGACAACTGTTCTGTCCAAGGTTTTTGGCTGAGCAACTAGCATTGCTATCAACTGAGATGGGAAAGATCAGGAGTTCAAACAGGCAGCTGGATGTGTGAATCTGGAAATCAGGAGAGAGGTCTGGGCTGGATGGAGTCATATGATTTATTATATACATAATAATTTTTAAGGTAGGCAGTAATATCCCTATTTTCCTTAGGAAGACATGGAGGCTTAGAAGTGATAATCTGACTAGTGAGTAAATGCCAAACTCACTTCTGCCAGAATCCACTACTTGGCCTCCTGACACTGTACTCTGCTATCACTTGGGAGAAAGTCTCAATTAAGCAGTGACTCTTACTAACCTGTTACTGGTACCATAGGCAGCTTTTGGGGTAGGGAACCTCAAATACGAGTGGTAAGCAGGTTTTTGGCATCCAGTTTACTAGGCTCATCGGCCATACAGGCACGGGGAGAAAAACAATAGCAGGAAGGAAGTCAGGAAGCAGAGCAGGGAGCCCTGTCGAGATTTGCTGAAGCATTGCAATGTTCTATAATTTTGTAAACACTGAGAAACCACAGATTCCACAGGAAATGGTGGGATAGCTTGTTTTGAGAAAAGTCTAAGCTGTGAGAGAAAAGTCTAAGAAGAAGCAGAGTAAAAAAACCCCACTTTTTTGTATAATGGCGGGGTAACAAACTGAGCAATAATACTCACAAATGTCAGAAAGATGGGTCATAACATTCTTAACTGGAACCGCAGAAACTGATGAAACAACCACTATCACTACACTGAACAGGAATAAAAAAGGTTTAAACACCTTATTTTGTCCTACAAGAGCCACGTGATCTGGCCCATGTTCCTATACTGGCTTTCCTCCTGGTTCTCAACTGTACAAAGCTTGCTCCCATCTAAATGTCTTTGCACTTGCTACTTCTTTTATGGAATTCTTCTCTCCTAGATCTTGTACAGCTTTATTTAGGTCTCAATGCAAATGTCATCTTCCCTTACAACTTAATCTAAAATAGATTCACTTTACATTCTAACCTAGAACTCCACAGTACTCATCTCTACCCAAAAATATACAAGGAACTTGAGGGCAGCGACTCTGCCCAGAACAGTGCCTGGCACATGGTAGATACTCAGTAAATACTGAGTAACTGACCCCTGGAAAATTATCTTTGAAAATGACAGAAAGCAAAGTTTAAAAATAAAACAAAACCAAAAACTCTTAATGAAAACATGTGCGATGTAATAATGTTCAAATACTCACTGAATCGCCTTCATCTTTTTTAGAATCCCTTTTCAATGGCTCATTCATATCTTCTTGACTGCGGAAGCTGAAATTCTGAATTGCTTCAGTGACACCTCTAAGAGAGCTATAAATATCTTCAGAATTCATATTTTCTGTGTCATAATCAAATGCACTATGAAAAAGACAACAATTAATTTTTTTTTATCTGTAGTTTTAAAATACAAATATATTTGAGGAGATTACACTGGATATTTATAAAGACAGGATTAGAGAATGTATATGCTCTAAAGCATAATTAGCAAAACGAAACCTGACAGCTACAAATGGCTAAACAACATGTCCCACTGATTGCCCATCAAGGGCAGCTTACAGTGACTCTAGAATGCACAGCCCTTAACAACTGGTTTGTCTTTTCACCTTCAAAAATGTTCTGACTAACCAGAGGCCAGCAAATTACGACTCCTGAAATCTTAGAATTTTTTTTTACATTTTTAAATAGTTGAGAAAAAAATCAAAACAATAACATTTCATGACACAAGAAAATTACATAAAACCCAAATTTCAGTGTCCATAAATAAAATTTTGGAACATAGCAATGCTGATTTATTTAGCTATTATCTATGGCTATTTTCACACTACAGGAGCAGAGCTGAGTAGAGGTGACAAAGACTGCATTGCCTGCAAAGCCTAAAATATTTACCATATGGCCCTTTACAGAGAATTTGCTAACCCCTGTGGTTAACTCACAATAATGGTACTGCTTAAAGAGGAGATAAATGTATTTTATATAAATCTGTAAGAAGGCTGAGAATTTTTTTGTTTGTGTTTTGCGGTACGCGGGTCTCTCACTGCTGTGGCCTCTCCCATGCGGAGCACAGGCTCCGGACGCGCAGGCCCAGCGGCCATGGCCCATGGGCCCAGCCGCGCCACGGCACACGGGATCCTCCCGGAGTAGGGCACGAACCCATGTCCCCTGCATCGGCAGGCAGACTCCCAACCACTGTGCCACCAGGGAAGCCCGGCTGAGAATTTTTAACAGTGAACGTAAGTGTTACTGATCTGAATTCTATAATCAGATTCTAAAATTCAACTGAGTATGGAATTTAGCCATCAAAATTGTAACATATGTATAACATGGAAAAAACAGGCTACATGATAAGTTTGCAATTGGTCTGCAGTATAATGAAGCATCTTATAATTGTAATGAATGTGATGAAGCGTATGTTATGATATATGGTTAATAACACAAATCAAGCTAGTAAGTACAAATATGACCCACTAGACAAAGTGTTTTAATTTTTAAATTTTTATTTTATTTTATTTTACTTATTTTTGGCTGCAAGGCTTGCGGGATATCTTAGTTCCCCCACAAGGGATTGAACCTGTGCCCCCTGCAGTAGAAGCGTGCAGTCCTAAGTACTGGACCGCCAGGGAATTCCCTAGGCAAAATTTTTTAAAAGGCCAGGAGATGGGAAAAATGTTAATCCATTAATGAGTTAAGAACTTCATCTGAAATATAGCCCATGCTTGAACTGCACAAGTGTGTGAAAATTTCACATGTCTTATTAAGGATCAATCTCACAGTCACATCTTTTCCTAACTATACATATTGCCATTTTATATTTAACCCTTCCCTAGTTTTTTTCTTTATTTTTACATTTTTGTCTGTAAGGTTAATTTTTTCTTCTATTTTTAGAGGTGGCTGGCCAATATTAGATCTAAATAGTCATCATTATAACTTGACATCATCACTTATATTGAGTATTATAATTGAAAGACACAATTGGTAATTAATGGATTTATACAGCATATCTGAGAAACACAACTATGCTATTTAAGGCAACAAGCAGTAATTTCCAAAAGCTGTGTCCCTAAGTTTTCCTGTCACTTACAAAAAACAGTTCCATGTCCTATAGATTATTATCATCTAAAGGGTTAAGTTTTGGAATAAACAACATTTTTTGAATTTGCTAAGTTTCTATGTGTCTAAGACCTTTCAAGTTGAGTAGAAATCAACTGGAATTATATTAATGTCTGTTTTTCTAAGAATGGGGAATCTGCAAATACAAACCATGATGGAAAATAACCCTTTTATTACCTTGGAGATAAAGTATTCTGCGATGTGTTGGTAGGAGAAGTAAGAGGACTGGACCAGTTGGCTGGTGACCGTGGTGTTGGTCTTGTCAAAGGACTCCCCATGGAACCCTGATGGACGGAGTCAAATAAACATTAACATATGACAGGTAGTTCAACCAAAAGGCTCTTCAGGAAGCCATACAATCAAGATGTTGAACAGCATGAGACAGCCATACTTATAGGTCATTATTTTAAATATTCATGTACTTATCTCTAGTTTCTGTGGGAAAAAACTTTCTTCCCATTCAGAAATCTAGCTCTTTAAGCCTTTTTATTGTTCTCCTCACACACTTCCTTCTCTCAAATATTACCACAATATCTTTTTCCTCAAAGATAAAACAAGATCCCAAATTAACAATTTTAAATTAGCTCCCTGCTCTGAGACAATTTTCCTTCCTCCAACCATTATGAATGCTCAAATTCTGTTCCCTCTTGAGTTTGATTTACAAATGAATTTTACAAAGACACCAAAGGAATAGAATCTGGTCATGTTAGTAATTTGCCTATCTCTTAAAATATAACAAAACAATACTTTCTCCTTTTATTTTAAAAAATTTTTTAATTTTTATTTTTTGGCCATACCGCACAGCTTGTGGGATCTTGGTTCTCTGACCAGGAATCGAACCCAGGCCCTCAGCAGTGGATGTGAAAAGTTCTCAACACTGGACCACCAGGGAATTCCCCCTTCTTTTAAAAAAACTGACTTTGGTCCCAAGAAATTGTTCTCAGATTGTTCTCCCCTTAGACATTACCTCAATCCTGCCATAAGTGCATCTACTTTCTCCTTTATCCAATAGCAAAGGTATCGCTCTCTTTGTCTTTTTAAAACTTAAGTTCAATTCTTCAGGCATATTATGTAAATGGTTTGATACCATTTAAATATAACACTAATGTTTCATTTACTCAGATCTTACTTCTCCAAAACAAAATCCTGTGTTATCCAACCACCTATGGGCTGACAAGCCTGTTATTATTAAATGTGAACACATCCTTTAAAGCACTACCCTCCTCGGGCCTTATTTGTTATTCCTGGAATAAGTCATCCTTTCTGGTCCTCAAATAAGGACTGGTTCATCTAAAGAGCATGTCCTAATTCTCATGGCTTGCAAAGCTGATGCCCTCATCTAAGTTCTGCTACATTTCACTTTCCTTGTTCATACCCTGGCCACCGTTCACCGCCATCCTAATGTACACCAAATTATAATAGAAACATGATAGGCCTAAGAACTCTATTCTTTCCAGGAAAATATTTAATTCTGCCCAGAAAATGCTGCCCAATGCAGATACAAAAATTGTACATTAGGATCAAAGTTTACTTCATGTAAAAAAAACAAAAACAATTATTGTTAACCAGTCATCACATTATACAATGGCCAAGAAGATAACTGAAAAATACCTGGGTTCCGTTGCCAGTGTTTCGAAGGTGATTATGAAGAAGTTTGGTAGCACCATCCTGAAAAGTTTTTGGTAAAGCTCCTAATAACATTGTAAACTCTGGGGTATTGAGTTCAAATAAGGAAATCAGGACTGACTGCGCTGCCTAGAAAAGAAAGACATACAAGAAGCATATGAATATATTTTGTTTACTCAAAGGAGACCATTTTCTTCACTCAACATTTCTGTTCAATAGTGCAAGGCCATCTTTCCCAGGGAAAAAGATGTTCTTATATGCTTTAAAATTTCTTTGCTGGAAGAATAAAATCAAAAACTATTTGACTTACCATTTATTTTTTGAACGTAAGACAGGAATATGTATAACAAAAAGTATAACAAATACGACCTAACAATCAATGGCAAAAGTCAACCAGACAGTTTCTAGGATTACTCTGTCAATATATGCTCCTACTTCAGTTTTCCTAAAAAAATTATTACAAGAAGAAAGATGGATGGAAATAAGGAACTACATCCCTAAACTATACAAAGCCCATCAAGAGCAACTTAGCACTTTAATTTTCATTTTCTCAATATAGGATTCTTTTTTAACATATTTATTTCTTTATTTCTTTTTGGCTGTATCGGGTCTTAGTTGCAGCACACAAGATCTTTCGTTGTGGCGTGTGGGCTCTAAAGCACATGGGCTCAGTAGTTGCGGTGTGCAGGCTCTGTAGTTGTGGTGCGCAGGCTCCAGAGTGTATGGGCATTGTAGTTGCAGCACGTGGGCTCTCTAGTTGTGGCACGCAGGCCCAGTTGCCCTGTGGTATGTGGAACCCCAGTTCCCTGACCAGTGATCAACCCATGTCCCCTGCATTGGAAAGCTGATTCTCAACCACTGGACCACCAGGGAAGTCCCATTATATTATTCTTAAATTAACTAGCTGTATTTAGTCTTCTCTCAAAGCAGCTAATCTTAACAAATCTACAATTCGAAGTTAAAACTAGTCTAATGTTTCTGTGGAAATGGGAACAAAAGAAATGTTACTCAGATCAGTTAAGAAAACATAAATTTCCTTTCTTCTTATAAAGTAATCAATTGAGTTATTAAAAGACACACTGTGAAATTCAGATTACACAGAAACTTAATTGAGAGGAGAAAGAAACCCAAACAGTTCACGATCATGACTTGTATGTAAATGTGCACATCTTGTTCTGGACCGTTTCTGACCCCACTCTATGAAAACCTAAGTGTTCCATGTTTATGACATCTAATAAACAACAGGAGGGGAATGGTGAAATTAAGTTACATTGGCACGATGACATACTACACAACACAGCCTTGAAAGATACATGAAGAGACTGGGAGAGGACTATTACATACTGCTGAAGAAAAAAATTATAAAACACCAGTAACATAAGCCCATTTTGTTAAAAACAACAACAAAGTATACACTGTGTGGGTGTGTACTCTAACATGTTAATAGTGTTTAAATAAAGCTATTTGCATTTTGAAACAAAACTTTATGATCTTGTGTCTTTTTGGAACCTAAACAGTGAAAGGATCTCAAGTTAATTTGAGCAAATGAATTAATAATTGTTAAGGTATATTTTATTCCACCTAGATTTTATTTTGGTGTATGAGATGCATCTTTATTTTCTCTCTAGAGACAGATAATCCAACTGTTCCCAAACCAATGAGTGTATCCTTTCCTCATGACTCAACAAAAAAAAAAAACAAAAAACAAACAAAAAAACATGTCAATCAATGGTTTCTACAGTCCCATCAGTATTCTTTGTCTTGGAATATCTCCAATTCTTAATTTTGATGAAATCCAACTGATCTATTTTTTCCTTTTGTTGTTTGTGCTTTTGGTTAGAATCCACTGCCAAATCCAAGGTCATGAAGATTTATCCTTTTTTTTTTTTTTTTTTTTTTGCCGTATGCGGGCCTCTCACTGTTGTGGCCTCTCCCATTGCGGAGCACAGGCTCCGGACACCCAGGCTCAGCGGCCATGGCTCATGGGCCCAGCCGCTCTGCATCACGTGGGATCTTCCCAGACTAGGGCACGAACCTGCGTCCCCTGCATCAGCCGGCGGACTCTCAACCACTGCGCCACCAGGGAAACCCTATCCCTCTTTTAAGAGTTTTCTAGGTTTAGCTTTTACATTTAAGTCTTTGATCATTTTGTATTAATTTTTGTATATGGTATGAGGTAAGGGTTCAACTTCATTCTTTTGCATGTGGCTATTTAGTTGTCCCAGTACAATTTGTTGAAAAGACTATGATTTCCTTATTGAATGGTCTTTGCACCCTTGTTGGAAATCAGTTGCCCATAAACACAGGTTTTTTTCTGGACTCTCAATTCTATTCCACTGGTCTTTATGTCTAGCCTTACGTCAGTACCACACTGTCTTGATTACTATTACTTTGTATTAGGTTTTGAAATCTGGAAGTGTAAAGTCCTCCTACTTTGCTTTTTTTTTTTCCAAGGCTCTTCTGGCTATTAGGGGTTCCTTGGAATTCCATTAAGAATTTTGGAATCAGCTTGTCAATTTTTGCAAAGCCGGCTGGGAATATGGTAAGGATTACACTGAATTTGTAGATCACTTTGGGAAGTATTGCCATTTTAAGAATATTAAGTATTCTGATCCAAGATCCAATGGAAAATGATTTTCCATTTATCTAAATCTTCTTTAATTTCTTTCAATATTATTTCATAGTTTCTACTATAAATTTTGCACTTCCTTTTAAAAATTTATCCCTATTTTAATCTTTTAAATGCTACTGTAAATGGAATTGTTTTCTTAATTTCATTTTTGGATTGCTCATTTCAAGTGTTTAGAAATACAATTGATTTTCATATATTGATTTTGTATCCTGAAACCCTGCTGAATGTGTTTATTAGTTCTAATGTTTTTTTAGTGATTCTGAAGGATTTTCTATAAATAAAATTGTATCATTTGCAAACAGAAATAGTTTTACTTTTCTTCCTTTCTCTCTTTCTTTTTTTTCTTTTTTCTGGCCTAACTATCCTGGCTAGAAACCAGTGAACCCTGCTACAATGTTTTACAGAAATGGTGAGAGAAGACATCCATTTCTTGTTCCTGACTTTATGGAGAAAGCATCCAATCTTTCACATTAAGTAGCTGTGGATATTAGTAATAGCTGTAGAGGTGCCCTGTATTGGGTTTAAGAAGTTCCCTTCCCTTGATAGTTTGTTTAGTTTACGATTTTTTGTTTTTGTTTTAATCATGAAAGATGTTAGATCTTGCCAGATGCCTTTTCTGTTGAGATAATCATGTGGTTTTTGTCTTTTTACTATTGATGTGGAGTACTACAATAGACTTTCAGATGTTAACCTTACATTCCTGGGATAAATTACATGTGGTCTTGGTGTATAATTCTCTTTTTATATGTTGTAGAATTTGGTTTGCCAGGATTAAAAGGGTCCATATTTGTAAGAGACATTGATCTGTAGTTTTCTTTTTGTGTGTGATGTCTTTGGGTTTGTTATCAAGATAAAACTGTCCTCACAAAATGAGTTGGAAAGTGTTCCTTCCTCTTCTGTTTTTTAAGGAAGAGTTTGTGAAGAACTGATATTAATGCTTGGTAGAACTCACCAGTTAAACCATGTGAGCCTGGGCTTCTCTCTGTCGGTGGTTTTTTAATTACTAAATCAAACTCTTTACTTGTTCTATTGACTTCTTGAGTCAATTTTGGTAGTTTGTGTCTTTCTAGAGATTTGTCCATTTCATCTAAGTTAACTACTTATTGGCATACAATATTGTAACATTCCTTTATAATCCTTATTATTTCTGTAAGGTTAGTAATAATATTCCCTCTTTCATTTCTAATTCTAGTAATTTGAGTCTTCTCTTTTTTTCTGTCAATCTAGCTAAAAGTTCATCAATACTGTTGATCTTTCTAAAAAACACAACTTTTGGTTTCACTAATTTTCTCTATTGTTTTTCTATTCTCTATTTTATTAATTTCTGCTTAATCTTTATGTGTTTTGTCTTGTTTGGCTTGGTTTTAAAAATTGAAGTACAGCTGCTGTACAATATTATATGTTATAGGTGTACAATATAGTGATTCACAATTTTTAAAGGTTATATTTCATTTATACTTATTATAAAATATTGGCTATATTCCCCATTGTACAATATATCTTTGTGACTGATTTCATACCTAATAGTTGGTACCTCATAATTCCCCACTCCCATATTGCCCCTCTCCTGCTGGTAACCACTAGTTTGTTCTCTGTATCTGTGACTATGCTTCTTTTTTGTTATATTCACTAGTTTGTTATATTTTTTAGATTCCCCATGTAAGTGATATCATACAGTATTTGTCTTTCTCTGTCTGACTTATTTCACTTAGTATAATGCCCTCCAAGTCCATCCATGCTGCTGTAAATGGCAAAATCCCATTCATTTTTATGGCAGAGTAGTATTCCATGGCATATATATACATCACATCTTCTTTATCCATTCACCTGTTTTTTTTTTTTAAAGATTATTATTTTTTTTGATGTGGACAATTTTTAAAGTCTTTATTGAATTTGTTACAATATTGTTTCTGTTTTATGTCTCGGTTTTTTGGCCCTGAGCCATGTGAAATCTTAGCTCCCTAACCAGGGATCAAACCCACACCCCCTGCATTGGAAGGCGAAGTCCTAACCACTGGACTGCCAGGGAAGTCCCTTCATTCATCTGCTGATGGACACTTAGGTTGCTTCCATCCATATCCTGGCAATTGTAAAAAATGCTGCTATAAACATTAGGGTGCATGTATCTTTTCAAATTATTTCAAACATTTCAAATAATGTTTTTTTTAAATTAATTAATTTATTTTTGGCTGCATTGGGTCTTCGTTGCTGTGCGTGGGCTTTTCTCTAGTTGTGGTGAGCAGGAGCTACTCTTTGTTGCGGTGCAAAGGCTTCTCATTGGGGTGGCTTCTCTTGTTGCAGAGCACGGGCTCTAGGCACACGGGCTCAGTAGTTGTGGCTCGTGGGCTCCAGAGCACAGGCTCAGTAGTTGTGGCACACAGACTTAGTTGCTCCACAGCATGTGGGATCTTCCCGGACCAGGGCTCGAACCCGTGTCCCCTGCATTGGCAGGCAGATACTTAACCACTGCGTCACCAGGGAAGTCCCTATTCTTAGTTTTTTGAGAAACCTCCATAGTGTTTTCCACAGTGGCTGAACCAATTTACATTCCCAAAAACAGTGTATGAGAAGGTTCCCTTTTTTCCACATCCTCGTCAACATTTGTTATCTGTGTTCTTTTCGATAATAGCCATTCTGACCGGTATGAGGTGATATATCACTGTGGTTTTGATTTGCATTTCCCTGATGATTAGCGATGTTGAGCATCTTTTCCTGTGCCTGTTGGCCATCTCCATTTCCTCTTTGGAAAAATGGCTATTCAGTTCTTCTGCGTATTTTTCAATGGGTTGCTCATTTTTTTTTTTTTTTTTTTTTTGCGGTACGCGGGCCTCTCACTGCTGTGGCCTCTCTCGTTGCAGAGCACAGGCTCCGGACGCACAGGCTCAGCGGCCATGGCTCACGGGCCTAGCCACTCCACGGCATGTGGGATCTTCCCAGACCGGGGCATGAACCTGTGTCCCCTGCATCGGCAGGCGGGCTCTCAACCACTGCGCCGCCAGGGAAGCCCCTGGGTTGCTCATTTTTTTGATGTTGAGTTGTATGAGTTGTTTATAAATGTTGGATATTTATCCCTTATTGGTCATATCATTTGCAAATATTTTCTTCCATTCAATAGGTTGTCTTTTTGTTTTGTTTATGGTTTCCTTTGCTCTGCAAAAGCTTTTAAGTTTAATTAGGTCCCATTTGTTTATTTTTATTTCCTTTGCTTTAGGAGATGGATCCAAAAAAGTATTGCTGTGATTTATGTCAGAAAGTGTTCTGCCTATGTTTTCCTCTAGGATTTTTACAGTCTTACATTTAGGTCTTTAATCCATTCTGAGTTTATTTTTATATATGGTGATAGAGAATATTCTAATTTCATGCTTTTACATGTAGCTGTCCAGTTTTCCCAGCACTAGTTACTGAACAGATTATCTTTTCTCCATTGTATATTCCTGGCTACTTTATCATAGGTTAATTGACCACGTGTGCATGGGTTTTATTTCTGGGCTCTCTATTCTGTTCCATTGATCTATGTGTCTGTTTTTGTGCCAGTACCATACTGTTTTGATTATTCTGGCTTTGTCAACAGAGCTAGATACAGAAGGCAAGAAACGAATGATTAGGGTTGAAGAGAAGTCTCAGGAAGAAGGTGAAGAGAACAGAGGAGGGTCTAGAAAGGAACTCCCCAGAAAATAAATAACCTATGTTTTTGAGCATATGGAAAATCTTAGCCATGAGCATATGACAGAGATGTTGAACCTAACAACAAGTACTTAAAAAACATGTGGGGGAAAAAAAAAAGGAAAATGAAAAGGTAAATTATTAACACCAGGACAAATAAAGCTTCTGTAAGGAAGGAGGCTGTAATAAACCACTTGGCGTAGGGGTGAATACTTCCACAGTCAAAATTAAATCTTTTCTATTGAGTACCAACAATTGATTCATAAGTATTTTGAAGGTTATGGGGAAAGACATAGGAAAGGATAGGGGAAAGTTAAGTCTTAATTTACAAAGGTAGACAGACATATATAATGACTAAATTTATCAATGGATCAATAAATAATGCCTAAAATTAATAAATCAAGAAACAGTGCAAGCTCTTATTTGAAATATATAGGTAAATGTGAGGGGAAAGATTTGAAATATTTTGAATGGCTATAAGATTAGAGGTTGGGAGGACTGTTTCAAAGACAGTTATCTTTAATTCTAAGTTTGAAAATTATACTCATATTAATTGGATAAAATTTAAAATAAAATTTAAAAGAGAAGATATTTTTTAAAAAAGGTCTTTATATTACCAGGTAAATAACTCTATGCTAACTGGTAACATCCTGAAAATATTAGCTTCCTTCACTGGCAATCCAAAATGACTGACTTGCTTTTCTAATTTATCTTCTAAATCTTAAATTAAAACATACCTTCCGAACATCAGAACTTTTGGGTTCTGTTGTCCAAGTGATGACCCGAGACACTGCCAGGCGAGTTTCACTGGAATTTATAAAATCTCCTGGATCCATCTGTTTGGCCAGAGTTTCTATGTATTTAAGGATAGCAACCTTCACCTGCAGAGGGATGCACAATGAGAGAGGACAATCAGCTGGTCATTGAGGGGCAATGAGAACACATCAGAAATAATTAGGTGACTTTTTTTTTTTTTTGGCTGCACTATGTGGCATGTGGGATCTTAGTTCCTCCACGGGGGATCAAACCCATGCCCCCTGCAGTGAAAGTGCAGAGTCTTAACCACTCGACGGCCAGGGAAGTCCCTAGGTGATTATTTTTTTGACAAATACAAAATGAATAAGCATCAACAACAAAAGAGAAGTTATACAATCACCTACCTACCAGAGGTACAAGTATATGAAAATGTGGATTTTTTTCACACACAGCAGAACTTATAAGTTTCATTCCCCATTCAAACATTTAGCAGTGTTTGAATTGCTAAAGACTCTCTTGATAAGATCAGACACTTCTCCTTGAGTCTGCCTTCAGAGATTACAGCTGACTCTTGTCTAGATTTCCCTAGGAACCAGTCTTTATAAATTGAAGTACAATTTGCCTCTTGGGGAAATCAAAGAATTTTGGAAATAAGCTATTATAAATCAACTGGGTAATCAAGGTGGGCAATACAGGGTTTTGGCAAACATACAGTAAGACTCACACAATGAGATCAGGTTCCTTAATAGGTCCATCAACTGCTAGAACTACGTCTCAAAATAAATGTGACAAAAAAGTTTTACACAAGTATCACTGGAGAAGAGACAATACTTATCTGTATAAAAGAACTATCGTATACGAGTTTTAAAAGTCTTATTATTCTCCCAGGAATTCCTGACGCATGGGTGGCATGGTGGGTAGGTGTGTGGTAGGATGCAGGCTTCCAAGTAAGCAGGAGGTGGGGCAAAGCACACATGCTTCTCTCTTAGATGCAGCCTTCTTTATCCTTAGGGTAAGCCATTGTTAAATAATCTCCCCTTTCTCAGGCATGTTGGGGTAGAAAAAAAGTTTGAGAACCACTGTTTTTAAAGTCACATCTAACATTCTAGGATTTCTAAGTAATGGTTCTCTAAGACTTTACCAGTGCCCTTTAGAAACGGCACCTGGCACAGTGCACAGTCCTTGTACACAGCAGATTCTAAACACATATTAAATGCTGATTTGCTGACTTAGAAAAAGGAAGGTTTAAATATATTAAAATAGTGACTTTGAAAAAATATTGTCAAAGATTAAGGTAATCAGGTTTTCTATACTCCTTCCCTTATTATTGATCTTAAGATGTCATTTTTCTCACTCAATCCAAATAAGGTCTCTGGGAAGTACTAAGCCAAGTTAATATATAGGAAGTAATATGTTAAAGTTCTGACTCTTGTACATTTTCCCCCTTCTGCTTCCAGTTTAAAAAAAAAGACAGAATGCATCAACTTACATTCTTCATTTCATAATAAATGAATTTTAAGAAGAAGTAACTATAACTTTAAGAAATGTACTGAAAAAAACAAGAATTAACCTATCAGCCATCATGAGTAAATTGTACAGGGGAGAGGGAAAGAGATTTATGGTTACTTTTGCAGCAGCAGGCCCAACTAAATTATGGCAGCACATAACATTCTGAATTCTTGAAGCCACGTCACCTTTTTTCAGTGTGACTGGCTGAAAGGTGACTATAGTAAATCAAAGAATGAACATCAATGTATTTTGTTTTTTTGAATATATTTATTTGCACTATGTGAGATTCAGTTAGTTCCGTGTCTTGACAATTTATAGGGAGGTATGTAAAGTTTTTAAAGGGTTTCACAGAATAGGTGTGTATACTATACCAAAGGCAAAATAACCATGATACACATATAATCATTTGAAAATTTACATTTTGGTAGAATATTTCACAAGGTTCTATACATGGTCTGTACTCTGAATAACATAAACATGCATTCTTCTTCAGAGAGGAAAAACAATCTAGTCGCTAAGGTGCATATAATTCTAAACCTGTTTATGAAACTCAGAAAAAAAAGTCAACAAAATTCCATTTATTTTAAAAAATATTACTCAAATAGAATCACTGTATGCGATTTCCCCCTATTTTATTGCTTCCTTTCTGACATTTACCCACATGATACTCTGTGAGAGATGTAAAATTTTATCTGAAAGATCCAGCACTTCTTCAATAAAGAATTTTTATGCATCTCATACCCAAGTTATTTGTGTTTTTCTACAACCTGTTAAGTTTTTAATTTTTAATCCTGTCACCCATCTGAAAGTTACTTTTATTTTCAGCATAAGGTGTAGCTCTAATAGAACGTCTCCGTGCTGTCTTAAAACATCAATTTATGAGTTGAAGAGTGATCTTCCCCTACAGCTTTACGTGTGTGTGCATATGTGTGTATATATAATATATAAAAGCCAAGTACATACTATGTTCGTATTATATATTATGGTTTATAAATAATACACATATATTATACATAGACTGTTTCTCTAAAAGTCCTATATACAAAAGCCATATATACATATATGCATACAGGTATACATGGCTTTTAGAGAAACAGTCTAGGTATATGTATTATATATATGTATATGTATATAGGGCTTTTAGAGAAACAGTCTGTGATTCTAGTCTCCAGTATGACTTTTTTTAAAAAAATTAATTTATTTATTGTTTTTATTTTTGGCCGCGTTGGGTCTTCATTTCTGTGCACGGGCTTTCTCTAGTTGTGTCGAGTGGGGGCTACTCTTCATTGTGGTGCGCGGGCTTCTCATTGCGGTGGTTTCTCTTGTTGTGGAGCATGGGCTCTAGGAGCACGGGCTTCAGTAGTTGTGGCTTGTGGGCTCAGTAGTTGTGGCTCGCGGGCTCTAGAGCGCAGGTTCAGTAGTTGTGGTGCACGGGCTTACTTGCTCCGCGGCACGTGGGATCTTCCCGGACCAGGGCTCAAACCCGTGTCCCCTGCATTGGCAGGTGGATTCTTAACCACTGCGCCACCAGGGAAGCCCCAATAGTATGATGTTTTAATTGTATGTTTTCCACTGTCTTTCTCTTCAGGACTTCAGCAACTTTATTCTCTCCTTCAACTCACCTATCACCCTTATTTCTTAAGCTAATGGTTTAGACCTCCATTTCTACTGGGCCATGAAACATATGTTTTCAACAGCACTTGAATACCTACCACCAGTACCTAAATCATAACTCTTATCATAGTTTACAGTTTATCATGTATTATAAACAATAATGATAGGAAATTGTAAGTTTTATATTCCTATGCTAGGCTTAGACAAAAAAATAAGTTTAAACAGTATTTATCAATAATATCAAGTAAATTATTCTCTTTCTGCAGGTCACTTTTTAAAATCAAAACAGATGGATCCTTTTTCACAAAGCAGTTCTGAGAAAATAACATTATGTTGAGTATAAGTCAACCCTGGTAAGAAACATAATTGTGATTTTAAGGTAAAATCATATTCAGAAACTTAAAGGAAAATCAATCCAAGGCAATAATGCATATAGAAACATACTTCGTGCAGAATAGAGCAGAAAATACAAGGCTTATAAATGCTCATATGCTTGTTATTTCCCTGACTTTAACCTCTTTTTAATTTAAGAAAACTCACTAAGAAACATCTTTAGTAAAGAATTCAGGGCAGATCTTTTATATTATCTTTTCTTTTATGTTAAATAATTATTTTTAATCAAAAATTGGAATCTACCTAGTTTTCACTTAAAATAACTAGAAAATGTGTGCTAATAACAATGAAGGAAGTTAATCCTGAATCTAAATTTTGTGCACACATTAGAAAATCACATTGCAAAAAGAAAAAAACGTTACTGTTTCAGTTAAGAACTGGAGAATAGCATTGACATCAAACTTAAAAAGTTCTGCTTACTGAAATACATAGGCAAAACTGACATTTTGCCCAGAATAACTCTTCAAATGCCTAACCTAAAAAAAAAAAAAGGATTGGGAAATCACAAACATAAAATTAGATAAGATTTTATAGAGCGAGTTTGCATAACAGCTTAGGGTTAGCGGCCATACTTGTGTTGCCTTCTAAACATGTATCCCCAGTAAGCTTCTCCAAAAGATAATCTGGTATCAAATAACATTTAAAATCAAATCCATGCATGCTTTATAGGCTTATAAAGGTTAGTAGTTGAATATATAGATGCATACAAACATTATCTGAAACACTGCAGTTTGTAAAGAGAGTTAAGAAAAGAAATAATGCAGATTAAAACAAAACCAGAAAAAACCTTGGAACTCCAAAAAGAGTGAAGCTGGTCCCGAAGTGCTGGCTTGACTGTCTGAAAGTTTATAAAAACAAAATCCACTGATTGAACAGCTTCTTGTGTGACAGAAATACAAATATTAGCATAACTTTATGAATAAAATACTTCAGTTCCTTAAAATGTCATCAAAAGGCCTCAAATTTTTACCTTCAAGCTTGGTGTCTGGGTCTGATCAACTGTAAATCTCATTAGAATATTGAACTGAAGATCATTTGGAAAAGATTCTCTGAAATAAGGAAAGAACAAAATAAAATAAAAATTAAGCCAGCAAGTAAACATTTAGCAAACTTAACAGAAGATTATGTTTAATACCAAACAAAACACAATGTCATTCAGAAAGCATGCATGAAGTAGCACCTGTATGTGGTATATAGTCTATGTGGTAAAGTATACGATAAAAGCTACTCCCAGAAGAATCTGAACGTCTGAATTTATACCCTGTAAGTATAAATTTAACCCCCTGTAGGGGGTTAAAAAGCAACACTATAGCAAAGAATGATCTCTTGCCTCATTTATAGATTTAATCAGAAAAATGTTAGTTAAAGTTTAATGTAATGTTAAACTTTAATGTAATGTTAAAGTTCAACATTATCAGAGAAGTTTCCATACCTAATATCTGAATTCTAGACTCACCTCAACTTAGTAAATGGATATTTGAAATAAGTCACTTCAACAATCTACACAAGAAAGTAGAAATATATCATTGGTTCAAAATCTTCTGAAAAAAGAATGCATAATAAAACATTCTTTTTAAACTTAGAAAATATTTTTATCTTTACACTAGACTGAATAAAAAATCTTCAACTCTACTTTGCAGTTACATCTTAATTAAAATAAAACACTACCTTGAATTACTCAACCAATGTTAATAAAATTTTTTAATAGATTAAATGCAGTGTTTGAACTAAGGATCAACGTTGCATTAAATATACCATGTAAATGGGCAACATCAATAATTTTCAAATGGAACTCATGCAATCTACATAGTTTGAAAAGACTCAGAAATCTGAACTTTTAACAAAGAAACGAAATATTCTTGATTACTACCGGGTAAACTTGAAATACATGAAGAAAATCTTACCTTGTAACATCGAGGGCTTTCTGAACTTTTGCTTGAACAGACCCAAGCAAATCAGCACCCATTTTTTTTAGTAGTTGGGTCAGCAGTACAAACAACCAATCTTGAAGATCATCTTTGTGGACTTGTATGAAGTCCACTAAAGTCTCCAAAAACATGCTGAACACCTACAGTGGATAAACGGGGGAGGGAGGAGAAAAAGGAGGAAATATTGACCTCTATGATCAATTCAAAACTGAAATAGAAAGGAATACAGGAATCAGAGGCACAGCGATTGGCAGCCAAGCGGAAAAACAATCTCTCTTGCTTTTCATTGGACTCTGTGATACAAGAGTACATCTGAACTGTTATCCAACTTCTGCTGAAGTTCGACAATTAGCTATTCCATGCAGCATCACTTGGTAAAGAAACTTTGGCTATAATGGCTGGCACACCTAAGGTCGTCAATGATGCCACAGCTTAAACTGCAATCTATTTTATCTGAAATTCAGGGCAAGGAACTACCTATGGTCTCATCAGCCCCCAGCTCTTTGGAAGAGTGGCAGTGAGTTAATCAGAGGTCGACTATGCTGACAGCTACCTTAACACATAAGATGATTTTGGTATAACGTGCTAATTGGAGACTTCTTAGTTCTCAAAATGTCAGTGGTCACAAAATTTTTTGGTATAAGACATATTATTTATTAAAACTGCCCCAAAAGTAATTTTAAATGACCTGGGATAACTATAACTGTACCTAAAATAAATAAAATCAGGATACAAATCTACATCTACATTTTAATGATTTCTAAAAAGTCCTAGATGGCATGCTATTAGTCTCCATTTCTATTGACGGGTTTTATACTGTTTCCAATATTAATCTACAAGTTTGAAACTTTTTGGAAGATTCAGGAAAAATTTAAGGGAAGGGAAGCTAAAATTCTTAAGTGCTTTATCTCATTAAAAATACTTATGGGGGGGCTTCCCTGGTGGCGCAGTGGTTGAGAGTCTGCCTGCGGATGCGGGGGACACGGGTTCGTGTCCCGGTCTGGGAGGATCCCACGTGCCGCGGAGCGGCTGGGCCCGTGAGCCATGGCCGCTGAGCCTGCGTGTCCGGAGCCTGTGCTCCGCAACGGGAGAGGCCACGGCAGTGAGAGGCCCGCGTACCGCAAAAAAAAAAAAAAAAAAAAAAAAAAAAAAAAACTTATGGGGGAGGCTTCCCTGGTGGCGCAGTGGTTGAGAGTCCGCCTGCTGATGCAGGGGACACAGGTTTGTGCCCCGGTCCGGGAGGATCCCACATGCCGTGGAGCGGCTGGGCCTGTGAGCCATGGCCGCTGAGCCTGCGTGTCCGGAGCCTGTGCTCCACAACGGGAAAGGCCACAACAGTGAGAGGCCCGCGTACCACAAAAAACAAAAAACAAAAACTTATGGGGACTTCCCTGGTGGTCCAGTGGTTAAGACTCCACGCTTCTACTGCAGGGGGCAGGGGTTCGATCCCTGGTTGGGGAACTAAGATCCCACATGCCGTGTGGCACAGCCAAAAAATTAAATAAAACAAAACAAAACTAAGGAAAAGTGACATATGGTAAGGTTATATCTCCTCAATAAATTCAATATCATACAGGAAAATTTATTTCTAGGTAAAGAGGGAAAAGCTCTTAAGACAATGTCAGCCATGTTGTATTATATGAGATAATTTATAATCACAATGGATTATAAAAACTATGGTTTCAAAAGTTAAGCTCAAAGTAACTACACTAATTTGAAAATTAAAGAGTTTTGTTCTCAATATATATTTTATTTCTTGAATTTCCTTTATATAGTTATACATGAACTCCTTTCTTTTCTTATGTTAGAAATGAAGGATTTTTATCTATCAGAATTATAACTAAGCTTTTCACCATTTGAATCTGAGTTAGAAAAAGTACACTTTAGCTACTTGCTCAAGATACTGTCTGTAAAAGCAGAAACTATGACCACTTTGAATTTTCTGTTACCTCTGACCCCCAGGCAGTAAGTACCTGCTTCAACACTGTTCTTATTCACAATGCAGACCATTAACTCCGGTCCTAAACCCACCCACAACCCGTGGCCCATAGCTTCACTGAAACTGTCTCTGGCTCCCTCCTCAGGGCTTGAACGCTGCTGAGGAACTTCACTAGACCTGTTCTGCGACAAGTCCATGTGTCTAATCTAGTAATCACTCTTATTGGTACCTGGCAAATCTGTCAAGTGATGTCCTGGAGTCAGTCAGTACCTGCCTAGAAAGTCAAATGTTAAATATTCAGGAATATTGTGAGCTGGTTGGTGGCTTGAAATCAGCCATGTGGGAATATTTACACCTCAGAATTTATAACAAACATTACAAATCAGGGCTTCCTGCCCCCTCTCAAACATGGTTTACCAGTACAACACTCTAATTCTTTGGTTCACTTTCACTCTTATTGTTTCAACTCTTGCCTATTTTCCTGAAGAGTCCAACTTTAAGCTTTCTCTATGCCAAAATCCATTTTGAAAATCATAGACATTAGAATGCCCAAGTCAACCCTCCCATTTTATCTGGTTCTCAGGAAACTGAGAACTAGAAAATTAAGTGACTTCCCAAGGTTTCCACAGCTAATCAATGGCTAAGTCACTTGGTTTTTAGTTGTGTTCCATCCGCTCTGTTACTAGACAACTTACCTCATCTACTTTACTGTCATTCATAATAAAATTCTCCACTGACTTTTCCCTCACTTTGATTTCCTCTACAGCTATCCTTCTCATAATCGTTTCTCCAAGGAAGAGCCAATTTTATTCCTCTGTTAAGACTAATCTTGCTTTCTATATTCTTGTTCTTTAAAGTATGGTCTCCTCTATCTTTACTCTTTTATTCTCAACCTAAATTCTTTGTTTACAGATGCAGAAGACACTGTCTCAAGAATTTCTCCTTCAATTTCCATCCTATTGCACCCATCAATTATCTTCTAATCGTGATATATAATAGCTTTTTCATTAGCTTAGCATGCTTAGCCATTCTGTAGCTTGACACTGTTTTTCCTCTTATTATCTCCCTTCCTTCTTTCATTCTTTTTACCAGGCATTTTCCTTTTGCATTCTAAATAAGGAGAGATGTAAGAGCCAGTCTTCATCCTGATTCTCTTTTCACTGAAAGTATGACTTCCTTGACAGGGCCTCTCTGTCCTAGCCTACTAGGCCCCAAAATAACCTCTAGAATAGCTCTCACTTTTGGCCTTCCTCAAATCTGTTGATCACAACGTCATCGTAGGCACCAATTCTTTCTGACCTCAAGTCTGGATTTCTGTAACAGGCCAGAAAGTAAATATCCTAGGCTTTGCAGGCCATATAGTGTGTCACAACTACTCAGCTCTGTCATCGTAGCACGGCCATAGACATTATGCAAACAAGTGAGCACAGCTGTGTTCCAATAAAACTTTATTTACAAAACAGACGGCTGGCCAACTCATACTTCTTTCTCATTATCAGATTGTGACATCACTCTTTTGATAGAAACGAAATCCTTTCATGTCCCTTCACTGTCTATAGAATAATGTCTCCAAGGCTTAGACGAAGTTCTAACTCTCCAGACTCATGCTGGACCCTTTGGCAACATAAACTCTTCGTCCCTGAACACATCTCACACACACTCTGCATTTTCTACCACACTCCCTAATCCCCCTATTTACACAAAGTGCATGACTTCCTACAAAGCTTACCACTCAAGACCCAGCCAAAAAGCTTCTTGGACCTCTTTAGATAATAGCCACTGATCATCCCTACTTGGAACTTGTAGTGGGGCTAGCTTTATGGTGCTATTTCACTTTTTCTGAATTTATATCATCTTCCCATCTGGAATATATAACATTTGAGAAAAAAGACTATATATTTTTTAGTCTTGTATCACCAATTAGAACGAAGCCTAAAGTTATCAGAGGCTGAGGACCAACTTAAAAAGTTGTTCAGGGCTTCCCTGGTGGCGCAGTGGTTGAGAGTCCACCTGCCGATGCAGGGGACGCGGGTTCATGCCCCGGTCCGGGAGGATCCCACATGCCGCGGAGCGGCTGGGCCCGTCAGCCATGGCCGCTGAGCCTGCGCGTCCGGAGCCTGTGCTCCGCAACGGGAGAGGCCACAACAGTTAGAGGCCCGCGTACCACACACACACACACAAAAATGTTGTTCAATGAATGTGCAGGAAAAGTTCCTTAAAGAGTAAGAATTTCCTCATAAGTAAATAAACCTTACCCTGCAATTGGTGGCCAACCCTTTTTCTCAATGCAAGGGAAGATATGTAAGACCTTCCTTTCATGGCAGCCAAGATTTTCTTTTTCTTTCCTATAGTCTTTCTGACATCTCCCACTTCTCTGGACTCAGGCTAGTCACGCCGGGAAGGCCCTTTCTTCTCATCCTGACATAATCCAAAGTTTATGTTCCTGTCAAGATCTGAATTGCTATTTTCTTAAAAAAGACTTCTCTGAGTCTCTAATCAAAAGTAGAAATTTCTTTTGATTAGATAAAATGTGAGTATAACTGAATAAAAATGTAGACATGTTATTTATGGTACCCTATATATAGAATTATACTATATTTTTCAAAATACTTATATCTTATCAATGGTACTTACTAAATGATAAATATATGCATATATATATATATCCATCCAAAATATACATTGGAAATTTTGCATAAAATTTCTTACTTGACTGCCCTATCACAGAGAGTTCACTGTCAGATGTTGATATTCTCCCATTTCCTTATCTATGATTAAAGGAGAAAGAGGAAAGTGGACACATTAATATAGTACTAGGGCTAAAAATTTGATTTCAGAACAGAAAGCTGAGAATCACTGCTCCTTAAACAGCCCTGTTTGCTTTTGTGGAATGCCATTAATAGACTATTAGAAAGCTCATATGTGGAGGTTGGAATTCAATTAAAAAAATTGTGAAACTTGGGAATTACTTTTTTAATAATTCAATGAAACCAACCTTCAATGGAATCTATTTATAACTGTAGTTTATTGGAAAATTATAATATTTGAGCTATTACAATTGAGGCAGCCTTTTCTTAACCTCTTATATCTTAGGTGTGCCAGTCATCCAATATAGAACAGAAGAACATAATCAAATTAGATTAATTAGTAGATTAAAAAGCACATCTCCAAACAGAATGACAGTTTGCATAACTGCAAATAGCATTTCGTGGATTGCAAAGGGTCCAACACTGCATGAACTCTTCGGGAGAGAAAACAGAGAAAAAGGGTTAATTTCACAGTCATGCAGTAAAGTTAGGTTTCCAACAAATATTGAACCAACTTACTCTCTATTGAGAGTTCCAACACAGGGGACAGCATGCAAAAGGAAAAAAAGAAAAAAAAGAAAAACACACAAATTAGTCGCCATCAATGCCAAGTTCCTGTATGGAATAAAAACACTTAGAAAATAAAAGTGACAAATGTTTTTCAAAGTTTTACGATAAACTCAAAATAGTTTTTAAAACAAGAGTTAAATGAATAGTATGGGATAAGAGTATGTGATTTTCCTATACTTCTCTCTCATCTTCTTGCCAAGGAAATTTAAAAACAAAAAACAAACAAAAACTCTCTTCTTTTCCAGACCATACTATTGTTGAGGCTCAACTTCTGGAAAAAATCTGAGACTAATAGACACCTGCCAAAATTTCTGTACAGTGCAAACATTTGCTTCTAAAGCACAGTATCTAGCATTTTTCTTTTATCTTTTTTTTTTCCTCTTCAGAAGCAATGCATTCACAAGTTAAATTATTTCTGTGAAGGCTTGGAATAATTACTATTGTTTGGAGGTAAAAAGTAACTATACCACAACTTTTAATTTTCCCCAGGTAAGATGTATGTTTTGGCCTCCTGATCCTAAGACTGCAGACACTCTTCAGGAGACCAGATATGTCCTTCTAAGCAGGGCACTCAACTGTGTTGCATTTTAGTAGCCACTGATTGAATTCCTACTCCAGATGTTCAAGACTTCAAGAGGTAGGACTAAACAGACCATAAAATGTGAAATCAAACCATGCACTTTAGTGAAGGTGGCTCTTTTCAAGTAGGTCCTTCAGAGTCAAATGTCAGAATCACAGGGGATAGCTTTTGGCATCTGACACTCCTTACATTTGAAGGAAAAAATGGGTCTAGAGCAATCAAAATAAAAATCTTCTCTGAATTCCTTAATTTTTCAAACTTATTTATTTTTTAAAAACTTATATAGTGCTTGGTGTGTTGTAAGGGCTTTACATATATTAACTCATTTAATCATCATCGCAATCTTATTAACTCTATTTTACAGATTAAGAAACCAAGGCACACACTGCTAATAAGTGATGGAGGCAGAATTTGAACCCAAGCAATCTAGCTCCACTACCCATAGTTGTTATCACTGTATTGCACTGCCTCTCTTAGAAAAATATTTAGAGGTTTTACAGAGTCATACACTGTGATTGTATGCGTAGTATCTGAAAGTTTAAAAAGTTTATTTATCAAGTTATGGACATCAAATAATTTCAGCTTGTGAACTATTTACCAACCACATTACTCCTGTCCCAGGAAAAAACCCAGCATCTATTTCAACTGTATTCAGAAGTTGAAATAGAAGCTCTTTTCTAGCCCTTCCTTTCTGGGATGTGTATTGGAGCTCACCTGATATTTCAGCTGGACTCAGATGCTTACTCTAACACATATAAGAGAAACATTCTGGGGGTTGGAGGTGATCCTAGATGAAAGGAGATGGGGCTGCTGCTCACACCCTGGTTCTCTAAGTAACCTGTTGGGGACAGCAGGTGGTCTCAATCATGTTGGGGAGAAGTAAGGACAGCTTCCAGTTAACATGGAAGCCAGCTACTATTCAGAAGCTGTTAACACAGCTTTAAGTTGACTTCAACTTAAAAGGACATGGGAGGGCTTCCCTGGTGGCACAGTGGTTGAGAGTCCGCCTGCCGATACAGGGGACACGGGTTCGTGCCCCGGTCCGGGAAGATCCCACATGCTGCGGAGCGGCTGGGCCCGTGAGCCATGGCCGCTGAGCCTGCGCTCCGCAACAGGAGAGGCTACAAAAGTGAGAGGCCCGCGTACCGCAAAAAAAAAAAAAAAAAAAGGACATGGGAAAACCCACCCAACCAACCTCAAGGCATGAGGTGTCTCCTAAACACTACGGCCCATTCTGGGGTCAAGGCTTCAGATGATTTCTGCCCTGTGAGTTTCAGGATAGTTAAGGTTACAGATAAGTGATTCCAATTCAGAGTGGAGAGCTAACCCACACTTGAGGAAGAAAAGAGAAGTCTCTTTGATGGCCTATTTCAAGGCTATGAGGAAAAGCACGTGGCACATTTGGGGAAATGAACGTAGTTTCCAGGATTGAGAGTGACAGTGAGAAGGGAATGACAAGCAAAAATGATAGGCTTTGTTTGAATATTTTCTTGAGGGTAATGAGTAGTCACTGAAGGGTTTTAAGTTAGTAGAGAAGATTTACCTTTTAGAAAGGTTATTCAAATATGCAGCGTGGAAGAGAATTTAGGGATAGGAGGTGGGGAGGAGGTGCAGCTGGCCAAAGATGATTGTGCCCTGAATTAGCAGTGAGAATGGAAATGTTTAGAAGGTTGAATCAATTAGGACTGAGTAAATTTCTAGAATAATGCCCAAATTCTTCACTTGAGCAATGAGAGGATAGTGGTTTCATCTAATGAGATAAAGCAATGCAGGAGGAAAAGTAGTTTTGAGGTTTAAGATGAGCAAAAGGCATGTAACTAAGTAAGTGCAGGAGAACAATGTGGGCTGGAAGTACCATATGAGAGTCATTAGGATAAAGTGGGTGACTTAAGCTTCAGATAAGGTACAGAAGTGAAAGAGGAGGGCCTAAGGCAATGCTCTAAGCAACACCAATGTAAGTAAAACAAGCAGAGAGATAAGTGTCTGAAAAGAGAGGGTGTCTACTGTGAGGAAGACTGGATCAGGCACAACAGAAAACACCCCTCTTCCACCTCTCCCACATCCCTTTCCTTAAAGTGTCAGAAAAGATACGCTGGATAAACTCACAACAAGGTTGAAAAATAAAAAGGGATGTCAAGCAGCAAACTGAAATTTATGAAAAATTCCTGGTGGCCAAGCAGATGAGATCACGTTAGCA
Source organism: Grampus griseus (assembly GCF_964374135.1). Taxonomy (NCBI): domain Eukaryota; kingdom Metazoa; phylum Chordata; class Mammalia; order Artiodactyla; family Delphinidae; genus Grampus; species Grampus griseus. The sequence continues at coordinate 53,109,170 of NC_139004.1, forward strand.
AAAAACAGAGTACATGTTTATGTGGCTACCAACAGCTTCACGGTAAGACCTCCTGCCATTTCCATAGAAGAAAAGGTAGAAAGAATGGGCTTATGTGCGGTTAACTTTGCCAGTTTGGAGACAGGAAATGGGAGTTTCTGCTGGATGGCTTCTATCTTCTTGGTAAGCTAAGAGGCCAGGACATATGCTTGGGGCATGAGATGGGTGGAGAGGTGAACAGGGATGGAGTTCTGAGGAAAGACTATCTGACACAGTCTCTGTGGAGGACAGAAGAAAAAAACTAGAGGAAGAGGAAAGGCAGCACTGGGCTTTTAGACAAAAATCACAGATCAGAAATGGAGAATGGCACAATATACAGGAGTAACAGGGCTGATTTCACCCAGCAGGGGCCAGTACATTGTTTCCCTTCAACAGTCTTAACTTCCAACCAGTGGCATGAGCATGAGCAGAGGTTCTTGAACATATTTCTATTTTAGTGTCAATGACCAGAGTTGACTGTATAGAGCAGGGGTCGGGAAACTATGGTCTCAGAGCTAAAAATGGTTTTACCTTTAAAAAAAATTTTTTTTAATCAAAAGAAAAGGCTATTTCGTGACAGAAAATTTTATGAAAATAAAAATTTCAATGTTCATAAGTAAAGTTTTATGGCAACCCAGCCATGGCCATTTGTTTAGATATTGTCTATAGGTACCTTTGTGCTATAATGGCAGAGTTCAGTAGTTCTGACAGAGATCATTATGGCCCACAAAGCTACAAATATTTACTACCTGGCCCTTTATAGGGAAAAACAAACAAACAAAAAAGGCCAACTCTTGATAGAGAACAAAATTTTACTTGGAAAGAAAAGAAAGCATCAAGAACAGCTGCTTGATCCAATGATTGGACTGTTAGTACTTTATAAAATTAAAAAGGGGGGGATATCTACTATTTTAATAATATAAGGATATGATGCAAAAGCTCAAATCAAACCCTGATATTTTTAACTCAGCACAGTATGGTGATATATCCAGTTTATTCTTTTTTTGTGTGTGTGTGTGTTACGCGGGCCTCTCACTGCTGTGGCCTCTCCCGCTGCAGAGCACAGGCTCCGGATGCGCAGGCTCAGTGGCCATGGCTCACGGGCCCAGCCGCTCCGCGGCATGTGGGGTCTTCCCGGACCGGGGCACCAACCCGTGTCCCCTGCATCGGCAGGCGGACTCTCAACCACTGCGCCACCAGGGAAGCCCCTATCCAGTTTATTCTTAATGAATTACATTACTGGTAGAGTCCCTGATGGACAATCACCAAACAAAAGCTAAACAAAAACGAATTAAAAATAATCTTCCCTTTACATGTGTATTCACTGAATTAACCAAAAAAACAAAACAAAACAAACAAAGCCAATGGATCAATAAGAATTGTATGTTCTTATAAAATCCCACAGGAAAAAAAAAAGTCTTCTCTCGGAAGGATTGTGGCTGGTTCTCTGCATCTACTAAGGGAGGCCAAACATCTGTGCTTTCACCAACATCAAACTTGGTTTTCCTACTTGATCTTCAAGAGACTTTTTTTTAACTTTTGACATTCACTTTATTTAAAAAATTTTTTCTTCAAGAGACTTTTTAAAAAAGTGTTTCTCTTTATTACTGTGCAAATCCTAGGATCCAACTAAATTGCATTATTGTCCTAACAAAAAATTAAAAACTGTGACTTCAAGAAATAATCTAGCCTTACACTCTCATACCTTCCAGCAGAGATGAATTATATTACTTTTGAAGATGTTTTAAAACTCTATTTTTAAAAGTTGTAGAGATTATTAATTAAAACATCATTTAATAAAACAGGTCCACCCAGATCATAATTGTCTTGTCCTTTGGCTCATACTGCTAACAAAAAATGTCAACAGCTAATTTGTTCAGGATTTACAGAAATTTTTCCATTAAAGCAATTCCTACAGCTGTAATTAGTGGTAGCAATATCAGTATAAAATGGTATGGTTATCTACAAGCTCAGTTTGAAAGTTATAAACTTAGTGTACTTTAATCTTTGTCTTTAATGGGATCTTGCATTCTTGGATAAAATAAATATACCTTCTGATAAAAGGATAATCTTTAGAAGTTAAAGTACAAGCAATTTATAATTCTTAGCTGGATTTCAGTTTATGTATAGAGTAGGATTTTAGTATCTTTAAGTAGTGTCACAAGTAATGAAAATATTGAAAACAGAAAAAAAAATGAGGGGGAAATGACATGTGCAACAATAAAGTGAAGACAATTAAAAAAAACAATAAAGTGAAATTTGTTAATATCTTTCTTATGATTTCCCTTCCACATCTCCCTCTCACTCAGGTTAGAAATTCTCATGTAGACACCTGGTGTCCTAAAGGAAGATACTGAATAAAGTTTCACCATTGTCAAACACACTGCTGAAAACAGAATAAATGAGTCCATTTTACAACAAAATTTTACATTTTAAAGCAAAATTTCACAGTATACATGCAGACTATGCAAAAGTACTTAAATACATTTTAATCCACATTAAAAACTAAACAAAGTTCTGATGATTTTTATGAACTATTTCAATATATGAAATGCTTCTTTTATATTACTAACAAACTATGGGTGAAGCCATATTTTGTGCTTTTTGTTATTTAATGGCAATTCTTTTCTACAAAATTGCTCTTTTAAGAATATATTTATGTTAATAGAGAAGGAAACTGAATAAAAAGTTGGCAAATTTTTTCAACTTACCCCAATTATTTCCTTTACAAATAGTAAAATGTTTTTAGAAATACAAATACTCACCCTAAGTGTATAAGAGTTTTGCATGTTACTATATATTCTTCAGTTTATAGTCTTAGATAATCTCTCTTTGGAGAAGCTTAAACAGTTACTAGAGAGCAATTTCTAAATTAAGTATGATATCAAATACTCAATTTCAATTATGTTTGAAAAGGTCATTGCCATTTTAGAGCAATAACAAAGCAAAAATGGCTTATAGTTTTTTGTTATTATTCACTTCTTTTTTGGGGCAATACAATAATGACACCTTATAGGAGTAATCTTAAATACTAAAACATACCTTGCCATGAGGATCAGCAAACATTCTTGTGAAAATTTCACATAATCTTTTCAGTTCAACTCGACTGTCAAAATAATAAAGTGGAATTAATATCTTGCTGTAGGAAGAAGTCATTTAAAAGCGACCTTACGGGGACTTCCCTAGTGGCGCAGTGGTTAAGAACCCACCTGCCAATGTAGGGGACACGGGTTTGAGCCCTGGTCTGGGAAGATCCCACATGTCGCAGAGCAACTAAGCCCGTGCGCCACAACTACTGAGCCTGCGCTCTAGAGCCTGAGAGCCACAACTACTGAAGCCCGCTCGCCTAGAGCCCGTGCTCTGCAACAAGAGAAGCCACTCCAGCGAGAAGCCCGCACACTACAATTAAGGGTAGCCCCCGCTCGCCACAACTAGAGAAAGCAGTGTGCAGCAACGAAGACCGAACACAGCCTTAAAAAAAAAAAAAAAAAAAAAAAGTGATCTTACATATAACTGGGCTTCTTAAAAAAAAAAAAAAAGCTAAAAAAAATCATCCCTCCTAAATGAAAAATTAGTGGGATTTACTAGTCAGGGCTAAATACAAATTTATCAAATGCAACAATAATTCTGTAGTAACAGACACTATTTTAAAGGTTGAAAGTTATATGAAAAGAAATACAACTGTACTTCATTAATGTAAGCACAACAGAGGAAAGTATACAGATGACATTCCCAGCACATGAATCTTATCCTTTTAAATGCTATGATGTTTTCTTAAATTTTGCCACCTGAGGGCTAAAATCTTTCTAAACTATGACTATTTCCTTGCCATTTAAAATGATATACTGAACCTAATACTAATCTAATCTTGATGGGGTTGGGAACAACAGTATGATGCTTTATTGTAGTGATTCACGAACTGTGACATGAAAGCATTAATATATATTAGGAAGTTTATAGATAAACACTTATTTTAAATTATATAGTTCTAATACTTCCCAAAATAAACAGCTAGTAAATCAAACTCTGAGTGTGGTGGAAAATAGTGGGCCACTTCCTGACTTGATACCTGAAATCAAACTTATGAATTTTCTAAAACTATGTTCTTAAAGGGATAGACCATAGAGATTTAAAACATTACACAGATAAAAAACAATAAAGAGGGGCTTCCCTGGTAGCGCAGTGGTTAAGAATCCGCCTGCCAATGCAGGGGACATGGGTTCAAGCCCTGGCCCGGGAAGATCCCACATTTCGCAGAGCAACGAAGCCCGCGTGCCACAACTACTGAGCCCGCGTGCCACAACTACTGAGCCCGCGTGCCACAACTACTGAAGCCTGCGCACCTAGAGCCCGTGCTCCATGACAAGAGAAGCTACCACGATGAGAAGCCCACGCACCACAACAAAGAGTAGCCCCCTCTTGCCACAACTAGAGAAAGTCCACACACAGCAATGAAGACCCAACGCAGATGAAAATAAAATAAATAAAATACATTAAAAAAAATAAAGAATTTAGAGAGGAAAAGCAAGCAAAAGCCATTAGGAAAGGAAACCGAATCAAACCCAACTAAAAACCAATATAAACTTTTTTTTTTTAACTTTATTTATTTTTTGGCCACACCACACAGTATGGGGGATTTAGTTCCCCGACCAGGGATCAAACCCACACCCACTGCAGTGCAAGCGTGGAGTCTTAACCACTGGACCACCAGGGAAGTCCCTAAATTTCTGTTCTTAGAGAAATTCACTCCAAATCCATTTCATACTATACCAAGATCCAAATATTACACAAACATCAAGAATATACCTTCATTTCCAAATGAGCATAAATATTCTTTCATCTCACTGAAAAACTTATCAGGAATGAATTTTAATAATGAGTCAGCTTTAATATTATGCATATTTTATTATTTATTTTCATTAAAAAAATTAATAACATTTTTCATTTAACATCTATTTGTGAATAAAAAGTTTCCTTTTAGAAAGTTTCTTTAAATAGAGCAAGTTAATTAAAACTTTTAAAAGTAACAATAGTATAGATGGTCCTAAAGGATTAAGGCTTGGGAAAATATTTTGATGCCACCTTCTGAATTCAGGACACATATGAGCCCATACCAGTATCTTTAAAGTGTTATGAAAAAGTCAAGTCAAGTCAATTGTCCTGTCCTAACCAGACAGGACAATTATTTTAAAGACAATATAACTCACCTTAGCGTTCTCTGATTTTTTAGTAAGTTCTGCAGACCCAGGAGGCCTTCTTTCCTTTCTGACCAGTTGGAGCTAGCACATCTGTTGAGGACTTCTGCCACATCTTCTGTCTGCCTCATGTATGTAGGAATACTACCATTCCGAGAGCTATAGGAGCGTTCTGAACAAGCACTGGATGCATCGCTGTTGGCATCATCATCTGAATGCATCCCATATGATTCATATCTTCTTCGAGCAGGTTTTTTCTGTTACACATAAAGACTCTCATTAGTGGTAGCTAAAATAATATGCTGGTATTTCACAAATTTCTACTGACCATAAAAAGACTGGTTTTTGTTTAAAAATCAGTGTAAAGCATGCTGCTAATCATTGTAATAATAAAATGTTGATATTTAGTTTTTCTTCAAAAAACATGTTTTAGGAGTTAGTAGATGATGAAATATTCTTTAACTATGGCGAGTGATAAAAGCAGAATAAGACTACTGTATGGAAGTCAGATATGTAAAGTGGGGAGCACTAAAAACATGGGGTTCTTCCTTTTCTTTTTTCAGGAAAACCAAAAAGAACTACAAGAGTATAAACGAATGGACTCTGTACTAAAATTCTGAGTTGTTAAGAAGAAATTACTACCTTTTTAAAGGATGAGAATGGATCAGAAAATGGGCAATGGATCAGAAAAACATTTTTCCCCATGTAAAGTTCTATTTTTTTCTGTCTCTCAACCTTCTCTTTCCTCTATTCTCCTTTCACTTCTACTATCACTTGTCTTGCCACTCTTTCTTCTCTTGTATGCAACGCTGACATTTCCTAGAGAAGTAAAATACGGAGAATGATGACATCCTGTTTTGCTTACTCTTCCTTTTAGGAGGCAAGCTCCTGGAGGGTCCTCCATGTTCTTCCCAATGTGTCTATACTGTCTATTTCAATATTTATGAGAAAGCATATTTAGATTCCTTTGATTTCTTTACATCTGAAGCTTATTATTTAATAAATGTAACTGCTAATTTTACTTTGAATATTAAAAGTGAAATGAGACAGAATAAATAGCTTATTTGAGATTTCTTTGGAAGAATTATAAATCTTTATGTAACCTGATATTTGAATTTAGGCTGGTGAGCAGTGGATATTTCTAAGAAACATTTAAGCACAATAATTTTACACAGCTCCAGGTGACTTAAATTCTCCAAGTTTAAAATCTAAAAGAAATATAATTTGAACTCAATTAAAAATAGTTTTATAATGACATTCCCATCACTAAATTGATTTTAGAGGCACCAACTTAATTTAGAATGGCAAAAATGTGGTATTTCCTGTGTTGGTCTTCAAGACCAGTTTTGTTATAGACATCAGTGTCGATGACATCATCGCATTTGTATAAAGTAATCAGGCTTAAAGGATGAGAACCCCCATAGGACACTCTGTTTAAGCACTATCTCCCTGCTGATAATCATATAATCATATATACAGAAAAATGATGTGTATCTAAGGATTTTATTACTTCCATTTGAATTTTTTATAGAAGACTATCATCTGTTAAACTGATGAAGGAAAGAAAAAAAAGTTATGGTATCATAAGATGTCAGAAAACAGCAATGTCTATACCTTAGTCCGTATGTCTCCTAAGAGCTGAGAGCAGATTTTTAAAGAGAAAAATTGAAAATAATGAAAAACATTTTGCTAAACAGCACAGTGAAGTAGGCATAAACAATGCCCATAATTAGAAACATTAACTTTTAAAATATATAGATACATAAGAACTGCTTATTAGGAGAATATATCTTTAACTTGTCAATATCCTTTAGTCCAAAGAAAAAAATCTAAGCTACAGAAATACTCCCATAACCAGTTTTCCAAAGAAACTCAAGTCTTCTTCCTATTTGGATCCTTTTGTTGTTTCCAAAGTTAATTTTATTTCTATGATTTTCCCTAGGTCCAATTAGACTTAATAGTTGGATAGTCTTTTCCTAAAAACTGATAGTTATAACTGGAATATCTATGTTATGCAAATAATGGAAGTATTCACAATCAAATGATTGGGATTCAGCTTTTAGCCCTGGTGGCTAAATATTCCTCATATAAATCAAATACAACATCTTATAACAAGTAATAGTTCAAGAATAATCCATTCAATTCATAAAATTTATGCGAGCAGCATTTAACTAGTAAATCATCCATTTACAAGAAACTAAAAAACATAATTTGAGAAATACACTGATGAGGAATAGTAAATTTAAAACGTATGACTAATTTAATATCACCAGAAGAAGATGTGATCAATATGTCCCAAGCTCAAGAGAACAAAGTTCCTACTTAGTTGTACTGATTAGAAAAATCAGATGGCTAAGGTAAAGAGAAAAATTCAGCACATACAGACTGTTAGAACAGAACTGCACGTGATTACATTTAATATATTATAGCTATGATCAATGAATATTTTTAAAAACTTGTTTTTCAAATATATGTGGCAAATATTGTATCAACTCTGGTTAAGAGGTGATACGTGGTTTTAAAAGGCATAATGTATTTTTAAATTTCAAAACAAAGATGACACCTTTATAAGTTCTGTGTAAAAAACTGAGTAAATGCTTACTTCTCAAATATAGGATTAATATCATAACTTGAAAGAGAAATTATCATGTTGAATTGACTTGGGAAAAAGGAAAAAGCAATTATAATCACTGTTTCTAATACTTCCTTCATAATTTTAAGTGAGAAAAACCACAGTGATATCTGAACAGCACTATTCTGACAAACCATCATAGATCTACGGATTATGTTTTTAAGCCTCACTGTTTAATGTGTCAGGTATAAAGAGCCAGAAAGATATCTTAAATATAAGTTGTTTTGAAGGTGTACTTTCTCTCAGCTCAGAAAATACAAATAAATAAAGACTAAACAAAACTGTACCCCAAACTAAAACAATCCCTAAATACCCAAGGTTAAGCTAAACTTGAAATTACATACTTGTAGTGTACATATTTATATACTAATCTATCTGCCTTTATTCTCAGTGTATTACAGTACATAAAAAACATCACCATATTAACAATATCAATATTTATATTCCTGATATCACATCAATTACTATGGGCCCTGGCTTAAAAATTTGGCAATTAATAAAGATCAAGAATTAATTATACTGTTTTGCTTTTTACATTGCCCACATTTGATCTTCCTAGATTTAATACCAAGAATTTTCCCATCTCCTTTCCCACACTTGTGGATTGGCTCACTCATACATTAGTTTCACAGTTGGAACATCTGTAAAGATAAGGAAATGGAGAAAAGTACCAAGGCATCTGCTACTGCCTCCTCCACGTCGGAACCTGTGTTCAGGACTCGCATGGCACTGACAGAGGATGACAGTCGGCTTGATTGGCTGATCCCATACCCTGGACCTAATTCATCAGAAGAAGGAAAATAGCTTTGAGAGAGCCATAAATGTAACGGGGTCACGTTGGAAACTTTAAGATCCTTAAGAGGAGGAAAAAAAAACCAATGGGGCAAAGCATTTTAAAAGCAATACTGTATTCTCTGGGTACATTTATTTTTAGTCAAATAAAAGGGCAAAGGCAATTAAAATCACTGACAGTGCGTGGGAAGTAAATTTAAAGAATAGTAGCTATGATATACTTTTCACCAGAAGATAGAAGAAAGCATGGCTGGCCAACTAAGGGCTTGCAAGTCTATAGCCCTGTAATTAACCTAGCTCTATCAGTCAGGCAAATCTCATCTGTTTGCTTGAGCCACAGAGTAGCCCAGAACAAAGATCAATTCTCAAACCAGTAACGATTAGGGAGCTCAAGGAAGGCACGCCAGGAATTTACAAGGGAAAACCCCTCCAATTATTATCTCTTCTCTTTCAAGACAGGCTGATTCATTCTGTAACTAAGATGTATCATTTGATATTTGTCAAGGACCTACTATTGCCCGACACTCTGAGGTATGTAAAGACAAACCATAGATGGGTTCTTCCTCTCAACTACTGTCTACAACATATCATCATTTACAATTAAAACACTTCATCCACCATTTTGGTTTTTTTTTTAAACATATATACAAAGATGAAGTACATAACTGAGAACATAAAACAATTTTTATATTTTAAAATGACATAACTTAGGTTATACAAAAGAAAAATGCCCATCTCCAGTGAGAAAAATGTTCAAATAAGATTGCCAAAGGGAAAAAAGTTACTTGGGGGAAAATTTTTTTAAAAACCCACAAATGACTTATTCTCCAACAAATTAAATGTAAATAAAACAAATCAATTTTAAAACATGATTACTCAATGGAAACTGACAAGGACAAAAAACTTAAGATGAATGCACAGATGATAGTGAAAATGTACTCATCCTTCACCTGAGGCCCCATACACATCGGGGGCGTAGAGGGCACCAGTAGATCTGGAATGGTGTCTGGAGGCTGGAATAACAGGACCATACAAACCTCATCTATTACTACAGAAACAAGGAATAGTGGCAGCACTACAGTCAGGCAAGGAGAGTTAGTTCACAATGGTATTACTATTAATAGTTAAGGATCAGAATATTGCCTTAGACTAGGGCAACTGAACACTTGCATTGCAATATCTTCCTTGACACACAACAGATCTTACACCTAAGGGGACAGACATAAGCTCACAGGAGACAAAAAAGTAAGTATTCAAATGGAAGGAAATGTCAAAAGTACAAGCATGAGACAAAAAAATGAACACTGTAGTTTCAAAAAAAAAACCACTATGGTAAATAGTAACCAATAATAATCCCATCTCCTCTAATCCTGAACCCAGTGAGGCAGTTGTTACTATTCAATTTTACAAATAGCTAAACTAAAGCACAGAGAAAAGTTAATTAATTTGATCAAGGCCACACCTCAGTATTTGTAGTCTTTCAAGGCCTTTGCTCTTAAATAGTACACATACCATCTTTACATTGTTTAAAAGATAACATACCTCATTTATGTTAACATAAATGTTTTCTATAATGGTTCACAGTATATAAGTTCTGCATTCAGTAGATTATTTAAATATCAAAGCATATTTTGAGCACCAAAAAAGGGGAGTATTAACAATTTAATCAAAAAACCTAGAAACTTGTGACTTCTTATATTTATGACATCTCTCTAAATCTAAATTTAGGATATTTAAAATTTTAGATCTTAAAATCTTGATTTTCATAACATCATAAAGTCAGTCTTTTTCTTACACACACAAACAAATAAGCCAGGAAAAAATCATTTTATTATTTAATGAAACATATTACTCATTTTAAAAGTTACTCTGCTTCAGATATATTAATGAGAACAGTTAAAATACTTTTATTACATGAATTACTCTTTCCTTTGCCACAGGACCTTAATGAGTAAGAAAATGATCAAAAAGATTGAGAGATAGGATTAAAGAGAGAATGTTGCATAAAATGTTTAACAGACCCTGAAAGGTGATTGGTATCATTAGTAAAACATACTAATATATAGTTTTAATTTTACCCAACAGAATAATTTCTAAAATGATAAGGAAGAGTTGAAGCAATATGGAAATGCTTTAATAGATGAAAAAATTTTGAAAACCTTTTGAAATCAATAGCTATCTGTGGCTGAAGATAACACTCATGTGCTTGTAATAATGTAAGCCTTTTTTTGAATCTGGGTTCCAGAAACAGATGGAAACTAAGAGTGTGAGTTCCAGAGTTCATCTTTGTTTAGCCCTGATTTATTTCTGGTGTTTTAGGACCCTGATGCTGGCCTTGTGTTACAACTGAATAAATGGTAAGCTATGGGATTCATCTGCTGAATGGCCATATTCAAGTCAGAGGTGACAAAAGGATTCACCAAATAAAGAAAGAGAAAAATGTAGGCAAATATGGCAGAAAATGGGAATGAAAAGGACAATCTGATTTCTGGGAATGCTATCTTCATCTCTGTGTAATAAACAGGACTAATCTGCTACCTTTACTATGCAATATCCATATGTAAATAAAGGGCTACAAAATTCAATTCTTCTAAAACTATATGATTAAAAGGTTTAACCACCTTTAAACCAAATAGGATGTTTCATCACAATTGGGAAAACTGCCTCCTTTAATAATAAAATTTAAATGATTTAAATTGCAAATGGCAGCTTTGAGATAAATCTAGATCAATGACTAAACAACGTATCTCTTTAAAAATTAGGCATGACCACCTAGAGGAGTGGGATAGGGAGGGTGGGAGGGAGCAAAAGGGAGGGGATGGGGGATATATGTATAAGTTCTTACTTTGTTATAAAGCAGAAACTAACACAACATTGTAAAGCAATTATACTCCAGTAAAGATGTTTTAAAAAAAAGGCACATTAACATGTTTATTTTTTAAGTAATTAGAAGTTGGTTATAAATTTCCTCTAATCTCTGACTATTGTACACTTTTAAATGGTACAGAAACCTATTTTTGTTTCTTCCCGATATCTCACATTTTCTACTAATTGTACATTATATAAATGTAAGTATTATATTGTTAAAAAAACCTAAGATCCTTGCCACTGATGTGTCACACAACTAACTGTAGGTAAGCAAGCACTGTTCCAGGGCGAAGACTGGGAAGAGCAGTTGCAGCAGTGACGATGACCGTGATAACCACGTGCTCACCGTGTGTAAACACTGCTCTGAGGGACAGTTTTCATGTATTCTCTCCTTTACAGTGTCTTCAAAGCAATGCTAAGAACTACATGCTATTATTATTCTAGCTTTACAGATAAGGAAAAACCCAGGTATAAAACAGCTACAGAGCTGGGGTATCAACCAGGCCATCTGACCCTAGAACATATGCTCTTAAACTATCACACACCCACTCTATTTCCTTTGACTCTTCAAGGTGGCATGCTTACTTTATACAAATGTAAGATTTATTTCATTTTTAAACACATATGCATGAGGATGTACCATATATATATGTATATGTATGTGTGTGTGCATGTATACACACACATACACGGATACTCTACAGACTAAGCCTACTGTATATTGTACATGAACTAAATCTACCTCTGGCAGAGTATAGAAGGAAACTCTTTGGCACCTGGGACTGGAACACAAACAAGGGTTGAGGATACCCCTGCCTGAGTTCCTAGCTCAAAGGGTCAGTACAGGATAGTCTAGTAGTGATATGGTTGAGCCAAATGGCCCAAAGAACTAGAAATTAATCTCTAGAAATTCTATACTAACGTGTCTATTGAAGGAAATAATAATTCCAATAAATAATGAGTGGAACTATGTTCTACATAAGTATCACAAAGTCTGAAGTGCAACTCTCTTAAGTATTACAGTAACCTACATTTTATGGAATTAAAAGAAAAAACCTGAAATGGCTATAAGTAAGTGCATATAAACAAAGTATTAGTTAAAATGCTGAGGACCACACAGAAATTCTAAAGATTTTCAACGTAAAAAATTCTGCCTCTCCAATTACTCTAAAATATTTAGTTTTTTAAAAATCATTTAATATTTTTATAATTGAGGTAAATATAGTATTATAATCAAGGGTATAATAAAATCTCTATAATCAGGGACAGACAGGTTTCACAGCAATGACATGATAGAAGCTAATGCATGGGAAATGTTGTTAAATTGTAAAATACTGTAAAAATATTAATCCCTCCTATTTTAATAAGTTCATTCTTTCTAGTATCTGAAATATCTAAGGTGAAATGTTAATATTTCTGCTAAAAAGGACAAAAGTCTTTATTTTTATCAAACTATATAGTCCATATTTCACTTAAGAGTAAATATTTAAATATTGTCTTTAAATTTTATAGGGAGATTTGTTAAGAAAAATCTTGAATTCAATATTCTGTAGTTTAAATCTGTATGATATTTACTTGATTATGAAGGCAATCTGTTTATCCAATGTCTAACTTGCTCATTTAAGACAGATAAATGTCAAAGGAATTGCCCAAACATATAATTTCCTTCTGACTGTCCTTAAAAAGAAAAGAGATAGAGGAAAAGATACAGTTGAAGAAATCATCAACTAAATCCAGGGTGTGTTGAGGTTATCAGATGGTAGGAACACAACAGTGAAGCAATATGCCTCACACCTGCCCAAACACTTACCAAGGGGCTGAAAAGAGCGAACAGGACTCGTATCCCTGCTGCTCTCCCGACTGGCTTCCCGGCTGCACCCTTGGCTCACACTTGGTCGAGGAATACGACTGCTTCGGGCTGGTATGAAGCAACAGCAGCACAGAAGGGGAGTAAACAGGAGATAGAGTTTGTATTTTTGATATTTTGGTTTTATTCTTTTCTTTCTTTGTTTCTTTTTTTTTTTTTTGGCCACTCCATGCAGCATGCGGGATCTTAGTTCCCCGACCAGGGATCGAAACCATGCCCCCTGCAGTGGAAGTGCAGAGTCTCAACCATTGGATCAGCAGATAAGTCCCTATTCTTTTCTTTCTTAAAAACTAATAAATAAGTTTTTTCTAAGGTTGAGAAGAAACTTTTCTTGATGAAGCATTACCAGGAATACAATTAAAATTCTTGAATACAGTCTTCTAGTTTGTATGTGATTAGAAGAGTAAAATGATATTTTTCTAAAATAAAAAGATTTAAAATATAAATGAATTATACTTTCAAGATAAGATATCTAATTCCATTTTTAACCTATATTTCAGTTGTCCTTGAATTTTAAGTTGTTTTTCTCTAACTTAAAGTGCCTAAATTGAAGTCTTCAATGCCTGAAATACTAAAGAAATACAAGGTCCCAAGTTCTGCACAAAAATCTTACCCACTGAGAGCCTAGATGGACTAGCCTCTCTGCTACAGCCCTGGCTTCGTGGTATCTTGCTTCTCTTCTGTGCTGAGGCTGAATTGACCAGGACTCTTTGAACACCAGAGCTCACAGTGGAGAGGGCTGTTGTGGTCAGAACTCTTCCCGGAGACCCAGACCGGCTGCCAGCTAAACACCAAACACACATACAAATGTTAAGATATGAACTCCAAGAGAACTTGTTGAAAGGATAAAAATTCAAGAAGTACACCTGAGAAAACTGTGATGGAATGGCAGTTCTAAGTTCAAAGGAGTTAGACTGAGGAAGGTTTATATATACTCAAAACCTGGAATAAAAAGGTATACTATATATACTAGGATTGAATGGTAAATCATGTAAATATATTTTCAGTTTGGGGAGTATAAGATGCTATGTTTAATAAGGACAACACTATTATGATTTTCAGAACATAAATAGTAGAAAAGATTTCCAAAGAAATAAACTTACCTAACAATACATTTCATGCAGCTAAAGCTATATGTTAAAATGCTATATATTAAAGCTATATATTTAAAAGGAAAAAATTAATAATTCTATTATTGCTATCATTTTTGTTAAGAATATGGTAATGAAAATGTGCTTCCTGTTAAAAGTTTGTCTGCTGAGATGCCTCTAAATGGGCATAACAAGGTTATCTTGCAACTATGTATATTTTAAAATTTTTACAAGATTTAATTTTAAATGTTTACAAAGTTAGGCCAGCTGAAAAAGAAACTTGCATTTTGCTATTTGCCTTCAAATAGCGAAGGGGTCTTGGGTGGCCAGTCTGCCAAGTTGATGTATACTGAGGGTAAAACACAACTAAAGGGCAAATAAATGTCAAAGAAGGCAGACCCTTTCTAAACTAGTGATTTTCAGTCTTGGAAGACAAAGGATACGTGGTCAGGGACAGAGAAAGGGAGCTGGACAAAATCTCAGAGATTGGGGTAAGAGTTAAAAAAAAAGTTAAGAAACATGCTTTTAAACTAGAATTGCACGCGTTAGTGTTTAAGGGGATAAGCTCCTTGTCAATCAAAATATTTTTTGTCTGCATTGAAAAGGAAAATGAACTAGATAACTCCAAAGTATAATTTAACTCTAGATTCTGGATGGTAGCATTATAAAAGTTAAACTTGCACTTAAATAAAACGTCATGAAAGCAACGTTTCCTCTTTGCTGGGAACTTCTCCACAGTCACTGCTCACCAGGTATAATCTTACCCAATGACACTTCACTTGCACAGAGCAAAGATTAAAGAGTCAAAGCCAATGGGGACAAGCAGGGAACATCAACCAGGGAGCAGTGCTGAATGTAAGGCAGGGAGTGGTGACATTTTAGTTCAAGCCAGCTCTGTCTTGAGGTAATACTGGCTACATTTTGGGACTTTTTTGTTTTTTAAATGAAAGCTTTGACATGTCCTGATTTTTATTATGTTGTGTAGACCAAATAATACACGAATAGAGGCAGGCTGAATGTGGTTCATGGGCTGCTGATCTGTGACCCTGGCTACCGTTTTCTTGGCATGGTCTTCCTGAATACAATTTAAACTCATGCTTAATTCCTAAACTTTATTAGCACACAAAATGAAACTCATCTTCCGCTGGTTATAGCAATACTGTAAAACAAATCAATGTTTACGATGACGTTAGCAATTTACTATCTGTGTAGAAGGAATTCTAAATTGTTGCAGGGAAATTATACAAGTGTACTTTAAAATGATGAGTCATTTGAATTGTTTCATGATATTTCAGATGAAGAATCTTTAAATCAAGTTTCTTTCAGTTATAACCTTAGAGATACTCACAAGGCACCTATTTTCTCCATGCAGCATCTAAACTAAACATACACACCAAAACACCCAAACACCCAACATGCTACAAACTCACAATGCAAGATAAGCTGATGGAATATTTTATGGGAACACTTGCAACAATATAAAAAGTATAAATTATGAACTGAACACATACAACACGTTATTCTGTTAAAACTAATGTAAGTTTAGGGGGTGACAGTGTTGGTAGGAGTCTGGAGAATTCCTTGAAATGTGGATCTATTCAGCAGAGAGGAAACATATAGTATAGAAGCAGAGTAATCACGCTACCTATTCTAGATTTATTGACTTTATCAAAACTATGCAAGCTCACTCTCTATATATTTAAATTCATTCATGCCCTCTCCTGGGAAATAAAATTGGCAGTGTTAATCATTACCCGCTCTTCTCCAATGGTCGCCCTGGCCCCAACCAACAGCGTGTTAATTACAGTGCCTACAACCCATTTTGGAATTATTTATACTTAGAAGAAAATATCAAGGCTCTTTCCCCAGCAAAAGAACTACCAAGGCTAATTATTTCTTCTAGAAAAACCACACAGTTGATGAAAAAGAGTATGATGTACCTAGGGAATAGCATGCTACTAGAAAATACTCTAATTTATGAAGTTTGGAATTAGATATCTAATTTCTCTTGTGCTGCCTAAAGTTTTCAAATTACCATTTTATACTTTTTATGAGATGTTTTCAAGGCATTACTAAAGCTCCTTCGTTTTTGAATGTTTACATCTGTGGCATCAACATGGATAACTTTAAAAACCCAGGGTTTTGGTAATAAATAAGGACAGGTCAAAGAAAAATCATAATTGGTGATTTTTACCCCAATAATGGCTACAGAATGATATAATATTAAATGTTAAGAATTTCTGCTGAATAGAACCCATTCTTGATAATGAAAATAGGTGATCAAACAATAGATGCACACATAAAGTCTATATATTCTTACCACCAATGGTATTAGCAGATTGTGATCCTGAACAAGTGTAAAGGCAGAATTAGGGTAAGGGTTATAATCCATGAAGAGGGAAGAAGCAGATTTAAAATGAATGGCAGATGGAAATAAGAAGGCTTTAATCAGTTCTTAGAAAATAAAAAATTCTAAAGGAAAAAAAGCAAACTTTAAAAAAAAATCCCAAAACCATTGATGTCTGTAACAAAAGCAGAACATTTAGTAGTTTTTAGCTGATAAACTGAAATCAGACACTCATGTACAAAGCAGATGAAATGAAGGTGCAAAAGTAAATGTAAATTCTTCAGCTTTTCTTCTACTGATAGTCTAAAATCTAAATAATTAAATGTTTAAATTTTTATAATTTAAACATTTAATTTAAAACTACAGGTAAGGAAGAACAACATCTTCTAGCTGAAGAAAAATTAAATGAAAAAGCTACAGGTTTTATCTTTCTTAAGACACACAGGGGAAAAAAACCAAACAGTAGAGGGGTGGGGTGGAGAGACAAAATTTCTGACAGGCTGTACAATCATTTGTACGTAATCAGTCACTACCAACAACAAAAGACACAATCTTTACGTAAACATTTAAGTCTGGAAGTCTCTCCACTGGGTCTGTTTTTATTTATTTTTGGTTAGCCATCAGAACATACCTGCTTTGACCCAAGAGATTTTTTTTTTCCTAAATGGTGATATAAAAATATGGAAAAGACCATGCAAACCCTAATGAATTACTTAAAAGCAAAGTGAAGATGGAGAGCACAGCAATATTTCTGTGCAAATATGTGTAAAGAAACTTGCATCAAATTATACAAGGCCACAATATCTTTTTTCAAAAGAATTTGAAATGAAAAAAACAGTCATTCAAATAAATAAGCAGGCAGATAAACAAAAACCTCACCAATATGATTTAAAATCTAAGTGATTTTATGGTGGGAACGTCTTCTGATCTTAAAATCCTACTAGGTCTAAAAATCTATCATTATGTTCTCACACTCTAGGAGAGGATTTCAAGTATTGTGGATTGGGTTTCAAAGTGAAAAACCAAATGTAAAAAAATTATTCTATATTCTCTTGAAGTGATCAGTAGTTATAATACACTTAAAAGGGAGTTCCTTAAGTAATATATTAAAAAAACATACACAAAGCACTTTGAATCTCTGCCATGAGTTCAGTCTTAGTATTACTTTAGAACTCAGTAAAATATCTCATATAAAATTGTTTTATCATTAAGATGCTGTATACAGACAGTTTCTGGTTGCTACCTTTATTTTTCTTTCTGCTTTAAATTTCCTAACTTCACCGTTATTTTTGCTTCCTGAAGTCCATAAGAAATAACAACAAAGAAGTGCACAATAGGAGTATAAAATTCAGTTGACATTAGGTTAAGAAAAACAAGGACATCAATTTCACCAGCTAAAATATATAGCACATACTTTGTGCTCAGGCAAAATACTAATTTAATTCTCACAACAATCCTGTGAGATTATCCTCTTCATTTTACTGGTTACAGTAGAAGTATATAGAAATACAGCAACTTTAAATAACCTGGAAAAGCCATGGATCAAATCCATGATCTAAATCAATACTTCTCAGACTTGATTGTAACACAAATCACTTGATGATCTTGTTAAAGACTGAATTCAGTAGATCTGTGGTGGCATGAGATTGTACATTTCCCAGGTGATGCTGATGCTGGTCTGGGCACCCCATTTGGAATAGCAAGGCTCTAAACTACTATGCTATACTGCTAAAGATTAAGTTACTTTAACAGTTACCCTAAAAATACACAAGATCTGGGAAGAATGTGGTATGATCTATTCCTAATTTGGTTGGGAGAAGAGCTCTCACCCAGAGGGCATTTGCCATGTTTTCCTATTTGTAAATAACCCTCAATTTGCAAACCAATTTTACTAAGGATTTCTGCTTATTTTTAGGACTCCTGTTGAGTGCTCCCATCATTACTCTGTCTAGATTTTTTGACTTTGGAAAGAGGAGAATCTGCTAGGCCGGACTCGTCTAATCACTGCCCTGACCCCCTCTAAGCCCAGCTCCTTTCCCTGATTCGACGATTCAAGAATCAAGTTAAAAAAACAGACAAATTGGGCATCTATATCCTGGAAGAGTCACCTAAACAACAGTGGAAGATAGCTACATCTATTTCTTTCCAAAATGGCCAAGTATATAGAAGAACCCCAGAATTACCTCCCTAGAAAAAATTCCTGTTCTAAGAGGTATGTGCTAAGGAAAATCTCTTGATAAAGAAGGAATGTGAACTCTTTGAAATTAATTATGCCTTAAGTGTATATATTACTATTCTGGAATATATAGGAATGGATCATTCATTTTACCTAGAATTCAAAATTGTGCTTTTTAATAATTGTGCTTATGAGAAACTCAGCTTCCAATGAAATAGCAAAAACATAAATCTTAAATTTAAAAAGGAATATAACAAAACTGGTCATTTCAATTTGTTTCCTCTTTATGAATCAGTATATAGCTGCCAAAAATGCTAACTTCATTCTAACAGATTTTAGGGAGAGTACAAAGATACCACATATCTGCCCTTGAACAACATTAGCTAGATGCAACCAGATCTGATGCTAACGTATGGCAATTATTTTGCCTCTAAAAAGCACAATTTTCCACATTTACAAGTTTCTGAGTAGACTGTGAAAACCTTAATGTTAAAAGATTTGTGCTATTTAAAATATCTCCATGCAAAAGTCTGTATAGCAGATGAAGTTTTTCTTACTAAGTGCAGATATCAATGATGCAGCCCTAATAACACACCAAAGACAAGACAACACCCACTCCAAAAATTCCAAAACATGCACAACAACTGACCCAAAACATTGAAAAAAAAAAAATACCTTCATTTTTGTCAGGTGATGATGAACCTAAAGTACAGAACAAGAACTCAGTATGTGGCTTGTCTTTTTTGAAATTAGTTTTGTCTTTTTCCACTGGTGAATCTCTTCACACAGTAACATACAAGGAATACGCTTATCCTAACATATTAGAAATATGGGAGAACTAATAGGCAATACGTACGCTGTGACTGAGACACCATTTTTGTTCGACTTCTTCCTCTGGAATCTGTCTTGGCATTTCCCATACCAGCAAGTGGTGCTGAAAGCTTTGCTCTCACCCGGCCTAAGGAATAAAATTATTTACATAATTAAAGACTTTTTTCTATAATATTTAGTAATAAGGAAAAAAATCTCATTATAATTTTCTAATTGGGTGTGCTTTTCAAGTATTGTTAAATTCTGTAATAATGTAACCTTCACTTACAGATTATAAGATTATAGTTCTCTTAAAATTTTAAAAATACATACTGCTTTTTACGTGTTGCACCATAAGCTAACTTTCCTTTACGTGTAAGAATAAAGTCAAACTAAAGCTCTCCATTCTCAGTTTGATATTATTAGTCCAGTAAAGTAGAGTTATAATTAAGATAATTACTAGAGGCATGCACTTATTCTTAATTGGTAGTTCCAATTTTAAAATTTCCGTTTCCATGAAATTTAATTTATTCTCAAATCCACCCTGTAGTTTAATATACAAGCTAATCGTGGAAACAACAACCCAAACAATCTTTCGGACTGAAAATGTACTTCTAAAGAGATCTGCAAGAAGATACAATACTAGGTAAAATATCGCATCTTTTTATATCCTGTGCTAAACATGAGATTACTACAGGTGTACATGGACATGTTTACTCCTCTCTTCCTCCAACTAACCAATTTCATTTATAAAATTATTTGAGGAAATACCAATCCTCAAAGAGATGGCACTTTTCTACACACATTTCCTTCTCTACCTCCAAGTTGCGTTCCTTTCTTCTCTTACTACTGCCTCATCCCCCTCCACAAAACCAAGACGCAAGATGTTTCTAGAGCTCTTGAACCAAAGGAGATAATGCTTACCAAAGTGCTTAAGTAAACTGTCATTAGAAAAAACAAAAATATATTACTAGCAGGTACTTTGGTATTCTCAAGCAACAGTCTCAATCACTATCAAATCAGAACCAATACCAAACATGATCATAAAGAAGGACTCAAAATACTTTTTAGTTAAAAGTCACAACTTTTAGGGCAATCACAATATAGAGGCTGGGGACTTCCCTGGTGGTGCAGTGGTTAAGAATCTGCCTGCCAATGCAGGGGACACGGATTCAAGCCCTGGTCCGGGAAGATCCCACATGCTGCAGAGAAACTAAGCCTGTGTGCCACAACTACTGAGCCCACGTGCCACAACTACTGAAGCCTGCGTGTCTAGAGCCCGTGATCCACAACAAGAGAAGCCACCTCAATGAGAAGCCTGCACACCGCAACGAAGAGGAGCCCCCGCTCGCCACAACTAGTTCTGCCCACACGCAGCAACAAAGACCCAAGCAGCCAAAAATAAATAAACAAAATAAATTTTAAAGAACCCCAACAATATAGGGGCTAGCCTGATATGGCAATATTAATTAGGAAAACATACAGTAAAGAGTAAGGAAAAATTAAGAAATGAGTGAGGGAAGATAAGAGAATAATTAGGAGCTAGGAATAAAATGAAGCAAAAGGAGAAGTACAGTTGGTAGATCCTAGCATTCTATCAACTTCTTTGAGGCCCCTAAAAAGCCCATAATTCAGGACTTTCACCCTTTTACAGAGTCTGTTTAGAATAGGACACAATGTTCTCCTGACTAAGAAGTAAAATAGAAAAAAATTATTATTTTTGAAATGCAGAATGTATCCAGTACAACAAAGAAATTAGGATAAATTAAGTATTTTGATACTACCATTCTAAATTACAATGCCACAGTGCCAGAAACTAGTACTCTAATTTAAAACTTAAAATATGAAAATATTTCAAATATATCAGAGTAAGTATGAGGCCTCCAAAATGTTAAATCTACTTAACTGTGCATCACAAGAAAATGTCATCCATGTAAAATTTAGAAAAAAAAAATGTGTTTCATATCAGAGGCTTAATAAGACAGCCTTCAGGCAGGATAAATATAAAAACTGAATTTTTTCCTTTCTACAAATTCAAAAGCAATAAATAATTTTTTAAAAGGTAAACTGGCTCAGTAAAATAAAGTATTATACCTAGCAAGGTTTTTGTAATCCCAAATTCAAATCATATGCAATTCTCCAGTCACTGATTCAAAATCAAAGATACATTTAAAAGCTGACAAAATAAATGCATTTAAATGCTGAGGATATTTAAAGACGATAAAGCAATGGCACGTGCACTCTCAAAGTATAAATGAATTGGCATAAATTAAAAACCAAAAACACAAAATAAAAGCATCAATGTCACTACAAGAAAAAAATGAAACTATGTAACTTTATACTAGGTATTATTAAACATGTTAAGCATTTATGTTTTTCTAGCATGAGGTGATGCAAGATACAAAGCAAAACTCCAAGATGAAGGATTAAAAAAAAAATCCACATGTATAACTAACACAACCAAACATGAAATGTAAAAGCTACCACAGCTCGCAAATTATATAGATTTGCAAAGAAATTAGCCTATTTTAGTTTTTAATATTTAATTCCTACCAATGAAAATATTAATGTAGAGGTATTTGTGTTACTAACAAAATGTATAATTCTTACCATCTTCAGATGCTGTTCCTAAATAAGAGAAATAAAACAATAACATTTCAACAAAGTCTGCCAATGCTGATGTTAAAACCTTCCTCGTGCCTCCCACCCAATGAAAACAAAAGGGCAAAAGAAAAAATTTCTAGTTTGATAGCCTTAAATTAGGTTTTAAAAGATTCATTTTGAGATAAAAGAAAATTTGAGGTAACCTAATGACTCATAGCACAAAAAAGGTTAAAACTAGACAATTAAAAATAGCAAAATTCTGTAACAAACACGTTTATCTGCTATACTTCATACTTAAAATTTTAAATGGTGAAGAAAATTAGAGAAATTAATTACTCAAGAAAGATGCAACTTTCATTGCTCTCTCCAAAATGAAGATTTTTATAGATCTTTCCAATGTAAGAATTCTTTCTGTGCATTTTCAAAAGGTAGTCCATAAAAGAACTAGAAAACTAATTGACAAACATGGGAATCAAATCCATGACCTAGGTCTCATTAACCCAGTATTTTCACCAAAGCATTACAAAGACCTATCAATCCATTAGCTATTTATTCAAAAATTCTTGTACTCCCTAAGATGTCAATGAAAACTAGCAAAAATGATCAAGTAAATGGAATTCCCTGGCACTCCAGTGGTTAGGACTCCACGCTTTCACTGCTGAGGGCCCGGGTTCAATCCCTGGTCAGGGAACTAAGATCCCACAAGCTGCACGGCATGGCCAAAAAAAAAAAACTCACTACTACTATAGGGCAATAACAGATGTTTCTCCGTGTGTGTGTATATAGATTTTTTTTTTAAAAAACAGGATTAAACATCAGTGAGAGTAACACATCACATAACACAGGTGATTCCTCAAATAGGCTGATGTTTCTGACCCAAAAAAGAAAACATTTTGATCTGGAATGTGAGAATAATTTGTTTTTAAAGGATCTAGAATCTCAGTGTTAGAAGTGATATTGAATGGTTTGAAATATAGAAACTATCTCTTGGTTAGGTTTTCTTTCATTTAATAATTTCTTAAATTTATAAAATACATTAAACACACACAGAAGCACAGAGACTAATTATAAGTAACACTCATGTACCCAACCCAAGATTAAATAAATCTTCCATTTCATCAGAATGGAAGACATACCAATTTCAGAGTTTATGTAATAACTGACAGAAAAACATAGTTTTTCATTTTCCCTAGATCTCATACTGTGACTTACAGATTCAGGATCTTCTTACAAGTTCTTATAAAAAAGCTCAAGTTCTTAGATAACATTATGGTATCTGATGAAGTGAAGGGCAAGTGTGGATAATACACAGTCTAGTGTTAGACAAGAATACCATACAGATAAAAATTACCACACTGGATCAAGCAACTAAAGATAAACTAAATACTGAAATTAAAAAGGCATAGCTCAGGGCTTCCCTGGTGGTGCGGTGGTTGAGAGTCCGCCTGCCGATGCAGGGTACACGGGTTCGTGCCCCGGTCCGGGAAGATCCCACATGCCACGGAGCGGCTGGGCCCGTGAGCCATGGCCGCTGAGCCTGCGCGTCCGGAGCCTGTGCTCCGCAACGGGAGAGGCCACAACAGTGAGAGGCCCGCGTACCACAAAAAAAAAAAAAAAAAGGCATAGCTCAAAGTAAGTTCAATTTTGATTAAATGTTAATTTAAAACTCACTCTCTGAAAGACAGCATCTGTGACTTGCATTTCATTTTCATAAATAACCATATGAATCTGTAAAATATGTCATTTGTCTCTCTCTGTATCAGAGTTATTAAACTACAGAACTGAATCAAGTGACTTATGAGATTCCTTTCCCTTCTTCTGAATTTAATATTTCAGAGAAAGACTTAAGAAATCAAGAATATTCTAAGAGCTCAGGTATAAAAAATTAAGAAAATTGATTTAACTTATAACAAACAGTAACCTAGTACTTGAGTAAACTGAGAAACCCAAAATGGATATGTCTAACCCAAAATTCAATCAGAGAATTACGTAGCCATTTTCACATTAAGAGTGCTGCCAAATAAGCAGCCTATTTTCAGAACTTAAGAGAATGAACAAAGGTATCACGTAGAATCCAAGAGCCATAAAATTTTTTAGGTGTATTAGAAAAGGAAGTTCTTACCATCCATCTTGTCAGAAGTATCCTCTGATGAAAGAGCAAGCAAAGAACAGAACAAAACTTAGTATATTAGAAAAGGATTTTATAACCCCTGGAAAACATTATTTTTAAGAACACAGAATTCATAGCACACACGTATATATGAAGCTTGTTTTCAACTAAAACATACTAGGAGATTAAACAAGACGAGGTTTCTTTGTGAGATAAAAATACCCCCCCCCAAAAAAATATATATATATAGAATTGAATTGACAATAAGTCTGATTTTCACTAGCTAAATAAGTTAGAGAAGCCCATGTCCCAACCTTGGACCCCTGCACCATCAGACAAACCATTTGCTTGGGTCTGTTGAGTTTCTCGTAATCTAAGAGTCACCTTGCCCTGCTTTCTCTTTTCCTCTATAGGCTAGAGCACACCCCCAAATTCTGCTCTAAATTTAGCTGTCTCATCATTATCCTCTGTCTACTGCGTTGCTGCTTCCTCACCCCATCCTTTCTTAGTACTTTCAGTCCCTTTAAGACCTGAAATATGGATAAATCTAACAACTAAATTTCTCTACCCCGCTACTTTGAGGTCCCCAATAGAGAAAATTACAAAACCAAGAAGTCATGCATACTGGCACTACTAGAAACTGGGGTAATTATCAGGCTTGGCCTTTAGTGACTGTGCAGAAAAGTGTTAATAAACCAGGTCTGATACTCTTAAGAAGAGCCTAGATACAGGGCTAGCCCTTAGCTGGCCTTTGGGAATTTAGTTTTGGATCCTAATTTTATCAATGATGAGGTTGTTTTGTGTGTTTGAGTGTTGGGAACGGGGTATTGAACTCCTGCTATACCAACTTGCCTGAATTGTTTTTGCAGACAATGTGATTTATGGGGAATACCTGTTATCTTTTTCGGAGTACGGAATTCTGGTAATTGTGGCTGGTTGTGCAGCAGAGTGCTTGCATAATGACCGCCCTTTTACCCTCACCCTGGACTCTGAGTCTTAAGGAAGCTTCTCTGGACAGAAACACTATGCACATGTTCTACACTCATTGCTGGAGGAAGGAGCATGTTCTGTGCAGCCTGTCATTTTCGCCTCTGGGAAGGATAACTCTGAAAGCCTGTGCCTGGACTCCAGACTACCAGATGAGTCTTTTTCCCTTGCTGATCCTGCTGTGTGTCCTTTTGCTATAATAAACCTCAGCCATGAGTACAGCTAACAGTCCAGTGAGTTCTCTGGTGAGTTTCTCAATGTGTGGGTGGTTGCAGGAAGCCCGGAAGAGAGCCCCTCCTCTTGTGCCTCCTGAACTGCTATTCCAAACCTCAAGCCACCTCTCAGACACCCTGCTTTCTATTAGCTCAGTGTCCTGACTCTGATTCCTCAAACATGAAGACATAGCTACCTCCCCATTACATGGCTCTTAATGCACACCCGCCCAAAATATATCTGAATCTACCTCCTTCATTTCTTTCCCTTCTACCTCAGTGAAACTGATGACCCTTCCACATCCAAGGCTAACTCCCCAGCTCTTCTCTATACATCCTATTCCTCATGTCTCTCATAAGAACTTTGACCGTAAACAATTTCCTTTTATTCTTCCATTTTTTACTTTTCCTTCTCTACTGACTCTACCATCTTAGTATGCAAACATATTCAACTCCCTCAATTTTAAAAAACAAGAAGTTCATTAACCTTTAACAACGGATAATTCCTACAATCTTCTTTCATCTCCTCTCAGCCGCTAAGCCTAGGAATAATTTATACAGATTCTCCTTCCAACTTCTTCCTCAATCAACTGAAATCTGACTTCTGTCCACATGACTCCAACTGAAAACATTTATTTTCTTTTTCATTTAAGCAATCCCACAGACCTAGTTGTTGAGAACAAATATTCATAAATATGCATAGATATATCAAGGTTTCCTTAACAGAAATTCCTGTCTCCCATCATACCAAGCTTACTCTTCAGGATAAAGTTTTCAAGGGTAAACCTCAAAACACTCATCATATCCCCGTTGCCAAAGGATTCAGCACTTCAGTGGACGAAAAATCCTGTGGCAACTGCTTTAAGTAATGTATTGAGTTTAATATTGAAAGATTACAGTACCTTAATTACAGAAGATTACAGTAAGAACAATCCTCTAATGACTTCCAAATCTAATCTCAAGCACAGATCTCTCTCCTGAGTTCTCTACCACTGTATGTAATTCTTTCATATACTACTATGCCTCCGAACACTTCCAGTTTGATGTCTCAGGGATTTCAAACTCAAAATGCATAAAACTCAACGAGCTTTTAGCTGCTCATCCTTTAGCAACCTACCAATACACTGAGAGACTCTTTCAATATAGAGGCATATATCTCCGGATCCATAAATGTTCAGCCATGATAAACAAGGCTCAAAGAGAAGAAAACAAAGAATACACAAGTCACATCTGTATAAGAAAGTTGAGGAAGGGGGGGAAGGGGGTTTAGAAAGAAAAAGGGAGGAAGGAAGGAAGGGGGGAGGGGCGGATGGAGGGAGGGAGGGAGGGAAGAAAAAGAAAAAAAGACAGAAATAGAAAGAATGAGAAAATCTATTCTCTAAGCCCTGGAGAGAGGCACAGACAAGTATCTCATTGTGCCTGAGTGTGAACCTGGGCCAGATGAAGAAAAGAGGATAGAGGGACACCTTTCCCTTCTGTAAAGAAGCAAACATGCCATTCAAACCTTAAAGAACCAAAAGAAACAAATTAAGCAATCTCATGGCACTATTATGACTTTCTTATGAAAAAAAAAAATTGCTGCTGGGAATTTCCTGGCAGTCCAGTGGTTAGGACTCTGCGCTTTCAGCCGAGGGCTTGGGTTCAATCCTTGGTTGGGGAACTAAGATCCCACAAGCTGCGTGGCGCGTTCAAAAATTAAAAAAAAAGAATTGCTGCAAATGGCTTTCGAGTTCATATTAAAACATTTCAAATTCAGTATTTTCTTCTGGTACTAAAAAATAATGGATACTAAATATAATGTTTTATTTTTAAGACTCAGGATGAATGTTGTATTTCTGTTTTCCATTTTCCCCACTTAAAAAAATTAATGTGTAAGTCATGTACCATAAAATTTACTCTTTCATAGTATACAATTCAGTGTTTTTAATATATCCACAAGACTTAACAACCCTCATAAATATCTAATTCCAGAACATTTTCATCACCCCAAAAAGAAATCTTATACCCATTGATGTCATTGCCTATTTTCCCAACTCCCAACCCCTGGCAACAACTAATTTACTTTCTGTTTCTGTGGGTTCACGTATTCTAGGCATTTCATGTAAATGGAATCATACAGTATGTGGCTGTTTGTGTCTAACTTTATAATGCTTTCGAGTTCCACCCCTCTTAGAGCATGCGTTAGTATTTCACTTTTATGTAATGTGCTCCTTTTTATGGCTAAGTAATATTCTGCTTCATTGTATGCACATACCTCCCTAACCATTCACCAGCTGATGGACATCTGGGTTGTTTTCACTTTTGGGCTGTTATGAATAATGTTGCTATGAACATTCATTTGTGTACATGTTTTAATAAGAACATATGTTTCACATGTCTTGGGTATACAGCTAGGAGTGGAACCACTGGGTCACATGCTAACTCTGTTTCACTTTTTGAGAAACTGCCAAACTGTTCACATAGTGGCTCCACTTACATTCCAGGAGCAGTGTATGAGGGTTTCAATTTCTCCATATCCTCACCAGCATTTGTTATTGTCCATTCTTTGGATAACAGCCTAGCAGGTGTGAAGAGGTATCTCATTGTGCTTTTGATTTGCACTTCCCTAATATCTAAGGACGTTGAGCATCTTTTCATGTGCTTTTATTGGCAATTTGTATATTATCTTTAAAGAAATATGTATTCAAATCCTTTGCTTATTTATAAATAGAATTGCCTTTTTGTTGCTGAGTTATGAGTTCTTTATATACTTGAGATGTTAAGTCCCTAATCAGATATGTGATTTGCAAATGTTTTCTCTCATTTTGTGTGTTGTCTTTTCACTTTCTTGACGGTGCCCTCTGAAGCACAATGTTTTTAATTTTGATGAAGTCCAATTTATCTAGCTTTTCTTCGGTTGCTTGTGTTTGGTGTAGTATCTAAGAAAACATTGCATCGTTCAAGGTTATGAAGATTTACACCTGTGTTTTCTTCTAAGCATTTTATAGTTTTAGCTCTTACATTTGGGTTTTTTTTTTTTTTTTTTGCGGTACGCAGGCCTCTCACTGCTGTGGCCTCTCCCATTGTGGAGCACAGGCTCCAGACGCACAGGCTCAGCAGCCATGGCTCACGGGCCCAGCCGCTCCATGGCATGTGGGATCTTCCCGGACCGGGGCACGAACCCACGTCCCCTGCATCGGCAGGCGGACTCTCAACCAATGTGCCACCAGGAAAGCCCTACATTTGGGTTTTTAATCCATTTTGAGTTAATTTTTTGGATATGATATGAGGTAGGGGTCCAAATTCATTTCTTGGCCCCTGGCTATTGAGTTGTTCCAGCAACATTTGCTGAAAAGAATTCTTGCCTACTGCATGGTCTTGGTACCCTTGTTGGAAATCAACTGACCACAGATATACGGGATTATTTCTGGACTCTCAATTCTATTACATTGGTGTGGATGTCTATCTTTATGCCAGTACCACACAGACTTGATTACTGTAGCTTTGAAGTAAATTTTGAAATTGGGAAGTGTGAGTACCCCAAGTTCGGTCTTCTTTTTCAAGATCGTTTCATCTATTCCGGAAACTTTGCTTTGTCATTTGGATTTTAGGAACAGTTTGTCAATTTCTATAAAAAGGCAGCTGGACTTTTGATAGGGATTGCATTGAATCTGTATGTCAATTTCCCATCTTAATATTAAGTCTTTAAATAACCTGTGTGTCTTTCCAGTTATTTAGAGCTTTAAATTCTTCTAACAATGTGTTGTAGTTTTTAGTGCACAAGTGTGAAATAAAACATACATATGAGCCCAATTCCTGGTACAGAGCTCCTAAAATCCTTGTAATTTCTCAAGTGGTAAGAGCACTTGGTGTACCTTTTTCTCTAATATTTGCTCCTTGACCCTGGTACCTGACAGAGCTCCTAAATCCCTTGGAATTTCCTGGGTGATAGGAGTGTCTTTTGTTCTAATAAGGCATTTCCTGGTGGTCTCCTAGACAGCCTCAGGATGGGGGATGGTCACCAGAAAGATGAAACCATGATTAAAAGCTTGGAATTTTCAGCCCCATCCTCCATCCTCTTGGGAAGAGTTGTGAGGTTGGAGACTAAGTTAATGATCAATTATGACTATGTGATGAAGCCTCCATAAAAATGGCAAAAGCACAAGACTCAGAGAGTTTCTGGGTTGGTGAACACACCCATATGCTGGGAGGGTGGCACACTGCAACTCCACAGGGAAAGAAGCTCTTGGGCTTGAGACCTTTCCAGACCTCACCCCCTGTATCTCTTCATCTGGCTTCTCATTCATACCCTTTAATATCCTTTGTAATAAACCAGTAATCTAGTAAGCAGACTGTTTTCGCAAGATCTGTGAGCCACTCTAGCAAATTAATTTAACTCAAGGAGGGGGCAAGGGAACCTGTGACTTAGAGCCAGTTGGTCAGAAGCACCGGTAACAACATGGACTTGCAATTGATGTCTGAGGTGGGGGTGAGTGGGGTCGGGGGTCGTGACAGGCTAAGCCCTTAACCTGTAAGGTCTGTGTTAACTATGGTTAGGGCCACAACTGAATTGAATTTTAGGACATCTAGGTGTTGTCTAAGAATTGCTGGATGTGAAAATCCCACACGTCTGGTGTCAGCAATATTATGAGTGTAAGAGTAAAGGAGAAACGTAAGAGTAAAGGAGAAACATAAGAGTGGTTCATCCTAGAGAAGTCTTACACTTCTTTTGTTCTATCGATTCCTATGTACAATGTATTATTCTTTTTGAGGCTATTGTAATTGGAATTGCTTTTTAACTTTATTTTCAGATTGTTCATTGCTAGCATTTTTTGTAAAGGTTTATTATTTTTTTTCTGACTCCATCAACTATCTTTATTTTATTTTTTTTATACAGTCAGTTCTTATTAGTTATCCTATACATATTGGTGTATATATGTCAATCCCAATCTCCCAACCCATCCCATCACCACCACGACCACCGTCCCCTGCTTTCCCCCTTGGTGTCCATATGTTTGTTCTCTACATCTGTGTCTCTATTTCTACCTTGCAAACCAGTTCATTTGTACCATTTTTCTAGATTCCACATATATGAGTTTGTATACGATATTTGTTTTTCTCTTTCTAACTTACTTCACTCTGTATGAAAGTCTCTAGGTCCAACCACGTCTCTACAAATGACCCAATTTCGTTCCTTTTTATGGCCGAGTAATATTCCATCGTATATATGGACCACATCTTTTTTATCCATTTGTCTGTCGATGGGCATTTAGGTTGCTTCCATGATCTGGCTATTGTAAACAGTGCTGCAGCGAACACTGGGGCGCATGTGTCTTTTTGAATTATGGTTTTCTCAGGGTATATGCCCAGTAGTGGGATTGCTGGGTCATATGGTAATTCTATTTTTAGTTTTTTAAGGAACCTCCATACTGTTCTCCATAGTGGCTGTATCAATTTACATTCCCACCAACAGTGCAACAGGGTTCCCTTTTCTCCACACCCTCTCCAGCATTTGCTGTTTGTAGATTTTCTGATGATGCCCATTCTAACCACTGTGAGGTGATACCTCATTGTAGTTTTGATTTGCATTTTATCTAATGATTAGTGATGTTGAGCAGCTTTTCATGTGCCTCTTGGCCATTTGCATGTCTTGTATGGAGAAATGTCTATTTAGGTCTTCTACCCATTTTCTGATTGGGATGTTTGTTTTTGTAATATTGAGCTGCATGAGCTGTTTATATATTTTGGAGATTAATTCTTTGTCCATTGATTTATTTGCAAATATCTTCTCCCATTTTGAGGGTTGTCTTTTCGTCTTATTTATACTTTCCTTTGCTGTGCAAAAGCTTTTAAATTTCATTAGGTCCCATTTGTCTTGTTTTTTTTTTGTTGTTTTTTTTTTTTTTGCAGTACGTGGGCCTCTCACTGTTGTGGCCTCTCCCATTGCAGAGCACAGGCTCCGGACGTGCAGGCTCAGCAGCCATGGCTCAAAGACCCAGCCGCTCCGTGGCATGTGGGATCTTCCCGGACCGGGGCACGAACCCGTGTCCCCTGCATCGGCAGGCGGACTCTCAACCACTGTGCCATCAGGGAAGCCCTATTTTTGTTTTTTATTTCCATTTCTCTAGGAGGTGGGTCAAAAAGGACCCTGCTGTGATTTATGTCATAGAGTGTTCTGCGTATGTTTTCCTCTAAGAGTTTTATACTTCTGGTATTACATTTAGGTCTTTAATCCATTTTGAGTTTATTTTTGTGTATGGTGTTAGGGAGTGTTCTAATTTCATTCTTTTATATGCAGCTATCCAGTTTTCCCAGCACCACTTACTGAAAAGACTGTCTTTTCTCCACTGTATATCCTTGCCTCCTTTGTCATAGATTAGTTGACCATAGGTGCATGGGTTTATCTCTGGGCTTTCTATCCTGCTCCATTGATCTATATTTGTTTTTGTGCCAGTACCATATTGTCTTGACGACTGTAGCTTTGTAGTATAGTCTGAAGTCAGGGAGTCTGATACCTCTAGCTCCATTTTTTTCCCTCAAGATTGTTTTGCCTATTTGGGGCCTTTTGTGTCTCCATACAAATTTTAAGATTTTTTGTTCTAGTTCTGTAAAATATGCCATTGGTAATTTGATAGGGATTGCACTGAATCTACACACTGCTTTGGGTAGTACAGTCATTTTCACAATATTGATTCTTCCAACCCAAGAACATGGTATATCTCTCCATGTGTTTGCGTCATTTTTGATATCTTTCATCAGTGTCTTATAGTTTTCTAGGTACAGGTCTTTTACCTCCTTAGGTAAGTTTATTCCTAGGTATTTTATTCTTTTTGTTGCAGTGGTGAATGTGATTGTTTCCTTAATTTCTCTTTTGATTTTCGTTGTTAGAGTATAGGAATGCAAGAGATTTCTGTGCGTTAATTTTGTATCCGGCAACTTTACGAAATTCATTGATTACCTCTTGTAGTTTTCTGGTGGCACCTTCAGGATTCTCTATGTATAGTATCATGTCATGTCATCTGCAAACAGTGACAGTTTTACTTCTCCTTTTCCAATTTGTATTCCTTTTATTACTTTTTATTCTCTGATTGCCGTGGCTAGGACTTCCAAAACTATGCTGAATAAGAGTGGTGAGACTGGACATCCTTGTCTTGCTCCTGATCTTAGAGGAAATGCTTTCAGTTTTTCACCATTGAAAATGATGTTTGTTGTGGGTTTGCCTTTATTATGTTGAGGTAGGTTCCCTCTATGCCCTCTTTCTGGAGAGCTTTTATCATAAATGGGTGTTAAACTTTGTCAAAAGCTTTTTCTGCATCTATTGAGATGATCATATAGTTTCTATTCTTCAATTTGTTAATATGGTGTATCACATTGATTGAGTTGCATATATTGAAGAATCCTTGCATCCCTGGGATAAATCCCACTTGATCATGGTGTATGATCCTTTTAATGTGTTGTTGGATTCTGTTTGTGAGAATTTTGTTGCGGACTTTTGAATCTGTATTCATCAGTGATATTGGCCTGTAGTTTTCTTTTTTTGTGACATCCTTCTCTGGTTTTGGTATCAGGGTGATGGTGGCCTCGTAGAATGAGTTTGGGAGTGTTCCTTCCTCTGCAATTTTTGGGAAGAGTTTGAGAAGGATGGGTGTTACCTCTCCTCTAAATATTTCACAGAATTCACCTGTGAAGCCTGGACTTTTGTTTGTTGGAAGATTTTATTACAATTTTATTTCAATTTCATTACTTGTGATTGGTCTGTTCATATTTTCTGTTTCTTCCTTGTTCAGTCTTGGAAGGTTATGCCTTTCTAAGAATTTGTCTATTTCTTCCAGGTTGTGCATTTGATTGGCATAGAGTTGCATTTGATTGGCATAGAGTTGCTTGTAGCAGTCTCTCATGATGCTTTGTATTCCTCCAGTGTCCGCTGTATTGTCTCCTTTTTCATTTCTAATATTATTGATTTGAGTCCTCTCTCTCTTCTTCTTGATGAGTCTGGCTAAAGGTTTATCAGTGCTGTTTATCTTCTCAAATAACCAGCTTTTAGTTTTATTGATCTTTGTTATTGTTTTCTTTGTTTCTATTTCATTTATTTCTGCTCTGATCTTAATTTCTTTCCTTCTAATAACTTTGTATTTTGTTTGTTCTTCTTTCTCTAGTTCCTTTAGGTGGTAAGGTTAGATTGTTTATTTGAGATTTTTCTTGTTTCTTGAGGTAGGACTGTATTGCTATAAACATCCAATAAGTTTTGGATCGTCATGTTTTCATTGTCACTTGTCTCTAGGTATTTTTTGATTTCCTCTTTGATTTCTTCAGGGATCTCTTGGTTATTTAGTATTGTTTAGCCTCCATGTGTTTTGTGTTTTTTACGTTTTTTTAACTGTAATTTATTTCTTCTCTCATAGCATTGTGGTTGGAAGAGATGCTTGATATGATCTCAATTTTCTTAAATTTACCGAGGCTTGATTTGTGACCCAAGATGTGATCTATCCTGGAGAATGTCCTGTGTGCACTTGAGAAGAAAGTGTAATCTGCTGTTTTCAGATGGAATGTCCTATAAATATCTATTAAATCTATCTGGTCTATTGTGTCATTTAAAGCTTGTGTTTCCTTATTAATTTTCTGTTTGGATGATCTGTCCATTGGTGTAAGTGAGGTGTTAAAAGTCCCCCACTATTATTGTGTTACTGTCGATTTCCTCTTTTATAGCTGTTAGCTTTTGCCTTATATATTGAGATGTGCCTATGTTGGGTGCGTATATAATTGTTATATCTTCTTGGATTGATCCCTTGATCATTATGTAGTGTCCTTCCTTGTCTCTTGTAACAGTCTTTATTTTAAAGTCTATTTTATCTGATATGAGTATTACTACTCCAGCATTCTTTTGTTTACCATTTGCATGGAATATCTTTCTTCATCCCCTCACTTTCAGTCTGTATGTGTCCCGAGGTCTGAAGTGGGTCTCTTTTAGACAGCATATATATGGTTCTTGTTTTTGTATCCATGTCTTTTGGTTGGAGCATTTAATCCATTCACATTTAAGGTAATTATCAATATGTATGTTCCTATTACCATTTTCTTAATTGTTTTGGGTTTGTTTTTGTAGGTCCTTTTCTTCTCTTGTGTTTCTCACTTTGAGAAGCTCCTTTAGCATTTGCTGTAGAGCTGGTATGGTGGTGCTGAATCCTCTTAGCTTTTGCTTGTCTGTAAAGCTTTTGATTTCTCCATCAAATCTGAATGAGATCCTTGTCAGGTAGAGTAATCTTGGTTGTAGGTTCTTCCCTTTCATCACTTTAAATATATCGTGTCACTCCCTTCTGGCTTGTAGAGTTTCTGCTGAGGAATCAGCTGTTAACCTTATGGGAGTTCCCTTGTATGTTAATTGTTGTTTTTCCCTGGTTGCCTTTAATAATTTTTCTTTGTTTTTAATTTTTGTCAATTTGATTACTATGTTTCTTGGCGTGTTTCCCCTTGAGTTTCTCCTGCCTGAGACTCTCTGCACTTCCTAGACTTGGGTGGTTATTTCCTTTCCCATGTTAGGGAAGTTTTCGACTATAATCTCTTCAAACATTTTCTCAGGTCCCTTTTTTCTCTCTTCTCCTTCTGTGACCCCTAAAATGTGAATGTTGGTGCATTAAATGTTGTCCCAGTCTCTTAGGCTGTCTTCATTTTTTTTGATTCTTTTTTCTTATTCTGGTCCGTGGCAGTAAATTCCACCATTCTGCCTTACAGGTCACTTATCCATTCTTCTGCCTCAGTTATTCTGCTATTGATTCCTTCTAGTGTATTTTTCATTTCAGTTATTGTATTGTTTATCTCTGTTTGTTTGTTCTTTAATTCTTCTAAGTGTTTGTTTTTTAATTCTTCTAGGTCTTTGTTAAACATTTCTTGCATCTTCTTGATCTTTGCCTCCATTCTTTTTCCTTTCCGAGGTCCTGGATCATCTTCACTATCATTATTCTGAATTCTTTTTCTGGAAGGTTGCCTATCTCCACTTCATTTAATTGTTTTTCTGGGGTTTTATCTTGTTCCTTCATCTGGTTCATAGTCCTCTGCCTTTTCATTTTGTTTATCTTTCTGTGAATGTGGTTTTCATTCCACAGGCTGCAGGATTGTAGTTCTTCTTGCTTCTGCTGTTGGCCCACTGGTGGATAAGGCTATCTAAGGGCTTGTGCAAGCTTCCTGATGGGAAGGACTGGTGGTGGGTAGAGCTGGGTGTTGCTCTGGTGGGCAGAGCTCAGTAAAACTTTAATCTGCTTGTCTGCTGATGGGTGGGGCTGAGTTCCCTCCCTGTTGGTTATTTGGCCTGAGATGACCCAGCACTGGAGGTTAAAGGCTCTTTGGTGGGGCCAATGGCGGACTTCAGGAGGGTTCATGCCGAAGAGTACTTCCCAGAACTTCTGCTTCCAGTGTCCTTGTCCCTGCAGTGAGCCACAGCCACCCCCCGCCTCTGCAGGAGACCCCACAACACTAGCAGGTAGGTCTGGTTAAGTCTCCTATGTGGTCACTGCTCCTTCCCCCGGATCCTGATGCACACACTACTTTGTGTGTGCCCTCCAAGAGTGGAGTCTCTGTTTCCCCCAGTCCTGTCGAAGTCCTGCAATCAAATCCCACTAGCTTTCAAAGTCTGTTTCTCTGGGAATTCCTCCTCCCTTTGCCGGACCCCCAGGTTGGGAAGGCTGACTTGGGGTTGAGAACCTTCACTCCAGTGGGTGGACTTCTGTGGTATAACTGTTCTCCAGTTCGTGAGTCAACCACCAAGTGGTTAAGAGATTTGATTTTATTGTGATTGCGCCCCTCCTACCATCTCATTGCAGCTTCTCCTTTGTCTTTGGATGTGGGGTATCATTTTTGGTGAGTTCCAGTGTCTTCCTGTTGATGACTGTTCAGCAGTTATTTGTGATTCCGGTGCTCTCACAGAGGGAGTGAGCACACGTCCTTCTACTCCACCATCTTCTGTTTATTTATTTTATTTATTTTTGGCTGCGTCGGGTCTTAGTTGTGGCATATGGGATCTTCACTGAGGCATGTGGGATCTTTCATTGTGGTGTGCAGGCATCTCTCTAGTTGTGCCACATGGGATCTTCATTGAGGCATCTGGGATCTTTCATTGTGGTGTGCCGGCTTCTCTCTAGTTGTGGCGTGCAGGTTTTCTCTTCTCTAGTTGTGGTGCGCAGGCTCCAGGGTGAGTGGGCTCTGTAGTTGTGGCATGTGGGCTTAGTTGCCCCACGGCATGTGGGATCTTAGTTCCCTGACGAGGGATTGAACCGGTGTCCCCGGTGTTGTAAGGTGGATTCTATACCACTGGACTACTAGGGCAGTCCCTCATTGCTAGCATTTAGAAATACAACTGATTTTTGTATATTGATCTTATCTTTGGTAACTCTGCTGAACTATTAATAAGCTCTAATCGTTTTTTTGTGAATTTCCTAGGATTTTCTATATATAAGACCATGTTTTCTACAAATAGCTTCAGTTCTTTTCCAATATGGATACCTTTTATTTCTTTTTCTGGCCTAACTGACCTGGCTAGAACTTCCATGATAATGCTGTTAGGAAGGGCAAGAGTGGAAATCCTTATCTTGTTCCTGATTTTGGGGGAAGCATCCAGTCCTTCATCATGACGTATATACTACCTGTATATACGTGGATTTTTCACAGATGTTCTTTATCAGGTTCAGAAAGTTCCCTTCTATACTAGTTTGTTGAGTATTTTTATCATGAAAGGGTGTTGAAATTTGTCAAATGCCTGTTCTGCATCTACTAAGATGATCATGTGACTTTTGTCCTTTATTTTACTATACGGTATATTATATTGATTAGTTTTCATATATTGAAATAATAATGCATTTCCAGGAAGGTAATGTTTCTACCACAGAAAAGTTTTATGAAAATTTAAAAGCACTAATCAACCCATTGTTGACATCTTTGTAAACATCTCTGTCCAGTCCTATATATAAGAATGTTCATGAGTATTATTCATAATAATAATAAAACAGGAAACAACCAAGATGCCCACTAACAGTAGAACAGAAAACTAAATTGTGATATATTCATACCATAGAATATTGTACATAGAAATATAAATAAATGAACTTTAGCTACATGCAACAACATAGATGAAACTTAACAAAAAAACAAACAAACAAACCCATTTTTGTCCAGTTTTTCATCTATGTATAATTTTATACAAAATAATGAAAGTATCACACATTGCTTGGTAGGCCGTATCATTTGATCTTTGCTAAAAATATGACTTGTTGGGGCTTCCCTGGTGGCGCAGTGGTTAAGAATCCACCTGTCAATGCAGGAGACATGGGTTCGACCCCTGGTCCAGGAAGATCCTACATGCCACGGAGCAACTAAGCCCGTGCACCACAACTACTGAGCCTGAGCTCTAGAACCCTCAAGCCACAACTACTGAGCCCACGCGCCACAACTACTGAAGCCCGAATGCTCTAGGGCCAGTGTGCCACAGCTACTGAGCCCGCGTGCAGCAGCAAAGACCCAATGCAGCCAAAAATAAATAAAATTTTTTTTAAAATTAAAAAAAAAATGACTTGTTAATGGCTGCATAGTATCTGTAAGGATATACCATAACTTAATCACTCCCTCTTTGTTACACATCAAGGTTGAAGCTAATACATCTATTTTTAGAAACATAATGAATATTCCTTTTATTTCTTGGCATAATTATCTATAAACATTGAATTACTGGCTCAAAACTCTCAACATTTTAAAAAGCTTCATGGGTATTATTAAAATGCCACTCAGATAAAGTATTCCATGATTACTTCACATCAGCACTTTTAAACACATTCTTTATGAATAGTAGGCACGAACCTTAACTTTCTTGCTGCATTTACCGGTCTTTCAGTTTGCATTTGTTTGATTACAGTGGAGGTCCAACATCTGTTTGGGGGTTTTGGGGGCAATTTTGAAATATGCTTTTCTTGATATATGTAAAATTTTTTTCTATAAAAATAAGCTCATCTGTTTCTCATAGACTTATAAAACTTGTTGACATTTCAGCTTTTTTTGTAGTATTGGCAAAATTTTTTTCCCTTTTAATTTTCAGTCACTTGATTTTATATTTTCACATTTAAGATTTCGATCCTAAGGGATTTTCCCTCATGGTTTTCTGGCTCTTTATGCTTAAAATTTCTTCTCCAATCTGAGATTAGATGAATACTCAACTACTATGTTTTTGTCAAGATGCTTTATATTTTTGTTCAACTTCTTAGTTATCTGGAATAAATTTTTATATGGTATGAAACATGGTTCTAACTTAATTTTGTACCAAACTGAAAGCCATATGTCTAAACACCATTTACTGTAAATTTATGCTTTCCTCATTGAATGTAGTTATGCCACCTTTATCATGTACCACATTCACACCTAGAATCTCTACACTTCCTATTGTGTTCCAATGATCTGCCTGCCTAGTGTTCCCTGAGTACTACCCAAGAGAAAGAAAAATGAAGCACAAAACAGAGATAAATAATATGGATAACCAATCTCAAACTTTTAAGGTTGATGGATATAAAAAACAAACCCTGAATAGCTTTGGGAATATATGTTTAAGTTTTTTTTTTAAACATCTTTATTGGAGTATAATTGCTTTACAATGGTGTGTTACTTTCTACTGTATAACAAAGTGAATCAGCTATACACACACGTATATCCCCATATCCCCTCACTCCTGCGTCTCCCTCTCACCCTCCTTGTCCCACCCCTCTAGGTGGTAGCAAAGCACCGAGCTGATCTCCCTGTGCTACACGGCTGCTTCCCACTAGCTATCTGTTTTACATTTGGTAGTGTATATATGTCAATGTTATTCTCTTACTTCGTCCCAGCTTACCCTTCCCTCTCCCTGTGTCCTCAAGCCCATTCTCTACGTCTGTGTCTTTATTCCGGTCCTGCCCCTAGGTTCATCAGGACCATTTTTTTTTAAGATTCCATACATATATATGTGTTAGCGTACGGTATTTGCTTTTCTCTTCCTGACTTACTTCACTGTGTATGACAGACTCTAGGTCCATCCACCTCACTACAAATAACTCAATTTTGTTTCTTTTTATGGCTGAGTAATATTCCATTGTATATATGTGCCACATCTTCTTTAACCATTCATCTGTTGATGGACACTTAGGTTGCTTCCATGTCCTGGTTATTGTAAACAGTGCTGCAATGAACACTGTGGTACACGACTCTTTTTGAATTATGGTTTTCTCAGGGTATATGCCCAACAGTGGGATTGCTGGGTCATATGATAGTTCTATTTTTAGATTTTTAAGGAACCTCCATACTGTTCTCCATAGTGGCTGTATCAATATACATTCCCACCAACAGTGCAAGAGGGTTCCCTTTTCTCCACACCCTCTCCAGCATTTATTGTTTGTAGATTTTTTGATGATGGCCATTTTGACCAGTGTGAGGTATTACCTCATTGTAGTTTTGATTTGCATTTCTCTAATGATTAGTGATGTTGAGCACCTTTTCATGTGTTTGTTGGCAATCTGTATATCTTCTTTGGAGAAATGTCTATTTAGGTCTTCTGTCCATTTTTGGATTGGGTTGTTTTTTTTTTTTTTTTTTTTTTTTGCGGTACGCAGGCCTCTCACTGTTGTGGCCTCTCCCGTTGCGGAGCACAGGCTCCGGACGCGCAGGCTCAGTGGCCATGGCTCACGGGCCCAGCCGCTCCGCGGCATGTGGGATCTTCCCGGACCGGGGCATGAACCTGTGTCCCCTGCATCGGCAGGCAGACTCTCAACCACTGCACCACCAGGGAAGCCCGATTGGGTTGTTTTTTTGATATTGAGCTGCAAGAGCTGCTTGTATATTTTGGAGATAATTCCTTTGTCAGCTGCTTCATTTGCAAATCCTTTCTCCCATTCTGAGGATTGTCTTTTCATCTTTTTTATGGCTTCCTTTGCTGTGCAAAAGCGTTTAAGTTTCATTAGGTCTGATTTGTTTATTTTTGTTTTTATTTCCATTTCTCTAGGAGGTGGGTCAAAAAGGATCTTGCTATGATGGATGTCATAGAGTGTTCTGCCTATGTTTTCCTCTAGGAGTTTTATAGTGTCTGGCCTACATTTAGGTCTTTAATCCATTTTGAGTTTATTTTTGTGTATGGTGTTAGGGAGGGTTCCAATTTCGTTCTTTTACATGTAGCTGTCCAGTTTTCCCAGCACCACTTATTGAAGAGGCTGTCTTTTCTCCATTGTATATTCTTGCCTCCTTTATATAAAAATAAGGTGCCCATATGTGCATGGGTTTATCGCTGGGCTTTTTATCCTGTTCCACTGATCTATATTTCTGTTTTTGTGCCAGGACCATACTGTCTTGATTACTGTAGCTTTGTAGTGTACTCTGAAGTCCAGGAGCCTGATTCCTCCAGCTCCGTTTTTCTTTCTCAAGATTGCTTTGGCTATTCGGGGTCCTTTGTGTTTCCATGCAAATTGTGAAATTTTTTGTTCTAGTTCTGTGGAAAATTCCATTGGTAGTTTGATAGGGATTGCACTGAATCTGTAGATTGCTTTGGGTAGTATAGTCATTTTCACAATGTTGATTCTTCCAATCCAAGAACATGGTATGTCTCTCCATCTGTTTGTATCATCTTTAATTTCTTTCATCAGTGTCTAATAGTTTTCTGCATACAGGTCTTTTGTCTCCTTAGGTGGGTTTATTCCTAGGTATTTTATTTATTTTTAAGCTTTGATTATGATTCACTTTTGCAGTTTTCCCAGATTTCCAAAAGGCTTTAACTTCTTGGTAAGGGAACTGAAGTAGGAGAAAGAGGATAGAGAAGCTGGGTACAACACCAAACTCCCTTAGTATCCAGCAGCTGGATGTGGCTGTAGTGCAGAACTTTGAAAATTCTATATGCAAATCATGGAATAAAGAATTGTTCCTTTGATTAAGATGGTTAGGAGCACAACAGGGGGAAAAGAGAAACAAGGTATTTCAGATACCTCAGAACTACATTGCAAGGACAGAATCATATAAAACATATGGACTATACTTAACTAGCAAGAATGAAATAGAAATGATAAATATATCACCATCATCAATCACTGAAATTGATGATGATTCACTGCTTCCCTGAGACCAGGGAGAAAATGTTGTACTTTCCCATAGTTAGCTGTCTTACCTAGTGATGCATAGGAACCTGGATTCAGGGCACCTGCACCTAACCGCCCACTTCGTACAGACTGCCCAGCAGCATGATGTGCCTTGGCACCAGCAGCAGCATTCACATCAATATCACTTCGTGAACGCTGTAGGCTTCCTGGAAGGGAACTGGCTTTGCTGCTGCCTGCTGATACTATGAAAAACAAAGCAAAGGTAACCTATTATTTCAGTTACTGCAAACGGCACAAAAATTATATAAACTTGAAATCACCATGAGATTAATCCATGATGACAAATGGTCAAAAAGGAAGTAGTGGCCAAATGGATACTAGAAAGTACTTTAGTATTTTTTTTTTTTTTTTTTTTTTTTTTTTTTGCGGTACGTGGGCCTCTCACTGTTGTGGCCTCTCCCGTTGTGGAGCA
The DNA here is from genome assembly GCF_964374135.1 of Grampus griseus. Lineage (NCBI taxonomy): Eukaryota > Metazoa > Chordata > Mammalia > Artiodactyla > Delphinidae > Grampus > Grampus griseus. Next base: position 53,151,412 of record NC_139004.1, read on the forward strand.
CAGGCTCCTGACGCACAGGCTCAGCAGCCGTGGCTCACGGACGCGGCATGTGGGATCTTCCTGGACCGGGGCACGAACCCATGTCCCCTGCATCAGCAGGCGGACTCTCAACCACTGCGCCACCAGGGAAGCCCACTTTAGTATATTTTAAAATCAGAATGCCTCAGTTTCAATGCTGTCATAACTACTTCTTCTTGGACAATTTTCTCAATATTTCTCTGCCTCATTTTCCCCTTTCATAACATGGGAAAAATAACTATACTTTGTAAAGTTCATAGGACTGTTTTATAGATGAAAGGATGATGTTTATGATTGATTCATGAAAATGAAGCACTGTTACAAGATAAATAGATGACAGCGGGGCTATTTTTTAACTATAAGAATAATGCAAGTAGAACTAGCCTGGGAATAGAATAATTCAGAAAATAATGCAGGTTCTGCCACTCTTAGGTAATGCCAATTAAGTCATTAAATCTCTGGTCTTTAGTTTTTCAGTTTTAATGAGGAGTTTTATAAACTCTGAGTTATGACCCATTAATAGGCTGTGAAATCAACTAAGTGGGTCATGACAGCACTTTAAAGAAATGAAACACAGTAGAAAAGAGAATGCATCACAAGTAAGGGTAAGTAGGCTTCCTGGAACTTTGGATTATACTATATATGTATACTTATATACAATATACTACACAGCATATGTATATTGTATGTATATAATTATATACACTATATTATATATATGACATGTAGTATATGTATATGGTATACAAACACAGGTACAGTATATAAGTGTGGTATTTACTATGTAAAATGATTTTCTCACTGTGGGTCATATTAAAACAGTTTAAAAGCTACTGCTTTAAACTGTTTAGCTTTAAAACTGTTCTAATGTGCTTTTAAAACTTTTAAAGTGTAACTCTGTGTTTTAAACTTTTCAACTCTTCATGTGACCCAGAGTGAGAATATCTTTTTACATAGTAACTTTTAATTTATTTATAAAGTTACTTTTACTCTATTAAGTAAAATATGCTATGACTCTTAGTTAAAAAGGCAATTTACCTCTTCCAGCAACAGTTGATGGGTTTGCTGTAGACCATTTGGAAGAAAAAGGGCGGCTGCAAGGTAAAAAGAAATACTTTTAGTAAGACGACATAATTTATCACTCCTCTGACAAAAATTAATGAAATAACATTGAGTTTTCCGAAGAGTTGAGAAGTATTTCTGATTTCAACTTTCCTTTTACAAATCACTTTAGAACACTTGTTGTCATATATCAGTGGTATCTAAGTTAGCTGTGAAGCAAAAATGAAATAACTAGCATTGAATAAAGACTGTAAGCTCTACAGAAACAGGGACCAGGTTGCTGTTGTTCACTCTGGTCCTCAGCACACACTACCACAGGGAACTCAATAATAGCACTCTCCAACACTTCTAGTCTGAGATATTTTACTTAGAGAAAGGTAGTATTATTGCTAGTACACAGGGAATTCAGTGTAACCAAGGCCTGTCTCACCGAAGTCATATGGTTGTGGCCATTGGTAACTCGTGCAGTTACCCTGTAGGTATAACATGGTCTATAGCAGTTCTATTAAGTATTACTGCATGGGGCAACAGAAACAAAGCTAAGGACTACTGCTGAGGATAACATGTATGATTAGAAAGGAAAACACCTAGAATCAATTCAAAGAATCCACTGCCTCCTTTAATATCTTTTTTGATTATTTATCTTTAATTACTATGGTACTCTGAAGCCCATAAATAAATATCTAAGTATGTGAGAGAGTCTGGAAAGTATATCTATGTATGTATGTATGTATCTATCTATCTGCCACGCTGTGTGGCTTGTGGGAGTTTTAGTTCCCTGACCGGGGATTGAACCCAGGCCCTCGGCAGTGAGAGCATGGAGTCCTGACCACTGGCCCGCCAGGGAATTCCCTGTCTACAAATTTTAAAGGTAAGGGGAAGAGAGGTTAATGACAGAGTGTTGAAAAACATTCTTTAAGTTATTATTATCAAATGGTAAATTTGGTAGTTGGTTATTAAACCCAGTATTATATTATTTTTATAACTGTCCCCTAAAATTGTTACTCTAATAGGTTGAGGCAGACCACTTCAAGTCCACAGATTTTAAAGTTGTTTGTTTATGTTTAAAGATGTTCTACGAGAGTAAGAAAATATCTTGTTTAGATCCTTGCTATTCAAAGTCTGGTCCACAGACAAAAAGCACTGACATCATCCAGGAGTATGTAAAAAATGCAAAATCTCAGGTCCCATCCCAGATTTACTGAATCAGCTTCTGCATTTTAACATGATCTTCAGGTGATTCATATACACTTTAAAGTTTGAGTACAGTAAATCAAAGTAAAGGGAGAAGAAGCAACAAACCTCATTTGAGGTGAAGGATTTATCACAAATTTAAAGAGAAGTTTAAATAGGTAATTATTCCTACAAGAATTGTTTTTTAAAATCAAATCATATCTGCTTTTACTTCGAAAACATGTAAGTCACTGAACTTTTATTTAGTACAGTACTCACAAGACCCTGTGAGTGCTTCCTTGAATTTTGTGCCCTAGGTGCCTCCCAGTCCCAGTTCTGTACCAGAGAGCTGCAAAGGCAAACAGCAATCATTGTGGGGTTAAGGTCCTAAAGAGACAGGAAATTACAGGGAGGTAAACTGACATTCTGTGAGCTGCTCTTCCCTGGGGAAATCTTCAGATAGTTGTGGCCACTGCTAGGTATCTTAGCAGTCTCATAGGGCCACAGAAACAGAAAATAGGGGTAAGCCAAGGAAGCAAGGGTTTGAGGTAGCCAACATAATGATGAGTGGAGTTACAGAGAAGTGAGTCAGATACTAGATAATTTTGCCCCCTTGAGGGATTTGCTGAAATCTTAAACCGTGCAAGAGGTGAGGAAAGAAAGCAGTGGAGTTTTTACCAGTTACACTGCTGTGTAAGAGTTCTGAAGATGACTTCTGAATCTCCGTTACAGTTCTTCCACTACAGTGCCCTAGAAATGGGCTATTTACTATATTGACTATTTTCCAGGTATTAAGAAAAGTATACAAATTAATGCTTTCCAATCTTTTTCACAGACACGAACATATTCAAACAAAATTTGAATCCCTATACTCTTTACCTAACGAGAAGTTATACAAGTATGTAATCCAACCCCTGAGAAAACAGGCCAAAGAAAATAAGCACAATCAGTCATCATCTTTCAAAAAGGCTTCAAGTGAAAGCAATCAGATATTCAACCATCCAACATAAGGAACTTTGTGGAGCTGGAGAGACAAAGAAATCAGTAATTATCATTTATATGATCTTACTTGAGACTTTCTTGTGAGCTAGATGAGGACCTGTCTGATTGTGGAAGAGATGCTACACTGCCAGAACTCTTTAAGTAAGTTTGAAGACTCTTCTGATAAGATGGCTCAAGGGAATTATACAGTGTTTCAGCTTCACCAGGAAAGTGGTTTCTAAGACCCATGTAAGTCCTGTAAAACAAATGAACAAACAACAAAAAGTAATAACTTTGCATTATTAGACATTAACCGTAAAATGTGTACGTTCAAGAAGAACAAAGGTTTTTAAGCCCATAGGTTTTTTTTTTTAGTTTTTATATTTATTTTTGGCTGCGTTGGGTCTTCGTTGCTGCACGCAGGCTTTCTCTAGTTGCGGCAAGCGGGAGCTACTCTTCGTTGCGGTGCACAGGCTTCTCCTCGCAGTGGCTTCTCTTGTTGCAGAGCGTGGGCTCTAGGCGCGTGGGCTTCAGTAGTTGTGGCTTGTGGGCTCTAGAGCTCAGGCTCAGTAGTTGTGGCACACGGGCTTAGTTGCTCCTCAGCAATGTGGGATCTTCCTGGACCAGGGATCGAACCTGTGTCCCCTGCGTTGGCAGGTGGATTCTTAACCACTGTGCCACCAAGGAAGTCCCCCATAGGTTTTTAATACACCCACAATGTGCCAAGTAGAATACTTTCTATATTTAACAAGTTTTGGTAGAAAGACGGCAAGCTTTTGAGAAAAGGAGATCTCAGTTCAAAAGCTGGCTGTAATCCTTAGGGTCTGTGTGGCCTTGGGTAAACTCCCAAATCTCCAAACTTCAGTTGCCAACATAAGGAGACAGCACCTTTGTGGGATCATTTTAAGGATTAGAAAATAACATATACCTACTGCCTTAAACAGTATCAGGTACATGTTAAATGTTCAATAAATTAGTTATTTTTATTCACAGCAAAAGTGAGTATGTTATGATGGAACGGGAATACTGCTGAATGTACAAATGACAATGCTAAGTGAACTGTTAAGACACCCAGTACAGATTTAATGGAGACAAATCAACCTCCATTTTACTAAAGAGCTAATCAAATAGAATACTTGGGACATTTGAATGATATTTTCATTCTCCCAATATAATTCCTGTCAAAGAAAAGACCAAAGTATGTTTAAACTGTCAAAAACTACATTATAGACTTACTTTCTTGCCTCCACTCTGGCCTCTGCATCAGCATCATGAATTCCCTTCTTAATAGTTTCAACCAAGACGGCTGCATGTCTATAAAATAAAACACCTTTAGATTCATGTGTAAAACTATGTATTTCACCATAAATGATACTGCCTATACATTATGCATCAATCACAAAGGGGCAAGGGAGATAAAAAGATAATTAGTACACAATAATAAATCTAAGATTGCAAGATTTCCTAATAACCCATCCCATGCATTTCATTCATGTATGGTTTCCTTCTGACAAGTCAAACATTATAAACCTGGACATAATTATTTTCAGATGGAGTCCAGACATATAGCACTCAAATCTCAAATTTTTTATGAATTAAAAAAAACCTTTTGTGTGGTTCCTCACTAATCTACCAATGTATAAAATTATTTGCTAATAGTACGATCAGTTATAATCTAACCAAACTGAATAGCAGCTGCCACAAAGGAACTTAAAGAAAATTTGGAATTATGTCATGCCTGCAGTAAACAACAAATTCTATTTTTTAGAAATGGGTTATGAATAGATTTAATGATTTCCATGAGAATGGAAAATCAGCAACGTGTTCAACATAAATGCATGTATATCCCAAGCTTCAAACTTGAAATTAATGAGAAATACAGCCATGCAAATAGCCAGTGACCAACATTTTCCTCTTGTTCATCTCAGAGCTTCATTAGATGCTGCCCAGTGTATACTTGACCAATGACAACTGACAACTGGTGTGGAAAAACTTTCCAACAAATCTCTCTCACCTTTTTTTTTAATGGCCACGCAGCAAGGCTTGCAGGATCTTAGTTCCCTGACCAGGGATCGAACCCGGGCACTGGCAGTGAAAGCGCCAAGTCCTAACCACTGGACCACCAGAAAATTCCTCTTTCACTTTTTTAATCTCTTTCCTCTGAAAGGAAGTGCCTTTCTTCTATCTTAAATAATTCATAACTTGGTTAACTGCACCTCAGGAAACCTATCTCATGTGACTAGAAATACATTTTAAAATATTTGCCCAATTTAACCTGGAATACCTTATATAACCCATTTACTAAGAGACCCTCACTCACCCCACAAAGAAGAAAATCATAGCTGTAATGAATAAGAGGAGCACCACAGCTTTAAGGGAAAATCAGTGCTAATAACTGTTAAAGCAAAATGAGAAATAATGCAAAACCAGTCACATCAATTTCTAAAGAACCGGTGACAATGGGGAGGGGAGGGTGGTGGGACAGGAATAGTCAATGCATACCTTTCCAATGAATGAGTCTGCCACTCCTGCAACAACAAATCTAAAAATTCAAATGAACGCCTGAAAAATAAAGTTAATTATAACTAAATGTCATAACATTATATTAAGTTATATTAATTTATAACTAAATGTTAACACTTTCTTCTATAATATTCCACTTTGTCCCCTAAATTAAAGCATAAGACATGTTTTTAGATATCTTTACTGTCAAATAATTAATTAATTTAAAAAATAAATTTCTTTTTTATTTAGCTTTGGCTGCATTGGGTCTTCGTTGCTGGGTACGGTCTTTCTCTAGTTGTGGCAAGTGGGGGCTACTCTTCGTTGCAGTGCACGGGCTTCTCATTGCAGTGTCTTCTCTTGTTGCGGAGCACAGGCTCTAGGCACGCAGGCTTCCAGAGTTGTGGCTCACGGGCTCAGTAGTTGTGGCTCACGGGTTCTAGAGTGCAGGTTCAGTAGTTGTGGTGCACGGGCTTAGTTGCTCCGTGGCATGTGGGATCTTCCCGGACCAGGGCTCGAACCCGTGTCCCCTGCATTGGCAGGCAGATTCTTAACCACTGTGCCACCAGGGAAGTCCCACTTAACTTATTTAAGGCTCCAACTATTCCTATGCTTAATAGTTCAAAAAGACCTTAAGGGTTCCCCATAATTTTAACTTAAAATGTTTGTCAAATATACAATTTAACTTAATTTAAAAGATATTTACCGAACACCTACTGCGTACTATAAACTGAAGACATACAATGGTGACCAAGAAAGCTGGGATGGATCTTCCATTTCTACATTTGTTCCCTTAAATATATATGCAAATGATTCTTAATCAAGTATTTGGTGTTTTCTCCTTAGCCTCCTGGTTCTTAACTTCTTCAACTGTCTCGTTCTTGAGCTTTTGTTCTTTCTTGGCATCTGACGACACAGCTCTGCCCTGTTTTTCTTCCTTTATTAACACTTTCCCTCCACCTACCCTTACATAGGTGCCCACCTGGTTGGTGCTGATCTCAGCCCACTTCCCTTTTATTGTCTTTTCTTGGGCAGTATCACCTGTACCCTTAGCTCTATCAGCTGTACTTCTCACACCTAGTCCTTTATCTCCAGCACTGGTTCTTCAATTCAGCCATTAAGTCAGAGTGTCAACCAGCTCACAGACATCTCTACACAGGCAGTGAGTGTCAACTCAAACACTACATACTGATACAGAACAACAAATTTAATTCTTACCCTCTCAATTCTACTCTTCGAGCCCATATGATACAGATTAGAAAAAAGAGAAACATGGAGGTTAAATTAATTTGCCCAAAGGATAGAGCACGGCCTTAAACCCTGGCATTCTGACTCTAGAGATCACAGTCTGAAGCACTTGACATCACCTTCCTCATCCATATCCAATTATCAAGACTCATTTCTATATCTGAAATCTCCTGATTATTGAATAAAACCTCCTTCAATCAATTATCATAAATACAGCTCTAGTTCAGACCCTGCCTCTCTTACATGAGCTGTAAGAAGTCCTACTTAGTTAAACCAATGCTTCTCATTGTCCCTTTTTTTTTTTTTTTTTTTGCGGTACGCGGGCCTCTCCCTTTGTGGCCTCTCCCGTTGCAGAGTACAGGCTCCAGACGCGCAGGCTCAGCGGCCATGGCTCACGGTCCTAGCCGCTCGGCGGCATGTGGGATCTTCCCGGACCGGGGCACGAACTCGTGTCCCCCGCATCGGCAGGCGGGCTCTCAACCACTGCGCCACCAGGGAAGCCCTCATTGTCCCTTTTTAATTGCTGTTCATAGCTGAAATAAAAACTAGGATGGATGACATTACCTCCTCACCAAAAACTGCTAATGGAACAATATCAAAATTTCTCTTCCTGACATTCAAAGCCTTCTATACTTTGACTTCAACCTATCCCCTTCTTCCCCTCAGTCAGTCTCTTTTCCTACTGAATCCTCCCATTTATCATGTGTTTTGGCCTCAGTGGTCTGTCCAATGGCTCTGCAGCACACAGCATAGCTTTCCATCTCTGTGTACATTATACCCCACTCTCTTCCCTTATAGGTATTGAATTCTCCCCATTTGCAAGGTAATTTTCTGATGCATTTCCTGACTTCCTCTTCTCTGTCACATTCCTATTTCTCCAATTACCATTTTCTTCAGTGTAAGACAGAGACTGGTAAACCTTTTCTGTAAAGGGCCAGATAGTAAATATTTTAGGCAGTAAATATTTTAAACTTTGAGAAGCATATACATAGTCTCTATTTTATATATTTTTCTTTCCCCCTTTTTAACTACCCTTCAAAAACGTAAAAAACAGTCTTAGCTTGTGGGCCACAGAAAACTAGACTGTTGGACAGATTCGACCAGTGGGCTGTTGTTTGCTGACCCCTGACATAAGAGAGAGGTAATTAAACAACTGTCCCAAAACTCCGAATCACTTACAGGTAATAATGATGTCTTATTTTTCCTAACATTCAAAGTACTTAAATAAACATAGTTATCAAACAAAAAAGGGGAAAGAGTTCTTTACAATTTTCTTAAATATCCAATGCACAAATCTTGTTTTTGCTGTCTTTATTATTCGTGGAGATAGTGATGATATTAAAGATTGTAGAAACCATAAGGAGAGAGAGAGATACTGACAGACTGACGTGTTATGGCTGCATACTCTGTGCCAAACACTATGTTCAATTCTACCATTGTGTTTCTCATTTAACCCTCACAACTCCATGGGGTCCACATTATTAGCCCCACTAACATACGAAAACACTGAGGTTCAGGGCAGTTAAAATAACTGCCTGCGGTAGGACAATCAGTCACAGTGGTAGGATTCTAGGTAAGGGCTGACTCTAGACTCCATACTCTCTGAATACCAAACTAGTGGCCCAAATAAACCAAACCTTAATAGGATAAAACTGAGAAATGTGCATAGCCATAATAAGCACTTCGTTCCTTTTTCCCTTATATAACATACAAATTATGTTAAATTTTATGTTAAATTTATGTTAAATGATTAAAAAATTTTAATAAGGTTTCTAGAAGGCAAGAAATTGATGACAACTAATTTTTGCACCCAACTAAGAACTAAACATAATGCAATATCCAACATAAAGCTATAGTAAGTTTTTTCAAAACTTACCTCCTTACAGGAACTGATTTCGATGTGCAATTGCTTGTTATTAAAGGTATAAGTCTGGGTACATGAGTATGCTGAAAAAGATATTTTAGAAGAGGTTTAAAAATACTGTGTACTTTACATAATCTCTTCTTCTATTTGCCTTGCATTCAAGTATTTAGCTGTATTAGAACAGAACAAAAATACCATAAAATCAGATTTTGAAAGAAATTAAGACCAGTCAAAAAGTTTCCCCAAATTAAAGTAATAGTAATGATATAGTTTCACAAGGGCAGATGTGATTGTAATATTAAATAATAAAGACAAGTTAACTGTATAAATACAGATAACTGTTAGGATAGTGTACTTTGAGGGGATGGAGCACTAAAAGGGACCAGGCATGTACTGGTCTTATTTTCTGACGTACTGCTACTGCTGGAGAAGACAGTAACTGCTATGTCATCAAAGCAGGTTATCAGAGTGAATAACTCTGTGAATGTACATAACTACTGTGAATGTACTTTGAAATGGTGATTTTAATTGAACTTTCATCCTGGCTGAACCACAGCTCTCTAGAATTCAGGTAAGGGTCAGTATATACAATCTTCTGGTTTCTATTAGTAATTCTTATGTTCTTCTTTAGTGAAGCAAACACTGAAAAGTTCATAATTGACACAAGAATAAAATAGTAACTTAAGCATACGTATTTGATGTTTTAAATCTCCTATTTTTCTTCTGAGCTAATGGTACAGGTTGGGTTCTCTAGGAGGCAGGCTCTGAGATGGAGTTTAGCATTCAGGATATTAAGAAGTGCTCTTGGGATCAACACCAGTGGAAGTGAGGAGAAGAAAGCAGGAGTGAGCAGAAGAAGAAATCAATCTGTGATATGGCCTGAGGACATCTTTGCCCAAAGCTGAAGCTTTGGGAAGCTCTGGAGCTAAAATGGTCCTTCAGAGTAGTCTCAAATTGGTCTAAGATAGCCACAGCACTATACTTCCACATCAATCAGTTATTAGATATGGGCCATAACCAGGAAGAGGCAAGACCTTGGGAAAAGCAGCTCTCTGCAAGCTGAGGCAATCCTTGAAGAGGCTGGCAGCTGAAGACTGTCTGCCCACATTGCTTCCAGTCTTTCAGTGAAGGAGAACGTGAATGGCACATCAGTGTGTGCCACAACTAACTCAACCAAAATTAGAGGAAAAACTTTTTTCAGTTCCTACAGAGGGAAACCACCCACAGACCTGAAGTTGTTCAAATGAGGATAATGCAACACAGTGCTGACCTGAATATTATTCAACTGTTACATTCAGCGTGGAAGGGCTCTGTGGACCCGGCTCCCTTAGAGCATCCAGAAGAACCCATCCTCAAACATTACTGTGGTGTTAAAGCTCAAGGAGACTCCCTAGCCACAACATACTACATAGGAGGTCTCACCTACCTTCTTCCTCCTCTCTCATAACCTCCTCAAAACCCTACTGCTGACTGATTAACCCACATCCAACACAGTGGCAGCGATGGGGCAAAAGACTAACCTAACTATTGCTACACCATATTCGGGGGAGCTATACCAAAGGAAAATAAAAAGTGACCCTCACAATGTGTCTTACAGATGACACATTGTCTTACAGATGACACACAGATGACACCCTTACAGATGACACATTCAACCAAACACCAAGTCAGAACCTGGGAAACAAAATATAGAAAACAGGAAATAATGTAAAAAAACAACAACATAACACCCGATTTGTATTTTCAGTGAGATCATAAGATAGTAAGTAGAATTTAAAGGAATTTTTCCTGAGAACATATACAGCTGTAAGACAGAAAACAAAAAAATATTTAGGAAATGATAAATGACAAACAGGAGCAATAAATAAATGATCCATGAAAACTAACATAAATTTAAGGAAACTTCATTTTAGTCAGAAATCTGGCTCCACTATGTAAAGAAAGCACTAATGAAAGATGATCTACTCCAAGGCCTGCCGTGAGGTAACTCCTGACACAGAGACTCTTCTATAAAGCCTCCTAAGGTGGTGTTTTGTTTTAAATTAAAAAATCAAATGATATCTAACTTATTATAGAAACAATAAAAAGTTAAGAAAACAATTGAGTGAAAAGACATAATTCTGAGGGTAAAGAAATGTGAACCTAAAGTCCAATTTTTGAGTTCTTGTAAAAGGGCAAAGAAAAGCATTTTGAAATATGCAAAGATAAATATATATGAAAATTGAGAACACACTAAAATCAAACAAAAATTTTAAATGGGAAGAGTTTCCTAATAAAGATTGGGCAGGAATAAAGGCAGCAAAAAAAAAAAAAAAAAAAGCAATTAATTTCAATTGCTGAAAATGAAAATGTCTTTGGCTCAATTTAATTTAATGGTTAAGGGAAAAAAAATGACATGAATAAGATAAAATATATACTTTTTAAAAGGCTGGAGAAGTAAAACAGAGGTTTTATTCCTGACACCGACAATGAGTAAGAAACTTCTAAGAAAATAATGAAACAGGTAAGGAGCAAATACAATGAACATAAAACAGAAAAGACAGGAAAGAAAAAATACTATTTCAAGATGGTAGTAGTCAAAAACTTTCACCCATAAAGTACATGAAGCAAGAATTGTTAGGAAAATAAAGTTGATAAAAACTAGAATCAGAATTTGCCAGATAAAGCCGTTTTTTAAAAAAATGAGACCATGAAGAATTTGAATAATAAACAAACTAGATTTAGTAATGAATAAAGTACCCTATAAATGAATTTCATACTTTGCAAATACTAAAAGACTATCTAAATTTATGATGTATTAGGATACTAACAAAATTCAGGTTATTCAATGAAGAAGAAATTGTATGATCAGAATATCATGAGATTACAAGATGATAAGAACAACAAAAGAACCATCTGAAAATGCAAACAATATCCTTATGTAATTCAAAGAGAAAGTTGAAATGGAAATTACAAATGACTGAGAATTATAAAATAAAGAGAATGTGATAAATCTAAATCACTGGATGCTGCTAATGCCAAACTCAGAAGAAAACATTATAATAAGAAAGCGTTATAATATTAAACAACAAAAACTATGACAAATTACCTAAGGATATACCACAAAAATCTAGGGGAAAAAAAAGAGGTAAGCCACAGCAAGTCAAAGAAAGGAATTAAGAAACACAAATGTAGAAACTAAAGAACTAGAAAAAATTAAAGAACCCCATTGGTACCAATAAAACAAACTGGAAGCTTATAAAAAATCCATAACAATACCTCTAGCAAGTGTTTTTTTTTAAAAAGAACATATAATAATATAATAAGAAAAAAATGGCAATATAACCACAGTGGAAGAACCTTTTTTTAAAATTAACAGTATACAACCTCATGCCAAAGAGTCTTAAAATCTATATGAAATAGATATTCTGAGAAAACACAAATAACCAAGAATACTTCAAAAAGAGATGCAAGAACGCCCAGTCTAAACCACCAGAAATGTTATTGGATAACTTTGAGTCAGCAAACCCTAATAACAAAATATGTTAAACAACAGAAAAATTACAGAAAATTCTACAAAAGACTCATATTAAGTAAATACCAAAATCTTAATTAGCCAACTGCATCTAGCAGCATCATATGGTACAATGATCAAGCAGAATTTAGCTCATGAATGTACAATGGATAAATGAAAAGAGACAACCATTTCTAAAGATATTAAAGGGATATATGACAAGATTCCACATCTATTGCTGACCAAAATTTAGCAAAATAGAAATAGGAGGAAATTCTCATAACCTAATGTAAACTATCGAGAAAGTTATCCCAGACATCATATTTAAAGCACTCCCATTAAACACAGGGATAAAACAAAGATTTCAATAATTTCCACTATTTTTGAACACTGTTATGAAGGTGCCAGATTTAGTGAAGCTTACAAAAATATTAAAACAGAAAGAAATGAACATTTCCATAGATAGATTCATAGATTTCTTCATAGGCACTGGATTTAATTGCTGAAAAAAACCTTCTGGTACAGCAGTATTAGAAAAAAACATCACTTAACAGGAGAGGACAAACTGATCACAGAAACTGAAAAGGCATTTAAAAAACAGACCCATATATTTAGGGAAATTTACTACATGAAAACAGTGGTATTTTAAGAAAAGACTGAACTGTAATTCACTACGTGCCACTGGGTCAAATGGCTTTGTATTTGGGGGAAAATGAAGTTATATACCTGTATTTCACACAGAAATAAAACTGAGTTAGACCTAAACCTAAGAAACAAAATCATGAAAGTTTTAAACAATTGAATATTTTTATAATTGAGAAATGGGGAAGGTTGTTTTAACTATAACAAAAACCACAAAAGGAGCATTGTCTCAAAGCAAAAAAATTTCAAAGTTCTATATATAACAAACAATAACTTAAACAATATTTGAAGAATTGACAAACTGGTAGAAAATATTTGCAACATAGAATTAATTTACAATCATCCTTCAGTGTCCACAGGGGTGGTTCCAAAATCTGTGGATGCTCAAGTCCCTTATATAAAATGGTGCAGTATTTGCATAAAACCTACACACATCCTCCTGTATACTTTAAGTCATCTCTAGATTACTTATTATAGTTAATACAATGTAAATGATAAGTAAATAGTTGTAATTACTGTAAATGTTCTATAAATAGATGCCAGCAGGAGGCAAATTCAAGTTTTGCTTTTTGGAATTCTCTGGGATTTTTTTCCCCCAAATATTTTTGATCTGAGGTTGGTTGAACCCACAGATGCAGAACCCATGGATAAGGAGGGCTGACTGTTCTTAAAACATATAAAAAAGGCCTTAGAAATAAGTGAGGAAAAAATGCACAAAGTATAAACTGGCAATCCAAAGAAAAACTATTAAAGGAAAAAAAATACCTAATGTCTCTAATAATGCAAGAAATGCAGAGTAGAATATGAAATAATATTTCAATTATTAAATTTTTAAAACCTTTAAGATACTAATAATGCTCAATGTTGGTAAAGGGTGGAGAGAAAGAACTTCATAAACCTCAGGGAGAAGAATGGTGAGGACAATTTAATATTATGTTCTTTAATAGAGAACTGATTTAGACATTAAAAAGAATTATATGTATGGACAAGGGAAGCTGCCCAAGTACATGAAGTTTAAAAAGCAAGTGTAAAAAAACATTATTTTTACATATATGTAAAATATAAATGCTACATTTACATTTTGTAGTAAATACAGTTTGTATAGGCAAGAACAGAAGTTTGGAAAAGTACATACTGAATGGCTAGTGTGGTTAGTTGCAGAAGAGCAGAATTCAAGTGTGGAAGATTTATTCTTTTTAACTCTGTTCTTTTGGGCACCTTCAAGATGTGGATGATGAGAAATATTAAGAATTTGTCTGTCATCTTTTACCACTGCCTGTAACTTTTTTATTGTTTTACATTTGCCTGCTACCACCTATAACATGGTTATACACATACACACACACACACACACACACACACACACACTCACACATGTACATGCATATTATGTCTATTACATTCTGTATGCAAGCATGTTTACTTTGTAATCCTCTGTACTATTTAAATGTTCAATAATAACTGTGTATTACTTTTATTATCAGAAAAATAATTCAAATGTAATTTTCCTTTGGGGTTTAAAAAAATACTAATGATTTATTTAAGTACACTGAGAGAGAGACATACAGACAGAGAGGTGGACAAACACACAGAGAGAAAGATAGAAAAAGGGGAAGAAAAGAAAAGAAAAGAAAGGAAAAGAAAAGAACCTACCCGAATTATGAATCTGATTGCTGCACATCCAGAAGTTGCCATGACTTTTGCACTATTAGGGACGAGATTAAAAAGTGTAGGTACAATGGCTTCAGCGCCATGATCAAACTTGTTTCCCAAAACTGTTGAAAGATGGCTATAAAGGAAGACAGAAAAATGTTTTCTAAAAAAATAGTTTAACATTAAATATAGGTAGGACCATACAATTTTAAAATATTCTTTTACTGAATTAACAAAATTTTTATTTTAACCAGTTCCAATGGCAGAAAAACAAAAGAGAGAAAGGCAAGTGCAGATATTACCTATTTCCTTCTTTTCCCCGTCCTTTGACTGTCTAGTGCAAAGTTGAAATTTGGCATTTTAACCATCTCTTCGCAATGCAGAAGTCATCTGATCTCAGAATTTAACCATTAACATGACATGTAAAACACTCAGCTCTGACTGTCCTGAACTTTAGTCTTTAACCATCGGATATTTCCATTCTGATGCCCCAATATCAATCTTAAATTCAACATATTTTACAAATAAGTAAAATCTTTCCCAAATCAGTACTCCTCTATTTATTTCTTTTTTTTCTTTTAATTTTATTTTTGGCTGTGTTGGGTCTTCATTGCTGCATGCGGGCTTTCTCTAGTTGTGGTGAGTGGGGGCTACTCTTCATTGCATGTGTGGGCTTCTCATTGTGGTGGCTTCTTTTGTTGTGGAGCATGGGCTCTAGGCACATGGGCTTCAGCAGTTGTGGCGTGCAGGCTCAGTAGTTGTGGCTCACGGGCTCTAGAGCACAGGCTCAGTAGTTGTGGTGCGTGGGCTTAGCTGCTCTGTGGCATGTGGGATCTACCCAGACCAGTGATCAAACCCATGTCCCCTGCATTCACAGGCGGATTTTTAACCACTGCGCCACTAGGGAAGTCCCAGTATTTCTCTATTTCTATTAATGAGAAATATTAATATTTCGGTCACAAATACTCCCTGACATCTTTGGTGTAGGATTTCAGAATTCTTGATTGAAAACAGAACTCTACCATACATTGATTAGTTGGGTGACTCTAAGGACATCTGTCTTCTCTTTCCAAATTTGTAGTTAAACAACTAATCCAGGCTAATTAATTTAATATGATTTTGGGTAAAACACTTAGGAAGAATGCTGTAATTATAGTTCTGACAATGTTTGTGGAATTATTTAATTTCTATATACTTATATCTTATTTAAAATACATGGTTGGGGTACAGTTAGTTCCAGAATTTCAGGTTCCTGGTTCAAAGAGGTACTCAGACTCAGACTTACTTACTAGTGTTCAGTTATACCTTCAGTTTTCCCATGTGAAACTCAAATCAGAAACAGAGAGGTGCCACCTGCGCCCAGATGTTGCTGTCTTCCTTTAAAGAGTGTAAGAGTTTTGTTCTGGTAGGCCAGTGATGTACTTTGGAATCAGCTTGATCCTTATAAGCTTACTGGGAGGGGTGGCCTGAGAATACTGCAGAGTACTCAGCCTCCAGAGTAGCCTGAACAGTCCTATTCCTATCCAACAGCCTTTCTGGGGTCTCTACTGAATGCCCTGGGTGTTCAACAACGTTTCTCCAGTCTGGCTCATCAGAACTTGAACCTCTCCCGGCCCAGGTGAACTCTGGGAATTGCTGTTTATCTTATAGCTTCCAGTAGTTCTTTCCAGTCCTCAGGGAGTTGTACCTTTCACATGCACAGATTAGTATTCAACTAGACTCATGGGATCCCCTGTGCAGATTTCTATAGCTCTTTTTCTGTATGTCTCTCCTCTCCAGTGTTCTGCACTGCAAATTTTAGCCACTTCAGCTTTCGGAACCTCCAATCTGTTTCTTCTTCAACTCAGTAAAACTCCCTTGCTCTGCCTGCGTTCTCCCTCCCTCTCCACGGTCCAGAAAATGCATCCAGGTCAAAACTGTGCTGATCATACTGTTCAACTGACTTGTTTGTTTCAAGAATTACACTCCTGCTCTGCCTGCTGTCCATCATCTGTACACAGTTGTCTTAACATATTTTCTCCAGTTTTCTGCAAAGGGGCTAATCCTGTACCAGTTGTTGCATCATGGCAAGAAGCAGAATTCTCATCACGGACTATTTTTGGAGGTTACAATTTGTGGATTTTTGTTTTGTTTTTCTATCAAGACATATTCAATTATTTTGGTATATTGACTTGCATCTAGCAATCTTACTATATATTCCCTTACTTATAATAATTTATCTATCAATTCTTATCATTTTCTGCATGGATAGTTATATCATTTGTTAATAAGGGCAGTTTTGTTCCTTTTCTTGCAATCCTCATAGTTTTTATTTCCTGAGGGGTTTTTTATTTGTTTATTTATTCTGTTCTGACTAGGACATCTAGTACAATCCAGATTATGAATATTAATAGTAGGCATCTTTGTGTTCCCTCTCTTCAAAGGAATACAACAACATATACAACAAAGTATTCTGGTCGGGAGAAGTGGTAAAAGAAGTTTAAGTGTTCTACCATGCTTAAATTTTAGAAAAATATAAACATACAGAATAGGTTTAGACTTTGATAAGTTAATGATGCATGTTATAATTCCAAGACAACTGCTAAAATATCAGAAATAAAAAGCTTAATATCCAAATTAGCAAAGATAAAGTTACATATAGCCAGTTCTCAGACCCATTCACTTTATTCTTATACTCACAGAGTTAGTGACCAAAAATCCACCAGTAGATTTTAGACATATAAACATATTTTAAGGTTGGTATAAAGTGCTATTAAGAAAGATTTTTTTAAAATCACACAAATTTAATCTTTATATATATAATTTTTGGAATATATATATGCTTTTTTGGGGTTATCCTGCTAATGCTTTACTGAATAATCACTGAATCAATGAGTACAAAATTCATTCATAAAAAATACTTATCACAAAAAAGAATATACTTACGCCACAGTAATGCAAGCTTCTCTAACCACCTGGGATCTAAGATCCTTAGCTGAAAGTTTAAGTGCTCCATCCAACAAGCGTAAATGTTGGAAAAAGCAATCATATTGTGCAGCTCCAGCAACAAGCAATGATCGAATTTTCTTAAGCTGAAATAAAGAGAATTTTCATTACTGACGTTAAAAAGTGGCAGTGCAAAAAAAAAAAAAACTACCTAAACTTCACTACTGGAACAAAATTAAAAATTTTTTCATTATATTTCATTATATATTCAGACATTTTAACAGCATTAAATGTATCTTTATTAAATAAACATGCAAACAAACAAAAAAGCTTTCTGGAAAAGAACATTATAGATTTAATTATATGCATAATAGACATGTAATGTATGAGTAGGTAAGTAAATTTTAAAGTTTTAAGGGAGTCTTTTCAAAATTGTCACAAAATACACATTAAAATAAAGTTTACCATTTTAACCATTTTAAAGTATACAACTTAGTGGGAATAAGTACATTCAAAATGTTGTGCAACCATCACCACTATCTACTAAGAAGCCTATTTTTAAAAGAACCAAATTTGTAAACTATATTCATCCATAAGCAAAAGTAAAAAATCAAAAGGATCAACCATTAAGTCATCACCATCTCCAATATTTTAACATTATCACATTTACTTTGTGACACAAATAGCTCTTTCTCCCTATTTCTAAACCTTTAAGAATAGGATTGCCAAATGTTTTCCATATAAACATCATACATACCTAATAAAATTAATCAGTCAATTGAGATACACTCAGGTACACATCTGTGCTCACACATACAAGCTAAAAGTTTACCTATCATACCCATTATTATGTATAATTTCATATTAAATTCTGTGGTTTTCTAAATTTTTAAAGATATCTTTAAAGTTAAAGATGAATTAAGGATGGAAAACACAAAAATAAAATACTGTGGATATTAGAAAAACATCTGAAAGAATAGTTATACAATCTTAGGGTATATAAGGTAGGCAAACTATCATAAGCAGAAGAGAAATCAGAAGGCATCTAAACAACTAAAAAAAATTACAATATGGTAGGAAAAAATTATCTGCAATATATAAGTACAACACACAAGGAATGACAGTAAAATAAGAAAAAGACAAATAACCAAATATTAAATTGGGCAAAATAAATATAAGAAAATGTGTTCAACCATACTAGTGATAAGCAAATGCAAATTACAACAAAGACATCATTTGCCTTCATTAGATTGGCAAAAGTTAAAAAGACTCGATAGCACCCAGTAATAGCTCTTACTGTTAAGATCATGGATGCCTAATACCTTTGTTCAAAATATTTTGGCAATGTCTACTAAAATAAAATTGCATCTACTCTTTACCCACCAATCCACTTTTAAAAATTTAACCTACAAAAATAAAAACACCATTGTTATAAATATGTACAAGGATGTTTATTGCAATATTGTTAAAACAGCACAAAATATAAAAACAAGTCCATCCAAGTTTCTAGAAACATACAGTCCACCAAAACTGAATCAAGAATAAATAGATAATTTGAACAGTCCAATTGCTAGGAGTGAAATAGAATCTGCAATAAAAAAAACTCCCTGCAAACAAAGTCCAGGACTGGATGGCTTCACTGGGGAGTTCTACCAAATGTACAAAAAAGAACTTATACCAATCCTTCTCAAACTCTTTCAAAAGACTGAAGAGGAAGGAATACTCCCAAAATCATTCTATGAAGCCACCATCGCCCTGATACCAAAATCAGACAAAGATGCTATGAAAAAAGAAAATTATAGGTCAATATCTTTCATGAATATAGATGCAAAAATCCTCAACAAATATTAGCAAACTGAATCCAACAACACATAAAAAGGATCATACACCATGGTCAGGTTGGATTCATCCCAGGGTCACAGGATGGTTCAACATACACTAGTCAGTGTGGTCAAAAACCATATGATCATCTCAACAGATGCAGAAAAAACATTTAATAAAATTCAACATCCATTCATGATAAAAACTCTTATCAAATTGGGTATAAAAGGAACATATCTCAACATAATAAAAGCTATTTTTGCCAAACCCACAGCCAATGGTTTATGCCAAACTCAAACCCAATACTCAATGGTGAAAAGCTGAAAGCCTTCCCACTAAAATCTGGAACAGGACAAGGATGGCCTCTCTACCACTTCTATTCAACTTAGAAGTCTTAGCCACAGAAATCAGACAAAAAAAGAAATTAAAGGTATCCAAACTGGAAGGGAAGAGGAAAATTGTCACTATATGCAGATGACATGATAATTCGTATAGAAAACCCTAAAGACCCCACAGAAAAACTATTAGAACTGATAAACGAATTCAGCAAGGTACCAGGATACAAAATTAGCATACAGAAATCTGTTGCATTTCTTTACATTAACAATAAACTATCAAAAAGAAAAAGTAAAAAAAAAAAAAATCCCTTTATAAATCACATTAAAAAAAAAAAAAACCTAGGAATAAACCTGAACAAGGAGATGAAAAGACTTATATGCTGAGAACCATAACACGTTGATAAAGGAAACTAAAGATGATTCAAAGAAATCATCCCATGCTCTTGGATTGGAAGAATTAATTACTGTTAAATGGCCATACTGCCCAAAGTAATCTACAGATTTAACGCCATCCCTATGAATTTACATTCCCACCAACAGTGCAGGAGGGTTCCCTTTACTCCACAACTATGTAACCCTAATGAGAGTCATGGTCCCTGGGCATCAATGAAGTTCAAAAAGTAGCACATGGGGAGACACTAACAAATGGGTGAGATAGGCTCCACCTGATTAGCAAAACAGAAAAAAATGGACCCTAACTAAGAAAAGGCCTATTATCTCAATGTGTTTTCCAGAAAGAAATGTTACCTATCAGACTCTCTATTTCATAAGCAAATACCAGATAGTACTACTATTGAATTTCCAAGTTTTTGAAAAAGAACATTGAAAAAACAAGGAGAGGGATAAGAAAATAAAAAATAAAAAACTTACTGCATTGGCACGCTGATCCCAGTCATGTTTGTCATCTGACAAAATTTCCCTGATTTTATTTAATGTTTCTTCAAGTTCTCGACTAGAATAGATCTTAAAGAAAAGATGCAAAATTATAACATTAATATTTCTTGCCACAGCAAAATTATGCCCTCATGTTCAAATAATCTTTCCAGTAATAGTATTATTTCCCATTCTAGCACCATTTTTAAATGGAGAATGAAAATACATTATAGATAATAATAAAATAAAATGCTTTGTCTTCCTTACCTATTACCCAGGTAAGGGTATTTCTCCATTCATGAGTAACTTCAAATATACTTTTAAAGTACTTTGTCATTGAAAAAACAAAATGCAAATATCCTACAGATTAGTAAAAACAGGACTGAGTTCTCAAAATGACTTCAGGTATATAACATATCTATTGCATCCGTATACTTATTATACAATATTGCAAAAGGACATGTTTTAGGTTAGTCCCTCCTCTGACCCTCTCAATAGACTGTAGCCAGGAGAGCTACATGCTTTATTCCCTCTGGAGCTAACTGTCTGCCAAACACCATTATCCTTTCATTCACTTAACAAATATTCACATAACAGGGATGTAACATTCTAGGCACTAAGGACACTATGGTGAGCAAAAAATAGGCATGGTCTTTGCCTTATGGAACTTATAATCTAGTCAGGGAAAGAAAAAAATTAATCAAATGATATAAAATATGAAATTGCAAATAGAAAGTATCACCAAGGAGAAGCACATACTGCCATGAAAGTATACATACAATAGGGGGTTTGAACTAGTTAGGAAAGTCAAGCTTGAATTGAGAGCTAAAGCATGAGGCAGACATCATTAGACAAAATAGAGAAAGATCAGCCTTCCCTGCAGTGAACAGCACGTGCAAAGGCTCTGTGACTGAAAGAAACTGAAAGAAGGCCAAGTACAGTAGTAAAGAGTGCAAAGGGGATCAGGGGAAGAGACAGTGACCCAAGGCCTAAGTCAGTCAGTGCACAGTATTTCTCTACATCACAGTCAAGGTTCAGAGGGGGCAAATGACCTAAATTAGTTCAGTTAGAGTGAATTTCAAAGTTTTACATGGTCAACTGCGGAAGAGGCAGAGGGTACTAAGGGAGTGAGGCTCGGACAGCTGCAGCCATGTTGCTGACCATGAGGGAAGACGATGCAGAAGAATCCAGAAATGAGACATAAGAAAGAATGGGGTCCTAGATACCATCTGAGTAGTACAAACAGATACTGCCAACAAATAGGCCCTATTTATATTTTCCACTTTCAATGGCCATTAAATTCCCCTTTTACTTAAAAACTTGCCAAAAACAAGAGTACAAAGGGGAGCAAGGCATGAGACAAGGCTGAAGAGACAGGAGTGGAACCAGATAAACATTTGTTACAGAGTGATTACTGGAGGCTTCTGAGCCTTTCCTGCCTCCCACTTTCCCTTCACAAAAGTCCTTCTGCCATATTTAAAAAGAAAGGCAGGTTCCTCTCCCACTCCTAATCTTATTATGATGCTTTGCTCTGGAATACAATGCCAGGCTCCCCCTTCCCTAACAAGGGAAAAAAGGGCCGACTCAAAAATTTACTTCAGTGAGGGGGTACATAATTTTTTAAACATTCTTTTAGAGGGCATACAGAGAGAAGAAGTTTGAATACCACTAAGTTAGGAATTGGCTGCAATAAAATAATTCCTAGGTTTCTAACTTGTGTAACTGATTAGGTTTCCACATATAAAACACTGGAAGAGTAGGTTTGAAAGGGGAAGATCATGAGTCCAGTTGTGGGCACGTTGAATTTGAGATGCCTCTGAGACATCTAAAAGGAGATGTCAAATAAACAATCAGTGGAAAAATTAGTTTCGCACTAAAGAGAGTTCTGGCTGAGCGATAAAAACCTGTGCATTACCTATGTAAAGGCAGGAAGTAAAGCCATGGATTTGAAGGAAGGAAGGAAATGGAGAGCGAGAAGAGAGGCCCAGAACCAACCCTTAAGAAATCTCAGTATTCAACAGTCAAGTAAAGAAGGATGTGGCTTTAAAGGAGAAAGAGATGAAGTGGACAGAAAAGTAGGAGGAAAAAAAATGGAAGAACATTGTATCACAGGCACCTTTAAAAAAAAAAAGTGGATGTAGTTGGACACTGCAATGTAATATGATTCAATGATATGGATTCAATTTTATTTCAGCCTCACTGAAAAAATCACTTAGAAGTCTAATTGTACCAACAAATAATAGTTTGTTAAGTCAATTCAGGAAGAAAAGAATTTGGAAAACAGGGACAAAAATAAATAATATTACGAACAGGCACATAGGCAATATTCATGGGGAATGCCACTTCACTGGCAGCCTTACCTGTATAGAAGGGACATCTGTAAAAGCCTTTATAAAATCATCTTCATCAACTGCTCCGGCACCTCCTTCCTTAGAAGCACCTGATAATTAAAAATAAATTTATTTTTTAAAGTTTACTTTTAAGCATTTTAGCACTGAGAACACCATGAAAAATATTAACTCTTTTGATATGAAAAAGGCATAATTTTGAGACATTCCATTTTATAAGAAGGTATTAAAAAAATCTCCAACTTTTCAGAAAAGAGAAGGTACTTAGCAGTAGTTGATTAACTCTCTATAAGGTACTAGATGAGGCTGGTAGTAGAATCCAAACTATAAGAACACAGCCAAGAGCATCTACTGAACGCTGGCAGAAGACCTCAGACCTCCCAAAAGGCAAGAAACCCCCCACGTACCTGAGTAGGGCAAAAGAAAAAACTAAACAGAGACAAAAGGATAGGGACGGGTCCTGCACCAGCGGGAGAGAGCTGTGAAGGAGGAAAAGTGTCCACACACTAGGAAGCCCCTTCGCGGGTGGAGACTTCGGGAGGCGGAGTGGGGGAGCTTGGGAGCCGCGGAGGAGAGCACAGCAACAGGGGTGCGGAGGGCAAAGCGGCCAGATTCCAGCGCAGAGGATCGGGCCGACCGGAACTTGCCAGCCGAGAGGCTTGTCTGCTCGCCCGCCGGGGCGGGCGGGACTGGGAGCTGAGGCTCCGGCTTTTGTCGGAGCGCCGGGAGAGGACTGAGGTTGGCGGCGTGAACACAGCCTGCGGGGCGTTGGTGCACCGCGGCTGGCCGGGAGAGAGTCCGGGGAGAAGTCTGGAACTGCCGAAGAGGCAAGAGACTTTTACGTCCCTCTTTGTTTCCTGGTGCACGAGGAGAGGGGATTAAGAACGCTGCTTGAGAGAGCTCCAGGGACGGGCGCGAGCCGCGGCTAGGGGTGCGGAGCCCAGAGACGGACGTGAGACGCTAGGGCCGCTGCTGCCGCCACCGGGAGGCCTGTGTGCGAACACAGGTCACTGGCCACACGCCCTTCCGGGGAGCCTGTGCAGCCCGCCACTGCCGGGGTCCCGGGATCCAGGGACAACTCCCCTGGGAGAACGCACAGGCGCGCCTCAGGCTGCAACGTCTCGCCGGCCTCTGCCGCCGCAGGCCCGCCCCACACTCCGTGCCCCTCCCTACCCCCGGGCCTGAGTGAGCCAGAGCCTCCGAATCAGCGGCTCCTTTAACCCCGTCCTGTCTGAGCAAAGAACAGACGCCCTCCGGCGACCTACACGCACAGGCGGGGCTAAATCCAAAGCTGAGCCCCTGGGAGCTGTGAGAACAAAGAAGAGAAAGGGAAATCTCTCCCAGCAGCCTCAGAAGCAGCGGATTAAAGCTCCACAATCAACTTGATATACCCTGCATCTGTGGAATACCTGAATAGACAACCAATCATCCCAAATTAAGGAGCCCTGTGGATGAAAGGCTCTTGGGGCTGCAGCCAGGAGTCAGTGCTGTGCCTCTGAGGTGGGAGAGCCAACTTCAGGACACTGATCCACAAGAGACCTCCCAGCTGCACATAATATCAAACAGCAAAAATTTCCGAGAGATCTCCATCTCAACGCCAGCACCCAGCTTCACTCAACGACCAGCAAGCTACAGTGCTGGACATCCTATGCCAAACAACTAGCAAGACAGGAACACAACCCCACCCATTAGCAGAGAGGCGGCCCAAAATCGTAATAAGTCTACAGACACCCCAAAACACACCACCAGACGTGGACCTGCACACCAGAAAGACAAGATCTAGCCTCATCCACCAGAACACAGGCACTAGTACCCTCCACCAGGAAGCCTACACAACCCACTGAACCAACCTTAGCCACTGGGGACAGACACAAAAAACAACAGGAACTACGAACCTTCAGCCTGCAAAAAAGGAGACCCCAAACACAGTAAGATAAGCAAAATGAAAAGACAGAAAAACACACAGCAGATGAAGGAGCAAGATAAAAACCCATCAGACCTAACAAATGAAGAGGAAATAGGCAGTCTACCTGAAAAAGAATTCAGAATAATGATAGTAAGGTTGATCCGAAATCTTGGAGATAGAATGGACAATAAAATGGACAAAATGCAAGAATCAGTTAACAAGGACCTAGAAGAACTAAAGATGAAACAAGCAACGATGAACAACACAATAAATGAAATTAAAAGTACTCTAGATGGGATCAATAGCAGAATAACTGAGGCAGAAGAACGGATAAGTGACCTGGAAGATAAAATAGTGGAAATAACTACTGCAGAGCAGAATAAAGAAAAAAGAATGAAAAGAACTGAGGACAGTCTCAGAGACCTCTGGGACAACATTAAACGTACCAACATTCGAATTATAGGGGTTCCAGAAGAAGAAGAGAAAAAGAAAGGGACTGAGAAAATATTTGAAGAGATTATAGTTGAAAACTTCCCTAATATGGGAAAGGAAATAGTTAATCAAGTCCAGGAAGCACAGAGAGTCCCATACAGGATAAATCCAAGGAGAAATACGCCAAGACACATATTAATCAAACTGTCAAAAATTAAATACAAAGAAAACATATTAAAAGCAGCAAGGGAAAAACAACAAATAACACACAAGGGAATCCCCATAAGGTTAACAGCTGATCTTTCAGCAGAAACTCTGCAAGCCAGAAGGGAGTGGCAGGACATATTGAAAGTGTTGAAGGAGAAAAACCTGCAACCAAGATTACTCTACCCAGCAAGTATCTCATTCAGATTTGATGGAGAAATTAAAACCTTTAGAGACAAGCAAAAGCTGAGAGAGTTCAGCACCACCAAACCAGCTCTACAACAACTGCTAAAGGAACTTCTCTAGGCAAGAAACACAAAAGAAGGAAAAGACCTACAATAACAAACCCAAAACAATTAAGAAAATGGGAATGGGAACACACATATCGATAATTACCTTAAATGTAAATGGACTAAATGCTCCCACCAAAAGACACAGATTGGCTGAATGGATACAAAAACAAGACCCATATATTTGCTGTCTACAAGAGACCCACTTCAGACCTAGAGACACATACAGACTGAAAGTAAGGGGATGGAAAAAGGTATTTCATGCAAATGGAAACCAAAAGAAAGCTGGAGTAGCAATTCTCATATCAGACAAAATAGACTTTAAAACAAAGATTATTAGAAGAGACAAAGAAGGACACTACATAATGATCAAGGGATCGATCCAAGAGGAAGATATAACAATTGTAAATATTTATGCACCCAACATAGGTGCACCTCAATACATAAGGCAAATACTGACAACCATAAAAGGGGAAATCGACAGTAACACATTCATAGTAGGGGACTTTAACACCCCACTTTCACCAATGGACAGATCATCCAAAATGAAAATAAATAAGGAAACACAAGCTTTAAATGATACATTAAATGAGATGGAGTTAATTGATATTTATAGGACATTCCATCCAAAAACAACAGAATACACATTTTTCTCAAGTGCTCATGGAACATTCTCCAGGATAGATCATATCTTGGGTCACAAATCAAGCCTTGGTAAATTTAAGAAAATTGAAATTGTATCAAGTATCTTTTCCGACCACAACGCTATGAGACTCGATATCAATCACAGGAGAAGATCTGTAAAAAATACAAACACATGGAGGCTAAACAATACACTACTTAATAACGAAGTGATCACTGAAGAAATCAAAGGGGAAATCAAAAAATACCTAGAAACAAATGACAATGGAGACACGACGACTCAAAATCTATGGGATGCAGCAAAAGCAGTTCTAAGAGGGAAGTTTATAGCAATACAATCTTACCTTAAGAAACAGGAAACAACTCGAATAAACAACCTAACCTTGCACCTAAAGCAATTAGAGAAAGAAGAACAAAAAAACCCCAAAGTTAGCAGGAGGAAAGAAATCATAAAAATCAGATCAGAAATAAATGAAAAAGAAATGAAGGAAACGATAGCAAAGATCAATAAAACTAAAAGCTGGTTTTTTGAAAGGATAAACAAAATTGATAAACCATTAGCCAGACTCATCAAGAAAAAAAGGGAGAAGACTCAAATCAATAGAATTAGAAATGAAAAAGGAGAAGTAACGACTGACACTGCAGAAATACAAAAGATCATGAGAGATTACTACAAGCAACTCTATGCCAATAAAATGGACAACCTGGAAGAAATGGACAAATTCTTAGAAAGGCACAACCTGCCAAGACTGAATCAGGAAGAAATAGAAAATATGAACAGACCAATCACAAGCACTGAAATTGAAACTGTGATTAAAAATCTTCCAACAAGCAAAAGCCCAGGACCAGATGGCTTCACAGGCTTCACAGAGCTATCACCTATCCTTCTCAGACTCTTCCAAAATATAGCAGAGGGAGGAACACTCCCCAACTCATTCTACGAGGCCACCATCACCCTGATACCAAAACCAGACAAGGATGTCACAAAGAAAGAAAACTACAGGCCAATATCACTGATGAACATAGATGCAAAGATCCTCAACAAAATACGAGCAAACAGAATCCAACAGCACATTAAACGGATCATACACCATGATCAAGTGGGGTTTATTCCAGGAATGCAAGGATTCTTCAATATACGCAAATCAATCAACGTGATACACCATATTAACAAATTGAAGGAGAAAAACCATATGATCATCTCAATAGATGCAGAGAAAGCTTTTGACAAAATTCAACACCCATTTATGATACAAACCCTGCAGAAAGTAGGCATAGAGGGAACTTTCCTCAACATAATAAAGGCCATATATGACAAACCCACAGCCAACATCGTCCTCAATGGTGAAAAACTGAAAGCATTTCCACTAAGATCAGGAACAAGACAAGGTTGCCCACTCTCACCACTCTTATTCAACATAGTTTTGGAAGTTTTAGCCACAGCAATCAGAGAAGAAAAGGAAATAAAAGGAATCCAAATTGGAAAAGAAGAAGTAAAGCTGTCACTGTTTGCAGATGACATGATACTATACATACAGAACCCTAAAGATGCTACCAGAAAACTACTAGAGCTAATCAATGAATTTGGTAAAGTAGCAGGATACAAAATTAATGCACAGAAATCTCTGGCATTCCTATACACTAAGGATGAAAAATCTGAAAGTGAAATCAAGAAAACACTCCCATTTACCATTGCAACAAAAAGAATAAAATACCTAGGAATAAACCTACCTAAGGAGACAAAAGACCTGTATGCAGAAAATTATAAGACACTGATGAAAGAAATTAAAAATGATACAAATAGATGGAGAGATATACCATGTTCTTGGATTGGAAGAATCAACATTGTGAAAATGACTCTACTACCCAAAGCAATCTACAGATTCAATGCAATCCCTATGAAACTACCACTGGCATTTTTCACAGAACTAGAACAAAAAATCTCACAATTTGTATGGAAACACAAAAGACCCCGAATAGCCAAAGCAATTTTGAGAACGAAAAATGGAGCTGGAGGAATCAGGCTTCCTGACTTCAGACTATACTACAAAGCTACAGTAATCAAGACAGTATGGTACTGGCACAAAAACAGAAATATAGATCAATGGAACAGGATAGAAAGCCCAGAGATAAACCCACGCACATATGGTCACCTTATCTTTGACAAAGGAGGCAGAAATGTACAGTGGAGAAAGGACAGCCTATTCAATAAGTGGTGCTGGGAAAACTGGACAGCTACATGTAAAAGTATGAGATTAGATCACTCCCTAACACCATACACAAAAATAAGCTCAAAATGGATTAAAGACCTAAATGTAAGGCCAGAAACTATCAAACTCTTAGAGGAAAACATAGGCAGAACACTCTATGACATAAATCACAGCAAGATCCTTTTTGACCCACCTCCTAGAGAAATGGAAATAAAAACAAAAGTAAACAAATGGGACCTAATGAAACTTAAAAGCTTTTGCGCAGCAAAGGAAACCATAAAGAAGACCAAAAGACAACCCTCAGAATGGGAGAAAATATTTGCAAATGAAGCAACTGACAAAGGATTAATCTCCAAAATTTATAAGCAGCTCATGCAGCTTAATAACAAAAGAACAAACAACCCAATCCAAAAATGGGCAGAAGACCTAAATAGACATTTCTCCAAAGAAGATATACAGAGTGCCAACAAACACATGAAAGAATGCTCAACATCACTAATCATTAGAGAAATGCAAATCAAAACTACAATGAGATATCATCTCACACCAGTCAGAATGGCCATCATCAAAAAATCTAGAAACAATAAATGCTGGAGAGGGTGTGGAGAAAAGGGAACCCTCTTACACTGTTGGTGGGAATGTAAATTGATACAGCCACTGTGGAGAACAGTATGGAGGTTCCTTAAAAAGCTACAAATAGAACTACCATATGACCCAGCAATCCCACTACTGGGCATATACCCTGAGAAAACCATAATTCAAAAAGAGTCATGTACCAAAATGTTCATTGCAGCTCTATTTACAATAGCCCAGAGATGGAAACAACCTAAGTGTCCATCATCGGATGAATGGATAAAGAAGATGTGGCACATATATACAATGGAATATTACTCAGCCATAAAAAGAGACGAAATTGAGCTATTTGTAATGAGGTGGATAGACCTAGAGTCTGTCATACAGAGTGAAGTAAGTCAGAAAGAGAGAGACAAATACCGTATGCTAACACATATATATGGAATTTAAGAAAAAAAAAATGTCATGAAAAACCTAGGGGTGAAACAGGAATAAAGACACAGACTTACTAGAGAATGGACTTGAGGCTATGGGGTGGGGGAAGGGTAAACGGTGACAAAGCAATAAAGAGGCATGGACATGTATACACTACCAAACGTAAGGTAGATAGCTAGTGGGAAGCAGCCGCATAGCACAGGGAGATCAGCTCGGTGCTGTGTGACCGCCTGGAGGGGTGGGATAGGGAGGGTGGGAGGGAGGGTGACGCAAGCAGGAAGAGATATGGGAACATATGTATATATATAACTGATTCATTTTGTTGTGAAGCTGAAACTAACATACCATTGTAAAGCAATTATGCTCCAATAAAGATGTTTAAAAAAAAAAAAAAAGAACACAGCCCTGTCATCCCTCATTCAATGCAAGACCAAGGACACAAGAAATACAGGTGAAAGGATAAACATTTAAAAAGCTGAGCAGTCAGTTTATATAACCCTAAATGTCAATAATGATGCCAAATAAGTGAGGCAGAGGATCCACATGTGCTGCAGTGGTCAGGAAAGCAAATGTGAAAGAAATGAGGGTCTTGAAATTAACTTTAAATACACAAATGATTTTTTTATTGCACATACACAATAAAAAAGTAAACTTAATAGGCAGTAGTTGTTTAACAGCCAATAATTAGCTATTGTCTTTCAGCTCCAAATACACTATTTTATATTGTGATGCTGGGCCTAGGACTGAGCAAACCATTTTTCTGCTGATTCTAATGGTTTCCTGTTAAACTGTGTCAATAAGGATGCTGGAAAGAATGAGCTGAAGGAAGAAGGGACCTGCTCCTTCCTAACTACTTCCTCTTCTTGTCAGTAAAACCCTAGCAACTCTGGCAGGTTGCTCATTTCAGTAGCAGTTCCAGACTGCAGTTTTTCTAACATTCACTGAAACCAGCTCACTATGCCTGACAGAGACACCAGACAGCTAGTACCTGCTCCGCAGAGGTCAAGTCACAGCTCTGCAGGGCCTCTCCTCTAAGCCTCTATGTTTCAGTAATTTTAAACTCATTTTGTTCTTCCAGCTTTAGGGGTAGGAGCTATTTACTGTGATTGCTACATCCATGATACTTTATTTTTTATTTTTATTTTTTTCAAATTAACCAGTATTTAAATGGGGAGGGGAGTTGTTTAGCAGAAGTAGTATGAATTATAAATATTATTTCCCGGGTAGTCAGCTGCTATATGTAATCGTTGTGCAGAAGACACTAAAATAGTGTCTTTGCTCTTAATGACAGTGGAGAAACCAGAATCAACAGAGGTAACTTGGTTTCATGGAGAACTGTCGTCACAAAGCTCAACTAAGGAATCTTAACACAGCTGCTGAGAGTACTGTGGTATAGGTAGCTGGGGAGGAGACACCTGTTTGGGGGGGAAGGAGAATAAAGCCAGGAAGGCTCTGCACTGATGGATTGTGAAGCCGGCAGAAGGGTCAGTAATCTTCTCGCCTCCTCGGCCTCTTCCATGATACTTTAGTGTTCTCTTCTTGCATTCTTAATTCATCAATACCCATTTAACAAATTATATTAAATTCTCTCTGCAAAAATAACTTGTGGATTCTGTCTTCTAACTGAAATCTGGGTGATAACTCTATTATTTATTTTCTTCGTGGTAAAAATCCAACACATGAAATGGTTTTCAAATACCTAAGATGTACATTCCAATGGACAATTCACTTAAAAAATCTCTCTGGTTAAAAAATTAAACAGAAAATATCTCTTCAATTAAGTTTATCATCTACCAAAGGAAATATTAATACTGCAAAACTGGACTTAAAAAAAAATCATCCTCAAAAATAAAAAATACTCAGGATTTCCAAAGGTGTATAAAAAGCTCCTTATCTTAAAAACAAACAAAAATCTCAGAAGGTCTTTGTATATGCGTTTTAACAGCAATAAGAAATGGACCACAGAACAGCATAAAGTTTAAGGCAATATAAAACTGCAAATTAAAAGCAATGACAATTTCATAAACTAAAAGAGGAATGGATGTATGCTTGCTATAGGAAATTCAATTAGAAGAGTAAATAAATTATAGTTACTCCCTAGATATTAAAAAATCCAATAAAATAATAAAACTCCCAACCCCATAATCAGTACTAGTAACTAACTGATTACCTGAAAATAATCAGCTAAAGCAAAGAAACAAAAAGATAGCTAACCATATTATCTTAACATCTTATAAGATACTACATTCATTTACAATCTCTTAATATGACAGGGTTTATTGCTTTCGACAGTGGGTCCTCTGATAGGAGTGCATATGCCTAGATTTTTACAATTTCTTCCCAATCTTTCACAGTTGTCTTTGTCTAAGCCACTGAACAGAAATTTCCTTAGGGACTGGTCCTTACCAAGCAGTTCCTAAACATTCAACACAGTTTTCATAAAAACAAAGTTCTTTCCACATTCATTAATATATTTTGTTCCTTTATATTACCACTTCTTGCAAATTACTTTGTTACAATAATAAGAGCAACCATTAGGCAAGTTTGAGAACAAACAACTGACACCTAGAAAGTATACATCTCAAGTCGTAGAGGAGATCTGTGCAGATGTACCAGAGCAGAGCCAGTTAACAACCTTAGTGTACTAAAGTGTGGAAGACAGAAAGTTTTACAGAGGAATGGAGAAGTGAAGGGGAGATCAGTATGAAGGATTACTACAGTGTATATGCAGTTTACTAAGGTATCATACATACAACAGAATGCT
Source organism: Grampus griseus (assembly GCF_964374135.1). Taxonomy (NCBI): domain Eukaryota; kingdom Metazoa; phylum Chordata; class Mammalia; order Artiodactyla; family Delphinidae; genus Grampus; species Grampus griseus. The sequence goes on from NC_139004.1 coordinate 53,183,809, forward strand.
AACGTCGATACATTAACCCGCCAGCCATAACACAATGTCAAAATCCTTCAAGGGGATGCAGAGCATCTGAACAGATCCCAGATAAGGCCAGAAAAATGTGCCAATGACTAAGGACATACATAGGAAAGTCTAACTTTGAAAGTCACAATTTACTCTAATCATAATTTCTTTATTATGCAGTAATTTCTTATGACTAGGGCCAAATAAGCTAGTAGGGAGTGGTGGGGGAGTAGAATATAATGGCTTCTAAAAGTCCCACAGAAGATGCAGAGACAAATAAATGCAGCCTTGTGACTATCTCAGATGTGACAGTTAGGTCTCTAAACCTGGACATGGGCATTACCAAATTTGGTAAGAACTTGCATGGTCTGAATAGTTAACCCTAATCTACCTCACTCTTACCTTGGAGAATCACTTTGTTTAAGCAGAGGGGCTGCTAATGGGAGTGTTTGGGATATACGAATAGTGTAAAGACAGAGGACATTTTGAGCTCCCCATTCTAACCTTGCTTATACCTTGCATGTATTACAAGTAAACCTTTTTACAATCCATGTTTGCCTAATGTTTCCCCTCACCTTGGTTTTGACTGTCTGACCTACAAAGTAGGAAAAGGATGCCTGCATAGGGAATAAACTGTTGAATGAACTGTTTTATCTCACAATCATCACTCCATTTTCTGATACAGCTTTAAAAAGTTCACCCAAAAATACTATAAAATCCCTTTAGCGCCAGCAAGGAGAATGAATTACATAAGAAGACAGTCAAAAAGAGTAATGGGCCACGAATAAACTGTTGAATGAACTGTTTTATCTTGCAATCATCACTCCATTTCCTGATACAGCTTTAAAAAGTTCACCCAAAAATACTATAAAATCCCTTTAGCACCAGCAAGGAGAATGAATTACATAGGAAGACAGTCAAAAAGAGTAATGGGCTTTAATGTCAAATATTACTGCAAGAAAAGGAGAATGAGTGTGCACACCAAGAGGAGATGTGTTTAGATAAATTACGTTTGAGAGCAGGAGCACAAGTAGAGGTTGGGCTGAAGGGACAAGCGAAGCTGGCTTCCAATTCTACTAAAGCTCTTTCAAATATAACTGTGTTAACAATCATACCAGAAAATATTAATGGGCTGAAACAGAACAGAAGAGCTTTGCCCAGCTGTCTAACCACTCTAAAACAGAGGTCAGTAATTTTTTTCTGTAAAAGACAAGAGAGCAAATATTTTAGACTTTATGGGCCATATGGTTCCTGTTGCCATTTCTCAACTCTGCCATTGTAGCCTGAAAGCAGCCACAGACAATATACAATGAACAAGGTTGTATTCCAATAAAGCTCTAGTTGTGGACACTGAAATTTGAATTTCATATGGTTTTCACACGTCATGCAATATTATCCTTCTTTTGACTATTTTTAATCATTTAAAGATGTAAAAAATATTCCTAGCTCATGGGTGAAACAAAAACAGACAGTTGGCTGGATTTGGCCTGTGCACTATAGTTTGCTGATCCCTGCTCTAGAATCCACTCTAAGCTGGTAATCACTTGGTTGGGAAGCAGAGGGAGGGGAAGGGGGATTAGAGGGTACTGTCATTCAGGAGATACCATGGTTTCTAGTGTGCCAGACTGCCTAGACGAGGCATTCTCAGAAATCCTCAAATACTACTTTAAAAGGTTCAAGTATAAAGAGAAAACTCCATTCTACTTAGTCCTTAACTACTAATAAGGTGAAGTGCTGGATACAATGGTGAATGAAACAAAGGGTAAAGTACAGATACAGGAGCAAGGAGAGCAAAGTTTTAGAGATGGAAAGAGGCAGATTCTTCTCATGCTACAGTGAAGCGACTAGCACTGAAGAGAAAGATAAATGCTGGAAAAACACATGGAGGGAAATATGGCAGGAACCTTGATGAAATTCATACAAAATTTATAATTTTTAAAGAGAGTTACACTAATGAAAGCACTATCAGTGCTTTTGAAGAGTGCTATGAAAAGACAGAAAAGCTTTCTGGATCCCCAACTTTCTAAGGGAAGTAGGCTGAAAACGACAATCAGCTGAAAACACAGGACATTTTGATACAAAAGAAGAAAAGATTTCGGGGGCAGAGCCCAGAGTCCAGGGCGAAACCAAGAACAGAAGAAAACACTGATTTAG